>NC_066584.1:441221740-441943407 GCF_024323335.1 Lathyrus oleraceus | reverse complement strand
GAATATTATGAAAATATTTATCTTTAGTCAAAAACTCCATTGTTGTGGTTACTTAACTCTAAGAAAAAGAGTGAGTGATAGTTGTTAGGTACATCAGGTGTAATATTCTATATCCTCCTAAGTGTTCTATTAGTTGTCAGTTGAGATATATTGAGTTCCTGAATGCTCTATAAATTATCAGTTGGGATGAATAGAGAAATTAGAGAACTCATATGAATATGTGTACCATGGAAGAGTAGTCGCTAGAATTGTAGCTTAGTCACGAACTAATGTGACTCTTGTATATCATGTGTCATAGTTGTATATTTTATTTTGGACATGTATATATAATGAATGCCGATAGGCTCTTATGTTGTAACAATACCAATTAACATTGCGTATAATGTATTTTCTAGATGTATCTTATACAGAGTGTTACATTAGGTGATCTAATGTTTTTGTGAAGATTGTTTCTTGCTTTTAGATTGAAGAATCCAATTGTGATTATGAATTTTTGAGATTAACATCCAATGAAGAAAAAGAAGAATTTTCTTCTCCAAGAGAATTTTGGTAGGATCGAGTGAAGATTGATGTGAATGAAATATTGAAGTTTCTAGCTCCTTCAATAATTCAAAGACTCAGACAGGAAAATTTCGGTAAGATCTAGTGAAGATCGTTGCAAATAAAATCTTGGAGTGCTTTAGTTATTAGAAGGTGGTTGATTCAAGATTGAGTGGAGATATTAAAGGATTTGCAGCCTTTGTGTGTACAACAGAAGAAAGATCAAGATTCAGATATGTGTTGCTTAGCTCATGTTTTAAAGTTTTCATTTTGTCTGTGATTATCTTTTGTTTCAAAAGATACTTTTAATAATTTGTGAACTAGTGATAGATTCATATTTTCAATGATTTGCCATTAGAGACTAGACTAAATGAAAGAAAGGACGAGACACTAGATAGTATAAATTGCAATGGATATTTTCTCTATCCTTTATTTTTATATATAGACTTGCATGTTATTAGGTTTTAATCTATTTCTAGAATTGCATATTGCAGGATTGTATTGCTTATATAAATTTAATGTTTAAGTTTAGGTATGTGTTAGTACTTGTTTGCTAAATATTTATTTTTGGTGATTAATTCTAGAAATACGTAGATGTAGATTGTTAATCATTGAGACATTTGTCAATATCATGTTAATCACAATTTTCGAGCCAATTTTTTTCTGTTCAATCTAGCTTGATTTATGATACCAAGGTCACATTAAAAATGTTGATGACATATGATAAAGTAGCAATTCTAGGAGGGGGCCAACCTCTTTCACAAACATTCAAAATGTTATAAATGTCCATCGAGTTAAAATGTATATTGATTATGCCTTTAAGCCAGAATCAATTCTCTGCGGTCATTCCTCTCTCACTTGATGATTGAATCATGGCTGCAACAACTTTTTGACGGTTGAGGATCATACAAACCATCGCAAAATATTTTTATTGAAATAGGTGAGAGCTAAATTCAAAGTTCAAACCTCTAGCTAGAAATAGAGATTGCAAATTGAAGGAATGTTCAAACCTCTAGAGATTAAATTTCCATTTGTTAATTTTTTATTTTTGATGTGCATGAGCCTCCAAATCATGTATGACTTGGAGAGAGAAATCTATTTGTTCCGGTTACTTTAGTTTAGCCCAAACAATGTTTTGTCCAATAGAATTAAAAATTGAAAAATATATAAGGGAGAAACACTATGTAATTCAATTAAAATTGTTAAGAATGTCTATGTTTTAATTTAATCTTACAAAATCAATTTTTAGGAGGAAGATTACACTCACTTATAAACACATATTTAAGTCATATATTATCCAATACATCTCTTCACGTCTAGAATTGGACATTAAAACGTGAAAATAACTGATGAGTAATTTAATAAAAAAACAGAGAATAAATAATTCACTTAATCTTAAATCAGACTCTGATACTATGTCA
Source organism: Lathyrus oleraceus (assembly GCF_024323335.1). Classification (NCBI taxonomy): domain Eukaryota; kingdom Viridiplantae; phylum Streptophyta; class Magnoliopsida; order Fabales; family Fabaceae; genus Lathyrus; species Lathyrus oleraceus. Next base: position 441,941,446 of record NC_066584.1, on the reverse strand, counting down.
CGAAGTGTGGTTGACCTAATTCAACTCTATAAAATTGATTTTTAAAGTGATAATTACCCTATTTATAAGCATTTATATAAACCATATATTATTCCATGTAATTTTCAACTAAACATTTGTATCACAATCGTTTAATATAATTTTAAATATCTTTAGAAGCACTAATACAAAAATAGTTTTGTGCGCCAGTATCATCTCTGTCCCCACAGGGGGCATATGGGGCACCACCGCCACCGACTATTCCCGTCTCTTCGCACTGTTTTGTTGCCATATCATCCGCTGCACCTATCAATACAGCTTGATTTATATTTTTGGTACCAATACAGCTTGATTTCTTTTGGGTGATAGCAATACAGCTTCAAAACCACAGGGACACTAATTTACAGCTAGTTCTATCATCATTATATTATACATGGTCCACATTTCTATTTTACTTATTGTTTTTTATATTATATAATGTTTATTTTAACCTTCTTGTTAAAATAAATTTTTTATTTTTATTTTTACATAAAAAAATTCATGTGAGTATAACAAAAAAAAACTATGTAAAATAAATCTCCATTTATTTATATTAACTGTGTGCAAAGATATCAATAGAAAATTAAATATTATTTATTTACAATTGATATTGTTTGTAGTTGATATATGTAATATTGAAAGAAAATTTCTTATGCTAAATATTATCTCTCTTTCATTTTTTTTGAAATGAGTGTGATTTAATTTATATTTATTATTATTATAAACATTTTATACACGGAGTTAAGTATATCTTAGATTTAGATGATTTTATAAATAATTTAAGAACTATTATAATAGATTAGAAAAATGGAAAAATTAGTAAAAAAAAAAAAATAGAGACAGAATACAGTTTTATAGAAAGTAGCGTAATATGAGAATTTTTTTTATAAAAAAAGATATGGCAAAGGTCAGGCAGCAGTATGCTCTAATTATAGAAATTGGAAAAAGAAAAATGTGTTTTTTAAATGAAGAAAGAGAAAAATGTAAATGGACCACATAGAGAAAATGATATGTATCAAAGTTTTTTTTTTTTTTTTTCTAAATTGATTATGATGATGTAGTGTAGTGATTAGCACTACAAGGATATAAACGGTGGGATGGGATTTTGGGATGAGGTGGTCCGGTCTTTTATCTTTTTATAAGTGTGAATTTTCACTTAAATTTAAAATGGTTAGATAATATTTTTGATATTTAAGTTATGTTTTATTTACTTTGGTTCCTTAAATTATTTTATTTTAATCTGTTTTCGGTATAATAGTCTATTAACTAAAGTTTTGTCTTTTAAAACTAAATAAATAAATATTGTGAGGTTGGAACCAACATTCTTACAATAGATCAAAGTCTCTTTACACTTATAAACATAGTTGTTTTAATTGGACAATACTTTAAATTATAAATCTTTTACAAATTTGTCTTTTATTTATTTATTTGATGTCTTAAATTATTATGTATTTTATAAAATAAACATTGATAATAATGTTTATATAAACATTTCATTTATTTGAGAAGCGTCAAATTATTTATTGAGTTGTGTTCCTTTATAGATTTGAGATTGAGGGGTGAGATTGTAGCGATTTTATTTTTCATATAGTTACGAATGTTTTTAATATTCAGAGTGGAATGGACTTATAAAATTATCATTTCAACGTTTAAATTAATGAATAATTTGAGAAGTAACTCTGAACGAAAGTGAAAAAAGATATCTAAAATTGACGCGAGTGGAGTTAATATATGATGAACAATTTATAACGCTCTCGACGCATTGTGCATATCTTCGCCCTATTAGATTTGACGATGGTAGATAGTTTAGAGGTGTGAGATCATACTTTTTCGCTTGATTGAACAATCACTTATTCTTGCATGTTGCTTCTCCCGTAATGAGACTCGTGATTGGACTTTGTCCATGGCTTTTGTGAATGGTGAGGATCTAAGTGTAATTAAAAAAAGATTATTTGATCCACTCCATGAAATGAGGGTGAACATATTTTATTGTCGTTATCTTTCGGAGATGCATCTTCAGACGCATTCAATACATACAAAAAGATGTTGCAATTGAGACACATTCCATTTATGTCAAAAACTAAGTCAAAGATATATCTTCAAAATAATCCAATAAACATAAAAAATGCATGTATATATATATATATATATATATATATATATATATATATATATATATATATATATATATATATATATATATATATATATATATATATATATATATATATATATATTTATATGTGAACTAGTCCTCTACAGTGGATACACATTAAAGTGAATTTTTTACAAAAATAACCCATTTTTTCATTGAAATTCCCCAAATACCTCCGGTTTCAAAAAAAATCCCAAACTACCCCACTTTTAGGAGGAGTCGCCAATTGAATTGGCGACTCGTCTTAAAAATTGAATGGAGGCGCCAATTGGATTGGTTAGGGCATGTGCCCTAGCCAGTCCAATTGGAGCCCATGTGTATTACTTGATAGGAGGCGCCAATTGGATTGGCACCTCAATGTAAAGTGCAATTTTTTTTGGTAAATGGTCTACGTGATACATAAATTTGAAATAAGACCAATTGATATTAATAAAATTTTCCGTTTACACAAAAAAGCCTAATGGTGATGACCGAAATCACCTAACCGACCTCTGATTCCACATCCCCTAGCTACCCTAACCCGTGACCCTAATCCACGTTGATGATTTACCACTGGTGTTTGAGCATCTGAGGGGCCAGGAGCGTCACTACCAACTACGGGAAATGGTCTGTTGAGGCAGTCAGACAAGTCAGCATAGTCTTCAGTATGCATCGAGGGTGTACCACCGTAACTGAGTTCATGACCCATGCTAGAGTAGTTGGATTGTGGTTGACTCATTGGTGGGCGACCGAGACGGTTGAAGGGAGACATGGATATGAATGATGCGTCGAGGAAAGGTTGGAAAGGTTGTTGGGGTGTTTGATAGAGATAAGGTTGTTGGATGTTTTGGTTTTGTGAGGTTTGAGCTTCTTGGCTATGGTAGGAGGAGGGGTGGTTGGTGTTGAATGATCGTTGGGTGTTCTGGCTAAGACGACTTTGGTAGGGTGATGGGGTGGGTGCGAAGCAATGTTGGGTCCCAGGTTGATGGTCAATCTGTTGGTGGTGGTATGGGGTATGCTCTTGGTATTGGGGTTGGGTGTATGACATGTTTTGGTTGTATGTTTGTGTGTTGGTTGAACGAAACGTTTGACGGACAGGGGGTTGTGTGTATTCGGTCTGACACTATTGTTGGGGGTTTGATGTTGAGGTGTCAGGTGTGTAAGTCATCTGGCGTGGGTCGTAGAGGTACATATCCTCAGCGATGAACTGAAAACAAACCGATCTGTACCAAGCCATATAAGTACGACTTGGTTTTTCTTCATATGCCATGATTGCGTCAGTTAAGACATGGTCATGACGGTGCTTCCATTTGCGACACTCCGATCTTGCGAAGCTTTGCCATGGATTGAAGTTCCATTGGTCGTTAACTTTACGCAGATGCCACTCTCCTAGGCTTGCTGGGGGATCTGGGATGTTTTAGGGCATACCGAACTGCAACTTCACACGATCACTGTTGTGCATCTCCACAGTTGTGAACCGTATTATCGGTGTGCATGCAGTCCATACAGCCGCATCTTCAGCGTTGACCTCATGGTCATGATCCAAATTAAGGTATGGACGCCAAATGAACTGAAATGTGAAAGAAGATAGGATTATAATCTAGGTAGAAGAAGTTAACAAATTATAACGAAATAAATTAAGTTATTATCCTTACGTCTGTCGGTCGAAGGTGATCCAACAGATTGCGATGCTGAGTAATATAGTGTCTAGGGTATCTATTATAACTCATTCCTCGTGCAGACCATCTACACCAAAAAGGTAGGAATATTAGTTAGAGATAATAATCTTTAAAGAAGTAAGTAAAGATATAGCAATTTAAACAACTTACTTTTGTGCATAAGGGAATGTGAAAGGATTGTTGTTGACGGGTGCTAGGGACGATAGTCTTGACCAACCCTATGCTTGTAGTAAAACAGAACATGCAGAAAATGTAGACGTGTCTTTGTGTGAGTTTTTGCACAAGGGGCTATAGAGATAGGCTAGACAAGCAGATCCCCAACTGTAACTTCCTATTCTATCTACAGGTCTAAGTAAAGGTAAATACATAATATGCATGCTAGAACCACTACCTTCGGGAAATAAAAACGAACCAATTAACAGCATAATGTAACACCTAGTTTTTATTTTTCGAGCATCTTTGCTAGAATGCTCATCTAAGTATAAACTATTATAGTATGACTTAAGGCGTGAAAGTAGTATACCTTGACCTCTTGCGTTATCATCTAACAAATCAGTCTCCAAGAGGTCCATGCAAATTGAATTTGCATAGTTGGCTTTACCATTAACAGCCTTACCTTCAATGGGCAGTCCCAAAAGCATATAGACGTCTTCTAACGTCACGGTACACTCACCGGTTGGGAACCAAAATGTGTGTGTCTCTAGACGCCATCTTTCGCATAAAGAAATAATGAATTTGTTATCTACGGGCCAAGACAAAATCTTGCTTATGTGACCAAAATCGACGAGTTCAACATAAGGTTGAATCATCGGGTCCATATGAACATGTTCGTGGACCCGAGTCCGGAACCTTGAAACATCCTATAAAAGAAAGAACAAAAAACTTGACTAAGTTGGTATGTTAAAATAAAAGGAACCTCTATTAAAACAAATAACAAAAGAAAAAAACTTACATAAGTTGCTATGTTTGCAACCGTTCCTCTATGCGTTTCTCCCATTGTGAGGATAGACATTTTGTCGGGGAAGAAAGATGTTGGTGCAAATGAAACTACAAGAAGTTGTTGCAGATGAAATTGTAAAGGAAGTATTGTAGAAGAAGTAATGAGAGTGATGTCATTGCAGCATGCGCTTATACTCTTCAAGACGCTTACAACCATTTATATGATGTGTACAAGGCCGTCATTGTCATGAATGTATATAATTAAAGCTTCTCGGTACTATCAATGGAGGAATATTAGCCTCCATATGAAGGTGATATAGTTTGGCACAACGACGAGATGCGTAGAAAGAAAAAAGGAAGACCAAATAACACACGTATCAGGACAGAAATGGATTCCACAGATAAAATGATAAGATTATGTAGTATCTGTCGTCAACTAGGACACAACAAGAACAACTGTCCTAATCGAGGAGCATCATCTGGGTCTTAAGCTTTTTGTAACATTGCATTTCTGTAACCTTCAATCATTATATATCATTAGTTTTTTGTTACAACGAGGTTCACAACAAACATCAGTACAAAATAAGCTATATGAAAACATAAATATTTCTAACTGATTACAACAATCAAATTGATGTCATCTCGACCGAACATCATTTCCCTAACATCCTTATCAGTATTCATTCACACCCAACCAAAGATACTATTGAGTCTCTCGATACTTTTAATTTTTTTCCCTTCTGGTATTTTCCCATCTAACCAACAAACCAGCTTCCTCTTCAGTTGATCGAACGTAGTGATGTTCCAGAACAACATCAGCATCTGAGATTTGTCTCTCGATAAATCACCCTTCCATATCGGTGACGAACACCAAACATGATTGCCAAATGACTAAAATAGATGTGAAACAATGATTCACACAACACATCTATTTATAACAAAAAATTGCATTTTACACTGAGGCGCCAAGTTATACACAGGGGCACCAATTGGATTGGCTAGGGCACATGCCCTAGCCAATCCAATTGGCGCCTCCATTCGATTTTTAAGAGGAGTCGCCAATTCAATTGGCGACTCCTCCTAAAAATGGGGTAGTTTGGGATTTTTTTTGAAACTAGGGGTATTTTGGGAATTTTAATGAAAAAATGGGTTATTTTGGTAAAAAAATCCATTAAAGTAGTCTCCTTAAAAAACATTTATTTATCCTTCAACAAGACTTCTATAAACGAGTCTATGCTTGTCATAACAATTAGGCCATGTTATTATTTTTCTCTCACATACACATTCATTTCTCATTCAAGTACATCAACACTAACAAATTGGAGTCAATATCCTCTCCATTTTTCTCTTCTCCATTTTGTCAATTACTAAAGTTTTATAAATGTAAGTGTAATAATGTGACATTTGATGGATCCACTAGTTTTTAATACATTATAAATATCTTCAAAACTATAGTATTGGAGAGGGAAAATGGACAGGATCTTAACTCAACAAATTGATATCTAAAGCTTTTGGTTCTTTTTCTTGATTGTGAATTCAAGAACTGAACATCGGTGGTCGTGTTTCCAGGGATCGTGAATCATGTTTGTTGCAAAGATGAATGGTAGCAATGGTATTCCCAATTCTCTTCAGATTCTTGACGGCAAAAATTGGACCTGATGAAGAAAATAGATGTAATCATTGTTTGGTTTTCATGATATCCTAAAAATTGTTACTAATGGCATTCCTGAGCTTGTCTAAAACACAAATGACACTCATAGAGTTACTCACAAGGATACAAAGAAGAAAACTTGCAAGGTTGTGTTATGTATTCAATTTGCAATAGATACAATGAATTTTGATCGAATTTCTCCTGTTGAATCGGTGAAGGAGACATGAGATATTCTTGTTAAGTATTATGAAGGCGTTGAGAAGGTTAAAGTTGTCAAATTGGAGACACTGCGAAGGCAGTATGAGTTACTAAAAATAGGAGAAGATGAAAAGATTTTAGGCTATGTCTCTAAGGTGCAAAAGGTAATATGTATATTGACCTCTTACTTTGATCATCTTATCATAGCCATTCAAGAGTTCAGTAATCTTGAAACCATGAAACTGGAAGATTTGGTTGGTTCGTTAGAGGCACATGAGTTAAAAGATTGTCGAGAGGAAATGGGTTCAAGATTCGATACAAGTACTTCAGGCCCATAAATGAAAAAAATGGTGGTTCCATCAAGTTCAAGGTAAAAAGAGACAAGATATGGTGACTAGTATATCAAGTCTTGTGATGCGTGACAAACTCTATGAAGTTTGCTTAGTAGAGAAGCAATCCAATAAGTCTTTCGTTTCAACTATGCCAATGACATCTGCTTGCATACTATAAGTAGTACATTCATATGTATGTGGCCCATATGAGGATCATACCATTGGTGAAAACAAGTATTTTGTGTCATTTATCGATGAGTACATTTGAAATCTTTGGATCTATGTGATCAAGCGCAAAGACGAAGTGTTTTCAATCTTTAAGAGATTCAAAATGCTTGTCAAAAACCAGAGTAAAAAGAAGATCAAGGTTCTGCGAACAGATGGACGTGGCAAATACACATTCAAGATATTTGAAGAGTTTTGTGCAGAACATGATATTGATCATGACGTAACTACTCCTTACACGCCCAACATAATGAAATAGTAGAAAGAAGAAATCAAACCATATTGGATATGGCAAGATGCGTGTTAAAATAAAATAACTTGCCAAAATCTTTCATGGGGTGAAACAGTTACTACTGATGTTTATATTTTGAACAGACGTCTGTCACACTCCAATTTTTACCCTCATTCAATAAACTGATACATTCACAAGATATTTGAATCATCCATATCATATCATGCATTTCTCTCAGCATAATGCTTAGAAAGTAGCTCGAAATAAAACTTTATTTATATAGACAAAACTGGTTGAATCAATTATGAAAAATGTACATAAACTTAGCGGGAAAAATATTTCAAGATTGAGCTTGCATACATCAGTTTTATTAACCTATGATTCACGTAGTTTAACATGGTGTGCTCGTTTTATTTTTGTAACTCCTTTTGTGGCTGCATGTTTATCAGCATGTGCCTTTACAACCAAGTTATTTTACTTCAAAATTTGATCAAAATTTGTCTGGTTTCCATAAGTTTATTTTGCACAGATCATTTTGGTGCATTCATTCTATTTTTCTGGGCACCTTTGCACCATATTTTTATTCATTTTAATCCCTTTTATTTTTGTCTTTTTATCAAATGGTTCAGAAGAATTAAATAGAATTATCCATATTTTTATTTCGATTTTATTTTATTTATCTAAAAAGGTATGAATTTTATTTGATTTAATTGATTTAAATGGGTTTGGATTTCATAAAGCATCTAGAAGGGACATTGCATGCATTTTAATTTGATTAACAATTTGTGCTTCTTTGTTTTAATCATGGCCATCGAATTCAAATGATCAAAGGCTCACACTAACCATCCATGTCTCTCCCCTAATCCAATCAAAATGAAGAATAAAAAAAGGAAGAGAAAAAAATAATTGGAAAAGCCCTCCACATATAGCGTGACACGTGGCGCACACACATATTTTGGGGGAAGTCCTCCCAGTCTTTCAGCGGGAAATGTGAAGAAGGATAGTAAAAAAATAATTTTTCCTTAAGCCCAGAAGCCAAACACTGCCTTAGATAATATCCTTTATATCTCACGTGAATGGAATGAGACCTCATGATACTCATCTCTCCTCATCACGAAAATGACTACTACTGTTGATAAAATATCTCTCATTTTTTATGACACATTCCTCTCTCTCTCTCTCTCTCTCTCTCTCTCTCTCTCTCTCTCTCTGTATGTGTGTGTGTGTGTTTAAATAAGTAACATGAAATTGAAAGAAAAAAAAGCGGAAAGAAAAGCGATTTCCTCTTCTTCCTCCTAGATTTAACAGAGACCCTTTTCCATTCTCCCATCAAACATCCATATCGCACCACCATATATCATCACCAACATCCACACCACCTTTCAACCTTTAATCACCCATTCCACCTCATAAGCTTCAGATTTGCCCCCTCTCACTCAATAACCATATAACACCATCGAAACTGCAAACCACCATACTCCGCTTACTCCTTTCTGCTGTGACTCAGTACTCTGATTGCGTCCTCACCTTGTTTTGTGTTCCTTCATCAACGATGGCGTGTTCCTTCCTTCATTTGAATCGATGCTATTCCTCGTTAGTTTCTCCATTTAAAGTGTAGAAGACTAGTGTCTTACTTGGAGGGACAAGGGAGCTCTGCCGAGCTATGGAGATTACTTGATAGAACTCTAAAGGTTGGCCAAATGATCCTTGCTTATCTCACAATCACATTGAGTAGGGGTCAAGATTCATCCGATAGGCTATTATTTCAGTGATTGGTAACATTTTGAATTGTATTTCCTTTTGCATAGTGTTGTATTTGATGTTCAATTGCCTATTTCGGTTCAATTGTGTTAATGTTTTTGAGTTATTGATTTTTTTCGGATGTTGTAACATCTTGAAATTCTGTAAATACAGTGTAATATTGTAAATATAATATTGTGTGCTATTGTTTTGTGTTACTTTTTCCGAGTTGCGTTTCAAAACGAATTTAATTTGTGGTTCGACATCAAATATATGTCGTTATGCCGCCAATTTCTTTTTTAATATATTAATATAACATTGTTGATGTCAGTTCGTCAATGTCGTGCTTGTGCGAACTTATTTCATATTTGAGCTTTGTAGTAATTTTGTAAACATTGTAATATCATATTGTGTTGGTGTTGTTTTGATTATTTCATCGCATTTTAAATCAGATTTTTAATCTGCAGATTTGATATTTTTATGTCGTTGTTTCGCTGGATTTCAGTTTTGACATATTGATTTGACATTTCGCCGTGTTATGATCCTTGTGTACGACATTCTGCTTTTGTCGTCATTACGTATAAACCGGCTGTGAGCACATTATGTTCACTTCCGCATGTTAAATCGCTTCAATCATTTTGCACCCGATCTTGTTATTTATTTTCATTTTTTTTTGTTTTAATTAAATTTGGTTTAATTAGTTAATTTTGATTAATTATTTTTAATTCACTTGATTATTTTATTTAATCGAATGATTTTGATAGTTAATCTTAATTAGCTTAATTAATCGATATAACCGAATTTCAATCAATTAATTTTGTTAATTAAATATTGATTGACTCATTTCATTCCGTTTCGATTCTCACATTTCTTAAACAATTTTCACAATTGATTCAAACTATTCCGTAAACCATTTTCACCATTCTATCCGCCAACGCAAATCAAACGCTTAATCCAACATCAAGCTCTTTTCATAATCACAATCAAAATGACTAACTCATACCTCGACCATTTCAAACAACAATGAAAGAAAAAGACTACCTAGGTGAAAGGTCCAGTCATGGTTCCGAGTATTAGGCCCAAGTTGTAATAGCTTGCAAGCCATAAATATCTTGTCTTTCACTAAAATAAAATGTGTCTCCTTTTTGCAATAAATCGAAAGAAAAAGACTATCTGGGTGAAAGGTCCAATCATAGTCCCGAATACTAAGTGCAAGTGGTAATCTTTTGCAAGCTCAAATTTTCTTCTTTCATTCAAAAAACTTGTAAATATTCAAACATTTTCACAAAATAATTAGAAAGAAAAAGAATACCTAGGTGAAAGGTCCAATCATAGTCCCTAGTATCAGGCCTAAGGGGTAACCGCTTATAAGTCATGAATGCCCGTCTTTTAAAACATACTCAAACAAATCAAACTCTTTTCTCGCCTCGCACGATGATCTTCAAACCCTTTTCATAAACGAAAGGTATTTCATCTTGAAATGATGCAAGATAAAGCTTCATCCACTTGAATGTGTAAGTAAGCTAGCGACGTTTCCCGCGAATGTTGATTTGAAAATCCATTATGTCGTGATGTAAATGTTCCCTTCTCTACTTGTTTTGTGTAGCAAGTAATGTTTTTCCATCTATTGAGACAAACTATCTTTCTCTAAAATTTACTAACAAACAAACGTTTTCTACCCAGAACTATGTAGCCTTGAGTTCTCCATTGCACCTGGAGATACGTAGGAGCAAGACCCGCAATCTTGTCAGGCACATTAATAAAAAGGTTTGGCGACCCCTTTATTTTTTTCTTTAATACTTTACCACTCAAAGGAAACAAATAACATAAGTTAACATTCAATCGCAAGTTAACTAAAAGGTACCCGTTGAGTACAACAGACGCGAGGGGTGCTAATACCTTCCCCTTGCGTGATCGACTCCCGAACCCAAAATTGGTTCCAGTGACCATATCTTAGTCATTCTTTTAAATGTTTTATCGATATTTCCCCTTTCCTTAATTGGAATAAATAAAGTATGGTGGTGACTCTGTTCAAATTATTTTTCGCAAGCGCATAATACGCTTCGCGAAGGATCGTTTTTTCGAGGTACGACAGTGCCCTACCAAGAAACTGAAGAACATGGTTCTTGGAGAAGTATGAAGTGGAAAACAGACATTAGTGAGTCATATAGAGGTGTTTAGTTCTACTTCATACAAGTATGTTCCCGATGCAAGGAGAAGAAAGCTTGATATAAGAGTAAAGCTATGATTCTGGTAGGATATCATTAGATTGGATCATAAAGGCTATTTAATCCAATGAATGATAAGATAGTTATGAGTCAAGACGTTGTGATTGATGAGAACTTTGTCTAGGATTTGAATTAAGGTGATGTAAGCCATTGGTGAGCTATATCTTTGATGAAGAAAGCAGTGAGCATGAACACAAGCCAAAGACCTCAAAGAATCGGAGTTCTCTCAGCAAGATTTCAAGACTGCGAAGTGGTTGTTCATGATGAAGTCACACCAGATGCATATTTGGTTCATTTTGATTTACTTGTTGGTTCTAAATCAATCAACTATAGTGAGGCCTTAAAGAATAAATACTGGAATCAGGCTATGGTCGAAGAGTTACAAGTGATCAAAATAAATAATACACAAGAGCTAATTGAATTTCCAACACAAGCAAAAGCTATCAAAGTGAAATGGGTGTTCAAGCTGAAGCACAATCCTGATGGGTTAATTACAAGATATAAGGCAAGACTAGTAGCTCGAGGTTTTCTTTAGAGAGTGGGGCTCAAATACTTTAAAGTATATGCACCAATAGCAAGATTAGAGACTGTCAGATTGGTGGTAGCCTTGGCATGCAAGCAAGGTTGGTTGACATTTTACTTAGATGTGAAATAAAAATATTTGAATGGTCCCTTAGATGAAGTCGTGCATGCCACATAACCTCATGGGTTTGTGATACACGAGGAAGGAAGGAAAATGTACAAGTTGAACAAAGTCCTTTATAGTCTTAAACAGTCACCTAGGGCATGGAACAAGAAAATTGACTCATACTTAGTTGAATTGAGATTCAACAAATGTAGGTCTGAGTAAGGTGTCTATGTACATGTCATGGAACAAGATATAACTATCATCTACTTATATGTCGATGACTTGCTAGTGATTGGAAATAGCACGGAGAACTTGTCGAAATTCCAATAGCTGATGACGAGGGGATTTAAAATGTCAAATCTGGGAAACTTTTTGTATTTCCCAGGCATGGAATTTCAAATTACCATGCAAGGTATGGTACTGCATCAAAGGAAGCATGTCAAATAAATAATCAAGAGATTCAGGATGGATGATTTGAATTATGAATTCTCACCAGTCGAACCTAATATGAAACTAGAGAAGCATTGAGAGGAAGACAAGGTCAATGCCACTTTGTTCAAACAAATTGTAGGATGTCTGAGGTAAGTGTGCAATAGCATACCTAATATAGGTTTCTCAGTCAGAATGGTAAAAGATACATGAATGAACTAAAGGTGTCACGCGTGAAGGATATAAGAAGAATATTGAGATACCTAAAAGGATCAATAAATAGTGGAATCATGTTTCCATGAGATTCTGAAAGCAAAGAAGCTTTGATTAATTACTATTCAGATGCTTATTAGTGTGAAGATAAGTAAGATCAAAGAAGCACAACTGGTTATTTCTTTCAAGTATTCAATGTCCCAGTCTCATGATTGTAGCGGTAAATTCATGACCATCAAGCTATCGATAAGCTTAACGTCAATAAAACCAGAGTCGCCATCGCGTTTTTATTGTTTCCAAAGGAAAAGGGAAAAGTACGAACAAAACCCAAAGATAAGAAGTTTTCAAAGCAAAACTAATAAAATGCCAGATATTACAAGTAAGGGGGTTGGTTACACAAAGGGAAGGTGTTAGCACCCAAAGTGTCCTAGGTACTCCTAGGGAGCCCTTTTTATGTGTATATATGTGTTTGGTATAAAATGATGTTTGAGAAAAATAGAGTGTGGGGATGAGAAAAGAATTCATTGATTATATTTTTGTGTTTGACAAGACCTTCAGACTTGTGCCTACGTACCAACATAAAATGAGGGATCAAAACCTCATAGTTCGTGGTATCAATTTTAAATGGGTGAGTTGCTTTTAACAAAATTTAAGTGGAAAAAGGCACAAAGGGCCCAAAAGTTTGAATGAGTGTTAGTTCTTTTTTTTCTTTTGAAATTTTAAGTCAATATGATTAGATTATTTACAAATTTGATTTAAGAAAAAGTTTGAAAATTCAGTGACATAAGGCCAAAGTTTCTAATATTAAAACAAAGTCTAAGTTTGAAATCACAAACAAAGAAGGTTTTTGAAAAGTGGGAGAGATTTGAAATTTAAGAAGTGGGAGAAGATGAAGAGGCTATGTTAAGCACAAAATTAAAAGTTAAAAGTTGAAAAGATCTGACCAATGGGATGCAATCCAACAAACAAGAATGTCATATAGAAAACCCACTTTCCCTTTGGACTTTGAATCAAGCAATTACCCACAACCAATTAGCAATATCAGACATCATGAAGATCAAGGCATCAAATAAAGATGGCCACATCCAAGCAAGGAAATCCCATAGCTAGTAGTCTTCTTTGTCTTCCCATGTATCATATGAAATACTCTTTGATCCATTTAGAATGAAGCATTAGACACAAGATTAAAATAATAGTTTACACAAGACCATGTAGCAGATAAGCTCAAATGAATCCCAATACTTGCATCAGATGAAGGCTCAGTTCACAATAACTTGGTCTCAAAATATTGGCATTGGCCAAGTCCTTTTTGCACAGGGAATGTTGCCTAGTTCTAAGTCCAAAAATTTAGATCAAGATCAATAGTCCACCAAACATTTTTTAGGGTTTTTGTTGTTTATTAAGTATTTTAAGGTCCTAAGACCATAAACATAATCAAAATACACAAACAAAATATTAACAATCACAAAATATGGCTCAAATGAGCAAAAAATGAAAATAGCATAAAAATAAAAAAGTTAAATGAAATGTAAATGCCAATGAATGATAAATGACTAGAAATTAAATTGCATAAAGTAAATTACTTCAAAGTAAAGCAATATTAACAATAGTTAGTCAAGTGTTAGTCAAAGTTAATTGGATGTTAGTAGAGTTTTGCTATTCACTTGATTAAGTCATTCTTTGGAAAACACTCAACCATCTATTCACAAGCATGAATCCTTGAACCAAGACATCTTCGATGGGAAGGAAAAAAGGCCAAGTTTCCACACAATACGATGAAAGATGGGAGACTTACAATCTCACTTACTAGAATGCTATGCCTTTAGGGTCAGATTTAGCTCTATGTTAAGCAATCATAATTAGACTTATTTAGAAGTCACAACTATCTGAGGCCGGACAATAAACATTTAGGTGTTAGTGCATGTTAGAGATTTGGTATAATGAACCAAACTCCTAAAACATACCACACATTAAAAGAAAAGATCAAAAGGGATGTACCTATCTCATCCATACTTGTATTGGTTCATCTGACACAAAGTCATTGATGGGCCAATTAGCCTTAGGATATTCAGACTTCATTGGTCAATGAAAGGAATGGGAAAAAACAAGGATGAATATGAAGAGGGAGGGGAAGTGAGAGAAACACAAATTGGTCATGGGAGGAATTTTATCAAATTAAAATCATTCATTCATTTTGGGAAATGAAATGTACATTTCATCAATCCCCTAAATCCAACGATTTTAATTCAATAAAAGTCAAATCAACCTTGACTAAGGCCCAAACAAATAGTCAAACATCACAAGACCATAAAAATGGCTCAACATAATTTTTACACAATTAATCAATTAAAAATCAAATTAAAAATGCATTAAAATTCAAGTTAATTTGGTCCAAACCTAAAATCTCTTCAAAATACCAAATAAATGACCAAGAGATTTATCCTAGGTCAAACAAAGTCAAAGGACATTAGACAAAAAAATTCATGATTTTCGAAAAGTTAGAAGTATTTTTAAATAATTAAAAATATGCACAAAAATATTTAATTCATGAAAAATATCAAAATTAATCCACAAAATAATTTTAATTCAAAAAATGAAAGAGAAAAATATTTAAAGATTTTTGGTGAAAATCCCATATTTTTTGGATTAAAAATGAAATTATTATGAATTAAATAAAATAAAGCAATTAAATGAAAAATCATAAAATACAAAAAAACAAGGCCCATCAGATCTCCCTCATTAATTGAGGTGGCATATTTGATGGCCACGCGTGCGCTATCCATGGTGGACTTGAGTCAAAGCGCCACACGCGTGGTAATCAAAACCAATGGCCAAGATTAGAACGCTAGACCAAGATCAGATGGTTGGAACCTTGCCAACACACCACCGGAGCCCTAGCTCCGGTCATCTTCTCCGGTGAGAACCACCAGACTGGTCCAACCTAAACTTCATGAAAAATGGAAAACAAGGACACTAATTTGAAGAGAAAATGCTTAGGATCACGAATATGGCCTCAATTTCCTCCAATTCCAAGTATATAAAAAGATACAGGGATTTGAATTTTGAGGATCATGAACTGAGTTGTTTCGATTTGACCTTAAAGTAACTCAATCTTGTTGTCTACATTGATAGGACTTCAGCCAACCAAAAATCACAAAGAATAGTGAAGAATTGAGAGAGAATCGAAGACATGAAGTTTCTGAAATTTAACCTTCGAGTAGCTTCAATTCAGCTTGATCTTGATCTAGATTTGCTTGATTCTTCCTCCTCTTGCTTGCAGTGATCAATTGAGATGGAAAGGGCAATGAATTCTTGGAGTTTGAACTTCAAAACAGAAGGTGAAATTCAAACTCGATTTCAATGAAATCCTCAAGAAATTCTATGGAGTGAGGGGTCTGAGTTGTCTTGGGAAAGCTTGGGCAAGGTGTTGATACCTTTCTGAGCTCATGGCACTTGTATTTATAGGCTCTTCAAATGCTTTTTGCACAATTCAATTCAAACTCCAAAAATAGTAATGAACTCATGCATGCTTGCATGGGCATGAATAAATCCCAAATAGTGATGTCAAAGGTTCCAAAATCATGCACATGTGATGCTAAAAGCAATTCATGAAGCCATGCAATATGGAATGGAAATTGGTCATGAAAATCTTCCAAATGGGGCCATGCATTTCACCCATGCTCAAGTTATTTAATTTTGATCCAAATGAGTTGATCTTGGACTTTTTGGAAAGGTGAAATCAAGGGGAACAACTTTCATGTTGAACACTTTTCCATTTGAAGCTTGGATCATGATGAAGTTTGAGGTGTAAGTTTGGAAATTCAAACATATTTGAACATTTTCTAAGTACCAAGCCAAACGTTCACTTCTTCCACCTTGAATAACTTTTGCTATGGGATTCAAATGGAAAAGGTTCCTTCATCAAAGTTATATCTCTTTCAGACATCTTAAATTTGGTCACAAATTGGACCTCATTTGGGTTTGTCATGAAGGAGTTATGCATTTTAGAAGTTGAGGAAAATCACTTGTTCAATGGTAATGGTTCAAAATGACCTATAATGTTTCCTCTTGGAAAAGGAATTTGAATGTTGAATTTTAACTTCCTACAAACATAAAAATTGAAAAGAACACCTTTAATTTAATCATGGAATTTTAATGGATTTCATATCATAAAAATTGAGCAAGTTATGGTCTTGGGAAGTTGACCTCCTAACTAGGGTTCAGACCAAATGACCTATAATCTTTCACCATAAAAAATGACTTTCCAAACAAAACTAGCTCTTGACTTAAACATGAAAGTTGTTTGGAATGTCATAAGGAGTAACGTTTTTCTTGGAATAATTTTCATATGACAAAATTGTAGGAGATAGGGTCTAGGGAACTCCAGTTTTGACGAGTTTACTTTCTCTGGTCAACCACCATGAACCATCTTGCTAGCTTGACACTTTCTTGATTTTTGGGACTCATGGAGGATAATATATGCATAAGATGATGTAATGTGAAATATCCCTTGAAATATTTGATCAAATGATGAAGAAACTTGCTAAGGAAGTCACACAAGATACCCAGATGAATTAGGGCTTCCAAGACAAACAAGCTTCAAACTCTTGATGAATTATTGATAAAAATGATATGTGAAGATCATGGGGACCCATATATGATGTATAGAACCAATGTAAACCATCTCTTGATTAGTCTCCTTGCATTGAGGGTCTCAAACCCTAGATATGAGCTTGATGAAGCATAGGTAAGCACACACACTACCTACAAAAGCAACAAACTATACGTTGACATATTTTTGGTATTTTGGTTAGTAAATAATGAAAAATAAAGTATGATACAATCAAATGTGCTTGGTGATCTCTCCCAATGCGAACCTAATGAATGAAGGGTAAGGAGGATGCCAAGGTGTGATCCCAAAGCCAATGCATATAATGAGATGACATAAGGGATCTTAGGGCCAAAATTAGGGTCTTACAGCTGCCCCTATTTAAGGACATTCTAACTGAGGATTTGAAGGTTATTTCGTATTAACTCAGTAGAATGAACTTAAATAATAACATATAGAAACAAATTTTGGTCCCTAAGAGACCTCATGATGCATATGGTATGAATGTTAAA
Source organism: Lathyrus oleraceus (assembly GCF_024323335.1). Lineage (NCBI taxonomy): Eukaryota > Viridiplantae > Streptophyta > Magnoliopsida > Fabales > Fabaceae > Lathyrus > Lathyrus oleraceus. Next base: position 441,923,679 of record NC_066584.1, on the reverse strand, counting down.
AGTAATTTCTGTGGGGAAATATTGCCACAAAGGAAAAGAATCCGGAGAGACTGAAAGTCCATAGGAGCATAATGCATTCCATAAGGAACACTCACTAGGGAGCAAAGACTCTGGGGATAAACAGTTATGTGTAGGCTAGGTTACGACTTAAAAACTACTGGGGACACGAGGGGAATTTCATGAAAATAAATCAATAGAAAGACTCGGTTAAGGATAAGGGGAAATCTACATAGGAGCGGGTAGATTAGAACAAATCTGAAATACTGGAACCAAACTCAACTAGGGAAGAAAGATCTTTAACATAGGAGTACCAAAAATATATTATCTAATACCGGTTACTGGGTAGGAAGATAACATATTCTGACAGAGGGACATCCGCTACCGGTCACGGTAAACATATCAAGGATGACTCGCTGAGAAACAGGAGATGTATTCGTTACCAGCTACTGGGTAAGAACAACCTGCTGGGGAAAATAAGTCAAATAGGATTTACAACTATCGATTACTGGGCAGAAGACCAAAGAGAGAATATCTGTCACTAGTTACAGTGAACATATCAAGGATAAACTCAAAAGGAAGAATCTCTGTCATCCGTTAGGATGAGCATATCAAGGATAGACTGTCGGGGAAAAATATGAGTTATATCTATTAGTTACTAGATAGAATACCAAAAAGAGAATATCCATCACCGGTTAGGATGAACATATCAAGGATAAACTCAGCAGGGGAAAATAGGATTTATAACTACCTTTTATTGGATAGAAAACCACAAAGGAAGAAAATCCGTCATCGGTTAGGATGAGCATATCAAGTATTAACTCTGAGGGGAGAAGTGGGATTTATATATACAAGTTACTGGATAGAATACCAAAAAGGGAGAGAATCTGTCATCAGTTAGGATGAACATATCAAGGATTAACTCTCTGGGGAATGAAAATAGGGATTACAACTACCTTTTTACTGGGTAGAAAACCACAAAGGGATAATATCCGTCATCGATTAGGATGAACATATCAATGATAGATTGCCTGAGGAAATGTGAAAATGAATCTGCTGGGGAAAAAATAGGAATTAAATTACATTTACCGGGTATTGGGCAAAATTAAAGTACTCACAAATCGAGAAGAGAATTACCAGTTACTGGGTAACAGACTCTCAAGGGACCAAAAGTATCTATCTAGGTAAGAACTAGAAAGAAACTGTCAAACAGGGACTCAACCCAATAAGGACATAACTCAAGGGGAGCGGTTCCATCCAGATAATCAGCTGGGGAGGAAACCGAAACAATAATCATCCACGAGGAAATAACTCTGTGGGGAAATGAGAAAGGTTAAATTCTTTCTGCTTAAGGGGCTGACACTCTATAATTGAAGGAGGTTAGACACACCAATTCTGCATAGGGAAATAATATCACCAAAGAGGGGAATCAGACATAAGGAATAAAATGCAATAAAAATGCACAATGAAATATCTGATGTTGTGTTTTATGCGTGAATATGTATATATATGATTGATGATTATGCTGACAAAACCATCGCAAAGGATACAACTATCGCAGATTTGAATCATCGCTGTAACACTCGGCTAATCTCAATAAAATGGAAGCACCAACTGGAGAAGATGCTGGGGATGGACATAAATAATTTGGCTCTGAATATCTCAATTCTGGCTGGGGGGAAAGAGATAAGATCTGCTGAGGATTCGAGCTGTCAACTCAGCGGGGATTTTTAGGTCAACACCATATCAAATGGGAGACGACCTCACAGGGGACCAAATCAAATACTGCTCAGAATCAACACTGCCGTATCTTAAGATGAACTCCGTCGGGGAGTACAAGAGATAAAACTCTGCTCGGAGGATCTAGGTAAACTGCTGAGGATGTGAGCCTTCAATTCAGCTGGGAAAATGATTTGCAAAATGGCCTAATCATCAATTCAACTCTTCTGGGGAATAAATGATGAATCATTATGGAATTATCAAACCAGCTGCTTGGGGAAGACCAACCAGGCTCCGCATTGTTAAGACTTGCTTGTTCTCAGACTGCTGTTGATATTCCTTACTGAAATTTACTGCTTTTTAAAGTGATTGCCTTTATTATTTAAGAAAAATTTATTTATTTCAAAATTATCATCACAAAAATTCAATTTTATTTAGCGGAAAAATAAATAAGAGTAAAAACAATTGGATAAAAAGCTCAACTTTATTTATTAGAATGGTAGTCTGTAAATGACAAGACTCCATAGATCTTTACAAAAGTTGAAAATGGTAATTTATATGGAAAAAGGGCTACATTGAATACAATGATCACTACTCTCCCCACCCACTTCAATATCCACTGTACTCTTCTACTTTGGTTGATAAAGACGAATCAGAACCAAATGACTTGCTCTAAACTGTCTCTAATGATCCAGCCTAAAAAAATGCAGTTACTTTCCATAATCCCTAATTTTTGCCTAGATTTCCCCAAGGCGGGGTACTCAATCTATCGAGATGATTTTTCTATTTTATGTCTCTAACTTTTGCGTGATCGCCCTTTCGGGTTTTCAATCCACCGAGGCGCTCATTTTTGCCTAAGCCACCCTTTCCGGTTTTCAACTTAGGGAGCTGTTCTTTGCTTTTTAGGAGAAGTATTTCTTGACTGCATCGGTATTCACAAGACGAGTGAAATCTTCACCGTCCATAGTTGTAAGAATCAAAGCACCGCCTGAAAAGGCTCTCTTAACAACATACGAGCCTTCATAGTTAGGAGTCCATTTGTCCCTAGCATCAGGTTTGAAGGATAGAATTTTCTTGAGCACAAGGTCACCTTCTCTAAATACACGAGGTCTGGCCTTCTTATTAAATTCCTTCTTCATTCTCTGTTGATATAACTGACCATGATACATGGCAGTCAACCTCTTTTCTTCAATTAAGTTCAGCTGGTCATATCTGGTCTGACACCATTCAACTTCAGTCAACTTGGCTTCCAATAAGACATTCAATGATGGTATCTTAACCTCCATGGGGAGCATAACTTCCATACCATAAACAAGTGAGAAAGGGGTTGCTCATGTTGAAGTGCGGACAAATGTACGATACCTATGCAAATCAAATGGGAGCATCTCATGCCAATATTTGTACGTTACAACCATCTTCTGAATGATCTTCTTGATGTTCTTGTTTGCAGCTTCAACAACCCTGTAAGACCCCAATTTTGACCCTAAGACCCCTCATGCAATTTCATCATAAGCATTAGCATTGGGATCATACCTTGACATCCTTCTTATCCCCCTTTCATTGGGTTTGTTTTGGGAGAGATCACCAAGAACTATGTGATTGTATCATACTTATATATTATCATTTTACTAACCAAAATACCAAAAATGTATCTTTATATTTGCCTAACTCTTTTGTAGGTAGGCATGATCACCATTGATCTATCAAGTTCATATCTATGGTTTGAGACCCTTATGACAAAGAGCACAACCATGAATTGATCCAAGAATGGTTATGAGCATCATATATGAGTTCCATTGATTCCTACATGTTATATTGATCAAGTTTTCTTCAAGAGTTTGAAGGTGATTTGCCTTGGAACCCTAGTTTGACTAGGTATCTTGAGTAACTTCTCCAACAAGCTATCTCACCAATTGATCAAATTTCTTAAGGGACACTTCAAAATTCATAATCTTATGCATATATGATCTACCATGAACTAAGACAGACAAGAGAATTGAAGGTTAGCTAGTTGGTTGATGGTGGTTGGCCAGATGAATTCATCTGATCAAAATTGGGTCTCCCTAGACCCTATCTCCTACAATTTTCACCATAATGAAAATGATTCCAAGAGAAAAGTTACTGTAAATGATATTCCAAACAACTTTCATGTTGAGACCTAGAGCTATATTTGCTTGGAAAATCATTTTCTATGTTGAAACATTATAGGTCATTTTGTCTAAACCCTAATTTGAAAGTCAACTTCCCAAGGCCATAACTTGCTCAATTTTTATGATATGAAACATTTCGAAGTTGAACAATCCAATTCAAGATGTCTAATTCAACTTTGATTTTGGGAGTTAAAACAAATTCAACTTTTATGAGCATGTGATATGAGGATACATTATAGGTCATTTTTGACCTATACCATTGAACAAGTGATTTTTCTCAACTTCAAAAATGTATAACTCTATCATTCTAAATCCAAATGACATGAACTTCGTGACCATTTTGAAGGAATTTGAAAGAGCTACAACTTTTACAAAGACACTTTTCTCATTTATAGCTCACATAAAAAGTTAAGCAAGGTGGAATATTGAGATATATGGCTTGACACTTAGAAAAATTTTCAACATGTTGAAATTTCCAAACTTCCACCTCAAAATTCCCCATGTTCCAAGCTCCAAATGAAAAAGTGTTCAATATAAAACTTGTTCCCCTTCATCCAATCTTTCCAAAGAACCCAATTTCATGCATTTTGGACAAAGATTGCTAGGTCTGCCCATGGCTTTTACAAGGTTGCATAATTGGAAAGAATCAATTGTACAAACTTCAGTTCACAATGCCTTTCCACTCAAACTTCACTCATACTTCAATTTAAATCATTTTTGGACCTTAGTGCATTGCATCATGGGCCTGTACATGCCCATGCACTCGTGCCATCTACATTGCCAAATTTGGACAGATTTTGAAGTGTGCAAATATCATTCTCTTTTGCTATAAATAGAAGGCTTATGAGTTCATTTGAATCACACCTTGCGCGCCAGCTTTGCCCCCCCCATTGAAACCCTCTCATTCTAAAGGAAAACCTGAGAAATTTCAATTTGAAATTTGAGTTTGAATCTCAACTGTTGGAGATTCAAGAACTCCAGGATCCACAACCTTGCAACCTCTCCAATCACTTCCTATTAGCTTCTCAAGTGTGATCAGATCGTGTTTGAAGCAAGCAACATCAAGAACTGCATATCATTAAAGGTAATTTTCAGAAAACTTCATCTCTTTGATTCTCAATCAATTATACTCAATTCTCTTGGATCTTTGGTTGTTTGAAGTCCTACCAATATAGGCAAGAAGATTGAGTTGCTTAGAGGTCCAATCGAAGCAACTCAGTTGACACATCTCAAAATTCAACTCCTCATATCTTTCCATATATGTGGAGTTAGTTAGAATTGGGGTCAGATTCGTGCTCTACGCCTTTTTTTCTTTCAGATCATGTTCTCCTTTTTTATTTTGGTGATGGTTGAGGATGGACCAGTCTGGTGAAGTCCACCGGAGAAGAAGACCGAGCTATATCTCCGGCCGTGTGTTGGCATGTCTCAAACTATAGGATCCTTGCAAAACATTTTAATCTCGTGCATTGGTTTTAAATACCATCCCTGCAATGCATTGACTAGTGTCCAATGTGGATAGTACACTGAGGACCATTTGATCTGCCACCTCAATTAATGAGGGAGATCAAGTGGTCCACGTTTTTTGCTATTTTCTGATTTTCATTTTAATCCTTTTATTTTCATTAATTCATATTAATTTTAATATTTATCCAAAAAATATGAGAGTTTCACAAAAAAAATTCAAAAAATTTCCTCTTTCATATTTTGAATTAAAATTATTTTTTGGATCATTATTAATATTTTTATGATTTAATTGATTTTGTGTTTGTTTTTAATTGTTTAAAAATACTTTTAAGTCTTTAAAAATTCTGAAATTTTTTCTCCAAGGTCCTTTGACCTTGTTTGACCTATGATGAATCTCATGGCTATTTCTTTGATGTTTTGATGAGGTTTTAGGAATTTGACAAACCATATTTAATTTAAATATATTATTTTAGTCTTTTTAATTTGAATAAATGCCAATTTATTGTGTTGACAAATTGTGATGATTTGTTTGAGTTTGACTCTTGTTGTTGGGCCTTGGTCAAGGTTTATTTGACTTTGTCAAGTTAATATTATTGGATTTAGGGGATTGATGGAATGTACATTCCATCTCTCAAAATGAATGGATGATATTAATTTGGTAAAAGTCCTCCTTTGACCAATTTGAGTTTTGATCCATTCCCCTCCCTCTTCATCTCATTCCCATTCTTTATGCATTCATCTCATTTGGCCTATGATATCTCTAAGTCCTAAGGCTAGTTGATTGAAAAATTAAATAAGTATGGATGAGATTAGGCCACATATTTTGCATATTCTTTTTGTGTGTGGTATGTTTCATGAGCATAGACCATTATACTATGTCTCTAACATGGATTAACACTAAAATTTTATTGCCCGACCTCAAATAGTTGTGACTTCTACATAAGTCCAATTACGATTGCTTAACATAACTCTAAATTTGTGACACAAAAGACATAACATTCTAGTTAGGGAGATTGTAAGTCTCCCCTTTTTCATGGTATCGTGTGGAAACTTGGCCTTTTTTTCTTCCTTTGGAAGATGTCTTGGCTCAAGGATCCATGCTTTTGATAAGTGGGTTGAGTGTTCTCCAAAGAATGACTTAAAAATGAAAAGCAAAAGCAAAACAATACTAACTTCTAACTCATTAACAACTAACTTTTAATTTCAAGCCATTTACTTTAATGTCATTTAATTTTAGTCTTTATTTATTTGCCATTATTCAGACCATTCTAATTGTTTATATTAATGCAATTTTCAGTTTGTCCACTTGGACCATATTGTGTGATATATTCCATTTTATGTATACTTTGTTTGTTTGTGTGGTCTTTGACCATTAATGTACATAATAACAACGAAAATATTAAAAAACTTTTATGTGGACTGTTGACTGGATCTTAGACACATGGACTTAGAACTTAGGCAACATTCCTATGCTAAAGGACTAGGCCAATGCCAACTTTTGTGAAACCAAGTGATTGCAATTTGAAACTTCATCTGATACATCATTCAAGATCCCTTTGAGTTCATATGCAACATGATCATTGTGAAGCTGTTATTTTGAACCCGTGACTTATGGAATTCATCTGTTACATGGGGTAATTTGAAGAAGATCATGGAGTGGCTAAGCTTGGATATGGCTATCTTTATTTGATGGCTTGCTCTTCAAGATTGATATAATTGTGCATTTGTGTGTTGCTTGATTCTAAATGTCCAAGGGAATCTGGTTTTCTATTGACATTCTTGTCTATTAGATTGCTACCCATTGGTCAGATCTTTTCAACTCTTAACTTTTAATTTTGTGCATAGGATTAGTCTCTTCATCTTCTCCCCATTTCTTAAATTTCAAAATTTCTCCCTCCTTTTAAAATTTTCTTTGTTTGAACTTATTTTGTTCTAAACTTTGACCACTTTGCAAAAAGATAGAAACTTTGGCCTTATGCCATTGCATTTTCAAACTTCTTTTCTTAAATCAAATTTGTAAATAAACTTAACTATACTTGACTTAAACTTTCAAAAAAGGCCAAAAAGCACTAACTCATTCAAACCATTTTTAGGCCTTTGTGCCTTTCAAACTTAATTTTTGTTAAAAGCAATGCATCCACTTTGAAATTTATATCACAAACTACGAGGTTTTGATCCCTCATTTTTATGTTGGTACGTAGGCACAAGTCCGAAGGTCTTGTCAAACACAAAAATATAATTAATGAATTCTTTTCTCATCCACCCATTCTATTTTTTTGTAAACATCATTTTGTACCAAATACATATGCACACAAAAAAGGGCTCCCTAGGAGTACCTAGGACACTTTGGGTGCTAACACCTTCCCTCTGTGTAACCAACCCCCTTACCTGTAATCTCTGACATTTTATTAGTTTTTATTTGAAAACTTCTTACTTTTGGGTTTTGTTCATACTTTTTCCCTTTTCCCTTGGAAACAATAAAAGCGCGGTGGAGACTCTAGTTTTATTGATGTCTAGCTTATCCATAGCTTGATGATCATGAATTTATCGCTACAGAAATTAAGTGGCGACTCTGTTGGGGAGTAGTCTCTAATGGGTTTAGCCTACTTTTTTGTGTGTATATAATTGTATTTATGTGATGTTTGTATATATGTATGTGCGATATAATCTGCTTGTTGTGCTTGGTGATCTCTGAGTGGTAAGATAAGTTCTAACCCGAACTTGAGTGCAATTAAGATATGAGGATGGTATATTCATGTTCGACTTGTGTGGAGTAGTCCTTAACAAGTTGACTTGAGATCCATCTACTTAGTGGAGACCCTTTCCACACTGGGTGATATGTATTTATCTTTGCATCTAAGGAATTCTAAGGGTGGTGGAACTATCGTTTGTTGCATTCCTCTTCTGTACAAGTGGTTTATTTCGCACTTGCCTCAGACACCTGCTTTTATGGAGAACAAACATTGCCTAAGGTGGTCCCAGAGACTTATGTCTCTCACTAATGATGATATAGTTTGGTATGATCCGTCTTTAAGCAGTTTGGAGATTATTGATAGTTGTGGTGAATTCTCTAATGTGCCTCTCATTGGTATACAAGGAGGAATTAACTACAACCCTGCTTTGGCTCGTCGTCAACTTGGGTTCCCCTTGAGAGACAAACCTAATAACACTTTGTTAGAAGGTCTTTTCTATCAAGAGGGTAAAGATCCTCAACATTTGAAGCAGAAGATTGTGCATGCTTGGCATAATGTGCATAGGAAAGGAAGATCTGAGCTTTGACCGTGCAATTGTGTAGCTTTGGAAGCTTACACTCTTTGGGTGAAGAAGAGAGCTTTGGATTTGAAGGTGCCATATCCTTGTGAAAGACCTATGTCTATGGTTGTGGTTGAGCCATTAACTCTCCCTAACCAAGATATAGAGGAGTTGGAAGACACACTCACCAAGATGAGGTAAGAGAAGGATATGTGGGAAGAACGTTTCCATGCTTTGAGCAAAAAGCATGAAGAGTTGCAGTTGGAGTCTAAGGACAAAGATGCACTTATTGAGATACTTAAAGACCGAGTGACGAAGAGACAGAGAGAGCCAGAGGTTTCATCTTCTAGCATGCCTCAGCCTTCCGTTGCTTGGAAGAAGATTGTTGATCAGCTTGTCCTCAAGAAGTAGTACAGTCTCGGTAGCAATATAATATTTGGAAACTTTTTACACCAAATAAGTAGTACAGTATCGGTAACCAAATACAATACAAGAGAAAAGGAGAATAAACATCCTATGGAGCCCTAGAATCAGTCCTCTAAAGCCTTCGAGATCGGAAGATACGTCGCACGAAGCCTCTTCACCTCTCTCTCATAAGCTGCTTCCATGTCGTCCTTCTCCTTGGCGAGCTGATCATACCTCTTCTTCCCAAACCTATACGAGTGAGGAAGGAGAGAAGTAACCACATCATCAGACTCAGCAATAACCTGATGCTCTAGAAACTCGATCACTGCATCCTTATCCTTGAGCTGCTGAAGAAGCTCCTCACGCTCACGAACCCAAGCACGCGAATGGTCTTCGTCTCTCAACTCCTTTACTCCTTGATTAGGGAGGGTTAAAGGTCCAACCATAATCATAGGGGTAGGTCTCGGATACTCGTACGGCATGCGGTACTCAAGAGCTCTCTTCCTTACCCAAGAGGTGTAAGGCTCCAAAGTAACACAATTCTTCGGACCAAGCTCATTCCTTCCTTTCCTATGAACCTTGCGCCAGGCGCGGACCATCCTATCCTTCAAGTTCTGGGGATCTTTACCCTCTTGAAAGAATAATCCTTCCAACGAAATGTTGTTAGGTTTATCCTTTAAGGGGAACCCAAGCTGATGGCGAGCCAAATCAGGGTTGTAGTTAATTCCACCACATGTACCAAGAAGAGGTACATTGGAGAACTCACCACAAGAATCAATAATATGAACGCCATCATAAACATGATTATACCAAGAGATATCATCATTAGTGAGATACATAAGTCTCGTAGACCACCGTAGACATCCCTTGTTCTCCTTGAAGGCAAGCGTCTGAGGCAAGTGCGAAATAAACCACTTGTACAACAGAGGCTGACAGCATATAATGGAACCACCACCCTTTGCATTCCTCATATGCAAAGAGAAATAAGTGTCACCCAACAGAGTCGGAACGTGATTAAGAGAAGAGAAAATCCTAATAGCATTCACATCCACTAAGTTGTCGATGTTGGGAAATAACACTAGTCCATAGATGAGGAGTACAAATATGGCTTCAAAAGCTTCCTTACTCATGGCCTTCCCAAACAAAGTAGCTTTGGCAATCAGAAAATCGGATGGGAGACCTTGAATTCCACCCTTGGTAGTCATATTGGCAACAATGTCAAATACCTCCATATGAAGCATGCCAACAATCTCTTGAGAAGACGGAATCTTCTCCAAACCACTGAACGGAAACTGGTCGAGAATAAGTATACCCACATGATAGGCATACTCCTCTAATGTAGGCAAAAGCTGGAAATCCGGAAAAGTGAAGCACCGATACAAAGGATCGTAGAACTGCACCAACACACTCATCAGACCCTCATCCACCTTGGTAGAAAGAATGGCTAGAAGCTTTCCATGGCGAGCTTTGAACTCCAAGGGCTCTAATACATAAGATGTCAAACTCCTTAACTCTTTCAAGTCGGGTTGTCTGAAACTGTACTTCTTCGTAGGCATGGCAACGGGGCGGGTCGGGGACGGTTTTTACCTCCCCCAAACCCAAACCCGAATCCTCAAACAATCCTCGTTCCCCGCCCCAAACCCAAACGGGGATGGAGAATCAAAACCCAAACCCGTCCCAAACGGGTTCGGGTTGGGTTCGGGTATCCCCGCCCCAACACCATTCATTTAGTGAAATCAATTTTTTTAATAGAAATATTTTTTTTTTTCAAAATAAAACTACATTACGTATAATAAAATAAAACAATCTAAAAAATTTTCATACATTCATTTCAAATATTTTAAATAATAAATTAAAATTAAAAATATAAAAACGTTGATCATATATTTAATATTCTAAATTATCAAAAATAAATAGTAATGTACATAATGAAATAAATGGGGCGGGTTCGGGGTGGGTACTAGTATCCCCATTACCCGACCCGTCCCCATATTTTATAATCGGGGAAAACCCAAACCTGAACCCAAACCCAGTCAAAACGGATTTTCCCCGTCAACTTCGGGGCGGGTTCGGGTGGGTACCCGCGGGTACGGGTTATGTTGCCATGTCTACTTCTTCGTATTCCTTCTTTGCTTATCCATGTCTAAAAATTTGCAAATAGACCTTTTAAGTTCCTTGTAAAATCTTTATTATTGATGACATGAATGCGGATGAATGCATGAATGCATGGATGCAACAAACACACTCAAGGATCAAGCAAGTCACACCACACAAAGGTCACGGGATGGCTCAAGTCATCGTCAATATCAATTATCCATTTTGGTGGGTTATGGTTTATACCTTATCAACACCCAAGTTCCATTGATTTTGAGGATATACGAGAACGGATCGACCGCGAATCACGGGTTTGTTGTGAGTCACGGGCACGGAGTCTCGGTTAGGAACCACTCAACAGGAGTGTACTATGGTTAAACCTGACAATCATGTTCTAACAGGTTCCCATAGTCATCATCCTATCTTTCGGATATTATCGGATAAAACGAATACTCAACCTCCAAAAATATTCTCAAGAGGGACTCTTATGAGTGTAGTATCGTGTAACAATCGTATCAAGTCTTACACACTTGAACGACCTTCGCACTACGTCCTAAAATAGGCCAAGATGGGCTAGGTATCTAAGGTCCTTGGCTTCTAGGGTTTATATTGGAAAGAGTAATGCCTAACCACGACTACTCATGTGACATTAATGTTAGACTATGGCACGGATCTAGAAGGGGGGGTTGAATAGATCCCAATTAAAAACTTGAGTCGGCGCTACCAATTTAAAAGAAAATTGGTTTTAAAAATGTTTTAAGTGCGGAAGCAGCCGAGGAAAATTTTATTCTAAAACGAACCGTTATTGGAAAACCGGATATGGGTTAAGCTAATGGATTAGAGATAAAATGAAATACTAATCACTACACTATTTGCACACTCAATTGATATATTTCACTAATTAGCAAGCCTAGTTCCAATGATCCAAAATACCAAATTAAACTGGATGTAAACTTAAGACAACTTTGGCTTATGCAAATTCACAAACACTTGGTGTGCATACACTCCAAGAGATATTTGAGTTGAGTAAGTAGTTCAATTTTATCTAGTACAATAAACTATTGTACTTTGTATTCAAACAGCAGTTTTAGTTTCTTACTCAACTTATATCAAAGTTTGGGAAAATTGCTTAAACTAAAATCACTTAATTTTAAGCTGAAAAGCACTTATGCAGAAAATTAAAGAAGACAGAGATTTGATGAGGCAGTTCCCCCGCCGTCCTCGCTTCGGGGTACGTCTGCCCTCAATTCTAAAAATAGAATTGAGATGATTAATTAGATATCACCTGTGAAATTTAATTGTTTATACAAGGATTGCAAAGCATGTAAACAACAGAACTTCCAATGTGTTGAATGATGCTTCCTATCCTTGCTCCTTGATTCAAGATGAATCAAGATCTTCGATCGTTGATGCTAGACCTCCGATTCCAGCCCCTTTGTTGAAGAATCTTCCGTTCTTCAAACCCTCGGCCCGGCTGATCTCAAACACAACGAGTCGAACCCAAATCCTTCACTTCAATGCCACCGAATCCGCTACTAGACTGATGAAGACTTCCTCTTCTCAATCACCTTCGCTCGGCTGAATATTGATGAAGTGATTCGTGCAAAAACCCCCAATCACAAACCCGTATTGGAGGACAAAACCCTAACGGTTTTATTCAAGAAAGAACCTGCCACAAGCTTCAACTCGAACTGGATTCTTCGATCACAGCTTCGAACCTTATCACCTTTGCTCGATCACGAACCACATCAAAAGTAATTGTTTGCAGATGATGAGTTGTGAAATGTTGAAGATGAAGATGATGAGTCTTGGACACCTTTTTCACTCTTTCTTGTTTCCTTGAACACTTGAACTCAATTAGCAAATGTTAGTTAATAAAAGTGTTTTAACTTCTATATATAGTAACAGACAAAACCAATTAAAAATAACAGAATTTCAAACATTGGAAATAACTCAGAAAACTGAGTTTACGCACGAGCGGTCGACCATAGGTCGGCGTGCGCTGAGCCGTGAGTGATGCGCCGACCCCTATGGTCGACCCATGGTTCCATGCGCTGACCCAGGATTACTTCATTAAGCCATGCGCTGACTTCTGGTCGACGCAAGGAGTTTTTGCGCTAACCCGTGAGTTATGCGCCGACCCTTATGGTCGACGCAAAGGAGCATGCGCTGACCAATCTCAGTTCTGCTGAGCTTTGCGCTGACCCGTGAGCTTTGAGCTGACCCCTATGGTCGACTCAAGGCCTTCAAATCTGCATAAAACTGTGTTTTGTGATTTTCATGCATTTCGTCATGATCACACTTTGTCCACATATGTTTTTGATCATTATAACAGGTTTAGACAAACGTAGAAAAGGATATGGTGGGTAATGTGTTTCATTTGTTTGTGGACGTGCATGATGGTCTTTTGTCATCATCGAAACTTGCGATCGTATGTTGTCTGACTCTTTGTCTTTACATACTCCCCCTTTTTGATGATGACAACCTGTATAGATCAATGTGACAAACAGCATGCGGTATTGACACATTTTCCACACTCCCCCTTTCTTTTGTAATCTAAGGCTATCTGCAGAAAGCTACTGTTAGTTGTGGGCATTTTTGTCTGCCTGCTTTGTGCACTTTTCTCCCCCTTTGACAACATCAAAAAGAGAGACAGCGTGATTTTTCAAGATATCAAGGAAATTTCATAGGAAATAACATAAACATATAATAATAACACACCAATGTCATTTCTGAGCAATAGTCATTTATAAAGAAAAACAAGTAAAACATAGAAATACATTCAAAATAACAGTCAAACTACATAATGCATGTGAATGTCTATGTCCTAGTGGCGGTGTCCTGGATGATAACAAATTCCCGGGTTTTTGTAAGGGTCAGCCAGAGATGATAGGTATTCGGTGACACCGTTCAGATTCTTGAGACTCACGTCGATCGACTTTTCTTGAAGTTCAAATGAAGCCGAAAAGGTTGCAAACCGGTCATTCATGCTTGTAGAGAAGGAGTCGAGATGCTCATTTTGGGCTTGAATTTGCTCGTTGATATGAGCATAGCGCTCATCTTGAGCTTGCATGAAGGACTGTTGAGCTATCTGCATATTATGCATCATATCCAACAGTTCTGAAGAATCTGCTTGCTGTGGAGGGGACGGAGGAGATTCTTCCTCATCTTGGTAATACGGCTGGTAAAATTGACGTTGAGTTGACCAACCCTTGTGTTGCCATTCACCCCAGCCACCCCAGCGTGGAGCATCTTCTTCATTTGAATGCGACTGCTGAGCCCAAGCGGAGTCTGAGTAGTCGTGAGTGTCAACGGATGGAGGATCATCATCTCCACCATTGTGATCCACATCGTGCCCGACTTCTTCTTCTTCATTTTCTTCTTCATCTTCTTGGTCTTCGCTTTCATCACTATCATCATCTGCAGGAATATTTGCTCTCCGAATAAACTTATACATTCTCCGCTCATTGCACCAAAGATATCCCATCATAGACATGGTTTTTGTGCTGAACTCTTTGTCAGATGAGATGGAAGTGTACTTGAAAGACGGATGATGAACGTTAGCTGCAGTCAGGACCTCTTGAATGAAGGATCCGTAGGCAAGCGCCGTTCCTCGTCCGGAGTCACGTAGCCCAAACATTCTACTGGCAATGTAGTACGGCCAGTTGATTTTTATCTTATTTTTCAGAATGTAAATCAGATGAACCTCGGCCGGTTCGACTCTGGAGAGGCCTCCCTTCTTTGGGCGCAGGATTCGTGAGACAACCCACTGAAGGATCCTTTCTCCGGCTTTCAGCTTGCCGGCAGTGACAGTTCGTGGGAACGCGTCACTGTTCACAAACTGATCAGTATAGGGTCGTCTCAGCATGTTATTCAATGCACTCTTAAACTCATAGCCATCTACGTGGTGAGAGTCAGTTACCTCAGGTAGAGGGTTTCCAGCATCATCAACAGACATATCAAAATATTGGTTCCAGATATTTGATTTAAGCGGTACCTTTGTCGGACCAATTCTAGAGTGAAACTTGTGCCCGCGAAAGTTGTCATGAAGGCCGGCATAGAACACGCGAACAAGGTCTTCACTGTATTTGGTATTACATTCCAAGAAGTTGATAAAGCCCTGATGCTGCAGCAGAGCCAGGACTTCAGGAAGGTGCATGCGTTCAGCGGTAAGTTTGTAGAACGCATGTTGTTGCACAACGCCTCTTTTGCTGATGTCTCTGTTGAAGACTTCGACGCGAGCGGGTGGAACGAGTGATACAACTGATATGGGTAGAGATGCGGCGGATGATTCTCGGGATCTCTTGCCGGAAGGTCTGCGTGATGTTGTAGCCATTTGAGCAAGTTTGAAACGGAGTGTTTGGGTATAGAGAGAAGGTTTAAGAAGGGTTTTGAGAGTGATTCTGCTAGATAGAGGTTTCTCCCAATTTATAGTGGAAAGGTTAGGGTTTTGGGAAGATGGAAGATCAAAGAACAATAGCCACTAGGTAGATGCAAGGTACAAAGTAGTGGGTAGTTTGAAAGGTGATGGAATGTAAATGCACAATTAATGATGATTTTTGGATGGGAATGCATAAAAAACGATTTAAATTTTTCTGCAGAAAAACGAAATTTTCGAGCGATGCGTCGACCATAGCCCTGTATGCGTCGACGCATACTGTTTGGTTTTTGAGAAAATGCAGAAATTAATTTTGCTTGCGTCGACCATAGCCCTGGTCGACTCATACAATCCAAATTTCAATTTTTCACTATTTGCCACATGTGATGACAGGTTTGATGCATAATTAACACAACATACAGAAATAAACATCCAAAGAGAGAGATCATGTATATATATATAAACAACATCATTATGAGATATAACTATTTTAGTCATGAGATTTTGCAGAGAGAGAAAGAGAGGAACAATATCACCTCAATACCTGAGTGACTTAGTGAACGGTAGACTTGTGCTTACAACAACATAGATTGGTTAGAGGTACAAGATTAAAGTCTTATATGGAATAAGGTAAAACAGCAGATTACAGTGCCCGTTCCGAAATATCGAGAATGCCAAGTTCTCGGCGGATATGAAAGAAAGGTTCAGTGGCTAGCGGCTTTGTGAAAATGTCCGCTAGTTGATTTTCAATATTGACATGTTCAAACACAATGTCACCTTTCTCTACATGATCCCGAAGAAAGTGGTGTCGTATTTCGATATGTTTGGTGCGAGAATGTAGCACAGGATTCTTGGTTAGGTTAATGGCACTTGTATTGTCACAAAAAATGGGAATACGTTCAAGTTTGAGGTTAAAATCCAATAGTTGTTGCTTAATCCATAGGATTTGGGCACAACAACCACCGGCGGCAACGTATTCCGCTTCGGCGGTTGACAAAGCAACAGAAACCTGTTTCTTGCTATGCCAACTGACCAAAGAGTTTGAAAATAAGTGACAAGTGCCACTGGTGCTCTTCCTATCCGATTTGCAACCGGCAAAGTCGGAATCGGAAAAACCTACCAATGAACAATCATTACCTTTGGAATACCATAGTCCATACTTCGGAGTACCGGATAGGTATCGAAGTATTCGTTTGACGGCTTTTAGATGGGATTCCTTGGGACATGATTGATATCTTGCACACATGCATACGCTAAACATAATATCGGGACGAGAAGCAGTAAGATAAAGGAGTGAACCAATCATACCTCTATACCGTTTTACATCTACTTCCTTACCGTCTTCATCTTTGTTAAAGTTTGTACACGTAGGCATGGGGGTGTCTATGGCCTTAGCTTTTGCCATGTCAAATCTCTTGATAAGGTCCAAACAGTACTTTGTCTGGCTCACGAAAGTTCCTTCTTTGAGCTGTTTGATTTGCAGACCGAGAAAGTATGTGAGCTCCCCCATCATACTCATCTCGAATTCGCCCTGCATAAGGTCAGAAAAATCTCTCACAAGATTCATGTTAGTAGATCCAAATATGATATCATCTACATAAATTTGCACTAATATCAAGTGCTTTCCTTGACGTTTATGAAGAGGGTTGTGTCAACCTTTCCTCTTGAGTATTTTTGATCGAGTAAGAATTTGCTTAGTCTCTCATACCAAGCTCTAGGAGCTTGTTTGAGGCCATACAAAGCTCTTTTTAGTTTATAGACATGATCAGGATACTCATGGGATTCGAAACCCGGAGGTTGTGCGACATAAACCTCTTCATTTATGTGACCGTTAAGGAATGCACTCTTGACATCCATTTGGAATAGCTTAAAGTCTTTCGCACAAGCGAAAGCAAGGAGAAGGCGTATAGCCTCGAGTCGGGCAACCGGCGCATAAGTTTCCTCATAGTCGATGCCTTCCTCTTGGTTATACCCTTGCGCGACTAAACGCGCCTTATTACGGGTTATTACCCCGTTTTCGTCCAGCTTGTTCCTAAACACCCATCGGGTGCCGATTACTCGATGATCTCGCGGAGGAGGGACGAGGTCCCAAACCTCATTTCTGGTGAACTGATTAAGTTCCTCCTGCATTGATAAAAACCAGTGTTCATCGAGTAGGGCTTCTTTAGGGTTTTTAGGTTCCATCTGCGAAACGAAAGCGAAGTGATAACAGAAGTTACTTAGCTTAGATCGAGTTGTTACACCCTTTGATATGTCCCCGAGAATGTTGTCTATTGGATGATCTTTGGAAGACTTCCAAGCTTGAGGAAGATCATCGTTTGAAGGCGGATGAACTACCTCGGTTTCCTCATGGTGTACATCTTTGTCCTCCTCAATTTTGACTATGTCGGGTTGATCAATCCCCGGCTCGCCACCTTTGAGTATGTCTTCAGTAGATGTACCTGCACCATGTAAAACACTACCCTTTCCGACATTTCTCGGATTGGATTCATCAAAATTGACATGTACAGACTCTTCTACAGTAAGTAATCGCTTGTTGTATATTCTATATGCTTTGCTAGATTGGGAGTATCCGAGGAAGATACCTTCGTCGGCCTTGGAATCGAATTTCCCTAAGTTTTCCTTTCCATTGTTCAATACAAAACATTTGCAACCAAAGACATGTAAGTGAGAAACATTTGGCTTTCTCCCTTTTAAAAGTTCATACGGTGTTTTGTTTAGAATGGGGCGAATGAGCACCCTATTCAGAACGTAACAAGCCGTACTAATGGCGTCAGCCCAAAAATATTTCGGTAAGCCACTTTCATTGATCATTGTTCTTCCCAATTCTTCCAAAATTCGATTTTTACGCTCCACAACCCCATTTTGTTGAGGAGTACGTGGAGCAGAGAAGTTATGATCAATACCATGGTTACCGCAATATTCTTCAAATAAGTGATTTTCAAATTCACCTCCATGATCGCTTCTAATTGCAACAATGTTTGTATTTAGTTTATTTTGGGAAAGCTTAGCAAATCGCTCAAAGGTGGCGAATGTGTCACTCTTACTTACTAAGAAAATAGTCCAACAAAATCGAGAAAAGTCATCCACTATTACGAAACCGTAATAGTTTCCTCCTAGACTTTTAATCCTAGATGGCCCAAATAAATCCATATGGAGAAGCTCGAGAGGTCTCGTTGTTGAAACGATATTTTTGGATTTAAAAGAGATCCTCGTTTGCTTCCCCTTTTGACAAGCATCACAAAGATGATCCTTGGTGAACTTAATTTTGGGAAGACCTAGGACTAGATCTTTTGAGACTACTTTGTTGAGTAAGTCAAAGTTAACATGTGCTAAACGTCTATGCCATAACCATGAATCTTCACTCATTGTTACAAGGCATTTGTCACTTGTTAACGATACTTCATTTAAGTCAAGCATATAGACATTGTTCACACGAAGACCATTAAACATGCTCTTCTTATCATCATTATGTACAATTTTGCAACAATCTTTTGAAAATGATACATTGTATCCTTTGTCACATAATTGACTGATGCTAAGTAGATTGTGTTTAAGACCTTCGACAAGCAAAACATCAGAAATAGTAGTAGAGGAGGGATTACCTACACTACCTTTACCAAGTATTGCTCCACGGTTGTTGTCACCATAAGTTACATATCCCTTCTTCTTAGCCACAAAGTCAATGAAGAGAGATATGTCACCTGACATGTGCCTTGAGCATCCACTGTCGAGAAACCATCTTCTCTCGGTAGTCTCGAGGCATTGTACCTGTGACAAGATAATTAACAAGAGAAGGTACCCAATTGCTTATTGGGTCCTGAGTGGTGAGGAACGAAATGGTTGCATTTGGGCATCCATTGATAAATGCCTTTAGGAACTAGAAACCTCCTAAATCTACATTTAGCAATGGAATGACCTTTCTTGCAACAATAGAGACAAGAGAAAGTTACATTTGGATTGCTTTTGCTATCTTCATCTTTTATAACATATTTATATTTTTGATATGGATTAACCATACTTTTTCGGAAATTAGATTTGTTGATAGCAAAAGTAATCTTGGGCTCAAGAGCCTTGTCAAGTTTGGCTTTTAGGTTTCTTACTTCACCTTGCCAAATGTAACAAGTATCACACCCAAAGTTCATCATTCTACTTTTAAGGTCCTCATAACTTGTTTTTGTGCTTTCCACTATGGAAGCTTTAAGTGCCTCAAGTTTCCGTTCGGACTCTTGAATTTTATGTTCCAAATGAGAAAAAAAATTCTTATTTGAGGCAAGCCTTTTAAAGGCCTCTTTCGCTTCATAGTGTAAAGTATCAAAAGCAGTTTGCAATTCATGATGAGACATACTAGAGGATTTTTCATATTTAGCATGTCGTACCTGTTTCTTTTTGTTCTTTTGATGAGCAGAAAGACATAGATTTGCATTTTCATCTTCATCACTAGAACTTTCATCATCGGAGGAGTCGCTATCGCTTTCCCAAGC
The DNA here is from genome assembly GCF_024323335.1 of Lathyrus oleraceus. Lineage (NCBI taxonomy): Eukaryota > Viridiplantae > Streptophyta > Magnoliopsida > Fabales > Fabaceae > Lathyrus > Lathyrus oleraceus. The sequence goes on along the minus strand of NC_066584.1, from coordinate 441,903,736 downwards.
TATGTATGCTCTCCTTGGCTTTGATGGTTTCTTGTGTGATTTGTATGAATCTTTTTCTTTTGTCTTTTTGTTCATCGGACAGTCCGGTTTGTAGTGACCCGGCTTTCCACACTTATAGCACGACCCTCTAGTTGTTTTTCCTTTTGAGTCATCATTTTTGGAGAACCTAGATTGCTTCCGGAAGTTTACCAAGTTCTTCTCGGAATGTTGGATGCCGTTCTTTCTCACGTAACGGTTGTAGCGTTTGACGAACAACCCCATATCTTCACTCTTGTCCTCTTCTTCTTCGTCACTCGATGAATAATCACTTTGCTCTTTTGCTTGAGACTTTGAGGAGGAAGTCTTTAGAGCTATTGATTTCTTTTCACTCACCTTTGCTTTGTCTTTCTTGTCTTTCTTTTCGTGTTGTTCCAGGCTTAAGAGAACTTGTTCGTGCTCTTGTAGTTTACCGAACAATGTTGTCAAGTCCAATGTGGTAAGATCATTTGCCTCTTTTATGGCGGTCACTTTCGGCTGCCATTCCCTGTTAAGACATCTTAAGATCTTATTAGTAGCAATATCATTGGAAACAGGCCTACCAAGTGAATGTAATCGATTGATGAGATGAGTGAATCTCTTTTGCATGTCGGCAATGGTTTCCCCTTGCTCCATGAAAAAGAGATCAAACTCTTGTGTTAGTGTATTGATTCTAGCCAATTTAACATCATTTGTCCCCTCATGGGCAATTTGTAGTGAATCCCACATGGCCTTAGCAGTAGGACAATGGGATACACGATAGTATTCATCTACACCTAATGAGGAGATAAGGATATTTTTGGCTTTCCAATCATAATTGTATTTCTTTTCATCATCATCGGTCCATTGTGCTTCGGGCTTAGGCACAACTTCGTTGTTCTCATTGGTCATGGTTATTTGAATTGGACCATTGAGAATAACATTCCATATTTTTCTATCTATGGAATTTATGTCTACCAGCATACAGTCTTTCCAATAACTATAATTTTCACCATTGAAAACGGGAGCTCTATTGTAAGCCCCTTTAGGTTCGTTAGCCATTTTCTATCAACGTTGTATTTTGAAGCACGGAGTGAACCGGAGCTCCTGATACCACTTGTTAGACTATGGCACGGATCTAGAAGGGGGGGTTGAATAGATCCCAATTAAAAACTTGAGTCGGCGCTACCAATTTAAAAGAAAATTGGTTTTAAAAATGTTTTAAGTGCGGAAGCAGCCGAGGAAAATTTTAGTCTAAAACGAACCGTTATTGGAAAACCGGATATGGGTTAAGCTAATGGATTAGAGATAAAATGAAATACTAATCACTACACTATTTGCACACTCAATTGATATATTTCACTAATTAGCAAGCCTAGTTCCAATGATCCAAAATACCAAATTAAACTGGATGTAAACTTAAGACAACTTTGGCTTATGCAAATTCACAAACACTTGGTGTGCATACACTCCAAGAGATATTTGAGTTGAGTAAGTAGTTCAATTTTATCTAGTACAATAAACTATTGTACTTTGTATTCAAACAGCAGTTTTAGTTTCTTACTCAACTTATATCAAAGTTTGGGAAAATTGCTTAAACTAAAATCACTTAATTTTTAAGCTGAAAAGCACTTATGCAGAAAATTAAAGAAGACAGAGATTTGATGAGGCAGTTCCCCCGCCGTCCTCGCTTCGGGGTACGTCTGCCCTCAATTCTAAAAATAGAATTGAGATGATTAATTAGATATCACCTGTGAAATTTAATTGTTTATACAAGGATTGCAAAGCATGTAAACAACAGAACTTCCAATGTGTTGAATGATGCTTCCTATCCTTGCTCCTTGATTCAAGATGAATCAAGATCTTCGATCGTTGATGCTAGACCTCCGATTCCAGCCCCTTTGTTGAAGAATCTTCCGTTCTTCAAACCCTCGGCCCGGCTGATCTCAAACACAACGAGTCGAACCCAAATCCTTCACTTCAATGCCACCGAATCCGCTACTAGACTGATGAAGACTTCCTCTTCTCAATCACCTTCGCTCGGCTGAATATTGATGAAGCGATTCGTGCAAAAACCCCCAATCACAAACCCGTATTGGAGGACAAAACCCTAACGGTTTTATTCAAGAAAGAACCTGCCACAAGCTTCAACTCGAACTGGATTCTTCGATCACAGCTTCGAACCTTATCACCTTTGTTCGATCACGAACCACATCAAAAGTAATTGTTTGCAGATGATGAGTTGTGAAATGTTGAAGATGAAGATGATGAGTCTTGGACACCTTTTTCACTCTTTCTTGTTTCCTTGAACACTTGAACTCAATTAGCAAATGTTAGTTAATAAAAGTGTTTTAACTTCTATATATAGTAACAGACAAAACCAATTAAAAATAACAGAATTTCAAACATTGGAAATAACTCAGAAAACTGAGTTTACGCACGAGCGGTCGACCATAGGTCGGCGTGCGCTGAGCCGTGAGTGATGCGCCGACCCCTATGGTCGACCCATGGTTCCATGCGCTGACCCAGGATTACTTCATTAAGCCATGCGCTGACTTCTGGTCGACGCAAGGAGTTTTTGCGCTAACCCGTGAGTTATGCGCCGACCCTTATGGTCGACGCAAAGGAGCATGCGCTGACCAATCTCAGTTCTGCTGAGCTTTGCGCTGACCCGTGAGCTTTGAGCTGACCCCTATGGTCGACTCAAGGCCTTCAAATCTGCATAAAACTGTGTTTTGTGATTTTCATGCATTTCGTCATGATCACACTTTGTCCACATATGTTTTTGATCATTATAACAGGTTTAGACAAACGTAGAAAAGGATATGGTGGGTAATGTGTTTCATTTGTTTGTGGACGTGCATGATGGTCTTTTGTCATCATCGAAACTTGCGATCGTATGCCACAAATAAATATAAACATACAACACATACAAGCAAAAAGTAGGTTAAACCCATAGGGCTTGTTTTTGTTTCCCCAGCAGAGTCGCCACTTTTCTGTAGCGGGGTTTTCGTTACCTTTAGGTTTATTGACTAAACCAAAAGTCAACATGCAATTTGAGTCGCCACCGCACTTTCATTTGTCCAACGGAAAGGCTAAAAAGCGAACAAAAGCCAAGTAAGAAGTTTTTTAAATCAAAAACTAATAAAAATGTCAGAGATCTAGGTAAGGGGGTTGGTTATGAAATGGGAAGGTTTTATGCACCCAAAACATCCTTAGTACTCTAAGGGAACCCTTTTTTCAAATATGTGTTATAGGTTGGTATTTATGAAAAGATTTTTGCAAAAGATTGGAGGGATGAGAAGAGAATAAATTATATTTACAAATTTTGTTGTTTGAATGGATGAACCCATTGCCTACGTACCATCACAAAGGAGGATCAAAACCTCGTAGTTCGGGGTAAAAATCTCAAAGATTGGTGAATTGATTTTAGTCAAAAGCCTTAAGGTCTTTTGTTATCAAAGGGATAAAACTCATACCTAAACCAACAATCCACCATGTGAGGAAGGCTTCAACATGCTAGTGAGGGGTTAACCCTATAATAAGCATGGAAGACTTATAATCCAACACTAAGGATGAGGTGAGATTTACATCAACCACTATGATAACTCAAACCTATGACTAATGTTTATGAAAAGGTTTTAACAAGTGGCCATTGGAACCACAAAAACAACTTGAAATGAGTCATATTTATAAGTTATATTTATTTACAAAATAAGGTCAACGTTGGATTAAAGTTTATTCACAATGAGTATTTATGAAAAATGGTTTTGAAAAGTTAAAGGCTTAAGGCCTAGGTTTCTAATTTGAAATAAAGTCAAAGTTTTGAAAATGATTTTTGGCTTGGTTAGAGTGGGTAGAAGAGAGAAGGGCTATTCCTAAAGCATACAAAGATAAGGGGGGGAAAGAAAAACCCTTGGAGTTCCTTTTCTTGGAGTCATAGAGATGACTCAAGATGCTCCTTTCCTTTGTACTTAGCACACAAATAAGCAATCAAAATATTGAATTGAAGCTCCTTGGATCTCCATTTTGCTTGACTCTTAACTTGGCTACTCATGACAATGGTCATCTTTTCACAATCTTAAGATGGTATCCCTATCACACAAAAGCAAACATCAAAAGTTTCACAACACAATAAAGGGAATGGATAGAGAATAAGTTTGGAGGAGAAGTCCTTTTGAGGTCAACTTTGAATTTTAGCATTCTAAAGGCATGAGGCCTAGTTGCTCTTCAACAAATTTTTGCATTCTAAAGGCATGAGGCCTAGTTGCTCTTGAACTCCTTTAAGCATGGGTAAATCCTAATTCTACGTCCTTTCTCCTTTTGCATTTTTGCTCACATCAAAAAAACAAACACAACAAACACAAAATAGCAATATATTTATATACAATAATGAGCTCAAATGAGCAAAAGAAAAATGACATAAACATAAAATATGTGCTCAAGTGAGAAAAGATGAAAATCAATATAAATAATGAGCAAGAAATAAATGACATTAAAAGTAAATGGCAAGAAATTAAAAGCTCAAATTAAAGTTAGTAATTAGTAAGGTTATGTTAGCTTGTCATAAGAAAATGTAGCGCTATGTTAAGCGATCGTAAGTGGACTAATGTAGTAGTCACACCTATCTGAGGTCGGTCAATAAGAATATAGGCAAAGAACACAAGTTAGAGATCATGGTTAGTAAGCCAAGCTCCATAAAATTTCCATGTCAAACAAAAGGGGGAGGGACTTGTATTGACTTTTGGTTATTTTCTTGACCAAAATGCAACCTATCTTTGAAAAAGTAACCAACTTCAAATGCCCATAACTTTGTAATAGAAAATCCAAATAATGCAAAATTTGAGTCTAGATTTACCATCTTGAAAATATATACAACTTTTATGTTGGAGATTTTCTCATTTGAAGCTTGTATCATGAAAACAGAAGGGCTTGATTAAGCTTACTTTTGGTGAACTTTTTTCAAAATGACTTGAATATGTTTTGTACTTGAATTTTCCAAGCCAGTTTTCATCAATTTGAAAATGCCAAATGATTTTTTGCCCAACATGACGTTTCTTCCTTATTTCAAGAGCTTTCCAACCATTACTCACAATACACATTTGGATCTACCATTTGTGAGTTTTGAATTTATTTTCATATATGTGCATTTTGGTATTTTTATGTTATAACTTGAATTGCAAGCACATTCCATCCAATGTACACGTCCAATTTCTTTTCACATGAACTCAACAAGTTGTTTCAGCCATCATTGGGTCTTCCACACGCCTACACAGGCCCATGCAATTCAAATTCCATTTGCCATGAACATGAACAAAGCATGATCAGCTGATGCATTCAGTTAAAAATAGAGGCTTCCTCTCATTCATTTGCTAACCTTTTGGAGATCCCAAGTGCTGCAGAAGTCAAACCATAGTCATCACTAAAGGAATTAATCACTTTTATTCAATTTTTCGAGCTTGAAATTCAGCATCATTAGCTGAGTTTTAAAGCCAAATTCCTTAGCCTATCACTTCCATTACATTCATAGATCAAAGAGGAGCAAGGATCTTGGAGAATTCATGGCCAGAAGTTCATCAATTCAGAGGTATAATCTCAAACTTTTTGGATCTAGAACTCTTAACTCAATGTAGTATCCTTGTGTTTCTGTGGTTTTCTGAAGTCCTCACACTTGAGGCAAGATGTTGATGCATTTAATTTACCATTTCATGAACAATCAGTATGACCACCATGATTTTCTCCTTCACATTTCTCCCAATATAGGAAGAGTGAGGGAGATCCATTGGTACAATGATGATCTCCATCACACGAGCTTCATTTCCATGGCCTTGTGTTTAATTTTCATTAAGTTTTATTTTTCTGCAAATGGTGGCCGAAATTTGTTGTCTGGCCGGAGAAGATGGTGGCTTCCACCACCATCACCATGTGTGCATACTCCTGGCCTTTGGATCTTGTTTTCAGGATCTAATCGCGTGCGTCCGTGTTATTTACTTATTTCAATTCATGATGTGGCGCGTTTGACTTGGATGTATCGTGCGCCATCAGATCTGAACCGTGCCAAGTGCCACGTCAATTAATGAAGGCGCATCTGATGGCTGTGGCTTTTTTGTTTATTTTCATTTTCCATTTATTTTCTGTTAATTCCTTTTATTTTCAAAAATTCATTAAAAATTCATTTGAAGTCATAAAAATATGAGACCAACTCCAAAAAAAATCTTGAAAAATCTAGTTTCATATTATGATTTTTAATTATTTTTGTGACTTCATTTGATATTTTTCATGGATTATTTGATTTTTAATGCTTTTAATTCATTTTAAAATACTTTTTGACTTTTAAAAAATACAAAAATATTTTCATAGCATCTATGGATCATGATAAGTCAATGAAAATTAGTCTCAACAATTTCTTATTTGATTTGAGATTATTTGAGATTTTAATTCATATTATGCTATTTTTAGTTGTTTTTAATTGTTTTTAATTACTTTCTGATTTCAAAAATTTGTGAGAAAATTAGTCAAAGCTTGTTTGACTATGTTGAACCTATGAGAATTTAATTGGACTTTTTGAAGTTGCTTTGAATTAAATTTGAGGTTCCTTTTGGTTTATTTATTTTTTATTTGTAGTTTATTTTAATTCAAAAAATACCAAAAAAATATATTTGACTTCTTGACTTGTTATATTGATTTCTCTTCTGTTTTGTGTTGATTGGATTCAACTTTGATCAAATTCATTGAATCTTGTGGTTTAAAATCCTTAAGGATCATCACCTAGAAATATGAATGAATTTGATCAAGGATGAGTTATCCCTTGATCAATTGGGATTGTTTGTTGACTTCTTACCCCTTCCCTTTCATCTTCATCCCTTTCTTTCCATCAATGGCCAATGAGTTAAAGTCTTGAGCATTGGATTATAATTGATCATTTCACAAAGAAAATGGAAAGCAAGGTACAAGAATCATACATGTGAACAATCCCTAAGCAAAATTAAAATCCAACCGTGCACAATTTCTGGAAAAAATCTCATAAAATACTAGACATTATGAGGAACAGCATGCAAAAATTCCCAGGTCATTTGGATCATCCATCAATGAGTTATGATTTTTTGAATGAATAGAAAAAATAAAAAAAAAGATGATGAAGCATGGTATGAACATATGAGCAAAAATGTAAAAGCAATTTGGACAAAAGCCAAGGCCAGGACTCGAACCGAGTGCGTATTTGAAGGTGGCGCCCTTAAGTGAAACGCACCATTTCACTTAAGTCTGCGTGGAGCGCCCTCATCCAATCATAACGCCACGCTGGACTTAAAACAACCAATGCATGGCCAGAAACAAGAAATTTCATGCAAAGCACGCTCATGAAGATCAAATGCATTCTGGAAAATAGAAACCCTAACATTCATGCGCATTCATAGTGTTCTTGAGGCTCAAGAACACTTTTATCCAGAAATTCACAACCAGCACACCAATAGACCCGTCTTTCAACATACATTAACATGATAGGCTTGGATTTTGCTAAATCAAACTATATCAAAAGATTCGCATGCAAGAACATTCATGTGCCAAACTTAGATCTACCATAACTTGCTTATTTCTTAATGAAAATCCACGATACAAAGCTCAGTGTGATCACCAATGAAGGATCTACAACATGCATCCATCAATTTTAAGAATCATGACATGCGAAATCTAACCTTGTTGGAAGTGCAGAACTGGAATCGCAGCTTTCAGGCCTTGTAATGTCCAAACAGGTGATCTAACACTCTTGAACAATGGAATGGATGAATGTTGATAGCTCAATTGCACTGGATCTTGCTTGAATCTTCAACTGCCATGGATGGAGGTGAGCTTCAACAGTTCCAAATCTGCACGAAATCCTTGAAACCTTGCTTCCAAAACACTCAAATATGCTTATGGATGTTGATTTGATCAAGAACAAAGCAATGTTTGTGAAGAATTTTGATGAAAAAGTGAGAGGAAAAAATGTGAAGATTGGTGAATTAGATCTAGATCTGAGCAAAATGAAGTGTTAATCACAAAACAGTTATGATTATGCTATATATATGGTATGTTAATGATGCTCTTAATCACAATTAGCCAAATGCAAGTGGATTAAGTGAAATGAAGGTGTGATACCAATTTTGCAAATTCACCTCATGTGTATGAAATGGATGCTACAGTGCATGATTTTTGTACTAATTCACCTGAAAAACCTGTTTTGAGCCAAATGCAATGCTTGGGAGTGAAAACAATGCTTAATTTTTGAATTTGACTTTTCCCTCCAAAATTCAAATGGAAAGTCCAATATTTTTGTGATCAAAATGCATGAAATATGATGCATGAATTGGATAATGCATGTCAAAACAAGAATGTTGCAAAAAGAACCACTTCAATTGGCCTTATGGTTCAAAAGTTATGCCTTCTTGAAGTTCAAATTCCTTTGACCATGATTGATCCATAACTTCTCAACCATACATGAGAAATTCATGTTCTTGGACTTTTTGGAAAGGTGAGAGCAAGATATTCAACTTTCATGTTAGACAAAATTTCATTTGAGACTTGCTTGATGATGTAATTACAGGTCACTTTCCATTTTTCAAATTACAGGTCACTTACTATTTTTGGAAACTTTTCATCTGACCTCAAATTCTTCATTGTTGATGTTTGAAATGTCAAATGAGACTTGTATGGACATGAATGAGGCCTCTCTAACCATCTCCCACCTTCAAATCCATGATTGCATGCACAGTTGATTTTGGTTGACTTTCTAGGGTTTCAGATGACTTGCATCTTGACTGATGATCTCTGAGCCTCCAATCTTTGGTCAAACCACTTCAAAATGATCCCTAGGTCATATGAACTCAATGAACCAACCCTGCGGCTTTGCTTCAATTGGAATTGAACTTGCTTGCTTGCACAACTGGATCTCCTGACCAGTCTTGACTGATGACTTGCACTAGGGCAACGGAAAATGCAATGCTATGCAGTGGCCAATGTAATGCTAATGACCTAAAATGAAAAATGAATGTACAAAATGGGAGGTGCAAATTTGAGGTGCTACACCCAACAACAAGAGTCAAACTCAAAAAGTCATCACAACTGGTCAACACAATTAATTGGCATTTATTCAAATTAAAAATACTAAAATAATGCATTTAAATTAAATATGGTTTGTCAAATTCCTAAAACCTCATCAAAACACCAAAGAAATATCCATGAGATTTATCATAGGTCAAACAAGGTCAAAGAACCTTGGAGAAAAAATTTCAGAGTTTTTAAAGACTTAAAAGTACTTTTAAATAATTAAAAATAAACACAAAATCAATTAAATCATGAAAAATATTAATAATGATCCAAAAAGTAATTTCAATTCAGAATACGAAAGACGAAATTATTTGTAAATTTTTGGTGAAACTCTCATATTTTTTGGATCATTATTAAAATTAATATGAATTAATGATAATAAAAGGAATAAAACAAAAATCAGAAAATGTGAAAAAACGTGAGCCACTTAATCTCCCTCATTAATTGAGGTGGCAGATCAAGTGGCCTAAAACGCGTGTTCCACCAAACACACGAGTCAGCGCGCTGCACGAATGGTAATCACAATGGACACGTGAGATTAAAACATTTTGAAATAATCATGTGGCTCAGAACCTGTCCAGCACACCACCGGCGATGGACCTCCGGTCACCTTCTCAAGCGAGGCTCACCGGACTGGTTTAGTCATCACCATCACATAAATGAAAACGGGGGACATCATTTGAAATAAAAAATGGCCTAGAGCACGAATCTGACCTCAATTTCAACTAACTCCACATATATAGAAAGATATGAGGAGTTGAATTTTGAGTCGTGTCAATTGAGTTGCTTCAATTTGACCTCTAAGCAACTCAATCTTCTTGCCTACATTGGTAGGACTTCAGACAACCAAAGATCCAAGAGAATTGAGTAGAATTGAGAGAGAATCGAAGAGATGAAGCTTTCTAAAAGTTACCTTCAATGCTATGCAGTTCTTGATGTTGCTTGCTCCAAACACGATCTGATCACACTTGAGAAGCTAGCAGGAAGTGATTAGAGAGGTTGCAAGGCTTTGGATCCTGGAGTTCTTGAATCTCCCACAGTTGAGATTCAAACTCAAATTTCAAATTGAAATTTCTTAGGTTTCCTTTAGAATGAGAGGGGTTCAATGGGGGCAAAGTTGGCACGTAAAGTGTGATTCAAATGAGCACAGAGGTCATGTATTTATAGCATAATGAATGATACTTGCACACTTCAAAAAACTGTCCAAAATTAGCAATGTTGATGGCACGAGTGCATGGGCATGTACAGGACCATGATGCAATGCAAAAAGGTCCAAAATGATTCCAATTGAAGTATGAATGGAAGCTTGATTGGCAAGGCAAGGTGAACTGAAGTTTTGAAGTTTGATTCTTTCCAATTATGCATCCCTGTTAAAGCCATGGGAAGACCTAGCAAACCTCATCCAAAACGCATGAACTTGGGTTCTTTGGAAAGCTTAGATCAAGGGGAACAAGTTTGATGTTCAACACTTTTTCATTTCGAGCTTGGACCATGGAGAATTTTGAGGTGGATGTTTGGAAATTTCAACATGTTGAAATTTTTTCTAAGTGCCAAGCCATATACCTCAATATTCCACCTCACTTAACTTTTTATGTGAGCTTCAAATGAGAAATGTGTCTTTATAAAAGTTGTATCTCTTTCAAATACCTTCAAAATGGTCACCAATTTCATTTCATTTGGATTTTTAATGATAGAGTTATGCATTTTTGAAGTTTGGAAAAATCACTTGTTCAATGGTATAGGTCAGAAATGACCTATAATGTAACCTCATATCACATGCTCATAAAAGTTTAATCATCTCCCACTCCAAACATAAAAGTTTAAGTAGACATCTTGAATTGGATTGTTCAACTCGAAAATATTTCATCTCATAAAAATTGAGCAAGTTATGGCCTTGGAAATTTGACTTTCAAATTAGGGTTTAGACAAAATGACTTATAATGTTTCAACGTAGAAAATGATTTTCCAAGCAAAACTAGCTCTAGGTATCAACATGAAAGTTGTTTGGAATGTGATTTAGAGTAACGCTTACCTTGGAATCATTTTCATATGATAAAAAGTGTAGTAGATAGGGTCTAGGGAGACCCAGTTTTGATCAGATGAATTCATCTGGCCAACCACCATCAACCAACTTGCTAACCTTCAATTATCTTGACTTTATTGGCTAATGGTAGATAATATATGCATAAGATGATGAAATTTGAAGTGTCCTTTGAGAAATTTGATCAATTGGTAAGATAGCTTGTTGGAGAAGTTACTCAAGATACCCAGTCAAACTAGGGTTTCCAAGGCAAACCACCTTCAAACTCTTGAAGAAAATTTGATCAATATAACATGTAGGAATCAACGGAACTCATATATCATGCTCATAACCATTCTTATATCAAATCATGGTTGTGCTATTTGTCATGAGGTCCTCAAACCCTAAATATGAACTTGATAGATCTATGGAGATCATGCCCTACCTACAGAGGAGTTAGGCAAATGCAAAGACATATTTTTGGTATTTTGGTTAGTAAAATGATAATATATAAGTATGATACAATAACATAGGGTTTCCAAGGACATTCTAACTGAGGAGGCGAAGGTTAAAATCTTCATGTCGACTCAGTAGAATGGGCTTAAATAACAACATATAGAAACAAATTTTGGTCCCTAAGAGACCTCATGATGCATATGATATGAATGCAATAGTAAATTCTTTGTAGGGAAATATTGCAACGAAGGAAAAGAAATCAGAGACCGAAAGTCCACAGGAGTATAATGCATTCCGTAAGGAAAACTCACTGGGGAGACAGAGACTCTAGGGAGAAAAGGAGTTATGCGTAGGCCAGGCTACGACTTAAAACTGCTGGGGGACTAGAGGAATTTCATACAAACATGGAAAATACTCAGCTGGGGAACAACAACATCTGCAGGGGATACGAGTAAGTCAGGATAAAACTAAAATACTTAAATCATGCAGGGGAAGCGATTTCACTAAGGAAACACGCACTCAACTCAACTGGGGAAGAAATAAACTTCAACACAGGAGGAGCAGGAATCTATTATCTACTACATGTTACTAGGTGAGGAGATAATAAAGATCTGACAGAGAGAACATCCGTCATCGGTTAGGATGAACATATTAAGGATGACTCGCTGGGAGAAGTCAGGAGGGAGTATTCACTACCGGATATTGGGTAAGAATAGCCTTGCTAGGGAAAACTATAGAAAACAGGATTTACAACTACCGGTTACTGGGAAGAAAACCAAAGATGAGAGTATCCGTCATCGGTTATGATGAACATATCAAGGATAAACTCAACAGGGAAGAAGATCTGTCATCGGTTAAGATGAACATATCAAGGATAAACTTTCTTGGAATGTCAAGGAGGATATCCATCATCGGTTAAGATGAACATATCAAGGATAAACCAACTGAACAAAAAGTAGGAATTACATCTATTGAATGCTGGATAGAAGACCATCAAAGAGAAAATCTGTCACCGGTTAGGATGAACATATCAAGGATAGACTCTGAGAGGGGGGAGAAATAGGAATTACATCTATCATTTACTGGATAGAATACCATCGAAGATAAAATCCATCACCGGTTAGGATGAACATATCAAGGATTGACTCTACGGGAAAAAATAGGGTTTACAACTATCGGTTACTAGGTAGGATACCAATAAAGAGAAGGAAACCCTTCATCAGTTAGGATGAACATATCAAGGATTAACTCTCTGAGGAACACAATAGGGATTACAACTACCTTTTTACTGGGTAGAACACCACAAATGAGAATATCCATCATCAGTTAAGATGAATATATCAAGGATAAACTCAGGCAGGGGAAAGAAAGATATGTCTCACTGGTCAGGGTGAACATATCAAGGATATACTTCCTGGAGAATCAGAAACAAATGAATCTACTAGGGATTCCACTGCTGGGAAAACATGGGTACTTTTGTCAGGTATTGGGCAAGAAGTAACAAACTGCAAACTAAGAAGAATATTACCAGTTATTGGGTAATAAGCTCCTAGGAGACTTAAAGCATCTATCTAGGTAGGAGCTAGAAAGAAACAGTCAATCAAGACTCAACCCAATGAGGATATAACTCAAGGGGAGTGATTCCATCCAGATAAACAACTGGGGAGGAAACTGAAGTAATAATCATCCACGAGGAATAACTTAGTGGGGAGGAGGATAAAGGTTAAAGTCTTTCTGCCTAAGGGGATGACACTCTACAATTGATGGAGGACACACACCGAACTTGTATGGGGATAAAGTACCGCCATACAAAGAATAAGAATCTCAAATCACATAAAAATAATGGTGCCAATATGCAATTATGAAATTATATGAATGTATATGTATATGATGATTATGCTTGAAAAAACGATCACAAAGGATACAAAGGTGTCGCAAAGAATTTGAATCATCAGTACAATCCTTGGTCAATCCACAAAAAGAGGGAGACAACTGCTGGAGAACAGAGAAATCAACAACCCAAAGGCTCAAATCTAGCCGATGAAGGAGATCTGCTGAGGAGAGGAGAGGTTATCGAGTCTACAAGGAATTTAAGGTCAACACCATATCAAATGGGAGACAACCATACAGAAGATAAACATAAAACAGCTGCTCAAAAACCAGGAGAGAACTCTGACTGGGAACGAGTCGGATGGCAACTGGTGGGGAAACCAATGCGATCTATTGGGGAAAACATCTTACTCTACTGAAGATTAACCCTGTTGAAGAAACGCGAACTCCGCTGGGGAATACAGAAACACTGCCGGGGAAATAACACGCTGCAAGGTACTGAATCAACCAACTTAGCTGGGGAAAAGAATCGGAACTCTGCAAGGGAACAAACACTTCGCAGGGGAACCGGATCAACACAGACAACTAGGAATACCCGAAGGATTAACTACTCGGGGAACCTAAGATGTTTCGCACTTAAGGACTTGCTGCTCTTTGAAGTGTTGTTGATACTCTTTTTAAATTGCTTTGAAAAATTCTTGTTTTTATATGTTTTAAGAAAATCATTTTGATTAAAAATATATATTTCCAAAATGATCATAATAAAATTTAAACTATTGGCTAAAGTAAATAAGAGTAGAAACAATTGGACAAAAGTTCAACTTTATTTAATGGGATGGTAGTCTGTAAATGACAAGACTCCATAGATTTTTACAAAGTTGAAAATGGTAATTTACATGGAAAAGGGTTACATTGAATCCAATTGATCCTTAATCCTTCTACCAACTCTTGATATCCACTGTTATCTTGACCGCTACTGGGACGATGAATCGACGTTGTTGGTTATATGTGTTGGAGGCAATTTTGGTAAAACATAGAGTGTTCACAAGTTATCACAAGGGTTATCTTGACATAAGATAACATGTACCTGCAGGGTGTTGATAACATGAAATTATATCACATTTTAGGACTTAATTCAATTAAATTATATTATTATTTACTTTAATTTATTTCATTTTATCAGATATTACGCGGTATTTCCTTTCTATTTATCTCAGGTATCTATTTGAAGCAAAAGTAAAAAAAGGAAGAAAAGGAGGTGCAAAAAGAAGTTTCTGGAAACAAATAGCAAAAGCCAAGCCCATCCCAAAGAAGGCACAGGCGTTGTGCCTGTGACGAGCGTCATAGAGGTTGTGACGAGCGTCACGCTATATGCACTTGTGTGACGAGCGTCACACATGGTGTGACGGACGTCACACCATTCCCCTATATTTGAGGCACAAGGAACGCTTCAGAGACGTTGAGAGAGAGTTGAGCCCTATTTCCACGCCCAACTATTCTGCACGTTGAAGACTTTTGACGCGGAAGCAGCTGCAGGAGGTGGCATATAAATAGTAGCTTTTTGGAAAGCTCAGGGTTCCACGCTTTTTCCAGATTTTTGCCATTTTCGCATTTTTTCTTCTTCCAGCAACTTAGGCATATTTTTACAGTATTACTTTGAAAATTTTTTATATTGTTTTCCTTTTGCAATTCTATTTTCTTTTCCAGCTCTTAATTAATTTTTCGCACAATAGTTTCTACACCGGAAACTATTGTGTACCTTTTACCGGATCTAACCTTACGTTAGAATCTAGTTTTTTTTATTCCTTCGTTTTATTTTTCTGCCTGATTGAAGAACTCAAGAACAAATCCAACCGGTCTGTGGTGGAGTGTTCAAGACTGCTATTTAATTATTCAGGTTCTTTATTTATTTGTTGAATTTATATATGCTTGTTTTTATTATTAATTTTTGCTGCTTGCCTGTGATGAATCTGTTTATGCATGTTATTTATTTAAATCTGTTTAGCATGTCTGGCTGATTTATTTAGGTATCGGTATGTAAAGTAAGCGGAATGAAGGAATCAAAACTAAGTTGGTTTAATTAAGTTTAAATTAAAATCACTCTTTTTACGGTCTCAATTTACAGGTTTAATAACAAAGTTTTTGTACGAAAGTAAAAGACATAAAGAAGTTAAAATCAATAGAGCGAGAGTTTGAGGTTTTGACTGGACAGTGTAAATTGGACATTAATTCTAGATCAGGGCGAGAGCAATTTTTAGAGTTAATTAAATTCTAACCTTTTTCAAAAAGTATTTTTAAAGATTGAATGTGAGGGCGAGAGTTAAGCATTTGAGTTTAATTATATAACCTAAGTCAACAGAGCGAGAGTTTGAGATAAGGGTGTTTAAATGATTAGTGTTTTCTTAAAAAGAGTTTCTACGGATTCTACTGTTTTCAAAAAGTGGTTTTTGACTTAACTATAAGTGACAGCTACGTTAATATAAAATCATAGTTTATTCAACAGAGCGAGAGTTTGAGATAAAACTTTTAACCAATAGCGTCAACTGAAAAGATTTACTTTAAAACCAAGAAACCAATAAAGAATTGATTCCCTAATTACGACGAATTACATACCGATATCCGCTTATTAGATATTTATTTTAGATCTTATTTTAGTTTTAATGTTTCCCCCAAACAATCAAAATATCATCTGCCTTAGCTTTACGAAGTAACCTTAGATAACGGTATATCGATTCATAAGTCCCTGTGGGATCGATATCTTTTAAAACTACGCGATAGAACTGTGCACTTGCAGTTTGTACCCCAATTCGACTCATAAAGTCGAGCGATCAAGTTTTTGGCGCCGTTGTCGGGGACTTTTATTTAGTCGATATCGTAACTCTCCTGTTACGCTGTAGAGACTAAGGCTTTTCTTTTTCTTTTCTTTCTTTCGTTGATTTGTATGCCACGCACTCGCTCTCAAGGCGAACCGCTCTACTTACGAATCAATGATATCGAACTATATCTCCGAGTCTTACGACGAATTCGGGAATATCGTGCTGCAAACAATCTCTCTCCTGTAGAACTTCCTGATTTCAAAAATATTTTCCCTTCGATACCCGAGATGGCAGAACCAGCTCGTGCTCTTAGAGATTACGCCGCTCCATCGCAAGATGAACCGCATTCAAGTATTGCTCCACCCGCAATCGAAGCAAACAACTTTGAACTCAAACCTTCACTGTTGCAGGCAGTGCAACAGAACCAATTCTCTGGGAATCCTACCGAGGATCCTAACCTTCATTTATCCGTATTTGTCCAATACGCTGATACTGTTAAAGCTAATGGTGTCACTTCAGAGGCAATTCGACTTCGTCTTTTTCCTTTCTCACTAAGAGATAGCGCTAGAAGATGGCTTCAATCTCTTCCTTCCAACTCAGTCACCACATGGAACGAGTTGAAGAAAGTTTTTCTTGCTCGATATTTTCCGCCAAGCAAAACAGCTATGTTAAGAGCCCAAATAAATGGATTTAAACAGAAAGATAACGAGTCTCTTTTCGAAGCATGGGAAAGATACAAATACATGATGAGACTTTATCCACACCATGGTTTAGAAGACTGGTTAGTAATTCATACATTCTATAATGGTCTCCTGTACAACACGAGGTTAACAATAGATGCCGCCGCAGGTGGTGCGCTAATGAACAAACCTTATGCAGACGCTTACCAACTTATCGAAAGCATGGCTCAAAACCACTATCAGTGGGGAACCGAACGAACAATGGTGGAAAAACCTCAAACGAAAACTGGCATGTACGAGATAAGTAACCTTGATCATGTTAATGCAAAAGTGGATGCTCTGGTCCAGAAAATTGAAAGTTTAAATGTATCACCTCCAGCCACAGTAGTTGCCGTAACTCAGAATTGCGAAGTCTGTGGAATCCAAGGTCACACTCCTGCAGATTGTCAACTCCTAACAGGAATCCAAGCGGAGCAAGTAAACTATGCTCAAGGAAGCCCCTATTCGCATACCTATAACTCAAATTGGAAGAATCATCCAAATTTTTCATATAAGAGTAATAATGCTCTATACGCACCTGGACAATCTCCAAATCAAGCCCCAGCTATACCTCCGGGATATCAGAAGCCGACCCCATCTACATCTAACAATAACGCCCCTAGGAAATCTAACTTGGAAATCATGATGGAGAACTTTATAGCTTCTCAACAGCAAACCAATAAAGATTTCTTAAACCAGAATGTACACACTGGCGAGCAAATTAAACAACTAGCAAGTAAAGTAGATGCCCTGGCTACCCATAACAAAATGCTGGAAACGCAAATATCACAAGTAGCTTAACAACAAGCGCATACTGCTGCCCCAACTGGTACATTTCCTGGCCAACCCCAACCTAACCCAAGAAGCCACGCTCATGCAATTATACTGAGAAGTGGAACGGAAGTGGAAGGACCGTCTGACCCAAGGATAGAAAACCAAAACTCTGAAAGGTCAACTGAGGAAAGTGAACCTAAGGAAAAGGCAGAGAGTAATAAGGAAACCGTAGAAAAGAAGGAACCTTATGTACCTCCACCACCTTATAAACCACCTATCCCTTACCCTCAAAGGCTTGTTAAAACCAAAGATGCGGACCAATTTAAAAAATTTGTCGACCTACTAAAACAATTAAACGTCACTATTCCGTTTACAGAAGCTATTACGCAGATGCCCTCATATGCCAAGTTTTTAAAAGAAATTCTTTCTAATAAAAGGAAACTTGAAGATAGCGAAACGGTTACACTTACTGCTGAATGTAGCGCTATAATACAGAATATGCCTCCTAAACTTAAAGACCCAGGTAGTTTCTCTATACCCTGTCACATAGGAAAATTTGTCATTGACAAAGCCTTATGCGATTTAGGAGCCGGTATTAGTGTTATGCCTTTATCCATATGCAAGAGACTTGAAATGGGAGAATTAAGACCAACTAAAATGTCTGTGCAACTAGCAGTTCGTTCCGTAAAATATCCTGTAGGAGTTCTTGAAAACGTTCCAGTGCGCATAGGTCAATTCTACATTCCAACTGATTTTATAATTATGGATATTAGAGAAGATGAAGTTACACCCATTATACTGGGAAGACCGTTCTTAGCAACCGCCGGTGCAATCATAGACGTAAAATGAGGACGACTCACTTTCGAAGTAGGGGAAGAGAAAATTGAGTTCATCCTTTCCCAATTTTTGAAAGCACCTGCAATAGAAGATACATGTTACTTCATGGATATCATCGATGAATGCATAAAAGAAACGGAGTTAGAAAAAGACAAATCATCTGACTACCTTGTAGAAGACAAACTTAACCAATGTTTAGCAATAACACCGGACCCTACGCAATGCCTCAAGAAACCAACCTTAGACCTGAAAACACTTCCCAAGAATCTGAGATATGAATTCCTAGACTTAAAGCTTGAACGACCAGTGATAGTTAATGCTGACCTAGGAACACTCGAAACAGAAAAACTCCTGTATATCTTAAGAAAATATCCAACCGCATTAGGTTACAACATCACCGATCTTAAAGGAATAAGTCCTTCTATTTGTATGCACCGCATCATGTTAGAAGAAGACTGTAAAACTTCTAGGGAACACCAGAGAAGACTAAACCCGATCCTAAGTGAGGTAGTGAAGAAGGAAATAACCAAGTTATTAGAGGCAGGTATCATATATCCTATATCTGATAGCAAATGGGTTAGTCCTATACACGTAGTACCAAAGATAGGAGGCATAACAGTCATTGAAAATGAAAAAGGAGAAACTATAACCAAACGAATCGAATCGGGATGGAGAATGTGCATTGACTATAGGAAACTAAACAAAGCAACCCGAAAAGACCATTTCCCTTTACCATTCATTGACCAAATGTTAGAACGATTAGCAAAACATTCACATTTCTGCTATCTAGACGGTTACTCAGGTTTCTTTCAAATACCAATTCACCCTGATGACCAAGAAAAGACAACGTTCACGTGCCCTTTTGGTACCTTCGCTTATAGACGAATGCCGTTTGGCTTGTGTAATGCTCCTGCAACTTTCCAAAGATGCATGATGGCAATATTCGCCGATTTTCTAGAAAACATCATGGAAGTATTTATGGATGACTTTTCCGTATGCGGACAAAGCTTTGAAGAATGTCTTGAAAACCTAGAGAAAGTTCTAGAGCGATGTGTAAAAGTAAACCTAGTACTTAATTGGGAAAAATGCCACTTTATGGTACAAGAAGGAATTGTTTTAGGACACATCATCTCAAATAGAGGAATTGAAGTAGACAAGGCCAAAATAGAGGTAATCGAAAACCTTCAACCTCCGAAGACTGTGAGAGAAGTACGAAGCTTCTTAGGACATGCCGGTTTTTACCGAAGATTCATTAAAGACTTCTCTAAAATAACTAAACCGTTGACCGGATTATTGATGAAAGATGCTGAATTCATATTCGACAATAAATGTTTAGAAGCATTTCAAACGCTTAAACAAGCACTGATCTCCGCACCCATAATGCAGACACCAGATTGGAATGAACCATTCGAAATAATGTGTGATGCCAGCGATTACGCTGTAGGTGCTGTTTTAGGACAACGAAAAGATAAAAAGCTTCATGTTATATATTACGCAAGTAGAACTCTAGATGAAGCACAAATGAATTACGCCACAACCGAGAAAGAACTTCTAGCAGTAGTGTTTGCGCTAGATAAATTTCGTTCTTACTTAGTCGGAGCCAAAATAATCATCTACACTGACCACGCTGCTATCAAATACCTCTTAACTAAAAAGGATGCAAAACCTAGACTCCTAAGGTGGATCCTGTTACTACAAGAGTTCAATTTGGAAATCAAGGACAAGAAAGGAACTGAAAACGTAGTAGCAGATCACCTCTCTAGACTTGAGAACCTTGAACCGGAAAGAACAGCAATTAACGATGATTTCTCGTACGATAAGCTTATAGCTACTTTAGAAGAAAATAACGCTGATAAACAGGTAGAAACTACCTTAGCAATATCTGTTACACCGTGGTACGCTGACCTCGTCAATTATTTAGCTGCCGGAATAGTTCCATCTACCTTATCGTACCAACAGAAGAAACGATTCTTCTATGATATAAAACAATATTACTGGGATGACCCCTTACTTTTTAAAAGAGGTCCCGATGGTATTTTCCATCGGTGTATACCCGAAGAAGAGGTAGAAAGTATAATCCAACACTGTCACTCCACTCCTTATGGTGGACACGCAAGTACATCCAGGACCTGCTCTAAAATCCTACAAGCCGGTTTTTATTGGCCAAGTATATGGAAGGATGTACCTGCAACTATTAAGAAATGTGACAGATGTCAACGCACAGGAAACATATCTAGACGTGACGAGATGCCACAAAAGGGCGTTTTGGAAGTCGAGATTTTCGACGTGTGGGGAATAGACTTCATGGGACCTTTTCCATCCTCTTTCGGCAACAAATACATACTCGTGGCAGTTGACTACGTATCAAAATGGATTGAAGCTATAGCTTCTCCAACAAACGACACACGAGTAGTAACTAGACTCTTTAAGAATATAATATTTCCAAGGTTTGGTGTCCCAAGAATAGTTGTCAGTGATGGTGGATCGTATTTCATATCCAAAGTACTCGAAAAACTACTGCTTAAGTATGGCGTAAGACATAGAGTAGCGACACCTTACCACCCTCAAACCAGTGGGCAAGTGGAAGTATCTAACAGAGAGATCAAACAGATACTAGAAAAAACAGTCGCCACTTCAAGGAAAAACTGGTCATTGAAATTACCAGAAGCTTTATGGGCATACCGAACTGCTTACAAAACACCCATAGGGACAACCCCATTTAAGCTAATTTATGGAAAATCCTGTCACCTCCCGGTAGAATTAGAACATAAAGCCTATTGGGCTATTAAAAATCTAAATTTAAACTATAAATCCGCCGGTGAAAAGAGAATCCTTGATATAAGCGAATTAGAGGAACTCAGAAGAGACGCTTACGAAAATGCCAAAATCTACAAAGAAAGAACAAAACAATGGCATGACAAGCGCATATCAAGGAAAATCTTCAAACAAGGCGATACAGTCCTTTTATTTAACTCCAGACTAAAGTTATTTCCGGGAAAACTACGATCTAGATGGTCAGGTCCTTTTCAAATCACTAATGTTTTTCCCAGTGGAGCAGTAGAAATTAAAGGTAAATCTATGGAACCATTTATCATAAACGGGCAACGTCTAAAACATTATCACTATGCAGAAAACAATGAAGATTCGCAAGTCTTGCACTTAGACGAAATGCCTCCAGAAATCATAGATTATAATTGATTGTTTTTATGTCGAGCTTGCGACATTAAACAAAGCGCTTAGTGGGAGACATCCCACAAATTATTTTATTATTCTATTATTATTATTTTTTTATTTCTTCCTTAATGATTCTTTTAATTTCTGTTTAGTATTCATTCTTAATTTATTAAAAACTTTTCTCTTCTTTCGGCATTTGGCCAAATCCTGACTAAAACTATTGTTTTTCTTTTCTCTAGCTAACACTAGCCTGATGGGACATATTGATCGTATGGGTATCAAATTCAGAGGAACAGCTCAGAAACAAAAGTTTGAGGAACTAGCCACGAGAGAGATGCTACCTAGCCTGTATGCTGATGACTGGGCAATGAATGCCCTTGGACTAAGACAAAGTGTCCTGTATTTGCTGAATCAGATAGGGTGGGAAACCGCTCCTATCCGTAGACAGTTTGTCACTTACCGGAGACTGACTCTAGAATTCCTTAGTTCTCTGATCTATCTACCCAACCATGGAAAAGGAATAAGCAGAGGTTTTATACAGTTCAGAATGTTTAACATGGAGTACCAATTTAATATTCAAGATTTTACCAACCTTTTAGGCTTCCCTACATCCTTTGACACATTCACAGTGAGCCAAGAGGAACTTTTCGAATATAGAGAACTTGAACACTTTTGGGGTAACTTGACTGGAAATGACGATCCCGAGGAACATGAGTTTCTCTCTGGAAACATACATAACCCGGCCTTTCGCTATTTCCATAAGATCCTGACCCACACCTTATTTGGGAAGAAGCCAAACAGTCCCACAGTTTCACGTGATAAACTCTTCATCATATTTTGTGCTTCCCAGAACCGTCCAGTAAACGGTGCCACTTTTATGTTAGCAAATTTGGACCACCTTATCCAAGATGAGCGAGCACCAATCCGAATAGGCGGTTTGATAACTATGATAGGTAATGCTATTGGATTACGTCAGCCTATACTTGACTTAAGCCCTTTTTGTGGCATTACTACTATGAGTATACCCTTCCTCTTCAACACTTTGTTTATAGCAAACCTAGGGTCTGATGAGTTTGAGCTTATTATTGATAACCAAGTTCTTTGCCTATTCACCATGCCCGATCCTAGGACTAGTGTTCACAACCGCAACAACTGGCTCTACAATCTGAACGAAACCCCCTCTCCTGCTAGATCCACTGAATCCATCCAGGACTATGAGATTTGTGATGACTATGAGACTTATGATGACCAGATTCCTTATGCTGAATCAGATCCTCAGACACCATCTGGATATCATGATATTGATCCTCCTCCTCAACCTGCTCAGACCGAAGAATCGGCAATACCCGACCTTAGACATCATATGCCCGGAACTGATTATAACACTGCCATGGAAGCTTTGATGTCAGAACAAGATGCCCTCAGAGAAGAGTTCACTAGCTTGAGGCACGAATTTCTGGGATACATGAACAGTATGACAAACCAGTTTCACGAGTTGCTATACCGTGTTAACTCCTTTGCTCCTCCGGCCAGAGATCGTGCAGATGGATAGAATTTATTTGTTTTTCTTAGTTATTTAGTCTTAAGCTAGATTAATTCGTTAATGTTATTTCAAATTATATTCGTATTTGTTTCTCTTTCAAACTTTTTGTTTTTCTCCTTGTTACATTATGATTATTTTATTGAAGCTATTTATTCATTTTATTATGTAATATCTATTATGCTCTCTACTGTTGCTGCCTACATGACTTATTAAAGAACAATATATATATGCATCATTGTGCAAAGTAGAATGACGTGCAGGAAAATTAAATAGCAAAATAAAATAATCAAAAGCAAAAGCAAAACAAAATAATAAAAATAAATATATTACCAAAGTAACTATGAAGAACGCTAGCTGAAGCCTTGCCAAAAAGACTGTGTGACGAGCGTCACACAATCTATGACGAACGGCACGCCAAGTACTTGTGACGCCCGTCATGCATCTGTAACGAGCGTAACACCCTCCATGTTACAGTGCCGTTGGAGACGAACGTTACACCCTTCAACTTTTTATCTTCCTCATTTATTCACATTTACCCACATTTATTTACTTTTCAACCACCTCCTTTCCAATTTCCAAATTTCTTTCCTATAAATACCCACCAAACCTCCCTTCATTCACCACAAACCATTCTCTAATATCAAATACATTTCTTTTCTTTCCAAATTACTCCTTCAAATTCATTCATCACTATGGCAGAAAACCAGAATTTCGGAAATATCATCTTCCGATCCGAAGATGAAAATTATCAAAGGGAGCAATTCGAGCGTTTCCAACAGCGAGGCGTCGTCTCCACCAGGTATCCCGATTTAACTTGTTTACAACAATTAGGATTACTCCAAGGTATCGAGTGGATGCTCCGCCTTGCCGACTTAACCTTCCTTTGCACTCATAACCAACCCACCTACCCCTCCCTAACCTTAGAATTCTTAAGTTCATACGAATACACCACTCCCGCCGGTGAAGACGAATTTTTAACCGGTACCGCAACCTTCCGTATGTTCAACACCGAGTACTCCTTAACCTAAAACCAATTGAGTACCATGCTACAATTTCCCATAGAAGGTCAGGTACACCCCAGAATACCTCCAAACTCAAACTGGAACACAGTTGCCGTTTTCGATCTTTTCAAGCGAATTTCCGGTATTGATGCCAACAACTGGGAAGAGCTCCTTCTTTCCCACATACATAACCCAACTATCCGGTACTTTATCCGCATCTTGCAAAACACCGTTTTTGGAAGACCGAACAACAGCAAGGTCAACTCAAAGGAGTTATTCTTCCTCCATTGCGTCTTCGAACCGGATACTAAGGTAAATGTAACACCCTTCTAAAATACCCCAAATATTTAATTAAAATAACAACATATCAATCAGAGTAATATGCAATCAAGGGTGTCACACAATTATTTCACACCATTCATCATAATATTTAGTCATGCTCATTATTTAATTCAAAACATAAAGCATTGCACAATACGCAGCGGATAGAGATCAAATCGATCATTCAAAACATGTAGCACAGTACATGTAACTGGTTCAACAACCACAACAAACAATTAAAATATCCCATCCCGATGTTACATCTATCAGAGCATGACCCACTAAGGAGACTACTCTAGACTCCAAGCGCTAGCTTCTACTCAATCACTGCTCGTTACCTGAAAAATAGTTGTAAGGGTGAGTTCCTCAATCGATATAATAAGCATTATAAAATATCATGTCATGTTAAGTAATTTAACACATTAATCACCCTAATCACATAACACATTCAGTAACGGTACATCAACTCAAACATCGTATTCAATACCAATACAACTCATAGTCATACTCAATATCAACACAATTACACGTATAATATTGGAATACATCCATTCATATTATACGCCATACATATATTATGCAATGAGACTCCATGCATGCGGTACCGACTATTTGTGAACATATAGTTCACCTCACCGTCCAAATCCAGGCACGGCTACCAAGCCCACTAGTCCCACTCATTTGAGACCTAGTGACTCACTCACTAATTCCTCACCACGGGAATTAGCTACCACCCCTCAAGGGCCATGCTATGCACGCTAATCACCTAGCATGCAAACATCAACAACAAATCCAAAATGATTTACTCACTAATTCCTCACCATGGGAATTAGCTACCACCATAACGGCCACAATATGCATGCTAATCACCTAGCAATGCAACATCAACAACAACCCAAGAATAGACATATGCTCACACTCTAAGCCATAAAACAATCTATTCACAAATGCATACATAACTGATACATTCAAAGCATTTTGCATACAATCATACATCATCAACATATGTCTCAAAACATCATATCATGTCAAATAATTCAATCACAGTATTAGCACACTCTACTAATACCTATACTGCTCAAAACAGCGGGAAATAATCCCTACTATATCACACACCGATATAGGCAACCATCAAATAGGTACACAACATTTTAAATAACAATTTTTTTCACTTTTCAACAGTGTTAACCGGTTAACGCCCTGGGTTAACCGGTTAACGCAGGCAGAACACGCTTCCTGGCAATTCACAACAGTGTTAACCAGTTAACGCCCTGGGTTAACCAGTTAACGCAAACAGAACAACAATATTTCACCACTCACAACAGTGTTAACCGGTTAACACCCTGGGTTAACCGGTTAACGCAGACAAAACAACAAATTTACACAATTCAAAACAGTGTTAACCGGTTAACACCCTGGGTTAACCGGTTAACGCAAGACAGAAAGCTGTTCCTGCGCTAACACAAAGCAGAATGCAGAATTCTCCGCATTTTCCGCCGTTGGAGGACTTCCGGACCTCCGATTCCAATTCCGTAAAAAGCTATACGTTCGGGAAAACACTACCCATCCAATTACCGATTCAATTTCAGATTTAACACAACTTATTCATCACAATTGTTAGCATTCCTAATCCCAATTAGGGTCAATTCAACGGTTTATCACTACCCATTACATGTTAACCCATAATACCCATTAAACGACGATAAACCCCCCTTACCTGAGTTAATCCGGCAATCTCTAAGCTCCAAGCTTTTCTCTTCTCCAATCTTCTTCCTCTTGCTCTGCCTCTTTGCCCTTTCTCCACTTTCTCAATCGCTTCTCTGTTTCACGTGAAAACTCTTTTTTACCAAATGAAACTCTTTTTCTTATTCCAACTTATATATTCCAATAATAAAATCCAATAATATTCTAAATTATTTAATTAAATTAATAAATATAATATTAACTTAAATTAAATAATTATCTTATTTTATCGGGGTGTTACAACTCTCCCCCACTAAAAGAGTTTTCGTCCTCGAAAACATACCTCAAGCGAATAACTCGGGATAAGACTCCTTCATCTGACTCTCAAGTTCCCAAAGCCTTCTGCAAACCTTCCCAAAACTTCGATGTAAATCTAGGATCTCTGTCCGAAACAATACTCGACGGAATACCATGCAAACTTACAATTTTCTCAATATACAACTCAACTAATCTCTCTAACGGATAATCCATTCTGATCGGAATGAAATGAGCTGATTTTGTCAATCTGTCAACAATCACCCAAATAACTTCAAAATTCTTAATTGTCCTCGGTAAACCAGACACAAAATCCATACTGATACTATCCCACTTCCACTCTGGAATAGCCAACGGTTGCATTAGCCCAGACGGCTTCTGATGCTCAATCTTTGACTTCTGACAAGTCAAACAGGAATAAACAAAACTCGCAATTTCTCTTTTCATTCCCGGCCACCAAAATAACTTTTTCAAATCATGATACATCTTCGTAGCTCCAGGATGAATACTCAGGCCACTACGATGTCCTTCCTCAAGAATACTCTTCTTAAGTTCGGCAACATCCGGAATACACACCCGATTACCAAATTTCAAAACACCATTCTCATCAACTTTGAATTCACCACCTTGACCTTGATTCACTAGAGTCAACTTATCAACCAAAAGCACATCGAATTTCTGACCCTCTCTAATCTCATCCAGAATACCACTCGTTAACTTCAACATTCCCAATTTAACACTATTGTGAGTACTCTCACACACCAAACTCAAGTCTCTAAACTGCTCAATTAAATCCAATTCCTTAACCATTAACATAGACATATGCAATGATTTCCGACTCAATGCATCAGCCACTACGTTTGCTTTACCCGGATGGTAATTCAAACCAAAGTCATAATCCTTCAGAAACTCTAACCATCTCCTCTGTCTCATATTCAGCTCTTTCTGATCAAACAAATACTTTAAACTTTTATGGTCACTGAAAACCTCGAATCTTGACCCATACAAGTAATGCCTCCATAACTTCAGAACAAATACCACAGCTGCCAACTCTAAATCGTGTGTCGGATAGTTCCTCTCATGAACCCTCAGCTGTCTCGAAGCATAAGCTATAACCTGCTTATTCTGCATCAACACACCACCCAAACCCAACAATGAAGCATCACAGTAAACCTCAAATGATTCCGACGAACTCGGTAATATCAGAATAGGAGCAGTAGTCAACCTTCTCTTTAACTCTTGGAAACCTTCTTCACATTTTGAGTCCCAAACAAACGCTTGCCCCTTTCTAGTCAACATCGTCAACGGTAATGCCAACTTAGAAAATCCCTCAATGAACTTCCTATAATAACCAGCCAAACCAAGGAAACTTCGAATCTCAGCAACAGACTTAGGAGCTTCCCACTTAGATACCGCTTCTATCTTAGAAGGATCAACAGCAACACCACCTCTTGAAATCACATGACCAAGAAAACTAACCTCTTCTAACCAAAATTCACATTTAGAGAGTTTAGCAAATAACTTCTTTTCTCGTAGAACTCCTAAAACCACTCTCAAATGTTCAGCATGCTCTTCTTCAGATTTCGAATACACCAATATGTCATCAATAAACACCACAACAAACTTATCTAGGTACGGATGGAAAATCCTATTCATATACTCCATAAATACTCCAGGCGCATTAGTCACACCAAAAGGCATTACATAATACTCATAATGTCCATACCTTGTTCTGAAAGCAGTCTTCTGAATATCCTCAGTTTTCACACGTATCTGATGATATCCTGACCTCAAATCTATTTTGCTGAACACACTCGCACCAACTAACTGATCCATCAAATCATCAATCCTCGGCAAAGGATACCGATTCTTGATCGTCACTTTATTCAGTTGCCTGTAATCCACACACAACCTCATAGTACCTTCTTTCTTCTTAACCAATAACACTGGTGCACCCCACGGTGACACACTCGGACGAATAAATTTCTTATCCAGTAGATCTTCCAACTGACTCTTCAATTCAGTTAACTCAACAGCAGACATACGATACGGAGCCATCGATATCGGTCTAGTACCAGGTACCAAATCGATCGAGAACTCAACTTCACGCTCTGGCGGTAATTCATTCACTTCTTCCGGAAACACATCAGGAAAATCACACACCACGGCTAGATCGCAAATCACCAGTTTATCTTTAGCCTCCAAAGTCGCTGACAGCATAAACAACTCTGCCCCATCGGCTACTTCCTCATTCACCTGCCTTGCTGATAGAAACAAACTCTTTCCTTCCTCAATCTCAGGAAAGATCACAGTCTTATCAAAACAGTTGATATAGACTCGGTTACACACCAACCAGTTCATACCCAGAATAACATCAATCTGCACTAGTGGAAGACACACTAGGTCCATTCCAAAGTCTCTACCAAAAATACTCAAAGGACAATTTAAACAAACTGAAGTAGTAGTTACTGAACCCTTCGCAGGAGTATCAATCACCATACTTCCATGCATCTCAGATATCTCTAACTTAAGTTTCACAGCACAATCCAAAGATATAAAGGAATGAGTCGCACCTGTGTCAATAATAGCTACAAGAGGAAAGCCATTAATATAACACGTACCTCGGATCAAACGATCATCTGCAGAAGTCTCAGAACCCGATAAAGCAAAGACCTTGCCTCCCGATTGGTTCTCTTTCTTCGGCTTAGGACACTGTGGACTGATATGACCCACCTCTCCATAGTTGAAACAAGTCACAGTCTTCAACCGACACTCTGCAGCCAAGTGACCACCTTTGCCACACTTAAAACACTTCTTCTCATTACTGGTACACTCATGGATACGATGTCCAGCTTGACCACATCTGAAACACTTAGCAGGGGCACTGGAGTCTCCCCCACTAGGCCTCTTCATCCCACTCTGTCTCTGGAAACCTTTGCCAGCTGCATACGGTTTCCCACGATCATTCTGATTCTTGCCTTTCCTATCAACCCTCTGCTGATAGCTCTCCGCTCTGGCCTTGGTATCCTGTTCAAAAATCCTGCAACAGTCAACCAAGTCAGAAAACACTCTAATCCGCTGATACCCAATAGCCTGCTTGATCTCGGGACGTAACCCGTTCTCAAACTTCACACATTTCGAGAATTCCCCAGTAGCCTCATCATAGGGAGTGTAATACTTTGACAGCTCTGTGAACTTAGCAGCATACTCAGTAACAGACCGATTGCCCTACTTCAATTCCAAGAACTCTATCTCTTTCTTTCCTCTGACATCCTCTGGAAAATACTTCCTCAAGAATCTCTCTCTGAACACAGCCCAAGTGATCTCAGCATTCCCAGCAGATTCCAACTCAGTGCGGGTAGCCACCCACCAATCATCTGCTTCTTCTGACAGCATATGCGTACCGAACCTGACCTTCTGGTTATCGGCACACTCAGTCACTCGGAAGATTCTCTCGATCTCCTTCAACCACTTCTGAGCACCATCTGGATCGTATGCTCCCTTGAACATTGGAGGATTGTTCTTCTGGAACTCACTCAGTTGACGAGCAGCTCCCATTCCCACAACATTCGGATTCCCTCCAAGTACTCCAGTTAGCATACCCAGAGCCTCAGCAATCGCAGCATCATCTCTACCTCTTCCAGCCATTCTAGTCTGAAAACCCAACAAGCTAAAACAATAAGTACTGATAGGGTTACACAACACCTATCCCGTACAGGGGAACAGAATAATTACGACTCGACTCGACCGACTATGCTCTGATACCACTAATGTAACACCCTTCTAAAATACCCCAAATATTTAATTAAAATAACAACATATCAATCAGAGTAATATGCAATCAAGGGTGTCACACAATTATTTCACACCATTCATCATAATATTTAGTCATGCTCATTATTTAATTCAAAACATAAAGCATTGCACAATACGCAGCGGATAGAGATCAAATCGATCATTCAAAACATGTAGCACAGTACATGTAAACTGGTTCAACAACCACAACAAACAATTAAAATATCCCATCCCGATGTTACATCTATCAGAGCATGACCCACTAAGGAGACTACTCTAGACTCTAAGCGCTAGCTTCTACTCAATCACTGCTCGTTACCTGAAAAATAGTTGTAAGGGTGAGTTCCTCAATCGATATAATAAGCATTATAAAATATCATGTCATGTTAAGTAATTTAACACATTAATCACCCTAATCACATAACACATTCAGTAACGGTACATCAACTCAAACATCGTATTCAATACCAATACAACTCATAGTCATACTCAATATCAACACAATTACACGTATAATATTGGAATACATCCATTCATATTATACGCCATACATATATTATGCAATGAGACTCCATGCATGCGGTACCGACTATTTGTGAACATATAGTTCACCTCACCGTCCAAATCCAGGCACGGCTACCAAGCCCACTAGTCCCACTCATTTGAGACCTAGTGACTCACTCACTAATTCCTCACCACGGGAATTAGCTACCACCCCTCAAGGGCCATGCTATGCACGCTAATCACCTAGCATGCAAACATCAACAACAAATCCAAAATGATTTACTCACTAATTCCTCACCATGGGAATTAGCTACCACCATAACGGCCACAATATGCATGCTAATCACCTAGCAATGCAACATCAACAACAACCCAAGAATAGACATATGCTCACACTCTAAGCCATAAAACAATCTATTCACAAATGCATACATAACTGATACATTCAAAGCATTTTGCATACAATCATACATCATTAACATATGTCTCAAAACATCATATCATGTCAAATAATTCAATCACAGTATTAGCACACTCTACTAATACCTATACTGCTCAAAACAGCGGGAAATAATCCCTACTATATCACACACCGATATAGGCAACCATCAAATAGGTACACAACATTTTAAATAACAATTTTTTTCACTTTTCAACAGTGTTAACCGGTTAACGCCCTGGGTTAACCGGTTAACGCAGGCAGAACACGCTTCCTGGCAATTCACAACAGTGTTAACCGGTTAACGCCCTGGGTTAACCGGTTAACGCAAACAGAACAGCAATATTTCACCACTCACAACAGTGTTAACCGGTTAACACCCTGGGTTAACCGGTTAACGAAGACAAAACAGAAAATTTACACAATTCAAAACAGTGTTAACCGGTTAACACCCTGGGTTAACCGGTTAACGCAAGACAGAAAGCTGTTCCTGCGCTAACACAAAGCAGAATGCAGAATTCTCCGCATTTTCCGCCGTTGGAGGACTTCCGGACCTCCGATTCCAATTCCGTAAAAAGCTATACGTTCGGGAAAACACTACCCATCCAATTACCGATTCAATTTCAGATTTAACACAACTTATTCATCACAATTGTTAGCATTCCTAATCCCAATTAGGGTCAATTCAACGGTTTATCACTACCCATTACATGTTAACCTATAATACCCATTAAACGACGATAAACCCCCCTTACCTGAGTTAATCCGGCAATCTCTAAGCTCCAAGCTTTTCTCTTCTCCAATCTTCTTCCTCTTGCTCTGCCTCTTTGCCCTTTCTCCACTTTCTCAATCGCTTCTCTGTTTCACGTGAAAACTCTTTTTTACCAAATGAAACTCTTTTTCTTATTCCAACTTATATATTCCAATAATAAAATCCAATAATATTCTAAATTATTTAATTAAATTAATAAATATAATATTAACTTAAATTAAATAATTATCTTATTTTATCGGGGTGTTACAGTAAACGCCGCCTCCTTTCTATTTCATCATATCCGCACCTTATGTGCTAGAGGCCGGCAACCTTTTATAATTGGTGGATTAATCACCACCATAGCACTTGGCTTAAACCTAGGGGACCGACTCCAAACTTTAGAATCTTTACCTTCCCTATTTATGGATATAGGCTACCGTCGGTCCAGCCGCCTAATAAAGAACCGAATAGGCGGAAAATATTACCTTATGGTGAATAACCAGGCCGTCCCAAGCGTTGTTCTCCCCAACATTTCCCTAACCGATGTCACCAATCCCAACCGCCACCTCTATGATCTGAATGCTCCCGAAGCTACCGAGCCTTCGCATACAAACCCGTCTGCAGACGAGTTCGAAGAAATGGAGCAAGGTGATAACCCTCCTGCACAACAATCAGTTCCGCTCAACCCTTCCGATACTGCAGCAGGCCCATCCTCCCGACGTCGTCGACGAAGAAGGCCTGCAACCAACGATGACATCATGGATGCTATTGATGGTATGCAAGCACATAATGTCGAGATGATGCAAATGATGCGTCAAATGCAACAACAGCAGGAAGAGAGGAATACCATAACCAATCAGCGGTTCACTGAGTTGTTTAGCAGGTTCGACAACTTAGACTTACGTCAGCGATCACCAGGCCCAAGAACAATAGGCGGAAGGCAACCTTAACTTTCCTTTTTCCTTTCTCTTTCATATTTCATTTCGTTTCCTTAAAACATTGGAGACAATGTTTAATTTAAGTATGGGGGGAAAAACCATGTTCTTTCTATCCTCCACTTTCCTTTTCAAGTATGTACTTTTCCTTTCATTGTTATTTCCCTTTCTTATTTAAAATATATATATATATATATATAATAATAATATAGATTTATTTTAAGTTAAGTACCTAGCATGAAAAAACTTTCTATTATCTATTTCCCCTCAAATTTTCATGAGCCATAACAAAAATTCAACACACCCGATAAGTATAAAGGTTGCTTATTTTATAAAACTTGAATGAAATCAAAAACAAAAATTATTACCATAACAACGCTCTGAGAACCTCAACACGTTAGATCAGGATAAGTACCTATTATATCAAGTCCATGGACTTTTAACCTTATAGTAACCCCAAGTAGTTTATACGAGAAGTCAACACCATCTTAATAGCAAACTACGTGGAGAGCCGATGAATATAAGTGAATGATTCCCAAAGTAACATAAAAAAATATATATCAGGAAATGCACTAATTAAGTTAGGTGATCCTTACCAGATCATTTAATCTAAAGGTTGCAGATCATACAAAAGCATAATACGAGAGATCCATTATGAGTTGGTTCAGTAGGTATCTGGTACTGAACTTGGTAGGGCGGACTACGGTCCGATCCCCCGCAATTTGCAATGGACTGAATAACGAAGTTATCCGACTTATGTACCAGAACTTCTAGCTAAAAGGGGATCAGAATCACTAACCGGTTACTCCACTATGTGCGCGAAAAGATAAAGGGCTTAATGTGATTTCGCTAGAATGAAAACGGGTGAAATAAAGTAAAGGAACTAGGACAGCTATAAGGGCATTACTTGAACTGGTTTGCATGAGGTGAGGTTATCTGAGGATGTGGCGGTGGTTGTCAATGTCAAGATTAAACTCAAGTCACTTCTAAACAAAGTTTACATGCAACCTAATACGAATTGATGCGTGTTTTGAAATTTCATCTGGCTAAATTTTTTAAGTTCTATACCGTATTTTGCTTGAGGACAAGCAAAGATCTAAGTATGGGGGAGTTTGATAACATGAAATTATATCACATTTTAGGACTTAATTCAATTAAATTATATTATTATTTACTTTAATTTATTTCATTTTATCAGATATTACGCGGTATTTCCTTTCTATTTATCTCAGGTATCTATTTGAAGGAAAAGTAAAAAAAGGAAGAAAAGGAGGTGCAAAAAGAAGTTTCTGGAAACAAATAGAAAAAGCCAAGCCCAGCCCAAAGAAGGCACAGGCGTTGTGCCTGTGACGAGCGTCACAGAGGTTGTGACGAGCGTCACGCTATATGCACTTGTGTGACGAGCGTCACACATGGTGTGACGGACGTCACACCATTCCCCTATATTTGAGGCACAAGGAACGCTTCAGAGACGTTGAGAGAGAGTTGAGCCCTATTTCCACGCCCAACTATTCTGCACGTTGAAGACTTTTGACGCGGAAGCAGTTGCAGGAGGTGGCATATAAATAGTAGCTTTTTGGAAAGCTCAGGGTTCCACGCTTTTTCCAGATTTTTGCCATTTTCGCATTTTTTCTTCTTCCAGCAACTTAGGCATATTTTTACAGTATTACTTTGAAAAAATTTTATATTGTTTTCCTTTTGCAATTCTATTTTCTTTTCCAGCTCTTAATTAATTTTTCGCACAATAGTTTCTACACCGGAAACTATTGTGTACCTTTTACCGGATCTAACCTTACGTTAGAATCTAGTTTTTTTTATTCCTTCGTTTTATTTTTCTGCCTGATTGAAGAACTCAAGAACAAATCCAACCGGTCTGTGGTGGAGTGTTCAAGACTGCTATTTAATTATTCAGGTTCTTTATTTATTTGTTGAATTTATATATGCTTGTTTTTATTATTAATTTTTGCTGCTTGCCTGTGATGAATCTGTTTATGCATGTTATTTATTTAAGTCTGTTTAGCATGTCTGGTTGATTTATTTAGGTATCGGTATGTAAAGTAAGCGGAATGAAGGAATCAAAACTAAGTTGGTTTAATTAAGTTTAAAATTAAAATCACTCTTTTTACGGTCTCAATTTACAGGTTTAATAACAAAGTTTTTGTACGAAAGTAAAAGACATAAAGAAGTTAAAATCAATAGAGCGAGAGTTTGAGGTTTTGACTGGACAGTGTAAATTGGACATTAATTCTAGATCAGGGCGAGTGCAATTTTTAGAGTTAATTAAATTCTAACCTTTTTCAAAAAGTATTTTTAAAGATTGAATGTGAGGGCGAGAGTTAAGCATTTGAGTTTAATTATATAACCTAAGTCAACAGAGCGAGAGTTTGAGATAAGGGTGTTTAAACGATTAGTATTTTCTTAAAAAGAGTTTCTGCGGATTCTACTGTTTTCAAAAAGTGGTTTTTGACTTAACTATAAGTGACAGCTACGTTAATATAAAATCATAGTTTATTCAACAGAGCGAGAGTTTGAGATAAAACTTTTAACCAATAGTGTCAACTGAAAAGATTTACTTTAAAACCAAGAAACCAATAAAGAATTGATTCCCAAATTACGACGAATTACATACCGATATCCGCTTATTAGATATTTATTTTAGATCTTATTTTAGTTTTAACGTTTCCCCCAAACAATCAAAATATCATCTGCCTTAGCTTTACGAAGTAACCTTAGATAACGGTATATCGATTCATAAGTCCCTGTGGGATCGATATCTTTTAAAACTACGCGATAGAACTGTGCACTTGCAGTTTGTACCCCAATTCGACTCATAAAGTCGAGCGATCAGGTGTTTAAAATGTGAATATGCAAAATATTACTGAGATGTCAGACCCGATGTCATGACATCTGTATACAGAATATTCAGTCTGAATGTTATGTATTGTGTGATTGCGCTTTTTGTGCTAATCTATGTGTGATTGATGTAGTATTTGAACGCACCCTCAATCAGTAATTACAACCAGATTGACTTATTTCCCAACGAGATATAATCAGCTGACATGAGAAGATATGAATGGAAAATAGTTTTAGGGTTTTATGATGTCCAAGCCCAGCCAAACACTTCTATATAAAGGACATGGAAAACCTGGTTTTATACACAAGAAATAACGAACGAAATATTGAGAGAGAATAAGGGTTTTAGGTTTGTGTGGTCATGTGTATTGTAAGCCATTCATTCATCCATATATGATTGAATTTGACTGATTTTTGAGTTGTAATTTGTCCACTCTAAGCTTTGAAGCATGAGTGTGTGTTTACTTGATTGAAGCTTTTAAGCAAGATCAAGTATGTGTCTTTGAAGAGTGTATTCTTTTAATTGTAATTCTTGTTTTATATCACTGCTGTGATTGATGGGGAGTGAGTAGGATCTCATATCTAGGAGTTCTTAGGTAGAAGTCACACGGGTAGAGATTAGGTGAAAAGACTGTAACTTGAAGTTATTTACTGAGAGTCTTTGAACTAATTCTGTTTAGTGGATTTCCTTCCTGGCTTGGTAGCCCCCAGGCGTAGGTGAGTTTGCACTGAACTGGGTTAACAATTGCTTGTGTCTCTTGCATTACTGTTCTTTATCTTTTATCCTGTTTGTATTGTTCAGATATTAGTGTCGTGACATTACCTTTGACATCTCATATCTGATACCAGAATTTCAATTGGTATTAGAGAAGGCATCTTGCTCTGGTTCTGGGTGAGATCTAAGGACGTTACTTTCTAGTACTATGGATAGAGACAGAGGATCTGTTCACAGACCACCTATTCTGGATGGATCCAACTATGACTACTGGAAACCTCAAATGGTAGCCTTCTTAAAATATTTGGATAATAAGGCTTGGAAGGTTGTTTTAACAGGCTGGGAACATCCACTTATTACTAAGGAAGGAGAAGCTACAACTGATAAGAAGGCCGAGGAGGAGGATGTTCTAGCCCTTGGGAACTCTAAGGCATTGAATGTTATATTTAATGGGGTTGATAAGAACATCTTCAGATTGGTGAACAACTGTGAGGTGTCTAAAGATGCTTGGAATATTCTCAAAACCACTCATGAAGGCACCTCTAGAGTGAAGATGTCTAGACTGCAACTGCTCAGTACCAAGTTTGAAAATTTGAGAATGAAAGAAGATGAAAATATTCATGAATTTCATATGAATATCCTTGAAATTGCTAATGCCTCAGGAGCCCTTGGTGAGAAGATGTCAAATGAAAAACTAGTGAGGAAAATACTCAGGTCACTTCCTAAGAGATTTGCCATGAAAGTGACAACCATAGAAGAGTCTCTAGACATTTTCAATATGAGAGTGGATGAGATAATTAGATCCCTCCAAACATTTGAGTTGGGAATGTGTGATGGATCTGAAAAGAAAGTCAAAAGCATAGCCTTCATGTCAAACAATAAAGAGAAAGAGGAAGAAAGTGGTCAAGATACTGATGAAGATCTGGCAAATGATGTAGCATTACTGGGAAGACAGTTCAGCAAACTTCTGAAAAAGATGGATGTAAGGTCTAAGTCTAATGTCAAGAACATCTCATCTGACATCAGTAGGTCCAATAATGCTGGAAGAAGAACAAGATCTGATGAAAAGTCCAAAGAAGGAAAAGGTGTTCAGTGCCATGAATGTGATGGGTATGGACACATTAGAGCTGAATGTGGGACCTACCTCAAGAAACAGAAAAGGAGTCTTGCTGCTACTTGGTCTGATGAAAGTGAAACAGAAGAGTTTGCAAATCTTATGACTGCCTTGACTAGAAGATGGGGTTCTGATGAAGACTCAAGTGATGATGAAGTAACCTTTGATGAGTTAGCCACTACCTACAAAAAGTTGTGTCACAGAAGTGAAGAAGTGTGTCAACAAGTTGAAAGTCAGAAGAAAGTGATAACACAACTGGAGAGATGACACTTGGAAACCATCTCTAAGTTGAATACTAAAGCAGTGTTCTTGAATTCCAAAATGGATGAGATGACAAAGTATGTCAGAATGCTAAACAATGGATCTGACACCTTAGGCAAAATTCCCCAAACTGGACAAATGGCAGGAGACAAGTCTGGCCTTGGGTTCAATGAATCCAAACCTGAGTGTAGTCACACTGGTAGCAAACCAAAGATGTCATATCATATGTCACAACATCATAAGGGAAGACAGCAGAAGGAAAAACACCAAAGATGGAGATGTCATTACTGTGGAAAATTTGGTCACATAAAACCATTCTACTTTAAATTATATGGCTATCCTAGTCCTTCTCATCATCAACCTAGACCCAAGCATCACATCACTGTCAACAGAAAACAATGGGTTCCTAGGACTGGTGTTACTAACCTAATAACTCACACCTCCTTCAGAGTTTCAGCCAAAGAAGATTGGTATTTTGACAGTGGATGCTCCAGACACATGACTGGAAACAAAAACCTGCTAACTGACCTTCATCCTCATGCCACCAGCTATGTAACCTTTGGTGATGGAACAAAGGGTGAAATCAAGGGGATTGGAAAGCTAAACTGCCTTGGAGTCCCTAACCTTGACAATGTCCTACTTGTTAAGGGACTGACTGCAAACCTAATAAGCATCAGTCAACTATATGACCAACGTCTAACTGTAAACTTCACAAAAACTGAATGTCTGATTACTAATAAAGAAAATGAAGTGATCATGAAAGGAGTCAGGTCTAAGGAAAACTGCTATATGGGGAGTTCTCAAGAAACTGGTTATTCTTCAATGTGTACTCTAGCCAAAAAAGAAGAAGTGAATGTATGACATCAAAAATTGGGCCATCTGCATCTTAAAGGTATGAAGAGGATTATATCTGTTGAAGCTGTCAGAGGAATTCAAAACTTGAAGATTGATGAAGGAGGACTTTGTGGGGAGTGCCATATTGGAAAACAGACAAAGATGTCACATCAGAAGCTCATACATGACACCACTTCCAGAGGGCTGGAACTTCTCCATATGGGCTTGATGGGACCCATGCAGGTGGAAAGTCTTGGTGGGAAGAAGTATGTTTATGTAGTGGTGGATGACTTCTCCAGATACACTTGGGTCAATTTTATAAGAGAAAAATCTGATGTATTTGAAGTCTTCAAAGATCTTTGTCTAAGACTTCAAAGAGAAAAAGAAATTCAGGTTATCAGAATCAGAAGTGATCATGGGAAAGAATTTGAGAACAACAAATTTGCTGGATTCTGTGCATCAGAGGGAATTAGTCATGAGCTCTCATCTCCCATTACTCCTCAGCAAAATGGTGTGGTAGAAAGGAAAAATAGAACTCTCCAAGAATCATCCAGAGCTATGATTCATGCTAAAAAATTACCCTACCACTTCTGGGCTGAAGCTATGAACACAGCCTGCTATGTTCACTACAGAGTAACCTTGAAGAAAGGGACTCCTACTAATTTATATGAAGTCTGGAAAGGGAGAAGACCTACAGTCAAATACTTCCATGTGTTTGGTAGTAAATGTTATATCTTTACTGATCGTGAATAAAGAAGGAAGATGGATCCCAAGAGTGATGAAGGAATAGTTTTGGGCTACTCAACAAACAACAGAGCATTTAGAGTCTTTAATTCCAGAACAAAAGTAACGATGGAATCTATCAATGTTGTGGTTGATAATCAACAGACTGATGTCACAGATGATGTTGAGACATCCCTAAATGATCCCCCCAGCTGATTTCCCAGACAAAAGTAATGAGAGTGAACTCACTCAAGCTGAACCTGAAGCTGACAAATCTAATAAGGGACCCTCTATCAGAATTCAGAAGGATCATCCTAAAGATATCATTATAGGAGACCCAAATAAAGGGGTCACAACTAGATCAAGGGAAGTGATCTCACATGGCTGTTTTGTGTCCAAGATTGAGCCTAGGAATGTCAAGGAAGGCTTGACTGATGAATTCTAGATCAATGCCATGCAGGAAGAGTTAGGCCAATTCAAGAGAAATGAAGTATGGGACAAAGTGGGTTTACAAGAATAAATCTGATGAACAAGGAGTGGTTACTAAAAATAAAGCAAGATTAGTAGCACAAGGATACACTCAAGTTGAAGGAGTTGACTTTGATGAAACATTTTCCCCTGTAGCTCGCCTTGAGTCCATTAGACTATTGCTTGGAGTGGCATGTATTTTGAAGTTTAAACTGTTCCAAATGGATATAAAAAGTGCCTTCTTGAATGGCTACTTAAATGAGGAAGTGTATGTTGAACAACCTAAAGGGTTTACAGATCCAAATCTTCCAAAGCATGTGTATAAGCTGAGGAAAGCTCTCTATGGTTTGAAACAAGCTCCTAGGGCTTGGTATGATAGACTCACAGTGTTCCTCACTAACAATGGATACAGGAAGGGAGGCATTGACAAGACCCTATTTGTTAAGAATGAAGGAGGAAAACTCATGGTGGCTCAAATATATGTGGATGATATTGTGTTTGGTGGGATGTCAGATCAGATGGTCGAACATTTTGTTAAACAAATCCAGTCTGAATTTGAAATGAGCCTTGTTGGAGAGCTGACCTATTTTCTTAGGCTACAAGTCAAGCAGATGGAAGATTCTATCTTTCTATCTCAAAGCAAATATGCCGAAAACATTGTTAAGAAGTTTGTCATGGAGAATGCAAGTCATAAAAGGACACCTGCTCCTACACATCTGAAAGTCTCCAAAGATGAAAATGGTGTTAGTGTAGATCAAAGTCTCTACAGAAGCATGATAGGAAGTCTGCTATATCTCACAGCAAGCAGACCTGACATTGCTTTTGTTGTAGGTGTTTGTGCTAGATATCAAGCTGAATCAAAGTCAGTCACATAAACCAAGTGAAAAGGATACTGAAATATGTCAATGGCACCAGTGACTATGGGATGTTGTATACTCATGGATCTGGATGTATGCTGACTGGATACTATGATGTTGATTGGGCTGGAAGTGCTGATGATAGGAAAAGCACATCAGGAGGATGTTTCTTCTTGGGGAACAACTTAATATCATGGTTTAGTAAGAAACAAAATTGTGTGTCTCTGTCCACTGCTGAAGCTGAATACATAGTTGTTGGAAGTAGTTGTTCTAAACTGGTTTGGATGAAACAGATGCTGACTGAATAGAATGTCACGCAATATGTCATGACATTGTACTATGACAACCTGAGTGCTATAAATATTTCTAAGAATCCTATTCAGCACAGCAGGACAAAACATATTGATATTCGTCATCATTTTATTAGAGAACTAGTGGAAGAGAAAATCATAGCCCTGGAGCATGTTACTACTGAAATGCAATTAGCTGATATATTTACAAAGGTTTTGGATGCTAATCAATTTGAATGTCTAAGAGGAAAATTAGGGATTTGTATCTATGAGAATTTATAGCAATTAATTTGGAGTGGAAAACGTAATAAAAAGATTGTTTGCCCCACTTAAAAGAAAGTGTCCCGTTTATGGTAAATCATCACCTAGTATTGGAACTTCCATCTATAGCATTTTCACACGCAACCTCTGCTCAAACATTTCCACCTTCCTTCAACTTCATCAACCTTCTCTGCTAGGGCAACAGAAAACTTTCCACAAGAATAACAAGATGTCACAACATCCTTCACCATCTGGTTCCAAAAACACCAAACCTGCGCACAAAGCTAGAACGCCCTCTATGGACTTTCTTGATGAAGAGATTTTGGAAGTGATTCCCCTGTCAGTCATCCCAGGCGACGCTCCTGGTTCATCCTCCACTGCAGGCCATACTTAAGGTAACAGTTCTAGTACCCCTAGCTCTAAGTATGACATGCATCATACTGATCGTGTCATTAGAAATCTTGTCACGAGGATCGTTAATGAAGGACATTCTGTAAAGGGAGTTTCTACTCATATATCGAGAAGGGACCCCTCTTCTGAGGTTGGACCTCACAATGAGAAAGATGATGAGTCATCTAGGTCTGAAAAAGATATAGCTGCTCAAGGATTGTGCTCTTTAGGGCAAACCTTGCCTAGTAAGAAATTTGTAGATGCTTCTCAGTCTAAGAAGCATGACTCTGCTAAGAAGGTGATTGACCTGGAAGATGAGAGCTTGGATGATGAAGATGATAGCTTTCTTCATCACTTGAAGCCAAGTGTTGCTAAGAGGATGAAGACCAGAAAAGGTAGGTATGTGTCTGAGATGATGACAGCTAAAACTGCTAAGAAGGCTACTACTAGAGGCCCCTCAAAGTCTTGGAGTAAAGTGGAGGTAAAGAAGAGAAAATTAAGAGAAAGTTCTGACTCAGATGAAGATGTTGAAGAAGATTCCCCTGACATCTCTCCTGTCAAAAGGTCAACTGTTAGAAAAGGAGTTGTAGCTAAAATAACTATGCTATAAACATATGACAGATGATGCTGAAAAGGATGTTTTATGTAGTACAGGTGATGTTGAAGGTGATGTCAGATGGGGTGATGTATGTTACAGGTGTTGTTGAAGGAGATGTCTGTGTTGAACAGACTGAGGGGGAGAAGAAGCACATATGTGTTTAATAGTTGCTATTTTAGCTAGTAAATGTGTGTTTTATTACCTCTGTTGCTAAACTGCTTATGTCTTTTTTCTTGTTAACAAATGGTCTGATGTATGTTTTAGCCAAAATTTGCCAAAGGGGGAGTTTGTTGGTTCTATGTGTTGGCGGCAATTTTGGTAAAACCTAGAGTGTTCATAAGTTGTCACAAGTGTTGTCTTGATATAAGATAACATGTACCTGCAGGGTGTTTAAAATGTGAATATGCAGGATTTTACTGAGATGTCAGA
The DNA here is from genome assembly GCF_024323335.1 of Lathyrus oleraceus. NCBI lineage: Eukaryota > Viridiplantae > Streptophyta > Magnoliopsida > Fabales > Fabaceae > Lathyrus > Lathyrus oleraceus. The sequence continues at coordinate 441,860,949 of NC_066584.1, read as the reverse complement.
CCCGATGTCATGACATCTGTATACAGAATATTCAGTATAAATGTTATGTATTGTGTGATTGCGCTTTTTGTGCTAATCTATGTGTGATTGATGTAATGATTGAACGCGCCCTCAATCAGTAATTACAACCAGTTTGAGTTATTTTCCAACGAGATATAATCAGCTGTCATGAGAAGATATGAATGGAAAATAGTTTTAGGGTTTTATGATGTCCAAGCCCAGCCAAACACTTCTATATAAAGGACATGGGAAACCTAGTTTTATACACAAAAAATAATTAATGAAATATTGAAAGAGAATAAGGGTTTTAGTCTTGTGTGGTCGTGTGTATTGTAAGCCATTCATTCATCCATAGATGATTGAATTTGACTGATTTTTGAGTTGTAATTTGTCCACTATAAGCTTTGAAGCATGAGTCTGTGTTTACTTGATTGAAGCTTTTAAGCAAGATCAAGTATGTGTCTTTGAAGAGTGTCTTCTTTTCATTGTAATTCTTGTTTTATATCACTGCTGTGATTGAGGGGGAGTGAGTAGGATCTCATATCTAAGAGTTCTTAGGTAGAAGTCACACGGGTAGAGATTAGGTAAAAAAACTGTAACTTGAAGTTGTTTACTGAGAGTCTTTGAACTAATTCTGTTTAGTGGATTTCCTTCCTGGCTTGGTAGCCCTCGGACGTAGGTGTGTTTGCACTGAACTAGGTTAACAATTGCTTGTGTCTCTTGCATAACTGTTCTTTATCTTTTATCCTGTTTGTATTATTCAGATATTAGTGTCGTGACATTACCTTCGACATCTCATATCTGATACCAGAATTTCAGACGTCAACCCTTATGCTCGACAAGGTCTTTCCAAAATTGGTCGATCAATAGACTATAGTTACTTGCCATAATCCCTAATTTTTGCATAAGTTTCCCCAAGGTGGGGTATTCAACTTATCGGGAAATCTTTTTTCTGTTTTTATGTCTCTAATTTTTGCCTGGATCGCCCTTTCGGGTTTTTAATCCACCGAGACGCTCTTTTTTGCCTAAGCTGCCCTTGCGGGTTTTCAACTTAGCGAGTTATTCTTTCCTTTTTAGGCGAAGTATTTCTTGACTGCATCTGCGTTCACAGGACGAGTGAACCCTTCACCATCCATAGTTGTAAGAATTAAAGCACCACCTGAAAAGGCTCTCTTAACAACATATAGGCCTTCATAATTAGGAGTTCATTCTCCCCTAGAATCTGGTTTGAACGACAAGATCTTCTTGAGCACAAGGTCACCTTCTCTGAACACACGAGGTCTGACCTTCTTATCAAAAGCTTCCTTCATTCTCTGCTGATATAACTGACCATGACACATGGCAGTCAATCTCTTCTCTTCGATCAAATTCAACTGGTCAAACCTAGTCTGACATCATTCAGCCTCAGCCAACTTGGCTTCCATGAGCACACACAATGAGGGAATCTCAACCTCTACGGGGAGCACTACTTCCATACCATATACAAGAGAAAAAGGGGTTGCCCCTGTTGAAGTGCGGATGGATGTATGATACCCGTGCAAAGCAAATGGGAGCATCTCATGCCAATCCTTATACGTGACAACCATCTTCTGAATAATCTTTTTAATATTCTTATTTGCAGCTTCAACAACCACATTCATCTTAGGTCTGTAGGGAGAAGAATTATGATGTGCAATCTTGAAGTCTTTGCAAAGAACTTCCACCATATTATTATTCAAGTTCGATCCATTGTCAGTAATGATCTTGTTTGGCACACCATAACGGCATATGATATGATTCTTGATAAGCCTCACAACAACTTGCTTGGTTACGTTTGCATACGATGCCGCTTCAAACCATTTGGTGAAGTAGTCAATTGCCACCAAAATGAAACGATGTTCATTCGAAGCTTTGGGTTCAATCATCCCAATCATATCAATTCCCCACATGGAGAAGGGCCTTGGGGAAAAAATAGCATTCAAAAGTGTCGGAGGAACATGAATCTTATCAGCATATATTTGACACTTGTGGCACTTCTTCCCAAACTTGCAACAGTCAGATTCCATTGTCAGCCAATAGTAACCTGCTCGCAACATCTTCTTTGCCATTGCATATCCATTGGAATGAGTACCAAAGGAACCTTCATGCAATTCAGTCATCAACATGCCTGCTTCGTGTCTATCCACGCATCTGAGCAAAACCATGTTGAAGTTTCTCTTGTACAGTATATCACCATTCAAGTAGAAGTTACCGGCTAATCTTCTCAAAGTCTTCTTATCTTTCAAAGATGCCCCAGGCGGGTAAATTTGACTTTGGATGAAATACTTGATGTTATAATACCACGGCTTCTCGTCTTTGATTTCTTCAATAGCAAACACATGAGCTGGCCTATCAAGACGCATCACGGATAAATTGGAAACTTCATTCCAATACTTTACCACAATCATTGACGCCAATGTTGCAAGAGCGTTTGCCATCCGGTTTTCATTTCGAGGGATATGATGAAACTCAACCTTTGTAAAGAAAGTTGAAATCCTCCTCGCATAATCTCTATATGGTATTAAACCGGGTTGATTTGTCTCCCATTCACCTTTCAGCTGATTCACAACCAAAGTTGAATCTCCAAAGACATCCAAATACTTGATTCTGAGATTCATGGGCTCTTAAAGCCCCATAATGCAAGCTTCATATTCTGCCATGTTGTTTGTACACTTGAAAGTCAATCTAGTTGTAAATGGTAGATGCGTTCCTTGAGGAGTAATGATCACTGCCCCAATGCCATTTCCATATTGATTAACAGCTCCATTAAATACCATGCCCCAACGAGAACTAGGTTATGACCCTTCTTCAAGCAATGGTTCATCACAATCTTTCATTTTCAAGTACAAAATCTCTTCATCAGGAAAATCGTACTGCACTGACTGGTAATCTTCAAGTGGTTGGTGAGCCAAATGGTCATCCAAGATACTACCTTTGATCGCTTTCTGAGATCAATATTCAATATCATACTCTAATAACAACATCTACCAATGGGAAATCCTCCCAGTTAAAGCAGGCTTCTCAAATATATACTTGACCGGATCCATTTTGGATATCAACCAAGTGGTATGATTCAACATATATTGACGCAGACGCTTAGCAGCCCAAGCCAATGCGTAACAAGTCTTCTCAAGCATAGAATACCGAGTCTCACAGTCGGTGAACTTCTTACTAAGGTAGTAAATTGCAAATTCTTTCTTTCCAGTCTCATCTTGTTGATCAAGAACACAACCCATACAATCTTCAAGCACAGTCAAATACATGATCAACGGTCTTCCTGCAACAGGTGGAGACAAAATCAGAGGCTCAAGCAGATATTCCTTTATACTGTCAAACACTTTCTGGCAGTCTTTGGTCCAATTGCAAGACTGATATTTCTGAAGAAGCTTGAATATAGGCACACATGTGGCAGTCATGTGGGAAATGAATCTGGAGATATAATTCAAGCGGCCAAGAAAACCTCTGACTTGCTTCTCAGTTTTGGGTGCAAGCATCTCTTGTATTGCTTTGACCTTGGCAGGATCAACTTCAATACCCTTCTCACTTACAATAAAGGCCAACAACTTACCAGAATGAACACCAAAAGTACACTTGTTGGGATTGAAGCGGAGTTTATACTTCCTCAAACGCTGGAATAGCTTCAACAAATGCTTAACACGTTCCTCTTCATCAATCGATTTAGAAATCATGTCATCGACATATACTTCAATCTCTTTATGCATCATATCATGAAAAAGAGTAGTCATTGCTCTTTGGTAAGTTGCCCCAGCATTCTTTAAACCGAAAGGCATTACTCTATAACAGAATGTTCCCCCAGGTGTAATGAATGTGGTCTTCTCCATATCTTTGGGTGCCATCTTGATCGGATTATATCCGGAAAATCCATCCATGAACGAAAAGACTTTGAATTTAGCACTATTGTCTACCAACATATCTATGTGCGGCAGAGGGAAATCACTTTCGGACTGGCTTTATTCAAATCTCTATAATCGACACACATCCGGACTTTTCCATCTTTCTTTGATACATGCACAATATTGGCCACCCATTGCGGATACTCAGCGGTCACAAGGAAACCAACGTCAATCTTCCTCTGCACTTCCTCTTTGATCTTCACAGCCATATCAGGATGCATTCTTCTCAACTTCTACTTGACTGGCAGGCATTCTGGCTTCAACGGCAATCTATGCTCCACAATCTCAGAATCCAAACCAGGCATGTCTTGATAGGACCAAGCAACCACATCTAAATACTCTCCAAGAAGATCAATCAACCTCTTCTTGACATCTGGACACAGGTGAGACCCAATATTGACTTCCTTCACATCATCCTCGGAACCCAAGTTGACTAACTCAATCTGCTCTTCGAACGGCTGAATGGCCTTTTCATCTTGCTCAAGAAGACGAGATAATTCATCACTCACTTTTACATCACTTTCCTCCTCGGCTTCAAACACAAGGAATTCAAAATTTGGAGAAGGAGAAAGATCATTGTATTCAATGGGGTTAGGAACCAACCTGCATAATGATTTGATATTTTGATTTTAGAGAAGTGGATTTGTGACCAAATATTATGCAGATGGACAATTATATTGTTTACTTATGTTTTTTGTGATTACCATTTTCAAAATAAAACAAAAAGTAAAAATAAGACATCATAGATATGGATGAATAGAATTAATTTTATTAATGATCAATTTGAAAATGCCCAAACAATGTTCAATTCTCCCTTAGGCATAAGAGAAGGATTTTAAAAACATATAAAAGCAATTACTTATATCGATGCAAAATAACAGGAATATCAACAACAGTCCAATTGTTTCAAGCCTTTCCATGCATCACAAAATTGGTCTAGTCGTCCTCTTCGTCATCTTCTAGCACAACAGCTAAATGTTGTTCATTGCCATGAATGAACCCTCCGCTACGAAAGCTAAGTTGCATATCTTCAGACCTTGTAGTTGATGAACCTTTCTGACACCCCAAACCTGTTCTGCCTTTGTTGTTAGAGACCTCTACCATGCTCCCCCACTGATCAATATCGCCTTCTTCCACAATCTTCTTAGCATCTTTCAATGAGGACATAGGTGCCTAACTCTCTTTTCAACAGCAATAGATAAGGCTTGGAACGGAGTTCCAACCTCATCCTCAGCTTCAACATAAGAGAAAGATGACAGGTGGCTAACCAACAACGCTTTCTCCCCACCAATGATCACAAGCTTGCCATTCTTGACAAATTTGAGTTTCTGATACAAAGTGGAGGTAACAGCTCCTGCCTCATGGATCCATGGCCTTCCCAACAAGCAACTGTAGGCCGGGTCGATATCCATTACATGAAAAGTAAACTGAAAATCACTCAGACCTATCTTAACTGGAAGGTCCACTTCACCAATAACCATTTTGCGCGAACCGTCAAAGGCCTTGATGATTACACGACTATACCTCATAGGCGCTCCTTGGTATGATAGCTTTGACAGAGTTGACTTCGGAAGCACATTCATTGATGAACCGGTGTCAACAAGCACATTTGACAAAGCGTCTTCTTTGCAATTAATAGAAATGTGCAGAGCCAGATTATGATTTCTTCCCTCCTTAGGGAGTTCTTCATCACAGAAGCAAAGATTATCGCAAGAATTGATGTTAGCCACGATATGATCGTATTGATCCACTGTAACATCATGTTCTACAAATTCTTGTTCTAGAACTCTCTGCAGTGCTTCTCTGTGCGCTTCAGAATTCATGAGCAAAGACAACACTGAGATTTTTGAGGGGGTTTGGAGCAGCTGCTCCACCATATTGAACTCACTTCTCTTGATTAACCGAAGTACCTCATCATCTTTCAAATCATTGTGTAAGACCCTAATTTTGACCCTAAGATCCCCCATGGCATCATATCATTGCTCATTGCATTGCCTCAAGGATCATAGCATGTGTGGCTCCTTAACCATTGGGTTGGGACTTGTGTGAGTTGGTTTGAGATCACAAAGAATGCTTGAATTGTATACTATTGCTTTTCTTATTTTGTTTACTAACCAAAAGCACAAAAATATGTCACTAACCTCTTTTGTTTTGTAGCTCAAGTGATCACATGTGCTCATGCTCCGAGGAGGCTCCTATGCTCATTGAAATGGCCAGATGAAGATGAAAGCAAGCATGACAATGGTTCACAAAGCTCTCAATCATCATATATGTCTCCCAAGTATCTCAATTTTCCAATTTGATCAAGATAAACCAAAGGGCTTGAGGATTGTTTCCCAAGGAAACCCTAATTCAATTGTGCATTGACTTTGTCTTGCTCAAGAAGCAACCTCAACCCATGATCAAATTCAATCAAGGTAAGTTCTTTAATTCATTATTTTATGCATATATGAGCCTATGTGAGTATCCTCAATCATTCATTCATCAAGATTTGAGGTTTGGACTTGAGAAGTTGACCAGTCAAATCATCTGATTAAATTAAGATCCACTGAGACCTAACATTTGATGTGTTTGTCAAATGAATATGACCCCAAGAATACAAATGTTCCTACGAACCATATGAACAACTTTAATGTTCATCAAAAATCCATTTGAAACTTGGAATGTCATCATTCATTTCAAAACATTATAGGTCATTTTGATTGAAACCCTAATTTTAGGTCAACTTCCCAAAGACCTAACTTTTTCATTTTTTATGATTTTGCGATGAGACCAATTGAATTAGAAATATTGAGATGTCTACTTCAAATTTTATGTTGGACAAAATTTCATAATCCTAAAATAAACACATGTGATAATACAAAACATTATAGGTCACTTTGGACCAAAGCCATTGAATTTGAAAAAATTCCAACTTCAAGTTCCGATAACTTTCTCACTAAAATTCCAAATGATGCAAAATTTAAGTCCAAATAGATCATCTTGAAAATATCTACAACTTTTATGTTGAAGTTGTTTCCATTTGAGGCTTGTATCATTGAAACATAAGGGCTTGAAGTTGATTACTTTTGGCAAATGTTTCAAAGACATGTTTTGTACATCAAACTTCAAGGTCAGTTTTCACAAATTTCCAAACTCAAAATGGATTTTTTTCCAACATAACTTTTGTTCCTTATGTCAAGACCTTTCCAACCATTACTGATATGCCTATGTTTGAATTTTCTATGTGTGACTTTTGAAGAGATGAATATTTGTGACCAATTATGAAATTCACATTGAATCTTGAAATGCAAGCTATTACTGTCCCAATTGCACCTCCAATTCAACTTGGTATGAGCTCAGCTTGCAATTACACTTGAGTTTGGGCCTCGCATGCGCCTGTACAGGCCCTTGCATAGAGGACCCAAAGCTTCATGCACACGAGTTTGGCACTTGCTTGCTTGCATCTCAGCTATAAATACAATGCTTGCCTCACTCAAATTTCAACCTCAAGGCAACCTGAAACTCTGCAAAAGTGAAAACCCTACCATACCAAAGGAATTCAGACTTTCATTTTCTCAATTCAAGCTTGAATTTCAACAAAATCAGTTGATCTTCAAGTCTTATTCCTTAGCCTTGCATTCATATCACATCTGGAGATCAAATTGGAAGCAAAAGATTAAGTAGATCGTGTTGCACAAAGCTGCTCTTCAAAGGTAGATGTTCAAACTGTTTTGATCTAAATCTCATCATATAATGTGAATTGCTTGTGTTCAAATGGTTTTCTAAAGTCCTCTAGCAAGAGGCAGACCAGTGGTGGTCTTGATTTTGTGTTTTGAGAAGTTTTAGTTTGCACACCTGGATTTTCAAGCTCAAATTTCTCCTTACATAGAGATCTTGAGAACAATCCAAGGTTACAGGGGTGATGTACATCACCCCAGTTTTATTTTGGTATATGGCTCGTGCATTTTAGTTGAGGTTCAAAAACCTGCAACTGGTGGCCGGAATTAGTTGGTCCACCGGAGAAGACGATGGTTTCCACCACCGTTCCCACGTGAAACCACCTGCCCCCTTGGATCCCACTCATCTGATCTAATCTTGGCCTTTAGTTCTTTTGACTTTTTTTAATTCAGTTTGCTTCACGCTTGACTCATGACCAAGCTAAGCGCGCACTTTTGAACCGCTTGATGTGTCCACGTCAATTAATGAACTCAATCAAGCGCTCCCTGATTTTTCTCTTTTTCTATTTTCTGTTTTATTTTCTTTTAATTCCATTTATTTTCAAAAAGTCATAACTATTTTATTTGGAATAAAAAAAATATGAGACCAACACTAAAATTTATCTTGAAAAATCTAGTTTCATAATCTGATTTTTAGTTATTTTTGAGATTCCATTTAATATTTTTTGTGAATTATTTTGTTTTTAATAGTTTTTAATTCATTTTAAATACTTTTTGATATCCAAAATTTCCAAAAACATTTTCTTAACACATATGGATCATGATAAGTCTATGAAAAATATTCTCATCAATTTCATAATTGATTTGAGATTTATTTGAGATTTTAATTCATTTGTGTTATATTTTATTGTTTTTAATTGATTTTAAATAGTTTCTGTTTTCAAAAAATGTTGAAAAAATTTGTCAAACCTTGTTTGACCATGTTAGACCTATGATGATTCAATTGGACTTGTTGAAGTTGATTTGAATTGAATTTGCGGTTTGACCATATTTTAACCATTTAAATTTTGCATTTATTTTAATTTCAAAAAATACCAAAAATATATTTGATTTTGTTGACTTCTAATCTTCATCTCTCTTCTGTTTTTCATTGGTTGATGATGACTTAGTTCACATTTGATCATTGTGTCTTGATTATGTCATTTGAATTCTTCTTTTATCCATTTCGTTTCATCTTCATCTTCTTCTTTTTATTTTGGCCAATGAGTTAACGATTTGTGGTTAGCCTTGACATATGAGAGGCTTAACCTTCTTTGATCCAAATCAAACTCAACTTGATCAAAGATCAAGTGAGTTGCTTCGTGTCCAAGATAGGTTGCTTCTTGGTCAAGCAAAAAACCTAAAATCCATACAAGGCTTTCCTTATTTTCTTTTGGCATGGCAAGTTGTAGGAGCTTGGCTTATTAGTCATGATCTATAACTTGTGTTTACTTGCCTATAGTTTTATTGACCGGCCTCAGATAGGTGTGACTACTATATTAGTCTACTTACAATTGCTTAACATAGCGCTAAATTATCTTATGACATACTAACATTAACCATTAACTACTAACTTTAATTCAAGCATTCAATTCTTGCAATTTACTTTAATGCAATTTACTTTCTTGCTCATTTATTCATATTGCATTTTCCCTTTGCTCACTTGAGCTCATATTTTATGTTTATTTCATTTTTCTTTTGCTCACTTGAGCTTATTATTGTATATAAATATATTGTTGCTTTGTGCTTGTTTTGTGATTGTTTGTGTGAACCCAATGCAAAAAGGAGAAATGACTTAGAATTAGGACCTTACCTATGCTTAAAGGAGTTCAAGAGCAACTAGGCCTCATGCCTTTAGAATGCTAAATTTGTTGAAGAGCAACTGGGCCTCATGCCTTTAGAATGCTAAATCTTAAAGTTGACTTCAAAGGACCCCTAATCTAAACTCATTCTTTGTCCATTCCTCTTATTGCATCGTGAACTTTTTAATGTTTGTTCTTGTGTGATAGGGATTCCAAACTTGAGATAGTAAGGAGGACCATTGCCATGAATAGCCAAGTTAAGAGAGACAAGCCAAATGGAGATCCTAGGAGCTTTAATATAATATTTGATTGATTGCTTGAGTTAATTGCTAAGTCCAAAGGAAAGGAGCATCTTGAATCATCTTTATGATCTCAAGAGAAGGAACTCCAAGGGTTTTATCTCTTCTCTTATCTTTGCATGTTTAGGACTAGCCTTTCTCTTCTTCTCTCCACTCTAATCCAAGCCAAACTCATTTTGTGCAAACATTGACATTGTTTTTTTCAAAACTAGAAACCTAGGCCTTAGGCCTTTGATTTTTCAAACTATTTTCACTAATACTTATTTTGAATGAACCTTAAGTCAACTTTGAACTTATTTTGTGAATACTTCTAATTTGTAAATACAACTCACTTCAAGTTATTTTTGTGGTTCCAATGGCCACCTTTGTTAAAACCTTTTTTTCATAAACATTAGCCATATGTTTGAGTTATCATAGTTGTTGATGTAAACCTTACCTTATCCTTAGTGATTGGACTATAAGTCTTCCATACTTATTATAGGGTGGATCCCTCACTAGTATGTTGAAGCTCTCCTCACATGGTGGATTGTTGGTTTAGGTTGAGTTTTCTCCCTTTTATAACAAAAGACCTTAAGGATTTTGCTCAAATCAATTCACCAATCTTTTTTTGAAATTTTTACCCCGAACTACGAGGTTTTGATCCTACCTTTGTAATGGTACGTAGGAAATGGGTTTATCCATTCAAACAACAAAATTGTAAATATATGTATATTCTTTTCTCATCTCCCCAATCATGTTTGCACAAATATTTTCACAAATACCAACCTACAATACATACTTTGCAAAAAGGGCTCCCTTAGAGTACTAAGGATGTTTTGGGTGCTTAAAACCTTCCCATTTCATAACCAACCCCCTTACCCAGATCTCTGACATTTTTATTAGTTTTTGATTTGATAAAACTTCTTACTTGGTTTTTGTTCGCTTTCTAACCTTTCCTTTGGATAAATAAAAGTGTGGTGGCGACTCGAATTGTATGATTTACTTCTGATTTAGTCAATAAATCTAAAGGTAACGAATACCCCGCTACACGTTGGATTCACCAGACTTACCTTTTGAAACACCAACTGGATCTACAACAGGCACTTCCACCTTCTTACTCTCAACTGATTCTTCCTTATCCTTTGGGAACACCGGCCCAAACACACGACCACTGCGGGTCACCTTGGTAACATCAGCAACGCTCACGACAGAGCTAGTCGTAGGCAATGGGACCTCTTGACCACCTTCTATCATTGTAGCATTATACTGATACGTCACAACTTTATCAGATGAATACGGGATTGGGCCCGCTAACCGTATAACCAACGACAATACTGATCTATTGTTGACATTGTTACTGTTGCTGTTGTTATACTGGATTACCAATCTCTCTGACTGCTTGAAAATGGGCACTATGACATTTACATCGTCATCTACATGACGGGATTGAACAATTTGAATCATGCCTTCATCCATCAGTCGCTGGATGTCCCTTTTCACAACTTCGCAACCCCTCGGGTTAATACTACAAATAACACAACTGTCATGGTCATGTTCACCATCACTCACCAAACAAATGTCCTTATGCATCTGCACCAAGGACCTCCGAATAAAGCGCACATCAATAACCTTAAACTCGCCAGGACAACCATCCACCAAATTCACAGAAGAGTTCCCATGAGCAGGCAACGGATTTGCTTTCACATTCGACGCACGATCCTCGAAGGATACCATTCCACTCTTCATTAGCTTTTGCACCTCATACTTAAGCGGATAACAGTTCTCGATATCATGTCCGGGTGCTCCTTGATGAAAAGCACAACGGAGCTCAGGCTTGTACCACCATGGAAGTGGTTCTAGAATTTGCGGCGGGTTTCTTGGTTGGATTAGGTTCTTGAGAACCAAAGACGGGTATAATTCTGCATAAGACATAGGTATCGGGTCGAAAGAGACCTTCTTCCTCTCAAAGTTTTGTTGATGCTGATTGTTTTTGTCGTAGGTGTTTCTTCGTTGTTGCGGTTGTTGTTGTTGACGTTGTGGTTGTGGAATTGGTGTTGATTGTTGATTAGAAAACACAGGGATAACTGAAGATACTTGATGTTGATGTTGACAGGTTGGTTGATTCCTTCTGATCTGAGGCCTCCTCTGCCTCCCACTGCTTATTGCATTCGCTTCATTATCCTTTTTCTTCCCAAAATTTCTACCATACCTCTTACTCGAAGATGCTTCATCTTTCGATAAATGTCCCTCTCAGACTCTTTCCTCAAGCCTCATCCCCATGTTTACCATTTTGGTAAAGTCACTGGGGGCACTAGCAATCATCCGTTCATAATAAAATGAACTCAGAGTTTTCAGAAAGATCTTTGTCATATCTTTTTCCTCCAAAGGAGGAGTGATCTGGGCAACCAATTCCATCAATCTCTACACATACTCTTTAAACGTCTCCTTGTCCTTATGAGACATAGACCTCAGCTGGTCTCTATCAGGCGCCATATCCATGTTGTACTTATACTGCTTGACAAAATCCTCCCCCAAGTCATTGAAGGTACGAACGCTTGCACTGTCTAATCCCATATACCAACGGAGTGCAACACCGGTCAAACTGTCCTGGAAATAATGAATCAACAGTTGATCATTGTCGGTCTGAGTAGACATCTTGAGAGCATACACCACTAGGTGACTGAGTGGACAAGTGTTCCCTTTATACTTTTCAAAGTCAGGAACTTTGAACTTCACCGGGATCTTGACGTTGGGCACTAAACACAACTCAACAACACTCTTTCCAAACAAGTCCTTACCTTTTAGCGTCTTCAATTCCTTACGCAGCACATGAAACTGATCTTTCATTTCATCCATTTTCTCATAGACATACGGACCCTCAAACGGCTCGGAGTGATAAATGGTGTCCTCTACACGAGGTAAGATGTGCACAATGGGAGGTGGCACAGACATGAAGGGGCTAGATGTCGGCATGGAAGCAAAAGTAGGCGCAAAGCCTTCATGCATAAAGTTGGACGACATTCCCCACGGGAATCCGACAGGCATAGTGGGCGCAAAATGAGCGATAGCATCAGGCATGCTAGAGGTAGCCACCTCTGAAATAACTGTCCTCTGAGGAGGAGGACTTGCAGGCGTTGGAGAAGCTTGGCTCTGATCAGCAAGAACTGACTCCATCACAGATGTCAAGCGGGCGATCTCGTCCTTCAGCTCTCTGTTCTCTTTCTCTAGATGCTCCATAATTCTCATATGATTGGCGCGGGTGTTATACCATTGAGTCAACTTGGCTTTAACACAGAAGAAACACCAATGAGACATTTGGCGAAATAGAAACCTGCTTATGCAAATGATGCATGAAATGCAATGCTTGTTTATTTATTTTTATTTTCAAGGAACTTACATATCATTTGCAAACATATGTATCAACAATTGCAATAATTTTTATATGATCAAAAATCTCTCTTCATTTATATAATTGGAAGGATTAAACTAAGTACAATTTCAGAAACCAAATGAAAAATACAAGAGGAAAGGAGACTAGTCATCCTAAGGATACCTAACAACGTCAGAAGATCTGGCTGAAGGTGCGTACTTCCTTCAAATGCGAAGGATCTCGGTCTCAAAATAAGCTTTCATCTAAGTCTTCTCGAGGACAAGATGATCAACAATCTTATTCCAAGCAACAGAAGGTTAAGGCATGCTAGAAGATGAAACCTCTGGCTCTCTCTGTCTTTTTGTCACCCAGTCTTCAAGTAGCTCAATAAGTGCATCTTTTTCCTTAGACTCCAACTGCAACTCTTCATGCTTCTTACTAAAAGCACGGAAACGCTTTTCCCATATATCCTTCTCTTGCTTCATCTTGACGAGCGCGTCTTCCAACTCCTCTACATCTTGGTTAGGGAGAGTTAATGGCTCAACCACAACCATAGACACAAGCCTTTCTTATGCACATTATGCCAAGCATGCACAATCTTCTGCTTCAAATGTTGGGGATCTTTACCCTTTTGATAGAAAAGACCTTCTAACAAAGTGTTATTAGGTTTGTCTCTCAAGGGGAACCCAAGTTGACTATGAGCCAAAGCAGGGTTGTAGTTAATTCCTCCTTGTGTACCAATGAGGGGCACATTAGAGAATTCACCATAACTATAAATAATCTCCAAACTGCTCAAAGAAGGATCATACCAAACTATATCATCATTATTGAGAGACATAAGTCTCTGAGACCACCTTAGACATTGTTTGTTCTCCATAAAAGCAGGTGTCTGGGACAAGTGAGAAATAAACCACTTGTATAGAAGAGAAATACAACAGACAATTGTTCCACCACCCTTAGAATTCCTTAGATGCAAAGAGAAATACATATCACCCAACAAAGTAGGCACAGGATTCCCAACCAAGAAAAGTCTAATGGCATTAACATCAACAAAACCGTCAATGTTAGGAAACAAATCTAATCCATAAATGAACAACACAAAGATAGCTTCACAAGAATCCACACTACCGGCTTGAGAAAAAGCAGTAGCTTCCTTGATGAGGAAATCAGATGGCAACCCAAACAACCCTCCTTTCTTCACCCAATGGGCCTCTATCTCAGACTTCTTCAAGTGAAGAGCTTCAGTAATAATACTAGATCGGGGAATCTCCTCCAATCCACTAAAAGGCACTATACTAGAAATAGGTATCCCCAAAAGATAAGAATACTCCTCCAATGTAGGCAGGAGCTGAAAATCTGGGAAAGAGAAACAACGGTAGAGAGGATCATAGAACTGGACTAGCACACTCAAAAGTCCTTCAACCACAACAATAAATAAGATAGACGGAAGCTTCCCATGACGTTGTTTGAAGTCCAAGGGATCTAATACAAAAGATGCTAGCTTCCTTAACTCTTTCAAATCTGGACATCTGAAATTGTACTTCTTAGTGTTCCTTCGTCCACAATCCATGGTCTGAAAATATTTGCAAATAATACCTCAGTTCCTTGAAATTTTCGTGTGATGAATGTTATGATGCGCATGAATGCATGAACGCAACAACCACAAATACAGGGATCACACATAAGGCAAATAAAGGTCAAGGGATGAATCAAGTCATTGTCAAGATCAATTATCCATTTTGGTGGATTATGGTTTACACCTTATCAACACCCAAGTTCCATTGATATTGACAAGACTTGATTAGATCAACCAAGAATCAAGGGTTTGTTGTAAATCACGAGCATGGAGTCTGGGTAAGAACCATCCCAAAGGAGTGAACTAAGGATAAAAATCTGTATATCATGTTCTAAAAAGTTCCCAGAGTCTTAATTTCATCTATCGAATATTACAGGTTATGATGACTGACTCACCGACCCATAATATTCTCAAGAGAAACTCGTCTGAGTGTAGTATCGCGTAACAACTATTATCAAGTCTACACTTGAACTGTTTCCGCACTACATCTTAAATAGGCCAAAACGGGGTAAATTTTCTACGGTTCTCAGCTTCTCGGACCCAAATTAGAGATAGCAATGCTTAACCATAAATACTTGTGTGACATTTCCAAATCCAAAAGAGTCTCCACTGAGCAGATGAATCTCAAGCCAACTTGTTAAGGACTACTCCACATAAGTCGAACATGACTATACCATCCTCCTATCTTAATTGCACTCAAGTTCGGGTTAGAACTTATCTCGCCACTTAGAGATCACCAAGCACAACAAACAGATCATATCACACATACATATATATAAACGTCACATATATACAATTATATACACACAAAAAGTAGGCTAAACCCACTGGAGACTACTCCCCAGCAGAGTTGCCACTTAATTTCTGTAGCGGTAAATTAATAATCATCAAGTTATGGATAAGCTAGACATCAAATAACAAGAGTCGCCACCGCACTTTTATTGTTTCCAAGGGAAAAGGGAAAAAGTACGAACAAAACCCAAAAGTAAGAAGTTTTCAAATCAAAACTAATAAAATGTCAGAGATTACAGGTAAGGGGGTTGGTTACACATAGGGAAGGTGTTAGCACCCAAAGTGTCCTGGGTACTCCTAGGGAGCCCTTTTTGTGTGCATATGTATTTGGTACAAAAATGATGTTCACAAACAAATAGAATGGGGGGATGAGAAAAGAATTCATTAATTATATTTTTGTGTTTGACAAGACCTTCGGACTTGTGCCTACGTACCAACAAAAAAATGAGGGATCAAAACCTCGTAGTTCGTGATACAAATTTCAAAGTGGATGCATTGCTTTTTAACAAAAATTAAGTTTTGAAAGGCACAAAGGCCTAAAAATGGCTTGAATGAGTTAGTTCTTTTTGGCTTTTTAGAAAGTTTAAGTCAAGTATAGTTAAGTTTATTTACAAATTTGATTTAAGAAAAGAAATTTGAAAATGCAATGGCATAAGGTCAAAGTTTCTATCGTTTTACAAAGTGGTCAAAATTTATAACAAAATAAGTTCAATCAAAGAAGATTTTGAAAATGGGGAAAGAAATTTTGAAATTAAAGAAATGGGGGAAAGATGAAGAGCCTAATCCTATGCATAAAATTAAAAATTCAGAGTTGAAAAGATCTGACCGATGGGTAGCAATCCAATAGACAAGAATGTCAATAGAAACCCAGAACTCCCTGGGACATTTAGAATCAAGCAACACACAAATGCACAATTATATTATCTTGAAGAGCAAGGCATCAAATAAAGATAGCCACGTCCAAGCTTTAGCCACACCATGATCTTCTTCAGATTAGCCCATGCAACAAATAATTTTAATAATGATCCAAAAAATAATTTTAATTTAGAATATGAAAGAGGATTTTTTTTTGAAAATTTGTGGTGAAACTCTCATATTTTTTGGATCAATATTAAAATTAATATGAATTAATAAAAATAAAAGGAATAAAAGAAAATTAGAAAATAACCAAAAAACGTGAGTCACTTGATCTCCCTCATTAATTGAGATGGCAGATCAAGTGGCCACAACGCGCGTTCCATTGTGGTCTTGAGTCAATGTGCCACAGGAAAGGTAATTACAATGCACGCTCGTGATTAAAACAATTCAAATGAGACCAATGGCTCAGAACCAAGCCAGCACATCACCGGCGTCCAAAGGCCGATCGTCTTCTCCGGCGACCCTGGCCGGACTAGTTCACTCATCACAATTTAAAAAATGAAAAAGGAGGACATCATCTGAAAGAAAAAATGGCGTAGAGCACGAATCTGACCTCAATTCTTCCTAACTCTAAGTATATTAAGAGATACATTGAGTTGAAATTTGAGGTTCATGAACTGAGTTGCTTCGATTTGGCCTAAAAGCAACTCAATCTTCTTGCCTACATTGGTAGGACTTCAGACAACCAAAGAATCAAGGGAATTGAGCAAGATTGAGAGAGAATCAAAGAGATGAAAAATTCTGAAAAATACCTTCAATGTAGGTATGGATTCAACTGTTCTTGCCTTGGCTCGTGCTTGATCTCACTCCAAATACTTGCAGAAGTAAAATGGAATGCACAAAAGGTCTTGGATCCCTAGAGTTTTGAATCTCAAAACAGTGAGAATTCAAACTCAATTTCAAATGAAATTCTAAGGTTTATCCTTTGGAATGAGAGGGTTAGAGGTTTGGGATCAAAGCTGGCGCGAATGTGTGTGAAATTCTTATGCCAGAGGTCTCTATTTATAGCCAATTCAATTGATATCTGCACACTTGAAGTGAACTTCCAAAATTAGCAATGTGTGACACATGAGTGCATGGGCGTGTACAGGCCCATGAAATCACTCCATCTGATCCATAATTGAGTGTAAGCAAGGATGAAGTCATGTTGGAATGCTAGGCAATTGTGCATGGATGTTTGAAGTTCAATCTTGCCAAATGATGATGCAATGTTCAAGCCATGCGCAGTCTATTCATTTCTTGTCCAAAATGGATGAACTTGGACTTTTTGGAAAGGTTATATCTAGAGGAACAACTTTCATGTTCAACACTTTTCCATTTGGAGCTTGGAACTTGAATATTTTTGAGGCGGAAGTTTGGAAATTTTAACATATTGAAATTTTTTCTAAGTGTCAAGCCATATATCTCAATATTCCACCTTGTTTAACTTTTTATGTGATCTTCAAATGAGAAACGTGTCTTAATCAAAGTTGTATCTCTTTCAAAGACCTTAAAAATGGTCACCAATTTCATGTCATTTGGATTTGAAATGATAGAGTTGTGCATTTGTGAAGTTTGGAAAAATCACTTGTCCAATGGTATAGGTCAAAAGTTACCTATAAATATAGCCTCATATCACATGCTCATAAAAGTTAAATTAGCTCTCACTCCAAACATAAAAGTTGAAGTATACATCTTGAATGTGATTGTGAAACTTGGAAATCTTTCATCTCATAAAAATTGAGCAAGCTATGGCCTTGGGAAGTTGACTTTCAAATTAGGGTTTAGACAAAATGACCTATAATGTTTCAACATAGAAAATGATTTTCCAAGAAAAAATAGCTCTAGGGATAAACATGAAAGTTGTTTGAAATGTCATTTAGAGTAAGTTTGATCTTGGAATCATTTTCATATGGTGAAAAATGCAGGAGATAGGGTCTAGGGAGACCCAGTTTTGATCAGATGAGTTCATCTGGCCAACCACCATCAACCAACTTGCTAACCTTCAATTCTCTTGACTTTATAGGCTATTGGTAGATCTTATATGCATAATATGATGAAATTTGAAGTGTCTCTTGAGAAATTTGATCAATTGGTGAGATAGCTTGTTGGAGAAGTTACTCAAGATACCCAGTCAAATTAGGGTTTCCAAGGCAAATCACCCTCAAAATCTTGAAGAAAATTTGAACAATATAACATGTAGGAATCAATGGAACTCATATATGATGCTTGTAACCATTCTTGGATCAATTCTTGGTTGTGCTCTTTGCCACAAGGGTCTCAAACCCAAGATATGAACTTGATAGTGAAGGAGAATTGCCATCCAAGGCGCAACGGAATTTAAAAATTTCTCCATTTAGTGATCCTTATGAATGGGCATGATCAGTGATAGAATCGTTACCTCTTGTGGCGATCACGAACGTTGAATGATGACAACGTCTCTACTCAGTCCACACGAACGGGTTCCTTCAATCTCAGTGCTAGTTGCTATGAATGAAGGCTTTGAGTGAGAGAGAGAAAAACGAAATTCCAATTAGAGTGACAATGCTTCTACCCAAGGGTTATATTTATAGAACCACTTGTGTGGGCTTCAAGCTAAAAAGCCCACTTAAGTGTATTTTGGCCCATATCCTATAATATGCCCAAAATCACTTAAGCGTGTGGTACCTTACCATATTTCGTATTCCACTTAAGTGCACCGTACCTTACGATGTTCCTTAGTTACTTTATCTCTCATCAATCCGTCCTTTGTGTGTGACCTTGTAGGTTTTCGCGACGTTGGCAATTATATTAAATCACGTATTTAACATAATAAACAGTGAGCGGTATCTAGCAACACATCACTGCTACCCAAGTCACGAAAATGTCATGTGATCTGACAAATCCTTTTGTGATAATAATTATGTGTATAATTACCCTTTTTCCCTTATGTCTATATTGAACACAAGGCATAGACCGTGTCATCCATGTCTTTTTCAATATTGGGCCCATTGACATTTATCTTATTATGCAGGATGGGCAAATTCCATCTAGGTCACTCATGTCCCTCAATATGTTTCGTGGAGTACCCATCAACTGTCTTTATGGTTATCCAGTTACGGACAATGTTGGATCAGTAATAAAGCACTCGACTCTACATCTAGGGTCCATAGTGGTTTCAGGTCGAAGAGTGGTATACACCATTATCACCATGAGAATAACTTATGACACTTTACATAACATTCTATATAGTATTCTCATAGCGGGTCAATCCGGTATAAATATTACTCTTAATATTCATACCTATGTTTAAGACTTGATAACTCTTTATCCATGATCCATGAGATGTGATCATCAGTCTACAAACATAATAGTCTTAATGCTTTAATGTTATCCCACTTCACAATAAAGCTCGACTACGGATACTTTAAGAATAGTGTCCTTATGTTTAATGTGATCTCATGATTAAGTCATACTTGATACATTAAACGGACTAGCTATAGGGACTTTATTAAACAAACATAATAAAGAAAAAACCTTTTATTATTAATAAATAATTCGATACAAGTACCAAAAGTATTGGCCTCTAGGGCTTACACCAACAATCTCTCACTAGCACTAGAGCCAATTAGGCATACCCCTAATGCCCATAGATCTAGTATGGCCATCATGCTTCTGCTGCGCAAGAGGCTTTGTCAGTGGGTCAACAATATTGTCAAGTGTAGGTACTCTACATATTTTCACATCTCCTCTATCTATTATCTCTCGAATGAGATGATAACGCCTAAGTATGTGTTTGGATCGTTGGTGAGATCTAGGCTCCTTAGCTTGTGCGATAGCACCATTGTTATCACAATAGAGACCAATGGGATCCACAATGCTAGGAACTATGTCAAGTTCACTAATGAACTTTTTGATCCAAACAGCTTCCTTTGCTGCACATGTGTAGCACCTCAAATTTTCCCTCCTCATTCATGCATTCATTTTTTAGGTCATTTAACATTTCATATTGCATTTCATCATGTCAATCAGAATTAGGTCCAAGAGGATGTCATCCAAGTCACTTTGTGGGTTCTATCTGAAGGATCAAGCTTAATGGGCTCAGTACAGTTCAAAATTCAACTATGAAGCCAGAAGTCAACTGTTGGTCAACTGAAGAGGAAATGGCCAGGGAATGACTTGAGTTACTTTCAAAACGTTAATCTTAAAGGAGCAAAAGTTTGTTCATGAGTTGTCATGCTCGCTAGGCGAGCAGAATGGGTCGCCTAGCGAGTCCCAAGAAAAGCCACCAGAATCACCTGCGCTCAGAGGAATTTCCCGAACTGTCATGCTCGCTAGGCGATGCCCACGCGTTTTGAAAAAAAAACGAAAAAAGATATATATTTATAAAAAAAAATAATAATAAATAAATAAACAAAAAAAAACATAACAGAAAAATCTTGGACTTGGACCTCTCTCATTTGAGCCCACAATCAAGTTATAAATTCTGAAATTTCAGTAAAGAAAAAAGAGGAGGAGGAGAATTGGTGAAAGCTGAAAACACTCTGAGGTTTCCTTGGAACAAAACCCTAGAGAGATTCTAACTAATTCAGAGCAACCTCCAGAGACTGAAGGGAACTCATCTGCAAAGAACCAATTCCCTCTCAGATAAACCCTAAGATTGTTCTGCAAAGCCAACGGTGCAATTCAATTTCAATCGATCTCTCCAATCAGTAGGTATGTCATGTCTCGATGTGTGGATCCTTGCCCCTGACTTTGAGTTTTGATACCCTTTTGATGCATTTGTTTGACAAGGGGTTTAGGCCTCCTGTCCTTGGTTGCTTTTGTGAGCTTTTTTGTGAATTTTAATTGCATGATTCATGTGGTTATATTTTGATTCTGGTTTGGTGTAACTCTTGATTGAACCCCGTCTTGTTATTCTAACCTGTTTGTTGAGTTTTTTTGTGAGGGCTCACATGACTCTTGAAGAGATAGCTTGCTTGGTATTCCACTTTATTTGTGGGATACCATTTGGAGATTTATTCTGATTGCTTTGCTGACTTGTTTTCTTTGATGGTGCTAGCCTGAGAGATCTCTGGGTTTCTTATTTCTTTAGTTGCTGTTACTTCGGATCTTTATCCGTGTGGTAGATCTCTTGATCCCTTTTACATCTTTCCCGTATTTTACCGCTTTCTTAGTTGGAAGACCTCGATAAGAGGCAATGTTTTTGTGTGTTTACTTTTGTGCCCAAAGACCTCCAAGAAGAGGCACCAGTGCTAAAGACCTCCATGAAGAGGCAATTGACGGATAAAAGGGATTAGTAGTCAATCCCCCGTTATTCAGTGTGTCGTTCTTTAAGATCACACTACGTGTCGATGCTTCAGAACAAAAGCCCAAGATCTTTTGTCCGGTCAGTCAGTGGAGAGGGTTCCACCTTTCTGAATCCCCACTTTTTGTCATGAGCTCACCCTGTCCAGGGTTAAGAGCTATGAGGTCTTATCCTCATTACCCTTTTGATCTGCTCACCCTGACGTTCAATGTCAGTGGTTAAGAGCCCATTTGATTACCTTTCCATGGCTTGTTTGTCGAGGTTGATATGACCCCTCTTGACTAAAGCCCTACCCACGTATGTTTGAGCCCCCTTGTTGGCATGTTTACTTTATGCATTTTGTTTTGTATGGTGTGATCGTCTCCCCATAGGATTGCTAGGTTTCGTATAGTCTCTCGTTTGCATGTCAATTAAGGTAGCACGGTTCCTTCGTCTAGGACTTCCTTTTTGCATGAGCATTCCTAAAACACAAACAAACTCATTGATTTTTCTTCTCCTAAGAACACGTTAACTCCTTCTACTACAGGTGTAAGACCCCAATTTTGTCCCTAAGATCCCTCATGGCATCATATCATATCATATCATTGCCTCAAGGATCTTTGTGCCCTAGCTTCCCTCCTAGTGGGTAGGTTATCTTGTGAGTGTGGTTCTTGATCACCAAACATGTATTGCATTGTATATCATTGCTTTTCATCTGTCTATTAACCAAAGGTACAAAAATATTGTCATCTAACCATGTTACTTGCAGATGAAGCAAATTAGGTCAAATCAGTCAAAGTCAGTCATTGCAGTGGATGGTGGCCATTCTTGCAGAATTTGGGCACCATGATCATTCATAAAGAGTTCATATGAGTTGTGACATCATTTTGGATCAAGATATCAAGTGGTAGGGGCTTGGAATTCATCAGAAGATGGTTCAGTCAAGCAAAACCCTAGCAAAGTCAATTGAAGTCAACCTTGGTCAACTGTGCATTTAATCAGTGATTTGATGATGGGAATTGGTTTGAGAGGTCTCATTCATGTCCATATAAGCCTCATATAACATGTCAAACATCCACAGTGAAGAAAATAAAGTCAGACAAGAAATTTCCAAAAATAGAAAGTTGACCTGTAATTGGAATTTGCCAAAAATGGAAACTTCTTCTCCTTCACATTACATCATCATACAAGCTTCAAATGAATTTTTGCCCAACATGAAAGTTGAAGATCTTGTTCTCCCATTTCCAAAAAGTCCAAGAATACTCATTTCCCATTTATGGTTGGCAAGTTATGATCAAATCATTCTCAAACAATTTTGAACTTCAAAAGGCCATAACTTTCAAACCATTTGGCCAAATTGAGTGAGGTTTTTTGCTACAAGTCATATTTGATGTGCTCTATCCAAATCTTTCATCACAATTCACCAAAAATATTCCAAGCAAAATGGCATTTTTAAAGTGGTTTGAATTAAATTAAGTGAGGTGAAAAAGTGACTTTGCAAATTAACCATTTCCAACCATTTCTACCAATTGAAATTGTTCAGAAAACTCATTTTGGAGTTTGTCCAAGACCCAATTCGCAGCTGTTAGCACATGGACATGTAACATGAGTGGAAATCCATCAATTAGCAAAAACACTCCAATTAGCAAATTGAGATTACATTTTCCATTAACCATGATTAACAAACCTTAAACAGAGTACATATATCACTTTTTCTGCTGAAAAGCCCTAGCACACAACATTCTAAACAGATCAAAAACTCTTGTTCTCTCAAACTCACATTTCTTCATTTTTGAACTTCTTGCTAAAAAACTCCAAAAGAACTCGAGCATTGTTGTTTGTTCCATCATATACAAACCTTTTGCAAGCTGGGGAGCACGACTGTAAGGCAAGGCAAGCACTGTTCCATTGAAGTTCACTTCCATGGCAGATCTCGATTTGAGCTGAGAGCAAGGTAGCTGAGCCAAATTCCTTCACTCATTCATCATCTGGGACCTTGTTGAACATCTGTTTCTACACATCATAGCCAATCAACAACTGCATCATCACTGTGCTCAAAATTTGGTAAGATTTCGAACATGACCATTCTCAAAATGTTGATATGCTTTATATAGATCTCTTCACGCTGAACTCTTTGAGCTTTGAATCATTGAAAATGGTCAAGTATTGTAGAAGTTATGCTGAGTTGAAATTTGATGTGTGAATATGTTTGTGCTTTGATCTTTCTTGTTAGCATGATTCAATGGAAAATAAGGTTAGATTATGGATGTATGTTGTTAGATGGTTCGAATTCTATGCTTGTTGTCCAAAACTGTAACCAAATTTTCATTTCAATTGTTGATGATGATGAACAGTGGCGATGAACCCTAGTTGAAAACCCAGGTCGCGTTTGGTTATGTGATTTTTCTGTTTTGCATGAAAATATACTGTGCTATTGGCCATGACCAATCAGAATGCACCGTTCCCTTAAGTGAAACGCAGCGTTTCACTTAAGGGACTCCATAATTACCGTTTTGCCACCGGTCGCTTATTATTTTCCATTAAATCATTTTATTTCACAATTTTATTTCATTTTGATCACAATCTTACAAAAATCATATCACACTCATTTTTGATCCAAAATTTATGGGATTTTTTGCAAAATGTTCATCTTGATCTCTAGTCTTTTATCATGATTTTTCCAGATTTTTTGCATGTATGGATTTTAAATTGTGCTAGGGTTTGTCATATGTGTCCATTTTATGTATGTCTTGCCACATCAATTATGAAATGATGATACATTATCCAATGCCTTTGAAAACTTTTGTGCTTAAACTAGACACATTCATGGTGATTTTGGTGTAGAGTTTGTGAATTTATCATTGCTGGTTGTGGAGTTATGATTTTTTGAATTAGGGTGTGACAATTTATGTCACACCATTCATGTCCAACTTCATGATTTTATTTGCCATGCCTATTGAACTCAAATTGGTTTGAATTTTTGCATGAATGTACTTGTGGATGTCTAGTTTACATGTGAATTTTTCTGGAATTATTGATGGCATTTCCTATTTGTTTGGGATTTTCTCCCCTGTTTGGTCATATGTTGACTTTTTGTGACACATGTTCTCATTTGATTTGTGAAATTCTCATATTTAATTGGATGAATTTGAAATTTGACATGTGATTGGTAGACATCTTAAGGTTCATCATGGTTTTAGTCCCATTCATTTCTCATATGTTGTCACTGTTTTATGATTTATTGAAGTTGGTGCATGTTTGGTTGACTTCTTTGAGCATGCTTGAACTTGCCTTGCCTTTCTGGTTTTCATTGACCTACTTCCCTTGATCCAAATGAGCTGAAATTTGGTATGCATATCATGTTATGGTTGATGTTTGATCATGAATTATTTGATGATTTATTGAAATGTTTATGATTGGTTTTGAGTTGAATCATGCTGTTGACTTCTATGAGCTTCTATTTGCCATGCTTTGACCTAATTTGCTTATGAAATGACAATGGTGAATGGTATGAACATGAAACCAATTGAGTTTGCTTCTTGATTGTTTGAACTTGATTTTGGACACTTGTCACTTGCTGTTTTGACTTTCTTATCTCTTTTTGACCCTAGGCTTGTCTTAGTGGTCATGTTGCTCATGTTTAAGTTTGTTGTTTCAGGTTAAGCAACAAATGTTTCAAAGAGATCATTACAAATTGATTGAGCTTGATTTGATTATCATGACTAACTTGCTTATTTTGTAGGTTGCTTGGCTCACATGCTTTGAGCTTTGTGCATTGCACATTTAACTGTTTGTGTTGACTGTTGATCTCCATCTCATTTTGATTTAACTTTGAGTTGTGTACTGATTTTGTTTGACTGGTTTCAGGTACCTTTAGTTGCTTAGTTCTTTAAGAACTTGCTTTGCTTTGCTTAATAGCAATTTGCATTGAGGTATAATTCCTTATCTTCATGTAGTCTGGAAGACCTGGCCTGTTACTTGGCCAGGCAACTGTCTGAAGTCCTCCTTAAGAGGCAATGCTTGTGTGTGTTTACATTTGTCCCAAGCAGGAAAAGTCCTTTAAATAAGGCAATTGGTAGAATCCAAGAGATATGCAATCTATCTCCTACTATTCTGTGAGTCACTCACCTTGCTCACACCACATGTGTTGATGCATAGTGAGTAAAAACCCAAGATCTATCGAGTCAATAATCTGTGGAGAGAGTTCCTACTTTCTGAACTCCCACACCTTCTAATATTCAAAGCTCTCCCTGACCAGGGATAAGAGCAATGAGGCACACCCCTCATATCTTTTCATCTGCTTCACCTTAGCCCCTCAATGGCAAGGTTAAGAGCACCATTAACCCTATTCCAGTTGGCTTCAATGCCTAACCCTTTGTGTGAGCCTGATTGTTTGGTTATAGTGTGTGTTGAATGACTATAATTGATTGATTGCTCACTTGCTTGCATGCTCTGTGCATTTATCATCATTAATTGCTCATTAGTGCATGATCATCTCATTTGTCTTTGTGACATACCCTTGTTGATTGCCCATTGAGGACAATTGTAAGACCATCCATTGGCCATTGTTCCTATGATATGGAAGTGAGTATAAGACCATCTCATTGGCCACTCACCTTCTCTTTGCTTGATGCATTTGCATTTGTTGTATGTGAGGATGCAATTGTAAGTCCCTGCAAGTTGGCCTTTGCTTTCCTATGATCATATGTTGGATATTGGTATAAGCCCAGACAGATTGGCATCCGGTATCCAAGTTTCGTTTTGTTTTAGGAGATTGGAATAAGTCCATCTATTGGCTTCCGACATCCTTGTTTCTTTGTTTAGGAGATTGGTGTAAATCCATCTATTGGTATCCGGTATCCGCTTTTGTTTGTGAGATTGGAGTAAGCCCATTGAGTGGCATCCGGTATCATTTGTTTGCTTATTTTGCTATTGCTCATTTCCTATTCCAAAGGACACACTTGAATCATCTTCTATATGATTTCAAGAAGTGAACCTTCTAGGAAGTTTTACACTCCATCTTCATCCATTCATCCCCATTTTGTCCTAAACCTTTTCACACTACTTTCAAAACTTGAGATAGATATTGTGCAAACATCTTCATGCTTTCAAATCAAAAACCTGGACCCCAAGTCCTTGACTTTTTCAAACTCCATTTCATAATACTTCTTTTGAATCAATCTTAATCATACTTTGACCCTACTTTCATAATCACAATCAATTAACTTCACCCATTCAATTGTTTTGGCTTTGTCCATTGTTAATCTTTTCACACATTAGCCATAGGTTTCAATTATTATTGTGGTTGATGTAAACCTCACCTTATCCTTAGTGAGTCGACTATAAGACTTCCGTACTGAAAACAGGGTTAACCCCTCTAGTACGTCGAAGTTATCCTCGCATGGTGGATGTTGGTCTTGGTCGAGTTTTCTCCCATTGATAATGAAGAGCCTCAGTGCTATTGTTTAAAATTGAACTCACTAACTTTTGGAAATCTTTTAGCCGAACTACGGCGTTTTGATCCTTACCTTTGATGGAAGGTACGTAGGCAACGGGTTCATCCGTTCGAACACAAAAATAACTAAATTGTATATTCTTTTCTCATCATCCCAATCATGTTTGCACAATAAATATTTCATAACAAATAACAATTTTTATACAACAAGTGTGAAAAGGGCTCCCTAGGAGTACCTAGGACGTAGTGGGTGCCTAACACCTTCCCATTGCGTAATTTACACCTTACCCAGACTCTCTGATCTTTTCATTAGTTTTCTACGCGTAAAACTTCTTAGGCTTTTGTTCGCTTTTTAGCCAGTCCTTTGGATAAATAAAAGTGCGGTGGCGACTCGAATTCATTGTATGCTTTGCTTATGGTTTAACCAATAAATCATATAGCGACGAATACACCGCTACAACAGGTGAGTAAGTCTCCAAAGGTCGAGCATCCGGTAGATTGTGTAGTAACGTCATTCATCACAAAAAACAAACACATAGGTTAGCCGAGCTACGGTGCTCTGATTCTCAATCCTTCTTGAGATACGTATGCAGCAGGGTAGGGCCTGTGCGAGCAATAACTCTTTCTTTTCCCTACTTTGATTTTGTCTCTTTCGCATTGCATATAGGACTTTTATACACACACTTTAGACATAAATAGCAATCGTGAATCCTGTGGAGTACCACAGACGTGAAGGGGTGTGATAACCTTCCCTTCATGTAATCGGCCCCCTTACTCAGTTTTCTTTGGTTCGAGACTTTGTTTTATCTGTTCCCTCTTGGTTATGCAGTACTACCTTTCCATCCTCTTGGGATAAAAGTACATAGCTGGCGACTCTACTCTTTTTTCCTCGCCACCTCTTTTCGCGTTTGTACTTGGATTCGGGAAATCCGGGGAGCGACAGCTGGCGACTCTGCTGGGGACTTATTTTCCCTAGTGGGCCTTTCCTAGCGTTTGTTTGTTTATTGTCTATTGTGTGTTATTTATTTATTGCTTTGCATACTTATCTGCTTGCATTGCATCCTATGTGCGCTTTACTGTTTCATGCATACTGTGCTGGCTGTGTATCTGTTTTGCTGTTGGGTGGGAGTCACAAGAGGTAAAAGGCCCAATACACAGGCTATGAGTGAACTTTAGGACACCTAGGAATAGAGTGATTCATGGGAAGCGGGTGGTATGGCGCCACTTAGCGGAACATGGTATTACGAGCAGTTCAGATTCTGATGGGGTATTATCATTGCATACACCTGGTGTGCATATGATGATATTCTTGAAAGGATTGTTTATCCTACGTTTCTCTTGACCTTACCCTGGCCTAGATTACACCCGTGAGTGGGGCGGGAATGAATCATTTATAGGTACTGATGGTGACGCGTTCTGGTGGTGACTTTTGTTTGGTTCTTGTTGGTGACCGTTGGTTCTGAAGTCTGGGTTCTAAGTTGATGACCATGTTCTATGGTTCCCGGTTCCAAATTCATGCTGAAGTTCTGATCCTGTGCCTTGAGATACACAGCCAACCATCCATTGTTTCATCATTTTGCATCATAGCATGTTTACTTTCAAAAAAATAATGCATAAAAAAGAAAAAAGTTAACCCGCATATGCATATCATTTTTTAGGTTTATTCAGGAGTTTGTTCACACCGAGAGATGGCTGCCATTCCAGAGTTGAAGAGGAAGACTTGCACCTACAGCTTCTACCGTCAGCCGTTGACATCTTTGGAAGAATTGGGTAATCTCGTGACCGACCGTAATCAGAAAGTTTTTGATGATCAGTATGGGGATATCTTGGCATTGTTGAAGATGGTGGTTGATCCGGTACCTCTGCAGACTCTCTTACAGTTCTATGATCCGGAGCTTCGTTGCTTTACTTTTCAGGACTACCAGCTAGCTCCCACTCTTGAAGAGTATTCCATCCTTATGAATGTCCGAATCAAAAACTGAGTACCTTTCCTGGATGCGCCAAAGGAGGTGGATTTCAAAGTTGTCGCTAAGGCTCTTTATTTGAGCATCAAGGAAGTGAGTGATAATTGGAAACCCAACGGTGATGTTGTGGGCTTATCCTTGAAATTCTTGGTAAGGATGGCTAAGGAAGAAGCAAAGAAAGGAAATTGGGTAGCTTTCAACGCTCAGTTGGCTGTCATGATTTATGGAGTTATTTTGTTCCCTAGTATGCCTAACTTCGTGGACCTGGCAGCAATCACTATTTTCATTGGAGGAAACTCGGTGCCTACCTTGTTAGCTGACACCTATTATGCGATACACAGCAGGCATGGTAAGTGTGGAGCTATCAGGTGTTGTCTCCCGTTGCTACTCAAGTGGTTCTTGTCTTTTCTACCAACCAATGGACCGTTTGTGGATACTCAGAATACTCACAAATAGACTCAGAGGATCATGTCGCTTACATCTTATGATATCAAGTGGCAAGCTTATAGGATTAACGTGCGCAACGTCATTATGAGTTATGGAGAGTTTCGGAATGTTCCACTCATAGGAACTAGGGGTTGCATCAACTACAACCCGGTTCTTTCTCTCCGTCAGTTGGGTTTTGTCATGAATGAAAGGCCGCAAGATGTCGAGATAGCTGAAAGTGTGTACTTTGAGAAACGGAGCGATCCGGCAAGATTGGAGCAAGTGGGAAGAGCTTGGGAGAATATTGGTATAAAAGATGGATCTGTTTTAGGGAGGAAGTTTGCAATTGCTATGCCTACTTACACTGAGTGGGTCAAGGAAAGAGTTGGGACTTTGTTGCTACCATATGACCGGATGGAACCATTACAGGAGCAACCGCCTTTGATCCTTTCTGAGAATGTGCCTGCTGAGTATTACAAACAAGCGTTAATGGAGAATCGCCAGTTGAAAGAAAATGAACAAGAGATCCAAATGGAGCTTTACAAAGCAAAAGCTGATAGGCTGAATTTGGCTCACAAACTCAAAGGAGTGCAAAGTGAAAGTGCTAGTAGATCGAGAAATAAAAAGAGGTCTTATGATGAGATAGAAACAATGTTGGATGAAGAACACCATGAACGCTTGAGATTACAGAAAGCGGAAGCCAATTACAAAAGGAAGATATGAGACTTGGAAAGACAGTTTAAGGACAAAGATGCTAAGTTGAAGAAAGAAGTAGATCTGAGGCATGCAGCAGAGAGCCAGCTCCGAGGAAGTGACATCCGTGCATCTCATTTCCTAGAGGAAGTTGTTGAACTCAGGGTGCAACAAAAAGAGAAGCTCACCCCTCTACCTGAGTGTTCAGAGTGTGACCGATTGATGGATCAGTGCCAGTATTTGAAGACTCTCATTCCTGAAGGACGACTTCCCTAGTTTGTCTTGTTGTTTATTTTGAAGATCACCTCTAGGATTGTTGGATGGGATTCCTTGTTCTACACTGATGAACTGAATCTTTTCTTGAACTACATTTGTATGACTCTTATTTCTTATGCCTATGGATTAGATTATTGATGTCTCACTTTTGCTTGCCGTCTAGTGTATGTTGCTTTTTTGTTGTTTATGTTCCGCTTACGAGTACAGGTTGCCATTTTTCAAAGGTGGACGAGACTCTTGAATACCTGAGAAATGATAAAACATAGCATACGCATCATACGGATCATACACATATCATTCTTGCATCATTATAGGTGTTCTGGAAGAGGATTTCTCATTCTGATTCCCGTTTCAGGCAGGATTGCTGAGCATCATCCGCACCGTTACGCAACAAGGCAGAACCAACAGAAGATCATGGATCAATTTCAAGCAGATCTAGCAGAGATGAGGACCAACATGGCCCAATTCATGAATATGATGCAAGGGGTAGTGCAAGGGAAAGAGAAACTCCGAGACTTGGCCCAGAGACAAGAAACTGTGATTCCCCCTGTCGGTCAGAATCCTCCAGAAGAAGCCCCTGTCGATGACGCTGCTGTTACCAACCCTATCAACAACCATGCTACTGGTGACGAACTGCGTGGTATTAGAATCAATGGACAACCCATCATTACAGAGGCTGTTAATGCTCGAGCGTCACGTGCCCCAGTTCACCATCCTTCTCATTTGGTTGACAAGCAAGAAGATATATTCACTATTCCCAATGATGATGATGAATTTGGAAAGACGGAAGAGAGAGATAGAAAGGTTGACGCCCTTGCTGAAAAGATTCGCGCCATGGAGTGCCAGAATTCTTTGGGCTTTGATGTTACTAGCATGGGTTTAGTTGATGGGTTAAGGCTCCCGTACAAGTTCAAAGTGCCATCTTTCGACAAGTACAATGGCACTTCTTGTCCCCGAACTCATGTGCAAGCTTACTACCGGAAGATATCCGCTTATACTGATGATAAAAAGATGTGGATGTACTTTTTCCAAGACAGCTTGTCTGGAGCATCTTTGGATTGGTACATGGATTTGAGAAAAGAATCTGTCAGAAGCTAGAGAGAGTTAGGTGAAGCCTTTCTGAGGCAGTACAAGCATAACATGAACATGGCTCCGAGCAGAACCCAGTTGTAGAGTTTGTTTCAAAAGACCGGTGAGAGTTTCAAGGAATACGCCCAGAGGTGGCGTGAACTAGCTGCGAGAGTACAACCTCCGATGTTGGAGAGGGAATTGACAGATATGTTCATTGGAACCCTGCAAGGTGTTTTCATGGATCGTATGGGAAGTTGCCCGTTTGGTAGTTTTTCGGATGTTGTGATTTACGGAGAAAGAACTGAAAGTCTTATCAAAGCGGGAAAAATCCAAGACCCTGGTTCTTCAAGTTCTTCAAGTGCTAAGAAACCATTTTCAGGGGCACCCAGAAGGAGAGAGGGTGAGACAAATGCTATATATAATCAGAGAAATGGAAACAGAGGACAACAATACCGTCAAGTTGCTGCTGTGACTATTCCAGCAACCCAACCTCAACAACAACAAAGAGGACAGCCACAACAACAACAGCAACGCCCATTCCAACCAAGACAAAGAATGCCAGATTGTCATTTTGATCCGTTGCCAATGACTTGTGCTTAATTACTCCCTGAACTGCTTAGGTTAAAGTTTGTTGAACTTCGCACCATGGCTCCATTAACAAGGATTCCCGTTGGTTATGATGCTAATGTCCGTTGTGATTTTCATTCTGGTGTGCCAGGGCACCACATCGAGAATTGTCGGGCTTTTCACCATAAAGTTCAAGATTTGATTGATGCCAAGACGATTAACTTCGCTCCTACTCCGAATGTGATGAATAATCCTATGCCTCAGCATGGAGGGCCCAGAGTAAACAGTGTGGAAGATGGGGAAAATTTGAACTTGGTAGTCGATGTTAATGACGTTCAGACTTCGTTGCTTGTAGTGAAGGAACGTCTGCTTAGAGGGGGAGTATTCCCGGGATGTGACGAGAATTGTTCAGATTGTGGTAATCATGAAAACGGTTGTGAGAAATTGAAAGAAGGTATCCAGGGATTGATGAATGAAGGTTGTTTACAGTTTTATCGAGTAGTGAAAGACCGTGGAGAGGTATCGGTTGTTACCATTTACTTTACACCGTCAGAAGGTCCTGCACGTGCTCCAAGAACTAATAGTGCGCCCGTGTGCTCCAAGGGAGAAGATCAACATTTGGACTGCTGAAGAAATAGTCCAAGTCACTCTTCAGACAGAGTAATTTTCTTTTGTTTTTCATTTTTCATGAAAGCCCTACGCTCTGCCCAAGGCGTAGTGGTTCATTGTAGGGCCACATCATGTTTTGAATTTTCAATGATTATCATCAATAAAGGACGTTTTGCAATCAAATTTGTGCTCACCGTCTTTCTGTTTTTACTTTCATTTCCAAAACAATAAAATGGCAATGTTTTTTTGATTTTTGTGACTTCCTTGAACTCTTTTCTAAAATAAAGCATGAAACATCGTTCGTGCAGAATTGATCTTGCGGATTCCATTAAAAACAATTCTGTTATGGCTCAGTACGACTTTGATAATCCCATTTACCAAGCCGAAGAGGAGAGCGAAGAAGATTGTGAACTCCCCAAAGAATTGGCCAGACTATTGAAACAGGAGGAAAGGGTCATTCAACCTCATCAGGAAGAATTGGAAGTCATTAACCTTGGTACTGAGGATGCAAAGAAAGAGATCAAGATAGGGGCTACTTTAGAGGAAAAGGTCAAGAGAGGTCTGATTGAAATGCTGCAAGAATATGTGGATGTATTCGCATGGTCGTATCAAGATATGCCTGGTTTGGATACAGATATTGTGGTGTACAAGCTACCTCTTAGAGAAGATTATCCTTCGGTAAAGCAGAAGCTTCGCAGAACTAGTCCTGATATGGCTGTCAAGATCAAAGAAGGGGTTCAGAAACAGTTGGATTCAGGTTTTCTAGCAGTTACCATTTATCCCCCTTGGGTGGTCAACATCGTACCCGTGCCAAAGAAGGATGGTAAAGTCAGGATGTGTGTCGATTACCGAGATTTAAACAGAGCCAGTCTGAAAGATGACTTCCCATTACCTCACATTGATGTATTGGTCGATAACACTGCTCAGTCCTCGGTTTTCTCTTTCATGGATGGATTTTCTGACTATAATCAGATCAAGATGGCGCCAGAAGACATGGAGAAGACGACATTCATTACACCTTGGGGCACGTTCTGTTATAAGGTAATGCCATTTGGGTTGAAGAACGCCGGTGCTACCTATCAAAGAGCTATGACGACTCTCTTTCATGACATGATGCACAAAGAAATTGAAGTGTACGTGGACGATATGATTGCGAAGTCTCAGACAGAAGAGGAGCACTTGGTAAACTTGCAAAAGTTGTTTGAAAGATTGAGAAAGTTCAAACTGAGGCTGAATCCAAACAAGTGTACGTTTGGAGTGAGATCTGGAAAGCTGTTAGGTTTCATTGTCAGTAAGAAAGGGATTGAGGTTGATCCAGCGAAAGTAAAAGCTATTCAAGAAATGCCTGAACCAAGAACGGAAAAACAGGTTCGTGGGTTTTTAGGGAGGCTGAACTACATTGCACGGTTCATATCTCACCTAACAGCTACGTGCGAACCGATATTTAAATTGCTAAGAAAAGATCAAGCAATCAGGTGGAACAATGATTGTCAAAAAGCTTTTGATAAGATAAAAGAATATTTGCAGAAACCTCCAATTCTTATACCTCCAGTTCTTGGGAGGCTCCTGATAATATACCTTTCAGTAACAGAGAATTCGATGGGGTGTGTATTGGGACAGCATAACGAGTCTGGTTGAAAAAAGCATGCAATATACTACCTTAGTAAAAAGTTTACCGACTGTGAAACAAGATATTCACTGCTCGAGAAAACTTGTTGCGCTTTGGCATGGGCTGCTTGCCGACTAAGATAGTATATGTTGAACCATACTACCTTGTTGATTTCTAAGATGGACCTAGTAAAGTACATCTTTGAAAAGCCGGCTCTTACCGGACGAGTGGCTCGTTGGCAGATGATTTTGACAGAGTATGATATCCAGTACACATTGCAAAAGGCCATCAAGGGTAGTATTTTGTCTGATTACCTTGCCAAGCAACCAATTGACGACTATCAGCCGATGATGTTTGAATTCCCCGATGGAGATATCATGTACTTAAAGATGAAAGATTGTGAGGAGCCTCTTGTCGAGGAAGGACCGGATCCCGATGACAAGTGGACACTGATGTTTGATGGGGCGGTAAATGTGAATGGAAATGGTGTTGGGGCAGTACTCATTAATCCTAAAGGTGCACACATACCTTTTTCCGCCAGATTGACTTTTGAAGTAACCAACAACGAAGCTGAGTACGAGGCCTGTATCATGGGGATTGAGGAAGCCATCGATCTAAGGATCAAAACTCTGGACATTTATGGAGATTCTTCTCTAGTGATTAACCAAGTCAATGGAGACTGGAATACTCATCAGCCGCATTTGATTCCTTATAGAGATTACACCAGAAGGATCCTGAGTTTCTTCAAGATAGTAAAGTTGTATCATGTACCCCGAGATGAAAATTAAATGGCTGATGCCTTAGCCACATTGTCTTCCATGATTAAAGTTCATTGGCAGAATCATGTGCCACACGTTGCTGTGAATCGACTCGAGAGGCCTGCGTATATGTTTGCATCCGAGTCTGTTATTGATGAGAAGCCGTGGTTTTATGATATTAAGAATTTCCTCAAAAGCCAAGAGTATCCTGAAGGAGTGTCAAAGAATGACAAGAAGACACTGAGAAGGCTAGCTGGAAGCTTTTACTTGAACAAGGATGATGTGTTGTACAAGAGGAACTTTGACATGGTTCTGCTCAGATGCGTGGTTAGACACGAAGCAGACATGTTAATGCAGGAAGTACACGAGGGATCTTTCGGTACCCATGTTGGTGGTCATGCAATGGCCAAGAAGTTGTTAAGAGCCGGTTATTACTGGATAACCATGGAATCTGATTGTTTCAAATACGCTCGGAAGTGCCACAAATGTCAGATCTATGCAGATAAAGTGCATGTACCACCAAACCCTCTGAATATTATGAATTCTCCTTGGCCATTCGCGATGTGGGGCATCGATATGATTGGAAAGATTGAACCTACTGCTTCTAATGGACATCGCTTCATCCTAGTCGCGATTGTCGCATCGCGCGAAAAACCGGCGGGAAAAGAAAGAAACAACAGAGCCGCCACCGTGCGTTATTTATCCCAAAAGAGGGAAAGGAAACGCTCGAAGTAAACCTAGGAAAGAACATGGTCTCGCGACCAAAGAGGATGGGTTCGGGAGTCGGTTATGCGAAGGGAAGGTGTTAGGCACCCTGCGCATCCGTAGTACTCTACGGGATCCACGCACAAAAGGAAGGAAAGATGGTTGCTAAACACTGCTTAAATACTCACACACACAACTGGCTGAAAGAAACGAGAGAGACTGACTGAAACTGAACTCGGCAGGATGTCGCATCCTGGGCCTACTTAGTCTATCAGGCATAGACATCAGAGTCCAAGTAGTTCGGACTGGGGAGACGACACATGCTCGCTAGGATGTCGCATCCTATGCATACGTATCTTCTCGGACGAGAGAAGAATCAGAGCATTCGTAGCTCGGCTGACACGCACACAAACACAAACACAGGCAAAGGCAAACGTGGAGCCTGAATGCCAATCACTGGACTTACATCAGCATCCGAACCTAAACACACCCACACTGGAACCCAAATGCCACTCGATGGACTTACATCGGCTTCCAAACAAACAACAACACAACAAGTTAATAGGGAGTCGGGGACTCGAGCCTATAACTGTCAAGCAACACACACAAAAGAAAAGAAAAGGCGCCCGGAGAGATCAGCTCAATCTCCTGCCTACATACTTCATCTGGTGTGAAGATCAGGGCGATGTAGTTCCCCTACGCAGGGACAAGGATCTAGCCTAACCAGATAATAGAGGGAGACACAACTCTAGGGAGACTACGACTCGAGCCTAGATGTTGTCATGCAAAGTCAACCCTAAGTCAA
The DNA here is from genome assembly GCF_024323335.1 of Lathyrus oleraceus. Taxonomy (NCBI): domain Eukaryota; kingdom Viridiplantae; phylum Streptophyta; class Magnoliopsida; order Fabales; family Fabaceae; genus Lathyrus; species Lathyrus oleraceus. The sequence continues at coordinate 441,824,400 of NC_066584.1, read as the reverse complement.
GGTTTCTAACTAAATGGCACAAGGGCCAACCTATCCTGAACAGACATAGGAAAAAGCAAAGTCTCGATTGCAACTAGGGCAAGAGAAGAGGGATATCTCAATCACAACAGGGGTGAGAGAAAGGAAAACAGTGTTAGTTGTTAGTCAAACTCGGCAAGACATCGCGTCTCGTGCCTACGTATCTCATCTGAACATGAGAATCAGAGTTGCCGTAGTTCGGCCAAAACAACTCTAAGTATGGCTCACACAGGAAGTAAGCCACACAAACTTGACTTGCACAAGAAGCAAGTCAAGCACCACCTACCTTGCACAAGGGCAAGTCAACTAAACCTAAAGAGGCAAAGCAAACAGGCAATTCACAAAAACAAGAAACACACTCTATATGCATACAAGAGGCTCAAGCAAAAGGTTAGGCACTAGGGCCAACTGGAATAGGGTAAGTGTGCTCTTAACCTTGCCATTGAGAGGCTAAGGTGAAGCAGATGAAAGGATGAGGTGAGGATGAGACCTCACAGCTCTTATCCCTGGCCTGGGAGAGCTAATAGACAAATGAGCATGGGTCCAGAAAGTGGGAACCCTTCTATACTCGAAGACTCTGACACTGTACACCTTGTACAAGATCTTGGGTTTGTATCCCAATGCATCAACACACAGCAGTGTGAGCAGAGGGATGACACAACAAGAGTAGTGGGGGATAGATTGCATATCCCTACCTTCCACCAATTGCCTTACTTGAAGGACTTTTCCTGCTTGGGGACAAGATTTAAACATACACAAGCATGGCCTCTTAAGGAGGACTTCAGACAGTTTGCCCGGTCAAATAACAGACCGGGTCTCCAGACTACATGAAGAAGAAAGGTTTATACCTCAAAGCAATTGCTAAAAAGCAAAGCAAGCAAAAAGCAACTAAAGGGTACCTGAGAAAAACCAAACAAATCAGTATGCAATTAAACAGTTAAAACCAAAAGGAATGGATAAACAGTCAACCACAGAAGGTCAACTGTGCAAAGCAAGACTCAAACACATGAGTCAAACCATCTACAAAACAAAGGTTAGTTCATATGTAAACAAATCCAATCACATTTGTATGATCTCAATGGCAATGGTGCTTAACCTGAAACAGGAACTCAATAGTAAGCACAAAAGACCACTAGGACTAGCCTAGGGTCAAGGAGGAAAGAAAAAGTCAAGGCAGCAAGGAAAAGTCAACCAAAACCAAAGTCAAACATTTGAGAAAGCTATCACAATTGGGCCCACATTCAAATCATGTATTATGATCATTTCATGAACATTTGAAGTCAAAGTAAAGCAAAGGAAAGCATACAAAAGTCAACAGAATGACTTGCATCAAAAGTCAACCCAAGCATTTTCAAAAAATCATTAAATAAATCACACTCAATCCTAACATCTAGCATGGTAGACATGTAAAATTTCATGGCATTTGGATGAGAGGAAGGCAGTCAATGAAAATCATGAAGTCAAACCAAGTTCAAGCATGCACAAAGAAAGTCAACAGGCATGGGTCAACTTCAAAAAATCATATCAAATTGAAAACAGATGAGAAATGAATGCGATTAACACCAATGCAAAGCTCAAGATGTCTAGTTATCACATATGAAATTTCATGATCATACAATATGGTATGAGGATTTCCCAAATGATTTGGCAACATGTAGCACAAAAAGTCAACCATTGACTAGGCAGGGAAGAAAATTCACAATCAAATGGAAAATTGCACAATTAATTCCAAGAAAATTCATACACAAACTAGACATGTGACAGATGATTCATGCAAAATTTGGGGTCATTTGGATGTAGGGAAGCATGTGAACAAAAATTGGGAAAATGCATGTTCATGTTGTGACACCAAATGTAACCTCTAACTTCAAAAATTCATATCCAGCAAACCACAAATGGGAAATCCACAAACCTTATACCAAAATGAAGGTGAATGTGTCTAATTTCATCACAAAAAATTTCAAAGGCAATGAGTGCATCATGAGTATTTCATAAAAGAAATGGCAAGAGGTATCAATCTTGCATACATGTCAAGAAATCAATTACCAATTAAAATCCAGCCAGTGAAAAATTAATTAAAAATCACAATAAAATATTAGACACATTCATGAACATGATGGAAAAAATTGCATGATTTTTGGATGAAAATTGAGAAAGAAATGAATTTGTGAACTTGAGTGAATAATTGAAGCAACATGAGCAAACAACATGGTGAACAAGTCAACTAATGGTCAACGCAGTGGCATATTGGTAATTAGGCGCTTCACTAACTGAAGCTGTGCGTTTTGGGCAGGGAAAAGGAAATGTTCTCATTGGCTCTCAGCCAATGGAACAGTACACGCACCAATGAACTCCAAAGTTCTGGGTTTATGAAACCCTAGGGTTTTAACAGCAAGGCAATGGCCTCTTCATGCAAGCATCATCATAAAACGAATTCCCAGCATAAACACAAAATATCATGGCATCAAAATTCATGTAGTATCATAACAAAAACAAGCAGAACATGATCCATGGATTTCTGGGCAGGTTTAGGGTTCTAACAGCATCATGAACATCATCATCAACAATTCGAATCCTCAAGGAAATTTCCAGAAATTAAAAACACATACGTAAAAATGCTCAGCATGGCAAGGTGAATGAGAAGCCAACACTAATTTTCAACATAATCCAACAAGATTCATGAATCGGGCAGAAAAACATCCATCATCAAACATATGTTCATGCATGAAAATTTCCAGAAATGGCTGGTGAGCACATCAACAGAAGCATTGAAGCATGGTGATAACAAATCCATGAATAGTTTTCAGTATGACACACCATAGAGTGAGATTTGAACAAAAATGCAAATGACCACACAACTTAAATCTCGGATTTCTTACAAATTAACCAACCAAATCATGTGAGACAAAGTGCATAAGCTTCAGCATGTTAAGACCTTTCATAAACATAGCATAGCATGGAGAAAGAAGGTATTCGAAAATTTACTTGGTTTTGAAGCAATTGTTGCAACAGTGGTGTATTGAGTGATTCAAGTGCAAACAGATGGCCTTTGTGCTTTGGATTGATGGATTCTTGAAGCTAGTCAGCTCAATGATGCTTGAGAACTTCCAAATCTCATCTTGCCATTGTTGGAGCTCGAAGAAAACAGAGCAAGGAAAGGCTTTACAGTAGGGAAATGGAGGTTCAAAGAAGTTCCAAATGGTGCTTGGATGATGAAGGAATGAAGGTTACTCGAGGGTTTTTGATGGCTTATGCAGAAATTCACTTTTGAGCAAAATGCACAATGAGAGAGTGAGAGGTTTTTGGTCTGTTGGGGGCTGCTACTAGGGTTTGGAATTGGCAGAAAAATGCCTTATATTCATCTGTTTTAAGTCCTCTAATCAAGTGGTAAGTTGGTTTAGTTTAAAATGAATCAAATGCAATTTTGCTAAGTTTGTGCATAAGTGGAAATGGAGGGGTATGCTGCCACGAGCTGGGCCTTGAAATAGGCTGCAAAGGACATTTGTGTATGCTGTTTTACATTGGTTCAAGAATTGCTAACCACACTTTACTTGTTTGAACCAATTTGCCACATTTGCACATTTTGCACTTTGGTCTAAAATGGTGACATGATGATGAAATGAACATGAAATTATGCTTGGAGCAAGTTTCAAATACCATATAAAGTGAATCCCAATAGGCCAATTGTGTAAAAAGTCAATGAATCAAAAAGTCAAAGTTTGGTCAAACTTTGATTTTTAATGGAAAAGGTCAAAAATGTCATTTTGATTGGCAAGGTTTTGGAAGGTGAAATTTATATTTTTGGAAAGAGGATGAAAAATGTGGTTTGTAGGAAAAAACCCCACCAAATTTGGCCTTATGGTTTGAGAGATATGGCCCTTTGAAGTTCAAGATTTTGTGAAAATGATTTGATCATATCTTGCAAACCATATATGGGATTTGAGAGTTCTTGGACTTTTTGAAAATGGGAGAACAAGATCTTCAACTTTCATGTTGGGCAAAAATTCATTTGAAGCTTGTATCATGATGCAAGTTGAGGATCAAGAAGTTTCCATTTTTGGCAGTTGAAATTACAGGTCCACTTTCTATTTTGGGAAATTTTCTGATTGGCTTCAAATTCTTCAATGATGTTGATTGCCATGACATATGAGGCCTATTAGGACATGAATAAGCTCTCTCAAACCATTTCCATCCATCAGAACCAAAGAATCAACCACAGTTGACCAACTTTGACTTTTCTAGGGTTTTGGACTGACTGTGCACTTCTGATGAATTCCAAACCCTAATTCCTTGAGACCTTGACTTCAAATGATGTCCCAAGATATATGAACTCTTGATTATTGACCATGGTGCCCAAATTCCACAAGAATGGCCACCATCCACTGCTTTGACTGACTGTTGACTTTCTAGGGTTTTTGCCTGACTGTGCAAGAACTGATGACCTCTGAGCCTTCAACCCTTGACTTGAACACTTCAAATGAACCTCCAAGTCATGTGAACTTGTTGGGCAAACCTTAGAGCTTTAGCTCCTTGAGAAACACCCTTGCTTGATTGGTGGATTGATCTCCTGATCAGTTTGACCTAATTCTTGCTTGCTTGCTCTTGAGGCAACTGGGGACAATGCAAATGCTATGCAATGGATCATGATATGCTATGACCTAATATGAGATGGTATGTACAATGATAGGTGCAAATTTGAGGTGCTACAGCTGCCCCTATTCAATCAGCTGGGAACCCGAACGGATGATAGCAGCGGCTGTCAAACTTTCAGGGTAACCAGGGATTGAATACCAAGAACCGTAGAATTTGCACAATAGGGCTCCACCAATGGAAACGTCCACTGGGATTTGATTTTTATTACTGGGTATATATTTTGTTTTTGTTTTCAACGGGTATAACCACATCCAGACATCACAACGATGACGAATGGGAAAAGAAATCACAACTAGATGCCAACGGACAACTAGGAAAAACTCAACGTTTACCGAGACCAACGGAGAGGTAACCAGACATTAATGAATGACTGGGAGAGACACAACCATACGTCAACGGACGAAATGGGAAAAACTCAACGTTTACCAAGACCAACGGAGAGGTAACCAACTGGGGACGACCAGGAAAAACTCGACGTTTATCGAAACCAACGGAGAGGTAACCAGACATTAATGGATGACTGGGAGGACTCGACCAGACATCAACGGATGAATGGGAGAAAACTCGACGTTTACAAACGTCGGAAGATGATGTTTACAGACACCAAAAAGATCAACCAGACATTTACAGATGAATGGGAATACTCGACGTTTACAGACATCGAAAGATGATGTTTACAGACACCAAAAAGATCAACCAGACATTTACAGGAATAAGAGAAATACAACCAGGCGTCAACGGACGACTGGGAAAAACTCAACGTTTATCGAAACCAACGGAGAGGTAAGTCCACATGGGGAGGGTACAACTAGACGTCATAGGACGAATAGGAAAAACTCGACGTTTATCGACACCAACGGAGAGGAGATATGGAGATAATGAACACAACCAAACCATCAAAGGATGATCGGGAAAAACTCGACGTTTATCGACACCAACGGAGAGGAGAAATCTTCACTAGGGAAGGGATAACGAAGTTACGAACATCGAAGGATGATGTTTACGGACATCAAAAGAAAACCAGACACTTACGCATGACTGGAAATCACCGAAAGATGGTGTTTACCGACACCACAGAAGACCAGACACTTACGCATGACTGGAAATCACCGAAGGATGGTGTTTACCGACACCAAAGAAGACCAGACACTTACGCATGACTGGAAATCACCGAAGGATGGTGTTTACCGACACCAAAGAAGACCAGACACTTACGCATGACTGGAAATCACCGAAAGATGGTGTTTACCGACACCAAAGAAGACCAGACACTTACGCATGACTGGAAATCACCGAAAGATGGTGTTTACCGACACCAAAGAAACAAACACACGCGGGTGCTGACGGGGTATTGATATTCTCAAGATGACAGGGCTAGGCTGAACACTTGCAGGGGGTCTCACTGGGGAGAAACAAACTTTCTGTCACCAACAGGTGAGGAAATAAACCTCTGTGGGGACACCAAATGTTGACTGGAGCAACTGTAGCAAATGCGTTGTACAGGTTGAACAAAAATCCGTCTCTGCAGGGGATACGGTCTGACGGGGTTTCGGACACATGAATGCATATGTTTGAATTTTTCTATAGCGTAATGCTCCATTTAGGAATGGAAATGCTACGCGATTTTTGAAGATGCAATGATCACTACATGCAAAATGCAAATGAACCCTGGCTAGGGAGCCAAAAAGATCAGACATTCCAACTCTGTGGGGACACTCTGACTGAGGAAACTCTGCGGGGAACTCTGCTTGGGGGAATAGCAAAGCGACTTCACCGGGAAGAAGACCCAACCAATCCTCGGATAGGCTAAACTCTGCTTGGAGAATATTTGTTATTCCGCTGGGGGGTGACCCATGCCGACTATAGGTAGAATTAACTCAGCCGGGGATGCAAATATCAGTCTACTATAGGAACTCGTCCAATCCACTGGTAGGATGAACTCTGCTGGAGTGAATAATTCTACTCTACTAGGGACGACCCAACCAATCCATATGTAGGAGAATTACTGCTGGAGATGTATTTCACTGAAACCCGCTCCACTCGGGGAACTTGCTGAGAAAAAACCCGCTTCCTTCTGCTGATAAGAACAACCATAGTGGTGAGAGTAACAACTCTGTTGAGGATGATAGCACGTCATTTCATACTGGAGATAAACCTCCACAACCTTGCTGGGGATGAGCACTCACGGCTATACTGGAGATTACCGCATCATAAACCCAATTGTTGAGGGACACACAAACAGTCTATTGATACACTCCGCTGGGGAACTCCCGGGGAAAATCAACTCCAGGCGCTCAGCGGGGATTCTCAACTGGGGAAATCTGCAAGCCCAGGCCTGCTGGGGAGAAGCAATCCTTAGATCTGCTAGGGAAAGAAGGTACTGTCCACAGGCGTCTCTGTAGGGGAAATAACTCTGATAGCTTCAAAACGGGCTGGGGAAACGTCTTCCATCCTGGGAAACATCTGCCCCTGACACTCCCACCGGGGACGTGACAACCTTCAGGCTTGCTAAGGAGACACTGATCTCGACTCTATCGGGGAGATCACACTCTCAATCCTCTTGGGAGACATAGCTTGTTTGACAGGGATGTCGGCCAACTCGTCGAACACTGGTATCCATCATCCACCCACAGTGTTGACTTTCCACTTTTAAGAACTCCCAGACTCTTCTGGACTTTTCTGCTCCATCATCTTGTATTCCCAACTCGTCCGTACTTCACGGAGACCGAACTCCTGGGTTTATACATACTTTCCAGTTATCAGACTTTGAAGAGTCTTCTTGATTAACTCTCCAGGATCGTCGTTGTAACTTTCACCGTCTTTTCACCATTCAACTATCCATTGCCCCTGATCAGGCTCTGCAGATATCTCTTGTCAAAAGGGTCTCATTACCACTGGCAAGTGAATGAATATATCTAACAGTACTTGCACAAGAGATCGTCAGATAAAAGCGTGCCCCAGGTATGCCCCAGGTGTTCTGATATTTCGACACTTAGGTCATTCAGACTTCCGAGTAAGACTTCCAGATTTTAATCTCACAAGCATGCATCGGAAGGGACCTCTATGCTTCAAAATGCAACTATTCTTATCAAACTAAACGGATGTTTTCGTAATCAAAACGGTAATGTCACAAAAACAAAATTTATTTGACTGAACACACATTTTATTGACTGGAATAAAAAAATGGCTCACAAGAAGCAAACCCTGGAAAGAGGTGATCGCACACAAAAAGAAAAATCTATCCTAAATGGCAACGTGGAACCATGATCTCATCGGGTTCCAACTCAGTTACACCTCATATTCCCTCAAGGCTTTCCGCACTTTTTGTCTTCTGAACAAGACGCTTCCGATCGGTCTCTGTCGGAGGTTATCCAAGTCATCATGAGCATAAACGATTATGCTAGACGCAGCTGTTCGTTTCAATCCCTCTTTTGCCTGGACCGCCCTTTCGGGTTTCAGTCCACCGGGATACCCTTTTTTGCCCAAGTCGCCCTTGCGGGTTTTCAACTTGCCGGGTGTACAATTCTTTGCTTTTATTATCCCTAACTTTTGCCCGAACCTTTCTCTTTTTCTTGGTTCGCCGGGATGCCCATTTTTGCCTGGACTCCTTTATTCTTTTGTCCAGCGGGTTTCTTTCACGAAGTATTTTCTAACTGCGTCCGCATTCACAGGGGATGGAAAATCGTCGTCATTCGTGGTCGTCAATAACAAGGTTTTGTCAGAGGGGACCTTTTTGACCACGAACGAACCTTCATGACTTTTTTATCCCTTTTGCCCCACAATCGTCTTGAGGAGGAAGGATCCTTTTCAACGCTACATCTCTCATACAGTACGCACGAGGTCACACTTCTCGGTCAACAACACGTTTCATTCCCTGGGTACAACTGCCCCATAACAAGTAACTGTCCACCCTCTTCCTCAGTTGGGCTTAACGTGTCATACCGAGTCCTTATCCATTTAGCCTTCTCTGATTTCTCATATATCTGTGTGGAAGGCACTGCCCCAGGTAGATGCATATCCCAAGGTTCGATACCCAGGATACAGACTTTATGTTCGATCACCATCGTTGGTGCACTTAAAAGTTATCTGGGAAGCACTGCCTCATTCACCCTAACTTCCCCATTAGACATCTGAATCTGTTCGGATTCGGGGCCAGGCCCCTCCTCCGGGATCGGTCACTCCCAATCTTTCGATTTGAGTACCTCGAGATGTCCTCATCAGGGACCTCAAACTTCCTTGGTTGATAACCTTCCGTGGGTTGCTACTAACTTTTCAAACACATACCTAACCGAATCCATTTTGGATATCCGCGAGATGGTATGAATCAGCATACTATCTCAGTCGGCGAGCAGCCTATGCCAAAGTACATCAAGTTTTTCTGAACAGTGAGTGTATTGTTTCACAGTCGATAAACTTTTTGCTTAGGTAAATTGCATACTCTTTTTGACAAGACTAGTCATGCTGACCCAGTACGCACCTCATAAACCCCTCGAGGGCTGCCGAGTACCAGATTAACAATCATCCCCCTGGGAAGCATCGGAATCAGAAGTTCCTGCCATTTATCTCTTTTTCAATGCCCCTTGGCAATCATTACCTTGCCTGACCGTTTGATTTTCCTTCTTTCTTCTCGGTTCAGGCATTTTTTTTTTTTTTTTTTTTTTTTTTTTTTTTTTAGCAGGATCGACCTCGATTCCTCTTATCTGCTTACAACAAGTCTCGGTAGCTTGATGACAGCATTCCATAAGTGTACTGATTCAGGCTCAACAGTGTGAGTTATCTCAACCAATCAACCAACTTGCCTTGGTCAACCGGGTGCCCCTGTTCTGCTAGGGACTTTGCCATCATGTCATCAACGTGGCATTTGCTTTCACGATGAATCATATCATGAAACAAAGTCACCGTAGATCTCTGATACGTGGCACCGGCCTCATGTGACGGAAAGATATCAACTTAGAACAAGAAGGTGCCCTTTGTGTGATGGACCTGGTTTACTTCATATCATTTGGCAACAATTCAATCTGGTCTTGGCCAAGAAGCCATCCATGAAGATAAACACTGAGACCTGAGCCATATAATCAACCAATACCTCATTGTGAAGTACCGGGAATTCATCCTTCAGATTAGCTCTGTTCACATCTTGGTGGTCCATACACCTTCTCATCTTTCAGCGCCAGTTTCCGCTTCACTGGAGGACAGTCTTCTCTTAAGGGTAGCTCGTGCCCCAGGACATTGGTATTCCGCCCTGGTGTATCTAAATACAATCAGGCATACGTATCAACCTGCTCTTCTAACAGGGCTACCACTCTGTTCTCGACTTGCCTCCGAAGCGGCCTCAACCTTCACTTTCCCTTCTGACCTCGGCGGTTCCTGGGATGACAAACTTGACTTGCTCCTCGTGCGGTTGAATCATCTTCTCCTCTTGTTTCAACGACCTGGCTAATTCCAGCTGATCACAATCTTCTGCGCCTTCTTCTTCGGCATGATAGCTTGGATTGTCGAAGTCATATGGAGGTGTAACCAAATTGTTATCGATGAGCTCAGGAGAATCATTTTTAAGGTTGGAACCAGATGAATCAAAAGGGAAGAGAATAAAAGCATTGCCATTTTTTAATTATATTTTTTTAAAAAAACTGCAAAAAATGAAAAACAGGGAACACCGCTTTTTTGATTGAAAAAACATCCATTTATTAATGATGCCGAAATGTTGCAAAATGAAACATGAGGTGGCCCTTACAATGGACCATTACGTGTCGGGCAACACGTATGGCTTTCATGCAAACAAAATTAAAACACAGAAATACTACACTTCCGGATGAGCGACAGTGATGCTTTCGGAGGCCCTCCAATCGCCTGGCACGCACGACTTTATCCACGCCTCAAGCTCGCGGTCGCTGTCAACATCTTCACCCACTGAACGGGCATGGCCAGGATCCAACATCCCTGCACTGACGAAGGTGTAAGGTGGGCGACATCCTCTATTTGATCTAAACGACTCTTGACCCGGCTGATAACCGACCCCAAACATGTCTGCTTTTATCACAATGTCGATAATCCTTCCCCAGCCTTGGGCCTCTTTGTTCTTCACCACTTCCAGAGCTTGTTTATAAGAAGAAATGGACAGCTTCTTCTCTTTCTCGGCGACAAGAGCGTTCTCCACCTGGACGGTTTCAACTGCCAGACTGGGTGCCTTACATCTTTCATTGTCCATTTCTACCTTCTTCATCTTCTGGGTCGGGTCTTCCATCAATACACACCTTTCTGTAGTGATAGTCGCACAAGCATTATCAACAGCAGGGAAAGCTCCGTCCCGTAGCAGAAGTTTTGGAACCATAGCCATTGAACCTTTTAGCTGACCCTCTTCAATCACTTCTATTCCTTTCTTGACCTTTTTCATCATCTTTACCTTTACTGGTCCCTGCCTGAGTACGGGGTTGACATCCTCATTCATTATCTGTGCCAAGCTGATATCCTTGGAGTCCACCAGATCTTGGACAATATGCTTAAAAGCTCTGCAACCTTCAATGTTGTGTCCGGGTGCCTCAGAGTGGAACTCGCACTTGGCACTCTCATCATAGTTTGCATGCCTCCGCTGCTGTTCTATCGGAATCAAAATCCTCGGTCGAACTAATCCCAGATCCCTCAACCTTTGGAAAAGAAGGGCATAAGTCACAGGTGGTTCCTCAAACTGACGATCCCCATTCTTCTTCCTCACCCGGCTCTTAGCTCCCGGTGTCTTCTGTTGAGGTGGCAGTTGTTGCTGTTGAGCAGGTGGATTGCTGACAGGAGTGGTTACAGTGGCAGCATAAGGATGATAACGATCTTTGTTGCGTTCATTCTTTGCGGGCGCACCAACTGGCTCAACCTTCTTCTTAAATGAACCACTGTCGGAGGGTTTCTTTGCTACGGTACCAGAAGGTTTGTTCACTTCGGAAGACGGAGCCTTCCCCTGGACTTTCTCCGCTATCAGCCATTTCTCGATCCTTTCCAATCTTTCAGATATGGCTTTCTGCCCCAAGGCAAGTCCTTGCACAACACTAAACAACTCCCTCATCATCTCTTTCAGTTCAAGGATATCGGTGTTGGGAAGATCCATCAGCTTGGACTTGTTGACCCCCAGCAGGTTATCTGAACAGATGAGTTACGCGCACTGGTTGAATACTGAGACCTACAAAACAGCAAATGGGTTAGTATGACTCACCCATGCAATGTCTGTCCGTACTAGGAATATTCAGTCCTCTTTTTTTTTCTGGTTTCATTGAGACAGATAAAATTTTATCAATAACATTTTGTCATCTGGATGTCTCTCAACCGGGGTTTTTAATTTAAAAGTAATGGACCCTGAGTACGGACAGACATGAGTTGAATGCAGATGAATGCGAGATGATATGATGCAAATGCATGAATGCAGGCCACTGTGCCGCCAAGTCAACTGTAGACCCTCTGCTTTTCTGAACCAGTCAATTTGCGGGACCAAGTCACCATAAATCCAACTTGGGGAGTTCCGAAATAAACGGAACCAGAGATTACATCACTAGCTTCACAGGAACAAACACTGATCGGGTGACAAACAGATCCTCTGAACAAATGCTCTCAATTCAACCCGGGGATCCGAAATAAACGGAACCCGCTGACAGATATCACGGACAGAACTCTGGCGTCCCGGAAATAAATGCCCATAATCCATAGTCACCGTCAGTACCAAGAGTCACCAACAAGTCATCAACCAATCAGCGACTGTACCTGTAATAAACAAACCCTCCCCACTCACGGGTGTCATCTAGGTCAGGGTAAAGCTGAGAGAAACGCAACATAAATAACCTTTCGCAGGATACCATCATATACGTACCCGAAGTATGTAACGATGATACCCCACCAGGGTCTGAACTGCTCGTGATATCAATGTTCCGCTAAGTGGCGCCATACCACCCGCTTCCCATGAATCGCTCTATTCCTAATCATCCTAGATTGCACTCATGGTCTGGGTATTGGACCTTTTACCTCAACTGACTCCCCCCCACACAGAGAAAACAGACAACCAGCCAGGCAACAGCAAATGATGAATATGAATGCAAACATCAATGCACACAATCAATGCAAACAATAAATGTACATATATACAATGAATGCAATAAAATACAACAAGCAGAAAGCAACCAAAACCCTAATCCTAGAGAGCGCTAGGAGAGACTCGCTCAGGGAAGATGGACCAGCATAGGTCAACTTCTCTACATCCCCAGCAGAGTCGCCAGCTGTCGCATCGCGCGAAAAACCGGCGGGAAAAGAAAGAAACAACAGAGCCGCCACCGTGCGTTATTTATCCCAAAAGAGGGAAAGGAAACGCTCGAAGTAAACCTAGGAAAGAACATGGTCTCGCGACCAAAGAGGATGGGTTCGGGAGTCGGTTATGCGAAGGGAAGGTGTTAGGCACCCTACGCATCCGTAGTACTCTACGGGATCCACGCACAAAAGGAAGGAAAGATGGTTGCTAAACACTGCTTAAATACTCACACACACAACTGGCTGAAAGAAACGAGAGAGACTGACTGAAACTGAACTCGGCAGGATGTCGCATCCTGGGCCTACTTAGTCTATCAGGCATAGACATCAGAGTCCAAGTAGTTCGGACTGGGGAGACGACACATGCTCGCTAGGATGTCGCATCCTATGCATACGTATCTTCTCGGACGAGAGAAGAATCAGAGCATTCGTAGCTCGGCTGACACGCACACAAACACAAACACAGGCAAAGGCAAACGTGGAGCCTGAATGCCAATCACTGGACTTACATCAGCATCCGAACCTAAACACACCCACACTGGAACCCAAATGCCACTCGATGGACTTACATCGGCTTCCAAACAAGCAACAACACAACAAGTTAATAGGGAGTCGGGGACTCGAGCCTATAACTGTCAAGCAACACACACAAAAGAAAAGAAAAGGCGCCCGGAGAGATCAGCTCAATCTCCTGCCTACATACTTCATCTGGTGTGAAGATCAGGGCGATGTAGTTCCCCTACGCAGGGACAAGGATCTAGCCTAACCAGATAACAGAGGGAGACACAACTCTAGGGAGACTACGACTCGAGCCTAGATGTTGTCATGCAAAGTCAACCCTAAGTCAAGGTTTCTAACTAAATGGCACAAGGGCCAACCTATCCTGAACAGACATAGGAAAAAGCAAAGTCTCGATTGCAACTAGGGCAAGAGAAGAGGGATATCTCAATCACAACAGGGGTGAGAGAAAGGAAAACAGTGTTAGTTGTTAGTCAAACTCGGCAAGACATCGCGTCTCGTGCCTACGTATCTCATCTGAACATGAGAATCAGAGTTGCCGTAGTTCGGCCAAAACAACTCTAAGTATGGCTCACACAGGAAGTAAGCCACACAAACTTGACTTGCACAAGAAGCAAGTCAAGCACCACCTACCTTGCACAAGGGCAAGTCAACTAAACCTAAAGAGGCAAAGCAAACAGGCAATTCACAAAAACAAGAAACACACTCTATATGCATACAAGAGGCTCAAGCAAAAGGTTAGGCACTAGGGCCAACTGGAATAGGGTAAGTGTGCTCTTAACCTTGCCATTGAGAGGCTAAGGTGAAGCAGATGAAAGGATGAGGTGAGGATGAGACCTCACAGCTCTTATCCCTGGCCTGGGAGAGCTAATAGACAAATGAGCATGGGTCCAGAAAGTGGGAACCCTTCTATACTCGAAGACTCTGACACTGTACACCTTGTACAAGATCTTGGGTTTGTATCCCAATGCATCAACACACAGCAGTGTGAGCAGAGGGATGACACAACAAGAGTAGTGGGGGATAGATTGCATATCCCTACCTTCCACCAATTGCCTTACTTGAAGGACTTTTCCTGCTTGGGGACAAGATTTAAACATACACAAGCATGGCCTCTTAAGGAGGACTTCAGACAGTTTGCCCGGTCAAATAACAGACCGGGTCTCCAGACTACATGAAGAAGAAAGGTTTATACCTCAAAGCAATTGCTAAAAAGCAAAGCAAGCAAAAAGCAACTAAAGGGTACCTGAGAAAAACCAAACAAATCAGTATGCAATTAAACAGTTAAAACCAAAAGGAATGGATAAACAGTCAACCACAGAAGGTCAACTGTGCAAAGCAAGACTCAAACACATGAGTCAAACCATCTACAAAACAAAGGTTAGTTCATATGTAAACAAATCCAATCACATTTGTATGATCTCAATGGCAATGGTGCTTAACCTGAAACAGGAACTCAATAGTAAGCACAAAAGACCACTAGGACTAGCCTAGGGTCAAGGAGGAAAGAAAAAGTCAAGGCAGCAAGGAAAAGTCAACCAAAACCAAAGTCAAACATTTGAGAAAGCTATCACAATTGGGCCCACATTCAAATCATGTATTATGATCATTTCATGAACATTTGAAGTCAAAGTAAAGCAAAGGAAAGCATACAAAAGTCAACAGAATGACTTGCATCAAAAGTCAACCCAAGCATTTTCAAAAAATCATCAAATAAATCACACTCAATCCTAACATCTAGCATGGTAGACATGTAAAATTTCATGGCATTTGGATGAGAGGAAGGCAGTCAATGAAAATCATGAAGTCAAACCAAGTTCAAGCATGCACAAAGAAAGTCAACAGGCATGGGTCAACTTCAAAAAATCATATCAAATTGAAAACAGATGATAAATGAATGAGATTAACACCAATGCAAAGCTCAAGATGTCTAGTTATCACATATGAAATTTCATGATCATACAATATGGTATGAGGATTTCCCAAATGATTTGGCAACATGTAGCACAAAAAGTCAACCATTGACTAGGCAGGGAAGAAAATTCACAATCAAATGGAAAATTGCACAATTATTTCCAAGAAAATTCATACACAAACTAGACATGTGACAGATGATTCATGCAAAATTTGGGGTCATTTGGATGTAGGGAAGCATGTGAACAAAAATTGGGAAAATGCATGTTCATGTTGTGACACCAAATGTAACCTCTAACTTCAAAAATTCATATCCAGCAAACCACAAATGGGAAATCCACAAACCTTATACCAAAATGAAGGTGAATGTGTCTAATTTCATCACAAAAAATTTCAAAGGCAATGAGTGCATCATGAGTATTTCATAAAAGAAATGGCAAGAGGTATCAATCTTGCATACATGTCAAGAAATCAATTACCAATTAAAATCCAGCCAGTGAAAAATTAATTAAAAATCACAATAAAATATTAGACACATTCATGAACATGATGGAAAAAATTGCATGATTTTTGGATGAAAATTGAGAAAGAAATGAATTTGTGAACTTGAGTGAATAATTGAAGCAACATGAGCAAACAACATGGTGAACAAGTCAACTAATGGTCAACGCAGTGGCATATTGGTAATTAGGCGCTTCACTAACTGAAGCTGTGCGTTTTGGGCAGGGAAAAGGAAATGTTCTCATTGGCTCTCAGCCAATGGAACAGTACACGCACCAATGAACTCCAAAGTTCTGGGTTTATGAAACCCTAGGGTTTTAACAGCAAGGCAATGGCCTCTTCATGCAAGCATCATCATAAAACGAATTCCCAGCATAAACACAAAATATCATGGCATCAAAATTCATGTAGTATCATAACAAAAACAAGCAGAACATGATCCATGGATTTCTGGGCAGGTTTAGGGTTCTAACAGCATCATGAACATCATCATCAACAATTCGAATCCTCAAGGAAATTTCCAGAAATTAAAAACACATACGTAAAAATGCTCAGCATGGCAAGGTGAATGAGAAGCCAACACTAATTTTCAACATAATCCAACAAGATTCATGAATCGGGCAGAAAAACATCCATCATCAAACATATGTTCATGCATGAAAATTTCCAGAAATGGCTGGTGAGCACATCAACAGAAGCATTGAAGCATGGTGATAACAAATCCATGAATAGTTTTCAGTATGACACACCATAGAGTGAGATTTGAACAAAAATGCAAATGACCACACAACTTAAATCTCGGATTTCTTACAAATTAACCAACCAAATCATGTGAGACAAAGTGCATAAGCTTCAGCATGTTAAGACCTTTCATAAACATAGCATAGCATGGAGAAAGAAGGTATTCGAAAATTTACTTGGTTTTGAAGCAATTGTTGCAACAGTGGTGTATTGAGTGATTCAAGTGCAAACAGATGGCCTTTGTGCTTTGGATTGATGGATTCTTGAAGCTAGTCAGCTCAATGATGCTTGAGAACTTCCAAATCTCATCTTGCCATTGTTGGAGCTCGAAGAAAACAGAGCAAGGAAAGGCTTTACAGTAGGGAAATGGAGGTTCAAAGAAGTTCCAAATGGTGCTTGGATGATGAAGGAATGAAGGTTACTCGAGGGTTTTTGATGGCTTATGCAGAAATTCACTTTTGAGCAAAATGCACAATGAGAGAGTGAGAGGTTTTTGGTCTGTTGGGGGCTGCTACTAGGGTTTGGAATTGGCAGAAAAATGCCTTATATTCATCTGTTTTAAGTCCTCTAATCAAGTGGTAAGTTGGTTTAGTTTAAAATGAATCAAATGCAATTTTGCTAAGTTTGTGCATAAGTGGAAATGGAGGGGTATGCTGCCACGAGCTGGGCCTTGAAATAGGCTGCAAAGGACATTTGTGTATGCTGTTTTACATTGGTTCAAGAATTGCTAACCACACTTTACTTGTTTGAACCAATTTGCCACATTTGCACATTTTGCACTTTGGTCTAAAATGGTGACATGATGATGAAATGAACATGAAATTATGCTTGGAGCAAGTTTCAAATACCATATAAAGTGAATCCCAATAGGCCAATTGTGTAAAAAGTCAATGAATCAAAAAGTCAAAGTTTGGTCAAACTTTGATTTTTAATGGAAAAGGTCAAAAATGTCATTTTGATTGGCAAGGTTTTGGAAGGTGAAATTTATATTTTTGGAAAGAGGATGAAAAATGTGGTTTGTAGGAAAAAACCCCCACCAAATTTGGCCTTATGGTTTGAGAGATATGGCCCTTTGAAGTTCAAGATTTTGTGAAAATGATTTGATCATATCTTGCAAACCATATATGGGATTTGAGAGTTCTTGGACTTTTTGAAAATGGGAGAACAAGATCTTCAACTTTCATGTTGGGAAAAAATTCATTTGAAGCTTGTATCATGATGCAAGTTGAGGATCAAGAAGTTTCCATTTTTGGCAGTTGAAATTACAGGTCCACTTTCTATTTTGGGAAATTTTCTGATTGGCTTCAAATTCTTCAATGATGTTGATTGCCATGACATATGAGGCCTATTAGGACATGAATAAGCTCTCTCAAACCATTTCCATCCATCAGAACCAAAGAATCAACCACAGTTGACCAACTTTGACTTTTCTAGGGTTTTGGACTGACTGTGCACTTCTGATGAATTCCAAACCCTAATTCCTTGAGACCTTGACTTCAAATGATGTCCCAAGATATATGAACTCTTGATTATTGACCATGGTGCCCAAATTCCACAAGAATGGCCACCATCCACTGCTTTGACTGACTGTTGACTTTCTAGGGTTTTTGCCTGACTGTGCAAGAACTGATGACCTCTGAGCCTTCAACCCTTGACTTGAACACTTCAAATGAACCTCCAAGTCATGTGAACTTGTTGGGCAAACCTTAGAGCTTTAGCTCCTTGAGAAACACCCTTGCTTGATTGGTGGATTGATCTCCTGATCAGTTTGACCTAATTCTTGCTTGCTTGCTCTTGAGGCAACTGGGGACAATGCAAATGCTATGCAATGGATCATGATATGCTATGACCTAATATGAGATGGTATGTACAATGATAGGTGCAAATTTGAGGTGCTACAGCGATTGATTACTTTACCAAGTGGGTGGAAGCAGCTTCCTATGCCAATGTTACCAGACAAGTGGTTGCTCGATTCATTAAGAAAGAAATTATATGTCGTTATGGGGTTCCTGAGAGAATCATCACTGATAATGGTTCGAATCTCAATAACAAGATGATGAAAGAGCTTTGCAAAGACTTTAAGATCGAACACCATAATTCTTCTCCTTACAGACCAAAGATGAATGGTGCTGTAGAGGCGGCAAACAAGAACATTAAGAAGATTGTGCAAAAGATGGTTGTGACGTACAAGGATTGGCATGAGATGTTGCCTTTCGCTTTGCATGGGTATCGTACCTCAGTGCGTACGTCAATCGGGGCAACTCCGTTTTCACTTGTGTATGGCATGGAGGCAGTCTTGCCAGTAGAAGTTGAAATCCCTTCTTTGAGGGTGATGATGGAGGTAAAACTTGACGAGGCTGAGTGGGTTCAAGCCAGGTTTGATGAGTTAAATTTAATTGAGGAAAAGCGATTAGCAGCTGTGTGCCATGCACAACTATATCAGAGAAGGATGAAGAAGGCCTTTGATCAGAAAGTGCGTCCTCGGAGCTATCAGATAGGTGACTTAGTTTTGAAGAGGATCCTTCCTCCCGGTACAAATAACAGGGGCAAGTGGACTCCGAATTATGAAGGTCCATATGTTGTTAAAAAGGTCTTTTCTGGTGGAGCCTTGACGCTTACAACTATGGATGGTGAAGATTTCCCGTCTCCTGTGAATTCAAATGTAGTCAAAAAATGCTTCGCATAAACTGACCCGCTGGACAAAAAAAACAGTCCAGGCAAAAAAGGGCATCCCGGCGAACCAAGAGAAAAAGAAAAGAAAAAGGTTCAGGCAAAAGTTAGGGATAAAGAATAAAAATAATATGTACACCCGGTAAGTCGAAAACCTGCAAAGGCGGCTTAGGCAAAAATGGGTATCCCGGTGGATTGAAAACCTGAAAAGGCGGTCCAGGCAAAAGAGGGATTAAAGCGAAGACTACAGTCTGAGTTATCTGTACTTCATCGTGTTTCAGTGTCTACCATCTAGAAGGATATGATCGGTCCAATCACTCTTCTCAGAAAGCAAAGAATTTGGGGTAAAGTGAAGATCTATGAGTCATAACAGAATTGGAAAATAATGGAATGCCGTGTTCACATTGCCAATAAGATAGTTGATTTTCTCTTTTGGCGCAATTACCTCTTCCTAGGAATTGCTTCCTGATGTATTTGCCTTTATAGGCCATTTTCAATCAATAAAAGTCGTTATTCAGTCAAATTGCTCTCTTGTTTTTTTATTCTACTATTTTGTTTGCAAAAAACGTCCGAATTTTTGATAAACATTGCATCTAAAAACATGAAGGCTAGACAATGACGTGTGGAAAGATAAAACATCTGAAAATCATTTTGAATGTTGAGTACACTTGAGTATATTTTGTCCATACGATCCCCTGGGGCATGTATATCCTGCCGTTTTGCAGGTTACTATCTCTGATTGATGGCTAAAGCAGATGAGCCAAAGTTTGTCCGAAGGAAGACCCTGTTGTTTCAAAACTCTCTAGTCGTAAAAAGTTGGGTCGTCTAAGTCAAGTTCAGAATTTGTTTCCCCAGCGTGGTCGAGAGATTGGTGTTTTCCCAACAAGTGACTCCCCAGTTGAGTTGGTTTCTCTACCGTTCCGAGAATGTTATCCTCAACAGAATTGTTGTATGTCCCTACAGAGTTGGAAGATCGTATCAGAAATTGTGTGCTCAGTAAAGTGATCATTTTCTTTCCCAGCAAGAGTTTTCCTCCCTTTGCATCTTGCATGTAGTAATCATCATTTGCATTCGCATTCTCAAATCGCGTAGCATTTCCATTCAGTGTGGAGCATTACGCCATAGAAAACTCAAACATATGCATACATGCATTAAACCAGATTGGATCGTATCCCCAGAAGAGACGAATCATTTTTCACGTCAGTGTAGCACATTTGCAGCAGTGGCTCTTGGCAACATTCAGAATCGATAATCCCAGTGAGATTTATTTTCCCATCAATCCTTGAAAGGAAAGCTTGATTCTCTCCCCAGTGTAGTCACCAGTAAGTGTCTGCCTTATTCTGACATCTGTAAATGTCATCCTTGCGATACAGGTAAGTGTCATGTTGATCCCCGTAAATGTCTGTGCTTTTCTTTGATGTCGGCAAACATCATCTTTCGATGTCGGTAAACGTCGAATTCCAATCGTTGGCCATCAGTAAATGGCATGTCTCTCATGGTGTCTACAAAAATCGTTATGTCAACACCCATGTGTGTCCTTCCCTTTCTTTGGTGTCGGTAAACATCATTGATTCGATGTCGGTAAACATCAGCTGCTTGTTAACCATCGGTAAATGGTTTGGTCGTTTAAGATTCCCCAGCAGATTCGCTATCCGTAAATATCGAGTGTTTCATTTTCGCCATCGGTAAATGGTTTCGTTTCATAAGCGTATTCTTTCTTTGGTGTCGGTAAACATCATTGTTCGGTGTCGGTAAACATCATTGTTCGATGTCGGTAAACATCGAGTTCCTTCCCAATCATCGGTAAATGTCTGGTCGTGTAGCGCTTTCTTTGACATCGGTAAATGTCTGGTCTTGTTTCACTTATAAACATCCTTGTTCGATGTCGGTAAACATCGAGTTCCGTCCCAGTCATCGGTAAATGTCTGGTCTTGTTTCATCTTGTTCCTCCCCAGTGAAGCCGCCATCGGTAAATGGCCTCGCTTTCCTTGATATCGGTAAATATCAATTTGCTTTTGTAGTCGCCATCGGTAAATGGCCTCTCTTTCTTTGATATCGGTAAATATCAAATTTTGTTTTGAATCCGCCATCGGTAAATGACCTCGCTTTCCTTGATATCGGTAAATATCAATTTGCTTTTGAAGCCGCCATCGGTAAATGGCCTCGCTTTCCGTGATATCGGTAAATATCAAATTTGTTTTAAAGTCGCCATCGGTAAATGGCCTCGCTTTCCTTGATATCGATAAATATCAAATTTGTTTTGAAGCCGCCATCGGTAAATGGCCTCGCTTTCCTCGCTTCGTCAGCTACAGAGTGCAAATTCTCCGGTTCTTTTGGTATTCAATCCCTGTTTACCTTGAAAGTCTGATAGCCGCTACTTTCATCCGTTCAGGTTCACAGTTGATTGAATAGGGGTAGCTGTAGCACCTCAAATTTGCCCTCCTCATTCATGCATTCATTTTTTAGGTCATTTAACATTTCATATTGCATTTCATCATGTCAATCAGAAATAGCTCCAAGAGGATGTCATCCAAGTCACTTTGTGGGTTCTATCTGAAGTATCAAGCTTAATGGGCTCAGTACAGTTCAAAATTCAAATATGAAGCCAGAAGTCAACTGTTGGTCAACTGAAGAGAAAATGGCCAGGGAATGACTTGAGTTACTTTCAAAATGTTAATCTTAAAGGAGCAAAAGTTTGTTCATGAGCTGTCATGCTCGCTAGGCGAGCAGAATGGGTCGCCTAGCGAGTCCCAAGAAAAGCCACCAAAATCACCTGCGCTTAGAGGAATTTCCTGAACTGTCATGCTCGCTAGGAGAAGCCCACGTGTTTTGAAAAAAAAACGAAAAACGAAAATAAATAAATAATAATAAATAAATAAATAAATAAATAAATAAACAAACAAAATAATAATAATAACAGAAAAATCTTGGACTTGGACCTCTCTCATTTGAGCCCACAATCAAGTTATAAATTCTGAAATTTCAATAAAGAAAAAAGAGGAGGAGGAGAATTGGTGAAAGCTGAAAACACTCTGAGGTTTCCTTGAAACATAACCCTAGAGAGATTCTAAGTAATTCAGAGCAACCTCCAGAAACTGAAGGGAACTCATCTGCAAAGAACCAATTCCCTCTCATATAAACCCTAAGATTGTTCTACAAAGCCAACGGTGCAATTCAATTTCAATCGATCTCTCCAATCAGTAGGTATGTCATGTCTCGATGTGTGGATCCTTGCCCCTGACTTTGAGTTTTGATACCCTTTTGATGCATTTGTTTGACAAGGGGTTTAGGTCTCCTGTCCTTGGTTGCTTTTTGTGAGCTTTTTTGTGAATTTTAATGGCATGATTCATGTGGCTATATTTTGATTCTGGTTTGGTGTAACTCTTGATTGCACCCCGTCTTGTTATTCTAACCTGTTTGTTGAGTTTTTTTGTGAGGGCTCACATGACTCTTGAAGAGATAGTTTGCTTGGTATTCCACTTTATTTGTGGGATACCATTTGGATATTTATTCTGATTGCTTTGCTGACTTGTTTTCTTTGATGGTGCTAGCCTGAGAGATCCCTGGGTTTCTTATTTCTTTAGTTGCTGTTACTTCGGATCTTTATCCGTGTGGTAGATCTCTTGATCCCTTTTACATCTTTCCCGTATTTTACCGCTTTCTTAGCTGGAAGACCTCGATAGGAGGCAATGTTTTTGTGTGTTTACTTTTGTGCCCAAAGACCTCCAAGAAGAGGCACCAGTGCTAAAGACCTCCATGAAGAGGCAATTGACGGATAAAAGGGATTAGTAGTCAATCCCCCGTTATTCAGTGTGTCGTTCTTTAAGATCACACTACGTGTCGATGCTTCAGAACAAAAGCCCAAGATCTTTTGTCCGGTCAGTCAGTGGAGAGGGTTCCACCTTTCTGAATCCCCACTTTTTGTCATGAGCTCACCCTGTCCAGGGTTAAGAGCTATGAGGTATTATCCTCATTACCCTTTTGATCTACTCACCCTGACGTTCAATGTCAATGGTTAAGAGCCCATTTGATTACCTTTCCATGGCTTGTTTGTCGAGGTTGATATGACCCCTCTTGACTAAAGCCCTACCCACGTATGTTTGAGCCCCCTTGTTGGCATGTTTACTTTATGCATGTTTGTTTTGTATGGTGTGATAGTCTCCCCATAGGATTGCTAGGTTTCGTATAGTCTCTCGTTTGCATGTCAATTAAGGTAGCACGGTTCCTTCGTCTAGGACTTCCTTTTTGCATGAGCATTCCTAAAACACAAACAAACTCATTGATTTTTCTTCTCCTAAGAACACATTAACTCCTTCTACTACAGGTGAGTAAGTCTCCAAAGGTCGAGCATCCGGTAGATTGTGTAGTAACGTCATTCATCACAAAAAACAAACACATAGGTTAGCCGAGCTACGGTGCTCTGATTCTCAATCCTTCTTGAGATACGTATGCAGCAGGGTAGGGCCTGTGCGAGCAATAACTCTTTCTTTTCCCTACTTTGATTTTCTCTCTTTCGCATTGCATATAGGACTTTTTATACACACACTTTAAACATAAATAGCAATCGTGGATCTTGTGGAGTACCACAGACGTGAAGGGGTGCGATAACCTTCCCTTCACGTAACCGGCCCCCTTACTCAGTTTTCTTTGGTTCGAGACTTTATTTTATCCGTTCCCTCTTGGTTATGCAGTACTACCTTTCCCTCCTCTTGGGATAAAAGTACATAGCTGACGACTCTACTCTTTTTTCCTCGCCACCTCTTTTCGCGTTCGTACTTGGATTCGGGAAATTCGGGGAGCGACAACATGAGGCAGCAATATACTCGGCCTCGGTTGTAGAATCAGCAACTGTATCTTGCTTTGAACTTTTCCAGCTCACAGCGCCACCGTTTAAGAAAAACACATAACCAGATTACGATCTAAAGTCATCCTTATCTGTCTGGAAGTTGGCATCGGTGTATCCAATTACAGCCAACTCTTCCTGACCTCCATATATCAAGAATGAGTCCTTAGTCCTTCTCAAGTACTTAAGGATATTCTTGACAGCTACCCAATGGGTATCACCAGGATCAGATTGGTACCTACTCGTTGCACTTAAAGCATACGAGACATCTGGTCGAGTACATAACATGGCATACATGATAAATCCTATTGCAGATGCATATGGAATCTTATTCATGCGATCCCTTTCTTCCTTAGTTGAAGGGAATTGTGTTTTTGATAGACACAGGCCATGTTGCATAGGTATGAATCCTTTCTTGGAATCATGCATGTTAAAACGTCTCAGCACTTTGTCTATGTACGTACTCTGACTTAGGCCAAGAAGTTTTTGTGATCTATCTCTATAGATTCTGATTCCTAATATATAGACTGCTTCACCTAGGTCCTTCATAGAAAAGCATTTCCCCAACCAAGACTTTACTTGTTGCAGGGTAGGGACATCGTTTCCAATGAGTAATATGTCATCTACATATAATACCAGGAAAACGATCATGCTCCCACTAACCTTCTTGTAGACACAAGGCTCATCTTCATTCTTGATGAATCCATATTGTTTTACTGTTTCATCAAAACGAAGATTCCAGCTTCTGGAAGCTTGCTTCAATCCATAGATTGACCTTTGTAACTTACATATCTTATGGGCTTCTTCTGGTATGTCAAATCCTTCAGGCTGTGTCATGTACACATCCTCAAGAAGATTTCCATTAAGGAAAGCAGTTTTGACATCCATCTGCCATATTTCATAATCATGATATGCAGCGATAGCAAGTAAAATCCGAACAGATTTAAGCATTACAACTGGTGAAAAGGTTTCATCATAGTCAACCCCATGAATTTGTTTATATCCTTTTGCAACCAGACTTGCCTTATAGGTATGTACCTTACCATCCATGTCAGTCTTCTTTTTGAATATCCACTTGCATCCTATAGGGTTAACTCCTACAGGAGACTCTACCAAGGTCCAAACATGGTTTGTGTACATGGAATCCATTTCAGATTTCATGGCTTCTAGCCACTTCTCAGACTCGGGACCAGTTATAGCCTCTTGGTAGGTCACAGGCTCATCTTGATCCATGAGTAATACATCACCTTGATTTGTTATGAGATATCCATATCTCTCAGGTAGGTGACGTATCCTGCTTGACCTACGCTGGTCTTGTTCTACTTGAGCAGGCTGCTCTTCCACAACCACTTGTGTTTCCTGCTCTAATTCCTCCATAGGTGTATCGATACTTTGTGATTCTTGAATTTCTTCAAGCTCTACTTTCCTCCCACTGATTCCTTTGGAAATAAAATCCTTTTCTAGGAAAACTCCAGTTCGAGCGACAAATACTTTGCCCTCAGAAGGATTGTAGAAGTAATACCCTCTTGTTTCTTTAGGATACCCCACAAATAAGCATTTGTCAGATTTGGGCTCAAGCTTAGTTGAAATTTTTCGTTTCACATAAACTTCGCAACCCCAAATCTTCATGTAAGACATATGTGGTTTCTTACCACTCCATATCTCATATGGTGTCTTCTCCACCTTTTTGGATGGAACACGGTTAAGTGTGTAAGCTGCTGTCAATAGTGCATGTCCCCAAAAGGAGTTTGGAAGATCGGCGTGACTCATCATGGGTCGGACCATGTCTAACAGGGTTCGATTTCTTCTCTCAAATACACCATTCCATTAGGGTGTTCCAGGAGGAGTGAGTTGGGATAGGATCCCACACTCTTTCAGATGGTCATCAAACTCTAGGCTTAAATACTCACCACCTCGATCTGATCGAAGAGTTTTAATATTCTTACCTAGTTGGTTTTGTACTTCACTCTTGAATTCCTTTAACTTTTCAAAGGACTCTGATTTGTGTTTCATTAAATACACATAACCATATCTACTGAAATCATTAGTAAACGTGATGAAGTATTGAAAACCTCTTCTGGCTGGTATGTTCAGTCGTCCACATACATCAGTGTGTATGAGGGCCAAAAGATCATTAGCTCTTTCACCTTTTCTTGTGAATGGAGACTTTGTCATCTTTCCAATTAAACAATATTTGCATGTCTTATATGATTCATAATCAAAAGAGTCCAAGAGTCCATCTTTATGGGGTTTGGAAATGCATTTCTCATTTATGTGGCCTAATCGACAATGCCAAAGGTAAGTTGGATTTAACTCATTAGGTTTCATCCTTTTATTATATTAATGTTATAGATAGGCATTTCAATATCAAGGACATATAGTCCATTGTTCATTTGTGCAGTAGCATAGAATATATCATTCAAATAAATTGAGCAACAATTGTTCTTTATTATAAATGAAAAACCAAACTTGTCCAAACAAGAAACGGAAATAATATTCCTGCTAATTGACAGTTCTCTAACTGAATTATTAAACCACTAGGTAAAGTCAATACATAAGTTGCTATGGCTAAAGCAGCAACCTTTGCCCCATTGCCAACTCGTAGGTCGACTTCACCTTTTGCCAAATCTCTACTCCTTTTTAGTCCGTGCACATTTGTACAAATGTGAGAACCGCATCCAGTATCTAATACCCATGATGCAGAAGTAGATAAATTAATTTCAATAACAAAAATACCTAAAGTTGAAGTCTCTACTCCATTCTTCCTATCTTCCAGGTACTTTGGGTAGTTCCTCTTCCAGTGTCCGGTCTTACCGCAATGGAAGCAGGTGCTGTAACACCCTTCTAAATTACCCCAATAATAATTAAAACAACAAATATAAATCAGAGTAGATATGCAATTTAAGGGTGTCACACTTGACACTTCACACCATTCACCAAAATAGTTTGTCATGCTCATTTAATAATCAAAATAAAATATTGCACAATTCGCAGCAGATAGAGATCTAATCAATCATGCAAACCATGTAATCACATTACATGTAAAACGGTTCCACAACCAAAAGAAAACAAGGTAAAACATCCCGTCCCGATGTTACATCTACCAGAGCATGACCCACTAAGGAACTACACTAGACTTCAAGCACTAGCTTCTACTCAATCACTGCTCGTTACCTGAAACATAGTTGTAAGGGTGAGTTCCTCAATCGATATAATAAGCATTATAAAATATCATGTCATGCTAAGTAATTTAACACATTTCATCACCCAAATCAGATCACACATTCAGCAACGGCAACATCAACTCATAATCATACTCAACACAATACAACACAAAACACACGTGTAATATTGGAATACATCCATTCATATTATACGTCATACATACATTATGCAATAAGACTCCATGCATGCGGTACCGACTATTCGTGAACATATAGTTCAACCTCACCGATCAAATCCAGATACGGCTACCAAGCTCACTAGTCCCACTCATTTGAGACCTAGTGACTCACTCACTAATTCCTCACCATGGGAATTAGCTACCACCCCAAGGGCTATGCTATGCACGCTAAATCACCTAGCATGCAAACATCAACAACAATCCACAATAACTCACTCACTAATTCCTCACCATGGGAATTAGCTACCACCATAAAGGCCATACTATGCACGCTAAATCACCTAGCATGCAACATCAACAACAATCCACAATGGACATATGCTCACACTCTAAGCCATAAACAGTCCATTCACAATTGCATACATAACAGATACATTCACATCATTATGCATACCATCATACATCATCAGCATATTTATCACAGAATCATATTCATATCATGCCAAATAATAAATCACAGTATTAGCACACTCTACTAATACCTATACTGCTCAAAACAACGGGAAATGATCCCTACTATATCATCCACCGATATAGGCCAATCACCCAATATGTCCACAATATTTAAATATCAATTTTTCACTTTTCCAACAGTGTTAACCGGTTAACACCCTGGGTTAACCGGTTAACGCAACACAGAACACGCTTCCTGGCACATTTTAACAGTGTTAACCGGTTAACGCCCTGGGTTAACCGGTTAACGCAAGACAGACAGCAATTTCTCATAATTCATAACAGTGTTAACCGGTTAACACCCTGGGTTAACCGGTTAACGCAAGACAGAAAGCTGTTCCTGCGCTAACACGAACAGAATGCAGAATTACCCGCATTTTTCGCCGTCGGAGGACTTCCGGACCTCCGATTTCGATTCCGTAAACGGCTACACGTCCAGAAAATCACAACTCATCCAAACATAGATTCAATCACAGTTTTTAACGTAATTATTCATCACCATTTACAACATTCATCATCCCAATTAGGGTCAATTCAATGGCTTATTACTACCCATTACATGTTAACCCATAATACCCATTAAACGACGATAAACCCCCCTTACCTGAGTTAATCCGGCAAATCCTTTCTTGACCTTCAACAATCGTGAATTCTCCTCTTGAGCCCTAGCCTCTTCTTCTCCCTTTCTCAGTTCCTTCTCTTTTCTCCCAATGTTACGTGTTCTCTGCTTTCACGTAAAAACCCTTTTTACCAAATGGGACCTTATATATATTCCAACTTTATTATTCCAATAATAATAATCCAAATAATATTCCAATTATTTAATTAAATTAATAAATATACTTATTAACTTAAATTAAATAATTATCATATTTTATCGGGGTGTTACAACTCTCCCCCACTAAAAGAGTTTTCGTCCTCGAAAACATACCTCAAGCGAATAACTCAGGATAAGACTCCTTCATCTGACTCTTAAGTTCCCAAGTCACATTGCCACCTGCTGGTCCTCCCCAAGCTACCTTTACCAAAGCAATCTCTTTACCCCGCAACTGCTTCAACTCTCGATCCTCAATCCTCATAGGTGATGTTTCAACAGTCAGGTTATCTCTCACCTGTACATCATCTACTTGGACCACATGCGACGGATCGGGAATGTACCTCCTCAACTGAGACACATGAAAAACCTCATGCAAATTCGCAAGTGACGGCGGTAAAGCGATACGATAGGCTACCTCCCCTATCCTTTCCAAAATCTGATAAGGACCAATAAATCGAGGTGTCAACTTCTTCGACTTCAAAGCTCGACCAACCCCAGTTATCGGAGTAACACGAAGAAACACATGATCTCCCTCTTGAAACTCAAGTGACTTCCTCCTCTTGTCGTGATAACTTTTCTGACGACTCTGAGCAATCCTCATCTTCTCCTGAATCATCTTAATCTTTTCCGTAGTTTGTTGAACAATCTCCGGTCCAACCACAGCACTCTCACCGGACTCATACCAATATAAAGGTGTCCGACATCTCCTACCATACAAAGCTTCAAACGGTGCCATACCAATGCTCGAATGAAAACTATTGTTGTAGGTAAACTCAATCAAAGGTAAATAACAATCCCAAGCACCTCCCTTTTCCAAAACACAAGCCCTCAAAAGATCCTCCAGCGACTGAATCGTCCTCTCAGTCTGACCATCAGTCTGCGGATGATATGCAGAACTCAATCTCAGCTTAGTTCCCAAAGCCCTCTGCAAACCTTCCCAGAACTTCGATGTAAATCTAGGATCTCTGTCCGAAACAATACTCGACGGAATACCATGCAAACTTACAATTTTCTCAATATACAACTCGGCTAATCTCTCTAACGGATAATCCATTCTGATCGGAATGAAATGAGCCGATTTTGTCAATCTGTCAACAATCACCCAAATAGCTTCAAAATTCTTAATTGTCCTCGGTAAACCCGAAACAAAATCCATACTGATACTATCCCACTTCCACTCTGGAATAGCCAACGGTTGCATTAGCCCAGACGGCTTCTGATGCTCAATCTTTGACTTCTGACAAGTCAAACAGGAATAAACAAAACTCGCAATTTCTCTTTTCATTCCCGGCCACCAAAATAACTTTTTCAAATCATGATACATCTTCGTAGCCCCAGGATGAATACTCAGGCCACTACGGTGTCCTTCCTCAAGAATACTCTTCTTAAGTTCGGTAACATCTGGAATACACACCCGCTTACCAAATTTCAAAACACCATTCTCATCAACTCTGAATTCACCACCTTGACCTTGATTCACTAGAGTCAACTTATCAACCAAAAGCACATCGGATTTCTGACCCTCTCTAATCTCATCCAGAATACCACTCGTTAACTTCAGCATTCCCAATTTAACACTATTGTGAGTACTCTCACACACCAAACTCAAGTCTCTAAACTGCTCAATTAAATCCAACTCCTTAACCATTAACATAGACATATGCAATGATTTCCGACTCAATGCATCAGCCACTACATTTGCTTTGCCCGGATGGTAATTCAAACCAAAGTCATAATCTTTCAGAAACTCTAACCATATCCTCTGTCTCATATTCAGCTCTTCTTCAGATTTCGAATACACCAAAATATCGTCAATAAACACCACAACAAACTTGTCTAGGTATGGATGGAAAATCCTATTCATATACTCCATAAATACTCCAGGCGCATTAGTCACACCAAAAGGCATTATAGAATACTCATAATGTCCATACCTTGTTCTGAAAGCAGTCTTCTGAATATCCTCAGTTTTCACACGTATCTGATGATACCCCGATCTCAAAACTATTTTGCTGAACACACTCGCACCAACCAACTGATCCATCAAATCATCAATCCTCGGCAAAGGATACCGATTCTTGATCGTCACTTTATTCAGTTGCCTGTAGTCCACACACAACCTCATAGTACCTTCTTTCTTCTTAACCAATAACACTGGTGCACCCCACGGTGACACACTCGGACGAATAAATTTCTTATCCAACAGATCTTCCAACTGACTCTTCAATTCAGTTAACTCAATAGCAGACATACGGTACGGAGCCATCGACATCGGCCTGGTACCAGGTACCAAATCAATCGAGAACTCAACTTCACGATCTGGCGGTAATTCATTCACTTCTTCAGGAAACACATCAGGAAATTCACACACCACGGCTAGATCGCAAATCATCAGTTTATCTTTAGCCTCCAAAGTCGCTAACAGCATAAACAACTCTGCCCCATTTGCTACTGCCTCATTCACCTGCCTTGCTGATAGAAACAAACTCTTTCCTTCCTCAATCTCAGGAAAGATCACAGTCTTATCAAAATAGTTGATATAAACTCGGTTAAACACCAACCAGTTCATACCCAAGATAACATCAATCTGCACTAGTGGAAGACACACAAGGTCCATTCCAAAGTCTCTACCAAAAATACTCAAAGGGAAATTTAAACAAACTGAAGTAGTAGTCACTGAACCCTTCGCAGGAGTATCAATCACCATACCCCCATGCATCTCAGATATCTCTAATTTAAGTTTCACAGCACAATCCAAAGATATAAAGGAATGAGTCGCACCTGTGTCAATAATAGCTACAAGAGGAAAGCCATTAATATAACACGTACCTCGGATCAAACGATCATCTGCAGAAGTCTCAGAACCCGATAAAGCAAAGACCTTGCCTCCCGACTGGTTCTCTTTCTTCGGCTTAGGACACTGTGGGCTAATATAACCCACCTCTCCACAGTTGAAACAAGTCACAGTCTTCAACCGGCACTCTGCAGCCAAGTGTCCACCCTTTCCACACTTGAAACACTTCTTCTCAGCACTGGTACACTCATGGAAACGATGTCCAGCCTGACCACATCTGTAACACTTAGCAGGGGCACTGGAGTCTCCCCCACTAGGTCTCCTCATCCCACTCTGTCTCTGGAAACCTTTGCCAGCTGCATACGGTTTCCCACGATCATTCTGATTCTTGCCTTTCCTATCAACCCTCTGTTGATAGCTCTCCGCTCTGGCCTTGGTATCTTGTTCAAAAATCCTGCAACAGTCAACCAAGTCAGAAAACACTCTAATCCGCTGATACCCAATAGCCTGCTTGATCTCGGGACGTAACCCGTTCTCAAACTTCACACATTTTGAAAATTCCCCAGTAGCCTCATCATAGGGAGTGTAATACTTCGACAGCTCTGTGAACTTAGCAGCATACTCAGTAACAGACCGGTTGCCCTGCTTCAATTCTAAGAACTCTATCTCTTTCTTTCCTCTGACATCCTCTGGAAAGTACTTCCTCAGGAATCTCTCTCTAAACACCGCCCAAGTGACCTCAGCACCCCCAGCAGCTTCCAACTCAGTGCGGGTAGCAACCCACCAATCATCTGCTTCCTCTGACAGCATATGCGTACCGAACCTGACCTTCTGGTTATCGGCACACTCAGTCACTCAGAAGATCCTCTCGATCTCCTTCAACCACTTCTGAGCACCATCTGGATCGTATGCTCCCTTGAACATTGGAGGATTGTTCTTCTGGAACTCACTCAGTTGACGAGTAGCTCCCAGTCCCACAACATTCGGATTTCCTCCAAGTACTCCAGCTAGCATACCCAGAGCCTCAGCAATCGCAGCATCGTCTCTACCTCTTCCAGCCATCTCTATTCTGAGTCAATCCAACAAGCTAAAACAATAAGTACTGATAGGGTTACACAACACCTATCACATACAGGGAAACAGAATAATTACGACTCGACTCGACCGACTATGCTCTGATACCACTAATGTAACACCCTTCTAAATTACCCCAATAATAATTAAAACAACAAATATAAATCAGAGTAGATATGCAATTTAAGGGTGTCACACTTGACACTTCACACCATTCACCAAAATAGTTTGTCATGCTCATTTAATAATCAAAATAAAATATTGCACAATTCGCAGCGGATAGAGATCTAATCAATCATGCAAACCATGTAATCACATTACATGTAAAACGGTTCCACAACCAAAAGAAAACAAGGTAAAACATCCTGTCCCGATGTTACATCTACCAGAGCATGACCCACTAAGGAACTACACTAGACTTCAAGCACTAGCTTCTACTCAATCACTGCTCGTTACCTGAAACATAGTTGTAAGGGTGAGTTCCTCAATCGATATAATAAGCATTATAAAATATCATGTCATGCTAAGTAATTTAACACATTTCATCACCCAAATCAGATCACACATTCAGCAACGGCAACATCAACTCATAATCATACTCAACACAATACAACACAAAACACACGTGTAATATTGGAATACATCCATTCATATTATACGTCATACATACATTATGCAATAAGACTCCATGCATGCGGTACCGACTATTCGTGAACATATAGTTCAACCTCACCGATCAAATCCAGATACGGCTACCAAGCTCACTAGTCCCACTCATTTGAGACCTAGTGACTCACTCACTAATTCCTCACCATGGGAATTAGCTACCACCCCAAGGGCTATGCTATGCACGCTAAATCACCTAGCATGCAAACATCAACAACAATCCACAATAACTCACTCACTAATTCCTCACCATGGGAATTAGCTACCACCATAAATGCCATACTATGCACGCTAAATCACCTAGCATGCAACATCAACAACAATCCACAATGGACATATGCTCACACTCTAAGCCATAAACAGTCCATTCACAATTGCATACATAACAGATACATTCACATCATTATGCATACCATCATACATCATCAGCATATTTATCACAGAATCATATTCATATCATGCCAAATAATAAATCACAGTATTAGCACACTCTACTAATACCTATACTGCTCAAAACAACGGGAAATGATCCCTACTATATCATCCACCGATATAGGCCAATCACCCAATATGTCCACAATATTTAAATATCAATTTTTCACTTTTCCAACAGTGTTAACCGGTTAACACCCTGGGTTAACCGGTTAACGCAACACAGAACACGCTTCCTGGCACATTTTAACAGTGTTAACCGGTTAACGCCCTGGGTTAACCGGTTAACGCAAGACAGACAGCAATTTCTCATAATTCATAACAGTGTTAACCGGTTAACACCCTGGGTTAACCGGTTAACGCAAGACAGAAAGCTGTTCCTGCGCTAACACGAACAGAATGCAGAATTACCCGCATTTTTCGCCGTCGGAGGACTTCCGGACCTCCGATTTCGATTCCGTAAACGGCTACACGTCCAGAAAATCACAACTCATCCAAACATAGATTCAATCACAGTTTTTAACGTAATTATTCATCACCATTTACAACATTCATCATCCCAATTAGGGTCAATTCAATGGCTTATTACTACCCATTACATGTTAACCCATAATACCCATTAAACGACGATAAACCCCCCTTACCTGAGTTAATCCGGCAAATCCTTTCTTGACCTTCAACAATCGTGAATTCTCCTCTTGAGCCCTAGCCTCTTCTTCTCCCTTTCTCAGTTCCTTCTCTTTTCTCCCAATGTTACGTGTTCTCTGCTTTCACGTAAAAACCCTTTTTACCAAATGGGACCTTATATATATTCCAACTTTATTATTCCAATAATAATAATCCAAATAATATTCCAATTATTTAATTAAATTAATAAATATACTTATTAACTTAAATTAAATAATTATCATATTTTATCGGGGTGTTACAGGTGCCTTCTTTTGCTATGCCTCCACTAGGCTTCAAAGCAGCAATAGTGGGTTTAGGTTTGGCAACTTCCTTGCCTTTCCCTTTATCATCTTTGAGGACAATCCTCATGTTTCGGTACCAATCCAGAAAATTTGTCCCAGACAATTTTTCCTTCTCAAGGATTGATCGCAAGATGTTGTTAGAGGTGTTTGTTGTCATGGTAATCTACATAAGGATTAATGAAGATATAAGTATCATTGACATATTTAATTAGGCCTTTAATTAAATATGCTCCCACTATTTTACTCAAAACAAATGACCCTCATCATTTGATTCGGAAAATCCCGTTGGAAGATTTTCTAGTGGGTCGAGATCCATATTTCACTTCGTTATAAGTCCGCATAGGCGGATTACACAAAACTAGGTTATTTAGGTAGGAACTCCTTCCAATTGTATCTCATACAACTCTCGAAAATTTCAGTTGGGTGAATAACTCCTTATTCCAATCCATCATATGGATCATTCCCAACTTTTGCTTCTAGACATATATAATATTATTATAATTAAGTTTAACCCATCGTTTTAGCAGTTGGATATTACAATTATCCCATCGCACCTTACTAATACAGAACATGCACCTTGCGTAGGCGAAACCTATATTATCTGATACTAGTCTTGATGAATGCTAAAATTTGGAAAGTAAACATATATAATATTATTATAATTTGTTTAGTTAAGTTTGACCAATTGTTTTAATAGTTGGATATTACAATTATCTCATCGCACCTTACTAATATAGAACATGCACCTCGCGTAGGCGAAACCTACATTATCCGATACTAGTCTTGATGAGTGTTAAAACTTGGAAAGCATAAACTTAATATTTAATTTGAGGGATTTGCAATTATCCTGATCTCACCGGCTTATTTATCATATAAATCGTCTCTCACATGCATCAACATACATTTACATGCATCAACATACATACATACATAATGAAACAGTTATGGCCCCTAGCGTAGTTGTTCTCCCAAGCCAATGAGAGAACCTAAGCTAACCTAATAACGATCTAAGCTTCCCCAAGCAAGATCTTCAAGGTTGTCCTCCTTTGGCATTGACTTTTTTGCTTTCTTCATGTCATTACATTACATAAAAGAAACTCGTTTTACATACAAGGGAGTGAGATGAGAAAAGAAGTTACATTGAGAGATTAAAAGAGAGGCACGACACGCAGGTCGTATTTTAAAACCCAAAACAAAATAAAGGAAAACTAAGGCCTAACCGATCACCCAAGACAATAATAAACACATTATTATTATTATCAATTTTAATTCTTTTAATCAATTAAAACCAAATTAAATCTCGACGACCGATCACATTACGCAGAGTTAGCCGAACGGATGAATTTTGCCTTGCGTTAATCGGTTAACCAAATGCGTTAACCGGTTAACACTGTTTGAAATCTGTTCAAAAATTATTTTCTGCCTTGCGTTAACCGGTTAACCAAATGCGTTAACCGGTTAACACTATTTGAAAATCTCTTAGAAAACTTAATTCCTTCTTGCGTTAACCGGTTAACCAAATGTGTTAACCGGTTAACACTGTTTGAAAATCTCTTAAAAGGCGGTATTTCGTCTTGCGTTAACCAGTTAACCAAATGCGTTAACTGGTTAACACTGTTTGAAAAACAGTTAGAAAGCAGTATTCCGTTTCGCGTTAACCGGTTAACCATATGCGTTAACCGGTTAACACTGTTCGAAAAAGTGTTTAGAAAGCACAACTCTTGTGCAGTCACAACCCCAATCGCATAACTCTCAGACAACACAACCCTTGTGTCGTCACTACCCCTGATGCACCAATTTCAGACCGTCAAACACATCTCGATTGTTGATTCAGTATGATTGATCAATATGTCATTGCTTAACCATACTAATGTCGGATCAAGAAGCAAACGACCATTGATCGCTCAAAGGAAAACAATCATTAAGTATTTGAATGAACGAAACAAGAACACTATTGTAACACCCCAAAATTTGCCCCCCTCATTCATGCATTCATTTTTAGGTCATTTAACATTTCATATTGCATTTCATCATATCAATCAGAATCAGATCCAAGAAACTTCATTTAAAAAAAAACGAAAAAAAAACAAAAACAAAAAAAAGAAAAGAAAATAATAATAATAATAATAAAAATTTAACTAAATATATAAATAAATAAAATAAAATATAACCGAATTTTTTTTGGACTTGGACCTCTCTCAAAAGCCCACTAAGCTACCAATATTAGTCTATAAATACCAAGGCTTCACTTGAGAAGAAGGAAGAGAAGCAAAATACTCTGAGGTTTCCTTGGAACAAAACCCTGGACAAAACCTGGAGAGAAACCTAGATAGAGAGAGTGAGAATTAATCTGCAGCAACCTCCAGGCAACTCTGAAAGGTTCATTCTGACTCACACACTTTCAGCTCAAGCAAACCCTAACATTGGTTTGCAAATCCAGCCGTGCCATTTGATTTCAACCGATCTCTCCAATCAGGTTTGCCCTATATCCATCATCTTTATGCGTTTCATTTGAATGCTCTAAATGTATGAGGTATTATGGGTGAATTTGATACCCTTTTGATGCATGTGTTTGACAAGAGGTTTATGCCTCCTACCCTTGGTTGCTTTTTGTGAGCTTTTTGCGAATTTTAATGGCATGACTCATGTGGTTACATTTTGATTTGGGGGCAACTCTTGGTTACCCTATTTTGTTTATCTAACCTGTTTGTTGAGTTTTGTTTTGTGAGGGCTCATATGACTCTTGCAGAGATGGTTTGCCTGGTGTTCCACTTTATTTGTGGGATACCACCTGGAGGTTTCATTCTGATTACCTGTACTGACTCACTTTCTTTGATGGTGTTAGCTTGGAAGGATCTCAGGGTTTCCTTGTTCCGTTAATTACTGTTACTTCGGATCTTTATCGCTTTCTTAGCTGGAAGACCTCGATAGGAGGCAATGTTTTGTGTGTTTACTTTATGCAGGTTCCTTCGTCTAGGATTTCCCTTTTTGCATGAGCATCCCTAACCCTACCAACTCATTGATTTTTCTTCTCCTAAGAACACGTTTACTCCTTCTACTACAGGAGAATAAGTCTTCAAAGGTCGAGCATCCGGTAGATTGCGTAGTAACGTCGTTCATCCAAAACCAACCCCGTAGTTAGCCGAACTACGGCTTGCTCTGATTCTCAATCTAGATGAGATACGTAGGCATAAGACACAATGTCTTAGCGAGCACAATTACCCTTAACCCCTAGGTAGCCGAGCTACGAAGACTCTGATTCTCATATTCATATGAGATACGTATGCAGTGGATGCGACATCCGTGCGAGTCATTTTCTTTTGACCCCTTTTTTTTTAGTAAATAACACATTAGATAAACCCACACCCTTTAGACAAGAACTACAAAAGTGGATCCCGTAGAGTACTACGGATGCGTAGGGTGCTAATACCTTCCCTTCGCATAATCGACTCCCGAACGCAAGATTTGGTTGCGAGACTCTATCTTGTCCTTTCCTTTTTCCAGGTTTACTTCGAGCGTTTCCTTTCCCTCCTTTGGGATAAATAACGCACGGTGGCGACTCTCCTGTCTTTCTTCGCCGGTTGTTTTTTTTTTCGCATTCCATTTTTCAGGTTGCGACAGCTGGCGACTCTGCTGGGGACCCGGTTTCCCTAAGCGAGTCCCTCCTAGCTTTTGTAGGTTGTTTGTTTATTGGGTGTTTATTCTTTTGTACAGGTATTTATCTTTCAGCATTTACCTGCTTTATTGCATTGTGTACATATGACTGCCGTATCTGCTGGTTCTGTTTGTGAGATGAGTTCTATACCCGGACTCGAGTGAAATTAAGATAGGAGAATGGCATAGTCTTGTTGACTTGTGTGGAGTTATTCCTTAGCAAGTTGACTTGCAAGCCCATTCACTTGGTGGAGGTCATGTTGGGATCAATAATGTCACACAAGTAAGTTATGGTTAGACATTACTTTTTCCAATATAGACCTTAGAAGCCAAGGACCTTAGTTTACCAAACCCATCTTGGCCTATTCGTAGGAAGTAGTGCAAAAGTCGTTCAAGTGTAAGATTTGATACGATTGTTACGCGATACTACACTCATAAGAGTCTCTCTTGAGAATATTTTTGGAATACGAGTAGTCGTTCCTCCGATAATATCCGAAAGATGGGATTATGACTATGGGAACCTTTTGTAGAACATGTTTGGCAGGTTTAAACCTTAGTACACTCCCTTTGGGTGGTTCTTAACCTAAACTCCATGCTCGTGACTTACAACAAACCCTTGATTCATGGTCGATCCGTTCAGGTATCCTTAATATCAATGAAACTTGGGTGTTGATAAGGTGTAAACCATAATCCACAAAAATGGATGGTTGATATTAAGGATAACATGATCCATCCCATGACCTTTGTTTGGTGTGCTTTGCTTGATCCTCTTAATTTCTCTCCAGGTAGTGCAACCTGACAGATGTTCAAGCGGATCCAGCAATTCTGATTGACATGCCATTGCATTGCATAACATCATCTGCATATTTGCATCCAACATCTCATGCTTATTCATTTGCAGGGTATTCCCTTTTTAAGGGGGGCCTTAAAATCGAATAAGCAGTGCATCGCATACCATACATACTAATCCTTGTTTGTTTTGCAGGTGTCACCGTAGTGTCTAATGTTTGTTCCCTGTATCAGGCAGTTATTGGTCCCAAGCGAGTTCACAGGTACCCGACAAAGGAAAACCGTCCACGACTAGCAATGGACCAGATACAGAAAGAACTGGCTGATATACGGGAAAGGATGGATCAGTTCATGACATTGATGACTGGTATGGCAGAAGGCCAGGCGAAGCTGAAGGAATTGGATGAGCAACCGAGGCCCGATCCAGAGGTGGAAATACCAAGTGCTGAGGGGAACCCTGGTAACCCTGTGAACACTTGAAACGCGGGTAACGCAAATGTTGATGGAAACCCGGGTAATGTTGGCAACACGGGAAATGTTGGGAATGGTATTGGCGAAAGGTACAATGTGAATCAAGGGATTCGGATTATCGGGCGCCCCGTTACTGAAGATTGTTAGTATGATCAATTTTCTTTGCACGACGAGGCCCTCGAGACCACTCGCCGTATGGATGAGCTTGCTGAGAAGCTCAAATCTTTGGAGTCTCAAAATTCCTTAGGTTTTGATGTCACCAATCTTGGTCTGGTTCAGGGAGTAAGGATCCCTCACAAGTTCAAACCTCCTACTTTTGAGAAATACAACGGGGCTTCTTGCCCACGCACTCATCTCCAATCTTATCTGGGAAGGTTGGGAGCTCACACTGAAGATGAAAAGTTGTGGATGTACTATTTTGAAGACAGATTAACTGGAGCCTCTCGTGAATGGTATTCTCATTTGTCTCGTACTACCATCAAGAGCTGGAAAGACTTGGCAGAGGCTTTTGTCAAGCAATATCAATACAACTTGGACATGGCTCCAAATCGGACCTTGTTGCAAGGAATGTCTCAGACTGCCAAGGAAACCTTTAGAGAATATGCTCAGCGTTGGAGATAGATTGTTGCATCCGTCCAACCCCCTATGTTTGAAAGGGAGATGGCGGACATGTTCATGAACACTCTTCAAGGCCATTATATCGAGAGATTGGCTGCTTGCCCGTCAATCAGCTTTACAGAGATAGTGATTGCTGGAGAAAGGATCGAGAGTCTGTTGAAGATGGGCCGAATTCAAGACAACAGTGCTTCCAACTCATCAATTCCCAAGAAACCGTTTGCTGGTAACGGTTAGCAAGAAGAGAAGGTGAGACGAGCGTTGTATATACCGGCAGAGGCAGGGGCAGATGACGCCCTAATTATTATCAAGATCAAGTGGCCGTAGTCACTATTCCAACACCTGTTCCTCAACCGCAGTATCATCCGCAACAGCAACCCAGGTACAACAATCAACAACAAGGAGGTAATCCGGGTCAGCAGAGACCCTATCAACAACGTCCAAGGCAGGTGGACCGGGTCATTGAGCCAATCCCAATGCCTTATTCTGTATTACTTCCCAAGCTGATTGACATGAATCTGGTTACGTTGAGAACTCTGGCCCCACCGGTCGATCCCAACAATCTGCCTAGAGGTTATGATGTCAACGCCAGATGTGCTTTTCACTCCAACGCACCTGGCCATACTACAGATAATTGCAAGGCTCTCTAGCTAAAGGTACAAGATTTGAGAGATGCCCAGGCCATCAATTTTTCTCCGGTGCCTAATGTTATCCAAAACCCGATGCCAGCTCATGACGGGCAGAGGATTAATGTTGTTGATAGTGGGGAAACTTTGAATTTGGTTTCTGATGTGACTAAAGTGAAGACTTCGCTATCGGTGGTCAAAGACTGACTCTTGAAAGGACGGATTTTCCCGGGCTGTGGGGAAGAGTGCAGAAATTGTCAAGACACCGAGAACGGATGTGATAGTTTGAGAAGGGGTATTCAGCAACTGATAGATGAAGGTTGTCTTCAGTTCGATCAGACTCGTCCATTGAAGAATGATGTGTCGACAGTAACATTTTATTTCACTCCTGAAGAAATATATGTTCCCGAGAGACCTGCTCCGACAACAATATATTTCCCAGAAAGTCCGGCACCAATTTACTCTGACAACCCTCAACCGACTTTGATTGGTCCGGTCACCATCGCGGTACCAGGACCTGTTCCGTATGAGAAAGACAGTGCTATCCCGTGGCACTATGGGGCTGATATCTACTGTCAGGGGCAGAAAGTTAACGAAGAAGACATTGACATTGGTAGCTCCGTTGTAGACAATGTTGGAGGAATTGGTGGCTTCACCCGCAGTGGACGCCTATTTGCACCATCAACATTGCGCATGAATGCTGAAGCTGAAGCAGCTGCCAAGGCTAAAGGAAAACAGGTATCCGCCGAAGAGGTTACTATCGAGGAAGCTCCTCCTAAGACCGCATTCGAGAAGGAAGTGGATGAGTTTATGAGGATT
Source organism: Lathyrus oleraceus (assembly GCF_024323335.1). Lineage (NCBI taxonomy): Eukaryota > Viridiplantae > Streptophyta > Magnoliopsida > Fabales > Fabaceae > Lathyrus > Lathyrus oleraceus. Next base: position 441,782,680 of record NC_066584.1, on the reverse strand, counting down.
ATCAAGAAAAGTGACTACAAGGTAGTCGACCAGCTAAATCAGACACCCTCAAAAATCTCCATTCTCTCACTATTGATGTGCTCTGAGGCACACAAAGCATCCTTGTTGGAAGTACTGAATATGGCTTATGTTTCCCCAGAGATAATTGTTGACCAGCTGGAGTCGGTAGTTTCGAATGTACACACTAGCCATGCGCTAGGTTTCACCGATTATGACCTAACACCTGAGGGCAGGAATCACAACAAAGTCTTGCATATCACAATGGAATGCAAAGGGACGGTGCTTTCCCATGTTTGGTTGATACAGGTTCTTCTCTGAATGTTCTCCCAAAGAAAGCCTTAACGAAGTTGGATTGCGATGACGCCACCCTAAGGCCGAGTAATTTAGTTGTAAGGGCTTTTGATGGCTCTAAGCGAGTTGTTTGTGGCGAAATTGAGTTGCTAGTTAAGATTGGACCGCAGGTATTCAAGAGTACCTTTTATGTGATGGATATCCAGCCTGCCTATAGTTGTCTGCTAGGTCGACCCTGGATTCATGTTGCCGGTGTTGTTACTTCTACTCTCCACCAGAAGCTCAAATATGGACTAGAAGGTCGGATCGTCACCGTCTGTGGTGAAGAGGATATTTTTGTTAGCCACCTGTTTACATTTAAGTATGTGGAGATGGATGGCGAGATGCATGAGATGATGTGTCAGGGCTTCGAAGCCATAAACATCAGTGAGGTTGCGCCCGAAACTGTCTTTTCACCTGAGTCTGAGAAGGTCGGGACTTCTATCACTTCATACAAGCAAGTTGTTGAAGTGGTTAAGGCTGGTAATGCCCAAGGCTGGGGCAAATTTGTGGAGCCAATCATAAAAGAAGACAAGTTTGGATTGGGGTATACTCCGGGGTCTCAGAAGAATGAAGCCGGTACTTTCTCCAGCGGGGGTTTGGTTTCTCCCCACACCGTCAATGCTGCAGATGAAGACAAGTCTGACAGCGACTGTGACTCAGATAGCTGGATTTGCCCGTGTGTCCCAAGAGAAAAGCTCGACAATTGGTCGTCTGAAAAAGTCATCCGGTTTACTCTACTGAAGGAGTAATTTTTATTGTTTTCCTTATATAACATGCATAACAAAGTCTTACACTTTGACCAAGGTGTAATGACTCATCTGTAGGGCCATCCATTTAGTTACATTTCGCAATTATTTTCACCATCGATAAAGGACAGCTTTTGCAAACAATTTTGTGTTCTCTTTCTTTCAATTATTTTTACTTTTACAAAAACGGCAATGTTTCTTTTTCATGTTTCTTTTTCCTTTTTCTTTCCAAAAAAACACCTCGTAAAACTAATCACCCGGATCTCACTGCTAACGACACTGCTATGGCCAAGTATGACTTCGATAATCCTATCTATCAAGCCGAAGAAGGGGTTGAGGAAGATTGTGAATTGCCTGAGGAGTTAGCCAGGTTGTTGAAACAGGAGGACCGAGCTATCACACCTTATCAGGAGGTGGTTGAGACCATCAACATTGGTACCGAAGACGACAAGAAAGAGATCAAGATCGGGGACAGTCTACAGGCCGAGAGGAAAAGACTGTTGATCATGTACTTGACTGTGTTAGAAAGGTCAATGGGTTGTGTGCTCGGTCATCATGACGAGTCAGGTCGAAAAGAGCATGCAATATACTACCTTAGCAAAAAGTTTACCGACTGTGAACAAAGATACTCACTGCTCGAGAAAACTTGTCGCGCTTTGGCATGGGCTGCTCGCCGACTAAGACAGTATATGTTGACTCACACGACTCTATTGATATCAAAGATGGATCAAGTCAAGTATATTTTTGAAAAGCCAGCAGGGTTGCTAGGTGGCAAAGGATGCTGACAGAGTATGACATCCAATACATTTCACAAAAAGCCATCAAAGGAAGTGTCTTGTCAGACTATCTTGCCGCGCAACCGATTGATGATTACCAACCTATGAGGTTCGACTTTCCTGATGAGGACATCATGTTTCTCAAATCGAAATATTGCGAGGAACCACTCCCGGAGGAGGGGCCTGACCCTGAATCCAAATGGATTATGATGTTTGATGGGGCGGTCAACGTTAATGGTCGCGGAGTTGGTGCAGTGTTGATCATACCGGAGGGGGTTCATATGCCATTTTGTGCCAGAATAACTTTTCCCTGCACCAACAATGAAGCCGGATGAAGCAGAATGGGTCCGTTCTCGATACAATCAGCTAAGCCTAGTTGAGGAAAAGAGACTAGCAGCTATATGCCATGGCCAGCTATATCAGAGACGGACGAAGAGAGCATTTGATCAGAAAGTGCGTCCTCGGGAGTATCGAGTCGATGAATTGGTACTCAAAAGAATTCTTCCTCCCAACACAGATCACAGAGGCAAATGGACACCGAACAACGAGGGTCCATACGTGGTTAAAAGAGTTTTCTCTGGCGGAGCTCTGATGCTAACAACCATGGATGGCGAAGACTTCCCGTCCCCTGTCAACTCAGACGCAGTTAAAAAATACTTTGCATAAAATAGACCCGCTGGACAGTAAAAAGAATAGTCCAGGCAAAAAAGGGGCATCCCGACGAACCAAAAAAAAGAATGAAGAGGTTCGGGCAAAAATTAGGGATATAAAAAAAAAATGTACACCCGGTGAGTCGAAAACCCGAAAGGGCGGCTCAGGAAAAAAAGGGTATCCCGGTGGATTGAAAACCCAAAAGGGCGGTCCACGCAAAAGTTAGGGAATAAGCGAATAACTGCGATCTGAGTTCATCCGTGTTATATCACCGTTTCATTCAATCTGGCAATCTTTGAAGGTAAAAGATCGATTAATCATCCACTTCAGAAAGCAAGATGAGGAGAGCGTCTTGAGGACATACGAGCGATAGCAGAGTCAAAACTCGGTGGGACCCCGTTTCCACATTGCCATTAGGATAGTTTCTCTTGTTCAATTTATAGCGATCGCCTCTTTCCAGGGACCAGCTTCCTGATGCACTCGCCTATTCTTGGCACAAATTTTTCGACCAATAAAAGTCGAATAATTCAGTTAAAAAGCCTCTTTACTTTTCATTTATCAGTTTGTTTGCAAAAGATGTCTGAATTCTTGAGGAAACATATTGCATCTGAATGTAATGGTGGCTTTTGCAGATGACTTGCGCAGGAAAACAGTCAAAATTGCTTTGAATGTGCTTAATCCCAGACGGTGAATTCAAACCGAGTAATTCTCCAGGGCATACGTGTATTTTTTGGTTACAGGTCATAGGAACCGGATGCCAAGTCATGAATCCTCACCCCCACGCGGTTGACAAAGCCTCTCCTCTGCAGAGCAGGTTCCCCAGTAGAGTTGACAGTATCCAGACTGTATATCTCCAGCGGAGTCGACAGTGCCAGACTGTATCTTCCCAGCAACAATGGAGTAGTCGCATACCCAACAGACAAGAGGGTGGTGTTCCCAGTGTTCATCTCGTCCCCATCAGATTATTTTTTTAACAGATTTGTTTTAATCCCCAGCCTGAGGACGATTAGAAAGTTCATATCCCCAGCAAAGGTCGATTCCTACGACATTTCCCCAAGAAGTGCTTTCCCCACAGACTCTCCTCGCAGAGCCTCGCCAAACAAAGTTTCCATAGTTGATACTTCCCCAGCAAGGTCAACTTTTCAAAAAAGGCCGATTTATTTTCGGTGGCTCCCCGGTCCCGGCAAACGGATCGTTCCCCACAGAGCATTCAAGGATTGATACAGCGATTCGCTCCCTGCCAGAGTTGCTTCCCCAAGCATATTTCTTTTTTCTTTTGCACCATGCATAACATTTGCATTTGCATTTGCATGCATATCAAACATACACATAAGCTGATAAACAGGTTCTTCAAAGCAGACTGAAAAATTACTTTACAACCAAAGTCATGAGATTCGGCCAGAGGATCAAGTGTATGTGTGACCCAGCATGAGGGTCATTTCGAAGATTCAGCCTGAGAATCGTTTTCCAGAGATCCAGCCTGAGGGTCATTTCGAAGATTCATCCAGAGAGTCAACTACGAGCGTTATTTCCCCAGCAAGCCAGCTGGAGGAATAGATTGACAGCTCAACAGAAAATCAACCTACAAGAGGATGCAGCCTGCATATCGCATTTAAAAAAACAAAGTCTAATCGAAGAGTCGTTATAACATGTTCTAGCCTGAAGAATATGTACGAAGCCCAAAAGTGGGATATTCTTGAAGCTGCATATCTAACATGAAGACTGTAGATTTTGAAAGAGGGTCAACCAGCGCATGCCCCAGATGCGAGATCCTGATGATGGGAATTTATCATCAAAACAATCCAGATCTAGCCAGAAGATCAAAGTCAGGTCTAGCCTGAAGACCGGAAATAGATTCAGCCAGAGAATCGAAACAATTCAGATCTAGCCAGAAGATCGAAGTAGATTCAGCCAGAGAATCAAAGAAAATAGATTCAGCCAGAGAATCAAAATTAAGAAGATCTAGCCAGAAGATCGAAGTCAGGTCTAGCCCGAAGACCGGAAATAGATTCAGCCAGAGAATCGAAACAATTCAGATCTAGCCAGAAGATTGAAGTAGATTCAGCCAGAGAATCAAAGAAAATAGATTCAGCTAGAGAATCGAAACAAAGGAGATCTAGCCAGAAGATCGAAGAAGATCTAGCCAGAAGATCGAAGAAGATCTAGCCAGAAGATTGAAACCGTATCCAGCCCGAGGATCAAAATTAACATCCAACCAGAGGACTAAATTGAGTATAGATTCAGCCAGAGGATCGAAACTCCAGATTAAGTTAGAAGACTGATTCAGATTCAGCCAGAGGATCGGAAGAGAAATAAATAGCGCGGTGTATTTCAGCATTTTTGTGGTGTTCTCGGAGCGCAAATTTTCGGTTTGTCTTTGGTATTCAATCACAGCTCACCCTGTTTGTCTGATAAGTTGTTCGCTTTCATCCTGCTCGGGTTAGCTGATGATCGAATAGGGGGAGCTGTAACACCCCAAAATTTGCCCCCCTCATTCATGCATTCATTTTTAGGTCATTTAACATTTCATATTGCATTTCATCATGTCAATCAGAATCAGATCCAAGAAACTTCATTTAAAAAAAAAACGGAAAAAAAAAGAAAAAAAACGGAAAATAAAAACGAAAACGAAAAGAAAAAAAAAAGAAAAAAAGAAAAATGAAAAAAAATAAAATAATAATTAAATAAATAAAATAAAATATAACAGATTTTTTTTTGGACTTGGACCTCTCTCAAAAGCGCACTAAGCTACCAATATTAGTCTATAAATACCAAGGCTTCACTTGAGAAGAAGGAAGAGAAGCAAAATACTCTGAGGTTTCCTTGGAACAAAACCCTGGACAAAACCTGGAGAGAAACCTAGACAGAGAGAGTGAGAATTAATCTGCAGCAACCTCCAGGCAACTCTGAAAGGTTCATTCTGACTCACACACTTTCAGCTCAAGCAAACCCTAACATTGGTTTGCAAATCCAGTCGTGCCATTTGATTTCAATCGATCTCTCCAATCAGGTTTGCCCTATATCCATCATCTTTATGCCTTTTGTAACACCCCGATAAAAAAATAAGATAATTATTTAATTTAAGTTAATATTATATTTATTAATTTAATTAAATAATTGGAATTATTGGATTATTATTATTATTATTGAAATAATAATTATTGGAAAATATATATAAGTTGGAAATAAGGAAAAAGAGTTCCATTTGGTAAAAAGAGTTTTCACGTGAAACAGAGAAGCGATTGAGAAAGTAGAGAAAGGGCAAAGAGGCAGAGCAAGAGGAAGAAGATTGGAGAAGAGAAAAGCTTGGAGCTTAGAGATTGTCGGATTAACTCAGGTAAGGGGGGGTTTATCGTCGTTTAATGGGTATTATGGGTTAACATGTAATGGGTAGTGAGAAACCGTTGAATTGACCCTAATTGGGATTAGGAATGCTAACAATTGTGATGAATAAGTGGTGCTAAATCTGAAATTGAATCGGTAATTGGATGGGTAGTGTTTTCCCGAACGTATAGCTTTTTACGGAATTGGAATCGGAGGTCCGGAAGTCCTCCAACGGCGGAAAATGCGGAGAATTCTACATTCTGCTTTGTGTTAGCGCAGGAACAGCTTTCTGTCTTGCGTTAACCGGTTAACCCAGGGTGTTAACCGGTTAACACTGTTTTGAATTGTGTAAATTTGCTGTTTTGTCTGCGTTAACCGGTTAACCCAGGGCGTTAACCGTTAACACTGTTGTGAATTGCCAGGAAGCGTGTTTCTGCCTGCGTTAACCGGTTAACCCAGGGCGTTAACCGGTTAACACTGTTGAAAAGTGGAAAAATTGTTATTTAAAATGTTGTGTACCTATTTGATGGTTGCCTATATCGGTGTGTGATATAGTAGGGATTAATTCCCGCTGTTTTGAGCAGTATAGGTATTAGTAGAGTGTGCTAATACTGTGACTGAATTATTTGACATGATATGATGTTTTGAGACATATGTTGATGATGTATGATTGTATGCATAATGCTTTGAATGTATCAGTTATGTATGCATTTGTGAATAGACTGTTGTATGGCTTAGAGTGTGAGCATATGTCTATTCTTGGGTTGTTGTTGATGTTGCATTGCTAGGTGATTAGCATGCATATTGTGGCCGTTATGGTGGTAGCTAATTCCCATGGTGAGGAATTAGTGAGTAAATCATTTTGGATTTGTTGTTGATGTTTGCATGCTAGGTGATTAGCGTGCATAGCATGGCCCTTGAGGGGTGGTAGCTAATTCCCGTGGTGAGGAATTAGTGAGTGAGTCACTAGGTCTCAAATGAGTGGGACTAGTGGGCTTGGTAGCCGTGCCTGGATTTGGACGGTGAGGTGAACTATATGTTCACAAATAGTCGGTACCGCATGCATGGAGTCTCATTGCATAATATGTATGGCGTATAATATGAATGGATGTATTCCAATATTATACGTGTAATTGTGTTGATATTGAGTATGAGTATGAGTTGTATTGGTATTGAATACGATGTTTGAGTTGATGTACCGTTACTGAATGTGTTATGTGATTAGGGTGATTAATGTGTTAAATTACTTAACATGACATGATATTTTATAATGCTTATTATATCGATTGAGGAACTCACCCTTACAATTATTTTTCAGGTAACGAGCAGTGATTGAGTAGAAGCTAGTGCTTGGAGTCTAGAGTAGTCTCCTTAGTGGGTCATGCTCTGATAGATGTAACATCGGGATGGGATATTTTAATTGTTTGTTGTGGTTGTTGAACCAGTTTACATGTACTGTGTTACATGTTTTGAATGATCGATTTGATCTCTATCCGCTGCGTATTGTGCAATGCTTTATGTTTTGAATTAAATAATGAGCATGACTAAATATTATGATGAAAGGTGTGAAATAATTGTGTGACACCCTTGATTGCATATTACTCTGATTGATATGTCGTTATTTTAATTAAATATTTGGGGTATTTTAGAAGGGTGTTACATTAGTGGTATCAGAGCCTGGTTGGTCGAGTCGAGTCGTAATTATTCTGTTCCCCTGTACGGGATAGGTGTTGTGTAACCCTATCAGTACTTATTGTTTTGGCTTGTTGGGTTTTCAGAATAGAGATGGCTGGAAGAGGTAGAGACGATGCTGCGATTGCTGAGGCTCTGGGTATGCTAGCTGGAGTACTTGGAGGAAATCCGAATGTTGTGGGAATGGGAGCTGCTCGTCAACTGAGTGAGTTCCAGAAAAACAATCCTCCAATGTTCAAGGGAGCATACGATCCAGATGGTGCTCAGAAGTGGTTGAAGGAGATCGAGAGGATCTTCCGAGTGACTGAGTGTGCCGATAATCAGAAGGTCAGGTTCGGTACGCATATGCTGTCAGAGGAAGCAGATGATTGGTGGGTTGCTACCCGCACTGAGTTGGAAGCTGCTGGGAATGCTGAATCACTTGGGTTGTGTTCAGAGAGAGATTCCTGAGGAAGTACTTTCCAGAGGATGTCAGAGGAAAGAAAGAGATAGAGTTCTTGGAATTGAAGCAAGGCAATCGGTCTGTTACTGAGTATGCTGCTAAGTTCACAGAGCTGTCAAAGTATTACACTCCCTATGATGAGGCTACTGGGGAATTCTCGAAATGTGTGAAGTTTGAGAACGGGTTGCGTCCCGAGATCAAGCAGGCTATTGGGTATCAGCGGATTAGAGTGTTTTCTGATTTGGTTGACTGTTGCAGGATTTTTGAACAGGATACCAAGGCTAGAGCAGAGAGCTATCAGCAGAGGGTTGATAGGAAAGGCAAGAATCAGAATGATCGTGGGAAACCGTATGCAGCTGGCAAAGGTTTCCAGAGACAGAGTGGGATGAAGAGGCCTAGTGGGGGAGACTCCAGTGCTCCTGCTAAGTGTTTCAGATGTGGTCAAGCTGGACATCGTATCCATGAGTGTACCAGTAATGAGAAGAAGTGTTTCAAGTGTGGCAAAGGTGGTCACTTGGCTGCAGAGTGTCGGTTGAAGACTGTGACTTGTTTCAACTGTGGAGAGGTGGGTCATATCAGTCCACAGTGTCCTAAGCCGAAGAAAGAGAATCAGTCAGGAGGCAAGGTCTTTGCTTTATCGGGTTCTGAGACTTTTTCAGATGATCGTTTGATCTGAGGTACGTGTTATATTAATGGCTTTCCTCTTGTAGCTATTATTGACACAGGTGCGACTCATTCCTTTATATCTTTGGATTGTGCTGTGAAACTTAAGTTAGAGATATCTGAGATGCATGGTAGTATGGTGATTGATACTCCTGCGAAGGGTTCAGTGACTACTACTTCAGTTTGTTTAAATTGTCCTTTGAGTATTTTTGGTAGAGACTTTGGGATGGACCTAGTGTATCTTCCCTTAGTACAGATTGATGTTATTCTGGGTATGAACTGGTTGGTGTTTAACCGAGTTTATATCAACTGTTTTGATAAGACTGTGACCTTTCCCGAGATTGAGGAAGGAAAGAGTTTGTTTCTATCAGCAAGGCAGGTGAATGAGGAAGTAGCAGATGGGGCAGAGTTGTTTATGCTGTTAGCGACTTTGGAGGCTAAAGATAAACTGGTGATTTGCGATCTAGCCGTGGTGTGTGATTTTCCTGATGTGTTTCCGGAAGAAGTGAATGAATTACCGCCAGAGCGTGAAGTTGAGTTCTCGATTGATTTGGTACCTGGTACTAGGCCGATGTCGATGGCTCCGTACCGTATGTCTGCTGTTGAGTTAACTGAATTGAAGAGTCAGTTGGAAGATCTGTTGGATAAGAAATTTATTCGTCCGAGTGTGTCACCGTGGGGTGCACCAGTGTTATTGGTTAAGAAGAAAGAAGGTACTATGAGGTTGTGTGTGGACTACAGGCAACTGAATAAAGTGACGATCAAGAATCGGTATCCTTTGCCGAGGATTGATGATTTGATGGATCAGTTGGTTGGTGCGAGCGTGTTCAGTAAGATAGATTTGAGATCTGGGTATCATCAGATACGTGTGAAAACTGAGGATATTCAGAAGACTGCTTTCAGAACAAGGTATGGACATTATGAGTATTCTGTAATGCCTTTTGGTGTGACTAATGCGCCTGGAGTATTTATGGAGTATATGAATAGGATTTTCCATTCGTACCTAGATAAGTTTGTTGTGGTGTTTATTGATGACATATTGGTGTATTCGAAATCTGAAGAAGAGCATGCTGAGCATTTGAGAGTGGTTTTAGAAGTTCTACGAGAAAAGAAGTTATTTGCTAAACTCTCTAAATGTGAATTTTGGTTAGAAGAGGTCAGTTTTCTTGGTCATGTGATTTCAAGAGGTGGTGTTGCTGTTGATCCTTCTAAGATAGAAGCGGTATCTAAGTGGGAAGCTCCTAAGTCTGTTGCTGAGATTCGAAGTTTCCTTGGTTTGGCTGGTTATTATAGGAAATTCATTGAGGGATTTTCTAAGTTGGCGTTACCGTTGACGATGTTGAATAGAAAGGGGCAAGCGTTTGTTTGGGACTCAAAATGTGAAGAAGGTTTCCAAGAGTTAAAGAGAAGGTTAACTACTGCTCGTATTCTGATATTACCGAGTCCGTCAGAATCATTTGAGGTTTACTGTGATGCTTCATTGTTGGGTTTGGGTGGTGTGTTGATGCAGAATAAGCAGGTTATAGCTTATGCTTCGAGACAGCTGAGGGTTCATGAGAGGAACTATCCGACACACGATTTAGAGTTGGCAGCTGTGGTATTTGTTCTGAAGTTATGGAGGCATTACTTGTATGGGTCAAGATTCGAGGTTTTCAGTGACCATAAAAGTTTAAAGTATTTGTTTGATCAGAAAGAGCTGAATATGAGACAGAGGAGATGGTTAGAGTTTCTGAAGGATTATGACTTTGGTTTGAATTACCATCCGGGTAAAGCAAATGTAGTGGCTGATGCATTGAGTCGGAAATCATTACATATGTCTATGTTAATGGTTAGGGAATTGGATTTGATTGAGCAGTTTAGAGACTTGAGTTTGGTGTGTGAGAGTACTCACAATAGTGTTAAATTGGGAATGTTGAAGTTAACGAATAGTATTCTGGATGAGATTAGAGAGGGTCAGAAATCCGATGTGCTTTTGGTGGATAAGTTGACTCTAGTGAATCAAGGTCAAGGTGGTGAATTCAGAGTTGATGAGAATGGTGTTTTGAAATTTGGTAATCGGGTGTGTATTCCGGATGTTACCGAACTTAAGAAGAGTATTCTTGAGGAAGGACATCGTAGTGGCCTGAGTATTCATCCTGGAGCTACGAAGATGTATCATGATTTGAAAAAGTTATTTTGGTGGCCGGGAATGAAAAGAGAAATTGCGAGTTTTGTTTATTCTTGTTTGACTTGTCAGAAGTCAAAGATTGAGCATCAGAAGCCGTCTGGGCTAATGCAACCGTTGGCTATTCTAGAGTGGAAGTGGGATAGTATCAGTATGGATTTTGTTTCTGGTTTGCCGAGGACAAGTAAGAATTTTGAAGCTATTTGGGTGATTGTTGACAGATTGACAAAATCGGCTCATTTCATTCCGATCAGAATGGATTATCCGTTAGAGAGATTAGCCGAGTTGTATATTGAGAAGATTGTAAGTTTGCATGGTATTCCGTCGAGTATTGTTTCGGACAGAGATCCTAGATTTACATCGAAATTCTGGGAAGGTTTGCAGAAGGCTTTGGGAACTAAGCTGAGATTGAGTTCTGCATATCATCCGCAGACTGATGGTCAGACTGAGAGGACGATTCAGTCATTAGAGGATCTTTTGAGGGCTTGTGTTTTGGAAAAGGGAGGTGCTTGGGATTGTTACTTACCTTTGATTGAGTTTACCTACAACAATAGTTTTCATTCGAGCATTGGTATGGCACCGTTTGAAGCTTTGTATGGTAGGAGATGTCGGACACCTTTATGTTGGTATGAGTCCGGTGAGAGTGCTGTGGTTGGACCGGAGATTGTTCAATAAACTACGGAAAAGATTAAGATGATTCAGGAGAAGATGAGGATTGCTCAGAGTCGCCAGAAGAGTTATCATGACAAGAGGAGGAAGTCACTTGAGTTTCAAGAGGGAGATCATGTGTTTCTTCGTGTCACTCCGATAACTGGGGTTGGTCGAGCTTTGAAGTCGAAGAAGTTGACACCTCGATTTATTGGTCCTTATCAGATTTTGGAGAGGATGGGAGAGTTAGCCTATCGTATCGCTTTACCGCCGTCGCTTGCGAATTTGCATGAGGTTTTTCATGTGTCTCAGTTGAGGAGGTACATTCATGATCCGTCGCATGTGGTCCAAGTAGATGATGTACAGGTGAGAGATAACCTGACTGTTGAAACATCACCTATGAGGATCGAGGATCGAGAGTTGAAGCGTTGCGGGGTAAAGAGATTGTTTTGGTGAAGGTAGCTTGGGGAGGACCAGCAGGTGGCAATGTGACTTGGGAACTTGAGAGTCAGATGAAGGAGTCTTATCCGGAGTTGTTCGCTTGAGGTATGTTTTCGAGGACGAAAACTCTTTTAGTGGGGGAGAGTTGTAACACCCCGATAAAAAATAAGATAATTATTTAATTTAAGTTAATATTATATTTATTAATTTAATTAAATAATTGGAATTATTGGATTATTATTATTATTATTGAAATAATAATTATTGGAAATATATATAAGTTGGAAATAAGGAAAAAGAGTTCCATTTGGTAAAAGAGTTTTTCACGTGAAACAGAGAAGCGATTGAGAAAGTAGAGAAAGGGCAAAGAGGCAGAGCAAGAGGAAGAAGATTGGAGAAGAGAAAAGCTTGGAGCTTAGAGATTGTCGGATTAACTCAGGTAAGGGGGGTTTATCGTCGTTTAATGGGTATTATGGGTTAACATGTAATGGGTAGTGAGAAACCGTTGAATTGACCCTAATTGGGATTAGGAATGCTAACAATTGTGATGAATAAGTGGTGCTAAATCTGAAATTGAATCGGTAATTGGATGGGTAGTGTTTTCCCGAACGTATAGCTTTTTACGGAATTGGAATCGGAGGTCCGGAAGTCCTCCAACGGCGGAAAATGCGGAGAATTCTACATTCTGCTTTGTGTTAGCGCAGGAACAGCTTTCTGTCTTGCGTTAACCGGTTAACCCAGGGTGTTAACCGGTTAACACTGTTTTGAATTGTGTAAATTGCTGTTTTGTCTGCGTTAACCGGTTAACCCAGGGCGTTAACCGGTTAACACTGTTGTGAATTGCCAGGAAGCGTGTTCTGCCTGCGTTAACCGGTTAACCCAGGGCGTTAACCGGTTAACACTGTTGAAAAGTGGAAAAATTGTTATTTAAAATGTTGTGTACCTATTTGATGGTTGCCTATATCGGTGTGTGATATAGTAGGGATTAATTCCCGCTGTTTTGAGCAGTATAGGTATTAGTAGAGTGTGCTAATACTGTGACTGAATTATTTGACATGATATGATGTTTTGAGACATATGTTGATGATGTATGATTGTATGCATAATGCTTTGAATGTATCAGTTATGTATGCATTTGTGAATAGACTGTTGTATGGCTTAGAGTGTGAGCATATGTCTATTCTTGGGTTGTTGTTGATGTTGCATTGCTAGGTGATTAGCATGCATATTGTGGCCGTTATGGTGGTAGCTAATTCCCATGGTGAGGAATTAGTGAGTAAATCATTTTGGATTTGTTGTTGATGTTTGCATGCTAGGTGATTAGCGTGCATAGCATGGCCCTTGAGGGTGGTAGCTAATTCCCATGGTGAGGAATTAGTGAGTGAGTCACTAGGTCTCAAATGAGTGGGACTAGTGGGCTTGGTAGCCGTGCCTGGATTTGGACGGTGAGGTGAACTATATGTTCACAAATAGTCGGTACCGCATGCATGGAGTCTCATTGCATAATATATGTATGGCGTATAATATGAATGGATGTATTCCAATATTATACGTGTAATGTGTTGATATTGAGTATGAGTATGAGTTGTATTGGTATTGATACGATGTTTGAGTTGATGTACCGTTACTGAATGTGTTATGTGATTAGGGTGATTAATGTGTTAAATTACTTAACATGACATGATATTTTATAATGCTTATTATATCGATTGAGGAACTCACCCTTACAACTATTTTTCAGGTAACGAGCAGTGATTGAGTAGAAGCTAGTGCTTGGAGTCTAGTGTAGTCTCCTTAGTGGGTCATGCTCTGATAGATGTAACATCGGGATGGGATATTTTAATTGTTTGTTGTGGTTGTTGAACCAGTTTACATGTACTGTGTTACATGTTTTGAATGATCGATTTGATCTCTATCCGCTGCGTATTGTGCAATGCTTTATGTTTTGAATTAAATAATGAGCATGACTAATATTATGATGAAAGGTGTGAAATAATTGTGTGACACCCTTGATTGCATATTACTCTGATTGATATGTTGTTATTTTAATTAAATATTTGGGGTATTTTAGAAGGGTGTTACATTAGTGGTATCAGAGCCTGGTCGGTCGAGTCGAGTCGTAATTATTCTGTTCCCCTGTACGGGATAGGTGTTGTGTAACCCTATCAGTACTTATTGTTTTGGCTTGTTGGGTTTTCAGAATAGAGATGGCTGGAAGAGGTAGAGACGATGCTGCGATTGCTGAGGCTCTGGGTATGCTAGCTGGAGTACTTGGAGGAAATCCGAATGTTGTGGGAATGGGAGCTGCTCGTCAACTGAGTGAGTTCCAGAAAAACAATCCTCCAATGTTCAAGGGAGCATACGATCCAGATGGTGCTCAGAAGTGGTTGAAGGAGATCGAGAGGATCTTCCGAGTGACTGAGTGTGCCGATAATCAGAAGGTCAGGTTCGGTACGCATATGCTGTCAGAGGAAGCAGATGATTGGTGGGTTGCTACCCGCACTGAGTTGGAAGCTGCTGGGAATGCTGAAATCACTTGGGTTGTGTTCAGAGAGAGATTCCTGAGGAAGTACTTTCCAGAGGATGTCAGAGGAAAGAAAGAGATAGAGTTCTTGGAATTGAAGCAAGGCAATCGGTCTGTTACTGAGTATGCTGCTAAGTTCACAGAGCTGTCAAAGTATTACACTCCCTATGATGAGGCTACTGGGGAATTCTCGAAATGTGTGAAGTTTGAGAACGGGTTGCGTCCCGAGATCAAGCAGGCTATTGGGTATCAGCGGATTAGAGTGTTTTCTGATTTGGTTGACTGTTGCAGGATTTTTGAACAGGATACCAAGGCTAGAGCAGAGAGCTATCAGCAGAGGGTTGATAGGAAAGGCAAGAATCAGAATGATCGTGGGAAACCGTATGCAGCTGGCAAAGGTTTCCAGAGACAGAGTGGGATGAAGAGGCCTAGTGGGGGAGACTCCAGTGCTCCTGCTAAGTGTTTCAGATGTGGTCAAGCTGGACATCGTATCCATGAGTGTACCAGTAATGAGAAGAAGTGTTTCAAGTGTGGCAAAGGTGGTCACTTGGCTGCAGAGTGTCGGTTGAAGACTGTGACTTGTTTCAACTGTGGAGAGGTGGGTCATATCAGTCCACAGTGTCCTAAGCCGAAGAAAGAGAATCAGTCAGGAGGCAAGGTCTTTGCTTTATCGGGTTCTGAGACTTTTCAGATGATCGTTTGATCTGAGGTACGTGTTATATTAATGGCTTTCCTCTTGTAGCTATTATTGACACAGGTGCGACTCATTCCTTTATATCTTTGGATTGTGCTGTGAAACTTAAGTTAGAGATATCTGAGATGCATGGTAGTATGGTGATTGATACTCCTGCGAAGGGTTCAGTGACTACTACTTCAGTTTGTTTAAATTGTCCTTTGAGTATTTTTGGTAGAGACTTTGGGATGGACCTAGTGTGTCTTCCCTAGTACAGATTGATGTTATTCTGGGTATGAACTGGTTGGTGTTTAACCGAGTTTATATCAACTGTTTTGATAAGACTGTGACCTTTCCCGAGATTGAGGAAGGAAAGAGTTTGTTTCTATCAGCAAGGCAGGTGAATGAGGAAGTAGCAGATGGGGCAGAGTTGTTTATGCTGTTAGCGACTTTGGAGGCTAAAGATAAACTGGTGATTTGCGATCTAGCCGTGGTGTGTGATTTTCCTGATGTGTTTCCGGAAGAAGTGAATGAATTACCGCCAGAGCGTGAAGTTGAGTTCTCGATTGATTTGGTACCTGGTACTAGGCCGATGTCGATGGCTCCGTACCGTATGTCTGCTGTTGAGTTAACTGAATTGAAGAGTCAGTTGGAAGATCTGTTGGATAAGAAATTTATTCGTCCGAGTGTGTCACCGTGGGGTGCACCAGTGTTATTGGTTAAGAAGAAAGAAGGTACTATGAGGTTGTGTGTGGACTACAGGCAACTGAATAAAGTGACGATCAAGAATCGGTATCCTTTGCCGAGGATTGATGATTTGATGGATCAGTTGGTTGGTGCGAGCGTGTTCAGTAAGATAGATTTGAGATCTGGGTATCATCAGATACGTGTGAAAACTGAGGATATTCAGAAGACTGCTTTCAGAACAAGGTATGGACATTATGAGTATTCTGTAATGCCTTTTGGTGTGACTAATGCGCCTGGAGTATTTATGGAGTATATGAATAGGATTTTCCATTCGTACCTAGATAAGTTTGTTGTGGTGTTTATTGATGACATTTGGTGTATTCGAAATCTGAAGAAGAGCATGCTGAGCATTTGAGAGTGGTTTTAGAAGTTCTACGAGAAAAGAAGTTATTTGCTAAACTCTCTAAATGTGAATTTTGGTTAGAAGAGGTCAGTTTTCTTGGTCATGTGATTTCAAGAGGTGGTGTTGCTGTTGATCCTTCTAAGATAGAAGCGGTATCTAAGTGGGAAGCTCCTAAGTCTGTTGCTGAGATTCGAAGTTTCCTTGGTTTGGCTGGTTATTATAGGAAATTCATTGAGGGATTTTCTAAGTTGGCGTTACCGTTGACGATGTTGAATAGAAAGGGGCAAGCGTTTGTTTGGGACTCAAAATGTGAAGAAGGTTTCCAAGAGTTAAAGAGAAGGTTAACTACTGCTCGTATTCTGATATTACCGAGTCCGTCAGAATCATTTGAGGTTTACTGTGATGCTTCATTGTTGGGTTTGGGTGGTGTGTTGATGCAGAATAAGCAGGTTATAGCTTATGCTTCGAGACAGCTGAGGGTTCATGAGAGGAACTATCCGACACACGATTTAGAGTTGGCAGCTGTGGTATTTGTTCTGAAGTTATGGAGGCATTACTTGTATGGGTCAAGATTCGAGGTTTTCAGTGACCATAAAAGTTTAAAGTATTTGTTTGATCAGAAAGAGCTGAATATGAGACAGAGGAGATGGTTAGAGTTTCTGAAGGATTATGACTTTGGTTTGAATTACCATCCGGGTAAAGCAAATGTAGTGGCTGATGCATTGAGTCGGAAATCATTACATATGTCTATGTTAATGGTTAGGGAATTGGATTTGATTGAGCAGTTTAGAGACTTGAGTTTGGTGTGTGAGAGTACTCACAATAGTGTTAAATTGGGAATGTTGAAGTTAACGAATAGTATTCTGGATGAGATTAGAGAGGGTCAGAAATCCGATGTGCTTTTGGTGGATAAGTTGACTCTAGTGAATCAAGGTCAAGGTGGTGAATTCAGAGTTGATGAGAATGGTGTTTTGAAATTTGGTAATCGGGTGTGTATTCCGGATGTTACCGAACTTAAGAAGAGTATTCTTGAGGAAGGACATCGTAGTGGCCTGAGTATTCATCCTGGAGCTACGAAGATGTATCATGATTTGAAAAAGTTATTTTGGTGGCCGGGAATGAAAAGAGAAATTGCGAGTTTTGTTTATTCTTGTTTGACTTGTCAGAAGTCAAAGATTGAGCATCAGAAGCCGTCTGGGCTAATGCAACCGTTGGCTATTCAGAGTGGAAGTGGGATAGTATCAGTATGGATTTTGTTTCTGGTTTGCCGAGGACAAGTAAGAATTTTGAAGCTATTTGGGTGATTGTTGACAGATTGACAAAATCGGCTCATTTCATTCCGATCAGAATGGATTATCCGTTAGAGAGATTAGCCGAGTTGTATATTGAGAAGATTGTAAGTTTGCATGGTATTCCGTCGAGTATTGTTTCGGACAGAGATCCTAGATTTACATCGAAATTCTGGGAAGGTTTGCAGAAGGCTTTGGGAACTAAGCTGAGATTGAGTTCTGCATATCATCCGCAGACTGATGGTCAGACTGAGAGGACGATTCAGTCATTAGAGGATCTTTTGAGGGCTTGTGTTTTGGAAAAGGGAGGTGCTTGGGATTGTTACTTACCTTTGATTGAGTTTACCTACAACAATAGTTTTCATTCGAGCATTGGTATGGCACCGTTTGAAGCTTTGTATGGTAGGAGATGTCGGACACCTTTATGTTGGTATGAGTCCGGTGAGAGTGCTGTGGTTGGACCGGAGATTGTTCAATAAACTACGGAAAAGATTAAGATGATTCAGGAGAAGATGAGGATTGCTCAGAGTCGCCAGAAGAGTTATCATGACAAGAGGAGGAAGTCACTTGAGTTTCAAGAGGGAGATCATGTGTTTCTTCGTGTCACTCCGATAACTGGGGTTGGTCGAGCTTTGAAGTCGAAGAAGTTGACACCTCGATTTATTGGTCCTTATCAGATTTTGGAGAGGATGGGAGAGTTAGCCTATCGTATCGCTTTACCGCCGTCGCTTGCGAATTTGCATGAGGTTTTTCATGTGTCTCAGTTGAGGAGGTACATTCATGATCCGTCGCATGTGGTCCAAGTAGATGATGTACAGGTGAGAGATAACCTGACTGTTGAAACATCACCTATGAGGATCGAGGATCGAGAGTTGAAGCGGTTGCGGGGTAAAGAGATTGTTTTGGTGAAGGTAGCTTGGGGAGGACCAGCAGGTGGCAATGTGACTTGGGAACTTGAGAGTCAGATGAAGGAGTCTTATCCGGAGTTGTTCGCTTGAGGTATGTTTTCGAGGACGAAAACTCTTTTAGTGGGGGAGAGTTGTAACACCCCGATAAAAAAATAAGATAATTATTTAATTTAAGTTAATATTATATTTATTAATTTAATTAAATAATTGGAATTATTGGATTATTATTATTATTATTGAAATAATAATTATTGGAAAATATATATAAGTTGGAAATAAGGAAAAAGAGTTCCATTTGGTAAAAAGAGTTTTCACGTGAAACAGAGAAGCGATTGAGAAAGTAGAGAAAGGGCAAAGAGGCAGAGCAAGAGGAAGAAGATTGGAGAAGAGAAAAGCTTGGAGCTTAGAGATTGTCGGATTAACTCAGGTAAGGGGGGGTTTATCGTCGTTTAATGGGTATTATGGGTTAACATGTAATGGGTAGTGAGAAACCGTTGAATTGACCCTAATTGGGATTAGGAATGCTAACAATTGTGATGAATAAGTGGTGCTAAATCTGAAATTGAATCGGTAATTGGATGGGTAGTGTTTTCCCGAACGTATAGCTTTTTACGGAATTGGAATCGGAGGTCCGGAAGTCCTCCAACGGCGGAAAATGCGGAGAATTCTACATTCTGCTTTGTGTTAGCGCAGGAACAGCTTTCTGTCTTGCGTTAACCGGTTAACCCAGGGTGTTAACCGGTTAACACTGTTTTGAATTGTGTAAATTTGCTGTTTTGTCTGCGTTAACCGGTTAACCCAGGGCGTTAACCGGTTAACACTGTTGTGAATTGCCAGGAAGCGTGTTCTGCCTGCGTTAACCGGTTAACCCAGGGCGTTAACCGGTTAACACTGTTGAAAAGTGGAAAAATTGTTATTTAAAATGTTGTGTACCTATTTGATGGTTGCCTATATCGGTGTGTGATATAGTAGGGATTAATTCCCGCTGTTTTGAGCAGTATAGGTATTAGTAGAGTGTGCTAATACTGTGACTGAATTATTTGACATGATATGATGTTTTGAGACATATGTTGATGATGTATGATTGTATGCATAATGCTTTGAATGTATCAGTTATGTATGCATTTGTGAATAGACTGTTGTATGGCTTAGAGTGTGAGCATATGTCTATTCTTGGGTTGTTGTTGATGTTGCATTGCTAGGTGATTAGCATGCATATTGTGGCCGTTATGGTGGTAGCTAATTCCCATGGTGAGGAATTAGTGAGTAAATCATTTTGGATTTGTTGTTGATGTTTGCATGCTAGGTGATTAGCGTGCATAGCATGGCCCTTGAGGGGTGGTAGCTAATTCCCGTGGTGAGGAATTAGTGAGTGAGTCACTAGGTCTCAAATGAGTGGGACTAGTGGGCTTGGTAGCCGTGCCTGGATTTGGACGGTGAGGTGAACTATATGTTCACAAATAGTCGGTACCGCATGCATGGAGTCTCATTGCATAATATATGTATGGCGTATAATATGAATGGATGTATTCCAATATTATACGTGTAATTGTGTTGATATTGAGTATGAGTATGAGTTGTATTGGTATTGAATACGATGTTTGAGTTGATGTACCGTTACTGAATGTGTTATGTGATTAGGGTGATTAATGTGTTAAATTACTTAACATGACATGATATTTTATAATGCTTATTATATCGATTGAGGAACTCACCCTTACAACTATTTTTCAGGTAACGAGCAGTGATTGAGTAGAAGCTAGTGCTTGGAGTCTAGAGTAGTCTCCTTAGTGGGTCATGCTCTGATAGATGTAACATCGGGATGGGATATTTTAATTGTTTGTTGTGGTTGTTGAACCAGTTTACATGTACTGTGTTACATGTTTTGAATGATCGATTTGATCTCTATCCGCTGTGTATTGTGCAATGCTTTATGTTTTGAATTAAATAATGAGCATGACTAAATATTATGATGAAAGGTGTGAAATAATTGTGTGACACCCTTGATTGCATATTACTCTGATTGATATGTCGTTATTTTAATTAAATATTTGGGGTATTTTAGAAGGGTGTTACACCTTTAATTTGAATGCTCTAAATGTATGAGGTATTATGGGTGAATTTGATACCCTTTTGATGCATGTGTTTGACAAGAGGTTTAGGCCTCCTACCCTTGGTTGCTTTTTGTGAGTTTTTTGCGAATTTTAATGGCATGACTCATGTGGTTACATTTTGATTTGGGGGCAACTCTTGTTTACCCTATTTTGTTTATCTAACCTGTTTGTTCAGTTTTGTTTTGTGAGGGCTCATATGACTCTTGCAGAGATGGTTTGCCTGGTGTTCCACTTTATTTGTGGGATACCACCTGGAGGTTTCATTCCGATTACCTGTACTGACTCACTTTCTTTGATGGTGTTAGCTTGGAAGGATCTCAGGGTTTCCTTGTTCCGTTAATTACTGTTACTTCGGATCTTTATCCGTATGGTACTTTTACATTTTCCCGTATTTTTACCGCTTTCTTAGCTGGAAGACCTCGATAGGAGGCAATGTTTTGTGTGTTTACTTTATGCAAGTTCCTTCGTCTAGGATTTCCCTTTTTGCATGAGCATCCCTAACCCTACCAACTCATTGATTTTTCTTCTCCTAAGAACACGTTTACTCCTTCTACTACAGGCGAATAAGTCTCCAAAGGTCGAGCATCCGGTAGATTGCGTAGTAACGTCGTTCATCTAAAACCAACCCCGTAGTTAGCCGAACTACGGCTTGCTCTGATTCTCATTCCAGATGAGATACGTAGGCATAAGACGCGATGTCTTAGCGAGCACAATTACCCTTAACCCCTAGGTAGCCGAGCTACAAAGACTCTGATTCTCATATTCAGATGAGATACGTATGCAGTGGATGCGACATCCGTGCGAGTCATTTTCTTTTGACCCCTTTTTTTTTAGTAAATAACACATTAGATAAACCCACACCCTTTAGACAAGAACTACAAAAGTGGATCCCGTAGAGTACTACGGATGCGTAGGGTGCTATACCTTCCCTTCGCATAATCGACTCCCGAACCCAAGATTTGGTTGCGAGACTCTGTCTTGTCCTTTCCTTTTTCCAGGTTTACTTCGAGCGTTTCCTTTCCCTCCTTTGGGATAAATAACGCACGGTGGTGACTCTCCTGTCTTTCTTCGCCGGTTATTTTTTTTCGCATTCCATTTTTCAGGTTGCGACAACTATATCATATATAATGTATTTTGCATCAGGATTACTTATATCATATATATAACTTGATCGATCTCAATTTAATCTTTGATTCATTCTGTCTTTAATCGTATTAATACAGAAAAAAACAGTTATCAGATTCATGGTTTTAAAAGTGGCTCTGATACCACTGAAGGAGAATTGCCATCCAAAGCGCAGCGGAATTTAAAAATTTCTCCATTTAGTGATCCTTACGAATGGGCATGATCAGTGATAGAATCGTTACCTCTTGTGGCGATCACGAACGTTGAACGATGACAACGTCTCTACTCAGTCCACACGAACGGGTTCCTTCAATCTCAGTGCTAGCTGCTATGAATGAAGGCTTTGAGTGAGAGAGAGAGAGAGAGAGAGAGAGAGAGAAACGAAATTCCAATTAGAGTGATAATGCTTCTACCCAAGGGTTCTATTTATAGAACCACTTGTGTGGGCTTCAAGCTAAAAAGCCCACTTAAGTGTATTTTGGCCCATATCTTATAATATGCCCAAAATCACTTAAGCGTGTGGTACCTTACCATATTTCGTATTCCACTTAAGTGCACCGTACCTTATGATGTTCCTTAGTTACTCTATCTCTCATCAATCCTCCCTTTGTATGTGACTCTGTAGGTTTTCACGACGTTGGCAATTATATTAAATCACGCATTTAACATAATAAACAATGAGCGGTATCTAGCAACACATCACTGCTACCCAAGTCACGAAAATGTCATGTGATCTGACAAATCCTTCTGTGATAATAATTATGTGTATAATTACCCTTTAGCCCTTATGTCTATATTGAACACAAGGCATAGACCGTGTCATCCCTGTCCAGTTCAATATTGGGCCCATAGACATTTATCCTATTATGCAGGATGGGCAAATTCCATCTAGGTTACTCATGTCCCTCAGCATATTTTGTGGAGTACCCATCAACTGTCTTTATGGTTATCCAGTTACGGACAACGTTGGATCAGTAATAAAGCACTCGACTCTACATCTAGGGTCCATAGTGGTTTCAGGTCGAAGAGTGGTATACACCATTATCACCATGAGAATAACTTATGACACTTTGCATAACATGCTATATAGTATTCTCATAGCGGGTCAATCTGGTATAAATATTACTCTTAATATCCACACTTATGTTTAAGACTTGATAACTCTTTACCCATGAGATGTGATCATCAGTCTACAAACATAATAGTCTTAATGCTTTAATGTTATCCCACTTCACAATAAAGCTCGACTACGGATACTTTAAGAATAGTGTCCTTATGTTTAATGTGATCTCATGATTAAGTCATACTTGATACATTAAACTGACTAGCTATTCTAGGGACTTTATTAAACAAGCATAATAAAGAAAAAGCCTTTTATTATTAATAAATAATTCGATACAAGTACCAAAAGTATTGGCCTCTAGGGCTTACACCAACAGATAGATCAATGGATATCATGCCCTACCTACAAAAGAGTTAGGCAAATGCAAAGACATATTTTTGGTATTTTGGTTAGTAAAATGATAATATACAAGTATGATATAATCATAAAGTACTTGGTGATCTCTCCCAAAACAAACCCAATGAAAGAGGGGTAAGGAGGATGCCAAGGTATGATCCCAATGGTAATGCTTATGATGAATTTGCATGAGGGATCTTAGGGTCAAAATTGGGTCTTACAGCTGCCCCTATTGAAGGACATTCTAACTGAGGAGGCGAAGGTTAAAATCTTCATGTCGACTCAGTAGAATGGGCTTAAATAACAACATATAGAAAAAAAAAATTGGTCCCTAAGAGACCTCATGATGCAAATGATATGAATGTAAAAGTTAATACTCTGTGGGGATAACATTTCCACAAAGGAAAAGAAATCAAAGAGACCGAAAGTCCGCAGGAGTATAATGCAATCCGTAAGGAAAACTCACTGGGGAGACCAAGACTCTGGGGGGTAAAGGGTTATGTGCAGGCCAGGCTACGACTCAAAACTACTACGGGACTAGAGGAATTCCATACAAAATGGAAAGACTCAACCGGGGAAACAACAACATCTGCAGGGGATACGAGTAAGTCAGGATAAAACTGAAATACTTGAATCATGCAGGGAAAAGCCATTTCACTAAGGAAAAGCGCACTCAACTCAACTCGGGAGAAACGAACTTCAACACAGGAGGAGCAGAAATCTATTATCTACTACATGTTACTGGGTAAGGAGATAATAAAGATCTGACAGAGAGAACATTCTTCATCGGTTAGGATGAACATATCAAGGATGACTCATTGGGAACCAACAGAAGGGAATATTCATTATCGGTTACTGGGTAAGAATAGCCTTGCTGGGGAAAACTGCAGAAAATAGGATTTACAACTACCAGTTACTGGGCAGAAGACCAAGGTTGAGAATATCCGTCATCGGTTAAGATGAACATATCAAGGATAAACTCAACAGGGAATAAAATCCATCATCGGTTAGGATGAACATATCAATGATAGACTTACCTAGGATTGTCAAGGAGGATATCCGTCATCAATTAAGATGAACATATCAAGGATAAACCAACTGAACAAAAAGTAGGTATTACATCTATCGAATGCTAGATAAAATACCATCAAAGTGAAAATCCGTCACCGGTTAAGATGAACATATCAAGGATAGACTATGTTAGGAGATAAAATAGGAATTACATCTATCAGTTACTGGATAGAATACCGAGAGAGAGAATATGTCACTGGTTAAAGTGAACATATCAAGGATCAACTCTGTGGAGGGAATAAAAAGCAGGACTTACAACTACCAGTTACTGGGTAGAAGACCGCAAAGAGAAGGAAACCCGTCATCGGTTAGGGTGAACATATCAAGGATTAACTCTTTGGGAAACAAGAATAAGGATTACAACTACCTTTTTATTGGGTAGAATACCAAAAAGAGAATACCCGTCATCGGCTAGGATGAACATATCAAGGATAGACTCAAGCAGGGGAAGATTGGTATACACTATTATCACCATGAGAATAACTTAGGACACTTTGTATAACATTCTATGTAGTATTCTCATAGTGGGTCAATCCAGTATAAATATTACTCTTAATATTCATACCTATGTTTGAGACTTGATAACTCTTTATCCATGATCCATGAGATGTGATCATCAGTCTATAAACATAATAGTCTTCATGATTTAATGTTATCTCACTTCACAATAAAGCTTGACTACGGATACTTTAAGAATAGTGTCCTTATGTTTAATGTGCTCTCATGATTAAGTCACACTTGATACATTAAACGGACTATCTATTCCAGGGACTTTATTAAACAAATATAATAAAGAAAAAGTCTTTTATTATTAATAAATAATTCGATACAAGTACCAAAAGTATTGGCCTCTAGGGCTTACACCAACACATATTGCAGATGAACTCAGAGGAATCTTGAATGATATATCAGATGGAGTTTCAAACTGCAAGCATTTGGTTTCTCAATAAGTTGGCATTGGCCAAGTCCTTTAGCATAGGAATGTTGCCTAAGTTTTAAGTCCATTTGTCCAAGATCAAGCCAATAGTCCACACAAAAGTTTTTTGGGGTTTTTGTTGTTATTATGTACATTAATGGTCAAAGGCCATACAAACAAGCAAAGTATACACAAACAAAATATATCACACAATATGGTCCAAGTGGACAAAGTGAAAATTGCATTAACATTAACAATTAGAATGATATGAACAATGGCAAATGTACAAAAGCTAGAATTAAATGACATTAAAGTAAATGGCTTGAAATTAAAAGTTAGTTGTTAATAAGTTAGAAGTTAGTATTGTTTTTCTTTTGCTTTTGATTTTTATTTTTAGACATTCTTTGGAGAACACTCAACCCACTTATCACAGACATGGATCCTTGAACCAAGACATCTTCCAAAGGAAGGAAAAAAGGCCAAGTTTCCACACAATACCATGAAAGAGGGGAGACTTACAATCTCACTAACTAGAATTCTATGTCTTTTATGTCACAAATTTAGCGCTATGTTAAGCAATCGTAATTGGACTTATGTAGAAGTCACAACTATTTGAGGCCGGGCAATAGAATTTTGGTGTTAATGCATGTTAGAGACATAGTATTATGGACTATGCTCATGAAACATACCACACACAAAAAGAATATGCAAAAGGTGTGGCCTAATCTCATCCGTACTCATGTTAATTTTTCAATCAACTAGCTTTAGAACTTTGAGATATCATAGGCCAAATGGGATGAATACATAAAGAAGGGGAATGAGATGAAGAGGAAGGGGAATAGATGAAAACTCAAATTGATCAAAGGAGGACTTTTACCAAATTAATATCATCCATTGATTTTGTGAGATGGAATGTACATTCCATCGATCCCCTAAATCCAATGATATTAACTTGACAAAGTCAAATCAACCTTGACCAAGGCCCAACAACAAGAGTCAAACACAAACAAGTCATCACAATTGGTCAACAAAGTTATTTGACATTTATTCAAATTAAAAATACTAAAATAATACATTTAAATTAAATTTGGTTTGTCAAGTTCCTAAAACCTCGTCAAAACACCAAATAAATGGCCATGAGATTTATCATAGGTCAAACAAGGTCAAAGAACCTTGGAGAAAAAATTTCAGAATTTTTTAAAGAATTAAAAGTATTTTTAAACAATTAAAAACAAATAAAAAATCAATTAAATCATGAAAAATATTAATAATGATCTAAAAAATAATTTTAATTCAGAATATGAAAGAGGAAATTATTTGAAAATTGTTGGTGAAACTCTCATATTTTTTGGATCAATATTAAAATTAATATGGATTAATGAAAATAAAGAAATTCAAATGAAATTCAAATAATCAGAAAAAACGTGGACTACTTGAGCTCCCTCATTAATTGAGGTTGATTTGACTTTGTCAAGTTAATATAATTGGATTTAGGGGATTGATGGAATGTACATTCCATCTCCCAAAATGAATGGATGATATTAATTTGGTAAAAGTCCTCCTTTGACCAATTTGAGTTTTCATCTATTCCCCTCCCACTTCATCTCATTCCCTTTCTTTGTGCATTCATCTCATTTGGCCTATGATATCTCAAAGTCCTAAAGCTAGTTGATTGAAAAATTAACATGAGTATAGATGAGATTAGGCCACACCTTTTGCATATTCTTTTTGTGTGTGGTATGTTTCATGAGCATAGTCCATAATATTATGTCTCTAACATGCATTAACACCAAAATTCTATTGCCCGGCCTCAAATAGTTATGACTTCTACATAAGTCCAATTATGATTGCTTAACATAGCGTTAAATCTGTGACATAAAATGCATAGCATTCTAGTTAGTGAAATTGTAAGTCTCCCCTCTTTCATGGTATTGTGTGGAAACTTGGCCTTTTTTACTTCCTTTGGAAGATGTCTTGATTCAAGGATCCATGCTTGTGATAAGTGGGTTGAGTGTTCTCCAAAGAATGTCTAAAAATAAAAAGCAAAGGCAAAACAATACTAACTTCTAACTTATTAACAACTAACTTTTAATTTCAAGCCATTTACTTCAATGTCATCCAATTCTAGCTTTTATACATTTGCCATTGTTCATATAATTCTAATTGTTTATGTCAATGCAAATTTCACTTTTTCCACTTGGACCATATTGTGTGATATTCCTTGTGTGTATACTTTGCTTGTTTGTGTGGTATTTGACCATTAATGTACATAATAACATCAAAAACCCTAAAAAACTTTTGTGTGGACTGTTGGCTTGATGTTAGACAAAAGGACTTAGAACTTAGGCAACATTCCTATGCTAAAGGACTTGGCCAATGCCAACTTATTGAGAAACCAAGTGCTTGCAATTTGAAACTTCATCTGATACATCATTCAAGATCCCTTTGAGTTCATCTGCAGTATGATCATTGTGAAGCTGTTATTATGAACCTGTGACTTATGGAATTCATCTGTTACATGGGATATTTTGAAGAAGATCATGGAATGGATAAACTTGGATGTGGTTATCTTTATTTGATGTCTTGCTCTTCAAGATAAAATAATTGTTCATTTGTGTGTTGCTTGATTCTAAAAGTCCAAAGGGAATTCTGGGTTTCTATTGACACTTTTGTCTATTGGATTGCTACCAATTTGGTCAGATCTTTTCACCTTTTAAACTTTTAATTTTGTGCATAGGATCAGTATCTTCATCTTCTCCCCATTTCTTTAATTTCAAAATCTCTCCCTCCCTTTTCAAAAATCTTCTTTGATTGAACTTATTTTGTTCTAAAACTTTGACCACTTTGCAAAAAGATAGAAACTTTGGCCTTATGCCATTGCATTTTCAAACTTCTTTTCTTAAATCAAACTTGTAAATAAACTTAACTATACTTGACTTAAACTTTCAAAAATCCAAAAAGAATTAATGCATTCAAGCCATTTTTAGGCCTTTGTTCCTTTCAAACTTAATTTTTATTAAAAGCAATGCATCCATTTTGAAATTTGTATCACGAACTACGAGGTTTTGATCTCTCATTGTTATGTTGGTACGTAGGCACAAGACCGAAGGTCTTGCCAAACACAAAAATATAATTAATGAATTCTTTTCTCATCCCCCATTCTATTTGTTTGTAAACATCATTTTGTACCAAATACATATGCACACAAAAAGGGCTCCCTAGGAGTACCTAGGACACTTTGGGTGTTAACAGCTTCCCTCTGTGTAACCAACCCCCTTACCTGTAATCTCTGACATTTTATTAGTTTTGATTTGAAAACTTCTTACTTTTTGGGTTTTGTTCATACTTTTTCCCTTTTCCCTTGGAAACAATAAAAGTGCGGTGGCGACTCTTGTTATTTGATCTCTAGCTTATCCATAGCCTGATGATTATGATTTTACCGCTACAGTGATGATCAAGAAATCCCACAATGTCGTCATATTGAGCCTTCGTGATAAGGTTCTCTGGCAGGTTTCAAAGGAGAAAACTGCAGCGGATGTCTGGAGAAAGCTAAAGGGTTTGTATTTGACAAAATCTTTGGTCAATCGCCTCTACCTGAAGCAAGATTTGTATTCATTTAAGATGAGTGAAGACAAAGTCTTGGCTGAGCGATTAGATATGTTCAATAAGTTGATTCTTGATCTTGAAAATATTGAGGACAAGATTGGTGATGAAGATCAATCATTATTGTTGTTGTGTGCTTTACCTAAGTCTCATGCTCATTTCAAAGAAACTCTCTTATATGGAAGAGATTCGTTGACCTTTAAAGAAGTTCAATCAGCCATGTACTCTAAGGATTCGAACAAATAAAAGGAACACAAGTCATCGTCTGTTGGTGAAGGTTTATCCGTTAAGGGGAAATTCTCTAAGAAAGATGGTAGGTTTGAGAGGAAGAAGGGTAAAGTTCTACAGAATTCCTACGGTGGTAATGCTCATGCAATTAGGTGTTATAATTGTAAGAAGGAGGCGCATACAAGAAAGATGTACCCTGACCGACTGAATAATCATGGTGAAAAGGATAATGGCAATGAAACCATTATGGAAGATGATTATGACTCATCTGATGACCTGGTGGTTTCAAGCAGTGACTCCAGCAAAGAGTGGCATGTGGATTCATGGTGTAGTTGGCACATGACTCCAAAAAAAGGCTTGTTTGAGGAGTTATGTGATCAAGATGGTGGAGCAGTACTGCTGGGGGAACAACAAAGCTTGCAAAATTGCATGTATTAGATCTGTGCGATTCAAAATCCATGATTAGTCAATAAGGCTATTGACTAATATCAGGTATGTACCTAAACTTAAAATAAATTTGATTTCTCTTGGTGAATTCGAAAAGAAAAGATGTGTTTTTCAAAGGAGAGTAAATTATCCTAAGGGAAATGAAGAGGTTGAAGGAAGTCTTGAGAGGCGTAAAGAAACAAGGTACTTGGCCATGTTAGTGAAAAAGGCCTAGTCAAAATGTCGAAATAAAATTTGTGTCGAAGACTGAGCTATGGAACAAGAGACTTGGTCATATTAGTGAAAGAGGCCTAGTCAAAATGTCGAAACAAAATCTGTTATATGGGGACAAGGTCGAAAAACTGGAGTTTTGTGAAATTGTGTACTTGGTAAATCCTATAGGGTGAAGTTTAACAAAGTTAAGCAAAGAACACATGGATCCCTTGATTACATTCATGCTGATCTTTGGGAGCCTACAAGGAATCCTTCACACTCAGGTGCAAAGTATTTCCTATCCATAGTTAATGATTATTCCAGAAAGTTATGGGTATTCATCCAGAAGACTAAGGATGAAACTTTTGATAATTTCATAAGTTGGAAGACTTTGGTCGAAAACCAAACTAACAAGAAGCTCAAGAGGTTAAGGACTGACAATGGTCTTGAATTTTGCAATGAGGCTTTCGACAACTATTGTGTTGTGTCTGGTATTGAAAGGCACATAACTACTACAGGGACTCGCCAACAAAATGGTTTGGCTGAAAGGTTTAATCAAACTATTCTGGAAAGAGTGAGATACATGTTGGTTAGTGTAGGATTAAAGAAGGTGTTTTAGGCAGAAGTTGTTGTGACTGTAGCATACCGGATAAATATGTGTCTTTCAACTACTTTAGGGATTAAGACACCTGAAGAATTCTGATCGAGACATCCAACTAATCTCGACAGACTTAGAGTATTTGGATGTGTAGACTATGCTTACATTAGGCAAGACAATGTCAAACCTAGAGCTATGAGATGTATGTTGAATTGGATCAGTTTGTTGGATCAATTGTTTAGTATGTTAGTTAAAAGATAAAGTTTAGTTTTCATATAAATAACATATTATTTCTCACTTCTCCATCAATCCTTAATAATCCTAATCAGAGGGAGAAAGTGGTGTGGTTGAGATTTAATTGTAAACATTGTTTCCTAATGTGTAATTGAATCAAAAATCTTGTTTTTTAACCATTCTGAATTGTCTTTCTCTTCTCTTTTTTTTTTCTTTTTCTTTGTGGTTTTCTTGATAATCAAGAAACCGATCATACTTTGTTTTCTTGGGTATCGTTTCACAATATTTTGTTATTACGTTTATGTTGCAATTAGACTTTGTTCAAGATTTATTTGGATTTGTATTTTGTATAATTTTGTTGAGTTTGATGACTATGTTTAGAATCTAAATTTAAAAAGTGAACTTGTGAAATTATGATATTTTAAAATTTTGTACGATATTTTGACGTTTTGTAGGTGTCGTGATTTTTTTTTAAAGATAAAGTCATATGATTCAATAAGTTTAACAAATATGTAATTTTGTTATAGAAACCGATTTATTCAACTTAGTTGTCCGATTTAATTCAGTTTAGCTATGCAATTCGATCAGTAATCTAGTAGTTCAACCAATGGATCAATGACTAAGTTTCTCCATTGATTTTATGATCGATTCGATTTTTAAAATAGAAAAAATATGTTTTATTGATATCTAAAGTGAGATACAATTTTATTTATAAAATTATTTATAATTTAAATTAGAAGTAATATAATTTTATAAAACATTATGTCCATTGTTTTAAAAATCAAGTCAAATCAATCAATTTATTTGTTAAAAAAGAAAGTCAACCAATTTAAACTTGTTGAATTTGGAATCTGACAGCTAGTTCGTCGGTTAGTTCAATCCTGCATTTCTGGTCACATTTGGTTAAATCAATTGAATCGAATTAACCTAATACTATTGGTTAAGCTAGTTTAAAAAAAACATGTTGTTAGTTAAAATATAATTGAATTGATTAAATAATAATTCAGAGGTTTCACAATTGGACTGTTGGACACATTTATACTTTTAAAACATTGATTATATTGATCAGTATGTGATCGACATTAAATACAACTTATCTCACCATTTCTATATATATATATAACCCAAAAACTTAAGTATAATATAGAACCACCAATTACTTTTGTCAAAAAAGTATAATTTACTACTGTACTACTTTTGTTTGGAACTCCAACATGATGATCACATCACATGTAGTCAAAGTTTCCTTTTCAAAGGTAATTATGGACCCAATAGCTCAACTATTTTTTAATCCGAGTTTATTTAAGACATTCATACTGCATTAGTTGGTGGACAGCATAAAATCTATTAGTGTGGTAGACCCGATCTCTATTAGTGTCTGGACTTTGCTAAAAGTATATTGAATGTAATATCACTAATGTAAAATCAGTAAAGCTTTGTAAATGATTTGAGTTGATTTTTGTCTTTATTGATCTACTTATACTCAGTCCCTTTTAGTCATGTTTTAATGATTTTGATCGATTATGGTTGTTAACTTTGTTACTATATCGAGTTCTTTTAGTCATGCTTTTATGATTTTGGTCGATTATGGTCATTAACTTTGTTATTTTATTGGAGGAGTATGATCTTTATGATCATTAATGATATTGTCTTTTTGTTTGGGGTGTCTGAGTGTGATCTGTATGGACATTAATAGTTTTGTCTTTTTTGTCTGACCACAATCTTTATGGTCATTAACGGTTTTGTCTTCTTGTTTCTGACGAAGATTTCGATCAATATGACTTGAGATTGACCTAGGCTCGCATATTCCGCTTTGAGTCATTTCCATAGGCTTAGCGTGCTCTAGCCCAAAAGGTATGTGGTCAATTTCTGCCAATTGGACATGGGGCATTATGAATATACCAGTACATTATCCCTCAAGCACGAAGTCTGAAATGGTAAAGTGATTAAGTCATAAATCATGGCAGTGCACAGTTCCCAAACACAAGGTATATAGGGGTGAAATGCTTAAGGATAAAGTGTGTCCTCTTTAAGTATTGATAGCATATCGGGGTGTCATACTCTAAATTTTACCTTAAGTTTTTTCATCTGCATCATCATGGCATGCATTTTATTTTATCATACAGTACATCATTCATTTCATTACATTATTAAGAGACTTAAAGGTTTACTTTGTTGGTTCTTATTGACATCTTATTTGTATTAATTGAATTTATGGTTTTTCTCGTTTTACCGTTTAAAATTGATTTGTATCTTATTACTTAATTTTATTTTAAATGTTTTAATGAAATTTGGAGTAAAAATAAGAATAAGATGGAAATTGAAACAAAATAAAATAAATTGTATTTTTATTATATTATTTTAAAAAGTCAAAGTTTTATTTTTTTTAATTCATGGCCAATTTGATATTTAGTCCAGTTATTTCTTGATTTGTCTTTATCTTAATTCATATTTGAAGTCAAATACATAAAATCACATTTTAATTTTAATTTCCTTCACAAAATTGAACTTCACATACATTTACATTTTCATTTGTATTTCAATTGAAATTTAATTCACATATTACATTTACATTTCATTTATAACAAGCTAAAATCAAGTGAAATGCATTTCAAGTAAACCAAATGAAATTCATTTTCATTTCAAACAAACACAAAATTTACATTTTATTTCTAATTATCTAAACTACCCATAATTGCCTTAAACTAACACAATTTAATCCTAGCCACTCTTAAACTCATCACAAGGATGATTATCCTAAGGTTCTAATTCAATCAAGCCTAACTAACTTTTCCTCCATTTTTATCATATTTAAACTTCATCATTCTCATCATGAGAGGTTAATCACCATTCACAAAAAAAACCTACAAAAATCTCAATTCACCAAATGTCACCATAACCGTCTGCATCTCCCAATTTTATCATCTTCACCACTTCACACTTCATCCCTCACTCTGAAATTTCTTCAACCTCCATAATCACAAAGTTACAAATTCTTCACCATAATCAAACTTCAACCACAATTCAATAAAAACCTACCACAACCATAATCTTCATCAATCCCAATCATCATCGTTTCATCTTGAAACTTCAACAATCCACCATTTCATCTTCACCCTTCAACAATTCACCAAACATCAATCTTCAAGCATCTTCACCAATTGTTTTCCATTATCATCATCACGTTACTACGGAAAACACTTATCATAACAGTTGGAAATTGGATACAACCACGTCCAACCAACATATGTGAGATAGGATGTGATTGTATGTATGATGTTTTCTATCATGGGCATTGGACCGCTTTGATAAACTAGGTAGCGCGCTATATATCACAACAGTCAAAATATACACCGTTGTGATATAAAGCGAATGGTCATGCGTTCGAAACCTACTGAATGTATGGTTCATAATATTTTGCATTATATCTATAACAATAGTTTGTATAAGTAATCGTGATTAAATACTTTATTTTATTTTATTTCTTCTTATGTTACAGACCTATATATATTCAAATTAATCATTACAAATACCACCCCTTTTCTTTTTGACTAACTAATTAAAAATAAAATCGCAACGTCTTCGGAAGAGAAATGTGTCATATAATTAAACGTCTACATAAACAAGTGAAAAAATGAATATCACGTGATTTGAATTATAATAGCAAATTAATATGTTATTGAAAATATTTCATGACATTATATACCTGATCCCATGAATCAACAGTACCGGTAGAGACGATGTTAAATATGTGTTTCATTACATAACACTCACACTCATATTCCTCTGCAGATATATATATATATATATATATATATATATATATATATATATATATATATATATATATATATATATAATTAATCTACTTATCTTAGGGTCACAAAATGCGAACATTTTTCTAAAGTTGTTCAACCTACATTGCCTCTCGACATAATACTAATACTCACACTCATATTCCTCTACAGATATATATATATATATATATATATATATATATATATATATATATATATATATATATATATATATATATATATATATATATATATATATATATATATATATATATATATATATATATATATATATATATATATATATATATATATATATATATATATATATATATATATATATATATATATATATTATATATATATATATATATATATATATATATATATATATATATATATATATATATATATATAATTAATCTACTTATCTTAGGGTCACAAAATGCGAACTTTTTTCTAAAGTTTATCAACCTACACTGCCTCTCGACAACCCTGTATATTGATCTCTCTACCGGCGGGGGCGGCTAAACAAGTGCCTTTTGTGCTTTCTGTAGCGGTAAATTCATGATCATCAAGTTATGGATAAGTTAGACATCAAATAAACAAGAGTCGTCACCGCGCTTTTATTGTTTCCAAGGGAAAAGGGAAAAGTACGAACAAAACCCAAAAATAAGAAGTTTTTAAATCAAAACTAATAAAATTTCAGAGATTATAGGTAAGGGTGTTGGTTACACAGAGGGAAGGTGTTAGCACACAAAGTGTCCTAGGTACTCCTAGGGAGCCCTTTCTTGTGTGCGTATGTGTTTTTGTACAAATGATGTTGCAAACAAATGGAATGGGGGGATGAGAAAAGAATTCATTAATTATATTTTTGTGTTTGACAAGACCTTCGAACTTGTGCCTACGTACCAACATAAAAATGAGTGATCAAAACCTCGTAGTTCGTGGTATCAATTTCAAAGTGGATGCATTATTTTTAGCAAAAATTTAAGTTTAGAAGAGGCAAAAGAGCCTAAAAGAGTTTGAATGAGTGTTAGTTCTTTTTGTCTTTTGAAATTTTAAGTCAATATGGTTAGATTTATTTACAAGTTTGGTTAAGAAGAGAATTTGAAAATGCAATGGCTTAAGGCCAAAGATTCTAATTTGCAATATGGTCAAAGTTTTTAAAAAAACAAACACAAGCAAAGAAGTTTTTCAAATGAGGGAGAGATTTTGAAATTAAAGAAGTGGGGAGGAGATGAAGAGACTAATTATAAGCACAAAATTAAAAGTTGAGGGTTGAAAAGATCTGACCAAT
Source organism: Lathyrus oleraceus (assembly GCF_024323335.1). Classification (NCBI taxonomy): domain Eukaryota; kingdom Viridiplantae; phylum Streptophyta; class Magnoliopsida; order Fabales; family Fabaceae; genus Lathyrus; species Lathyrus oleraceus. Next base: position 441,747,232 of record NC_066584.1, on the reverse strand, counting down.
GGGCTGCAATCCAATAGACAAGAATGTCATATAGAAACTCAAATTTCCCTTGGACTTTTAGAATCAAACAACAAACAATGCATATAATAGCAACTTGAAAAGCAAGGCATCAAATAAAGATAGCCACATCCAACCTTAGCAACTTCATGATCTTCTTCAAATTTGCCCATGTAGCAGATGAATTCCACAATGCATAAATCACAGGTTCAAAATAACAGCTTCACAATGATCATGTTGCAGATGAACTCAAATGGATCTTCAATTATGTATCAAATGAAGTTTCAAATTACAAGCACTTGGTTTCATGAAGGTTGGCACTGGCCAAGTCCTTTGCATAGGGAATGTTGCCTAAACTCTAAGTCCAATTGTCTCAAATCAAACCAACAGTCCACACAAGATATTTTTGAGGGTTTTTGTTCTTATTATGTGCATTTATGGTCAAAGACCACACAAACAAACACAATATACACAAATAAAATACATCACAAAAATATGGTCCAAATGGACAAAGTGAAAAATGACATTAACATAAACAATTAGAATGGTATGAATAATGGCAAATGAATAAAACTCAAAAATTAAATTGCACTAAAAGTAAATGACTTGAAATTAAATGTTAGTAGTTAATGAGTTAGAAGTTAGTATTGCTTTTGCTTTTCTTTTGTTTAAGTCATTCTTTGGAGAACACTCAACCTACTTATCACAAGCATGGATCCTTGAACCAAGACATCTTCCAAAGGAAGGAAAAAAGGCCAAGTTTCCACACAATACCATGAAAGATGGGAGACTTACAATCTCACTAACTAGAATGCTATGCCTTTTATGTAAAAATTAAGCGCTATGTTAAGAAATCGTAATTGGACTTATGTAGAAGTCACAACTATTTGAGGTTGGACAATAGAATTTCGGTGCTAATGCATATTAGAGACATATTATGATGAACTATGCTCATGAAACATACCACACACAAAAAGTATATGTAAAGTGGGGGGGACCTAATCTCATCCATACTTATGTTGGTTTTGCAATCAACTAGCCTTAGGATATAGAGATATCATAGGTCCATGACATGAATGCACAAAGAAGGGGAATGAGATGAAGAGGGAGGGGAAATGGATCAAACTCAAATTGGACAAAGGAGGACTTTTACCAAGTCAAGATCATTCATTCATTTTGGGAGATGGAATGTACATTCCATCAATCCCCTAAATCCAATTATCTTAACCTAGCAAAGTCAAATCAACCTTGACCAAGGCCCAACAACACAAGTCAAACTCACAAAGGCAATTAAAATGGCTCAGTACAATTAATTTGGCATTTAAACAATTAAAAATATTAAATATAATGCATTAAATTAAATATGGTTGGTCAATTTCCTAAACCCTCATCAAAATACCAAAGAAATGGCCATGAGATTTATCATAGGTCAAACAAGGTCAAAGGACCTTGGAGGAAGATTTTCAGAATTTTTGGAAACTTAAAAATATTTTTAAACAATTAAAAATAATCACCAAATCAATTAAATCAGGAAAAATATTAATAATGATCCAAAAAATAATTTTAATTCAGAAAATGAAAGAGGATTTTATTTTTAAAAAATTGGTGAAACTCTCATATTTTTTGGATCAATATTAAAATTAATAAGGATTAATGAAAATCAAAGGAATAAAAATAAAAATCAGATAATTAAAAAAACGTGGACCACTTGATCTCCCTCATTAATTGAGGTGGCAGATCAAGTGGTGGAGAGCGCGTGTTCCTGAATAAAACATTTTGAACTCATCTAATGGCTCTGAACACTTCCAGCGCATCGCCAGAGCCAAAGGCCGGTCATCTTCTCTGATGACCCTAGCCGAACTGGTTCAATCATCACCACATCATAAATGAAAAAAGAGGACATGATCTTAAAGAAAAAATAGCGTAGATCACAAATATCACCTCAATTTTAACTAACTCCAAATATATAGAGAGATACGTGGAGTTGAATTTTGAGGTGTGTCAACTGAGTTGATTCGATTTGACCTTAAAGTAACTCAATCTTCTTGCCTACATTGGTAGGACTTCAGACAACCAAGGATCCAAGAGAATTGATGAGAATTGAGAGAGAAACGAATAGAAGAAAAAATATGGAAAAATACCTTCAATGTTGTGCAGAAATGGATCTCTCTTGCTTCAATTCGTGCTTGATCTTGCTTATGAAGCTTGTGGAAGTAGGTTAAGAGTAATACAAAGCTTTGGATCCTGAAGTTTTTGAATCTCCAAACAGTGAGATTCAAACTCAAATTTAAATTGAAATTTCTCAAGTTTTCCTTTGAATTGAGAGGGTTTGAATGATTGGGGCAAAGCTGACGCACAAGGTCCTTTGAACTGAGGCATTGGACCTCTATTTATAGCAATGAGAAGTGTTATTTGCACACTTGAAAAATTATCCAAAATTGGCAATGCAATGCACACTACGCCAAAAACTGGAATAGACAGCGCACCTTAGAGGGCGATTTATTACAAAAGCGCCCTCGAAAGTGAAGCGAAAAATAAGGAGCAATAGACAGCGCACTTTAGAGGGCGCTTTTGTAACAAAGCGCCCTCTAAGGTGAAGCGAAAAAATAAGGAGGAGATAGAGGGACAACAATACATGGCGCTTTTTAGAAAGCGCCCTCTAAGGTTACCCTTAGAGGGCACTTTTAATAAAGCGCTGTTATAAGTCCATGTGCATTTCCAGCTTATAAAGCGCTTCTGGAAAGCCTTAGAGAGCGCTTTCATAAGCGCCCTCTTAGGCCCCCTTTAGAGGGCGCTTTGTTTCCACAAGCGCCCTCTAAGGTGAAACGAAAAAATAAGGAGGAGATAGAGGGACAACAATACATGGCGCTTTTTAGAAAGCGCCCTCTAAGGTTACCCTTAGAGGGCGCTTTTAATAAAGCGCTGTTATAAGTCCACGTGCATTTCCAGCTTATAAAGCGCTTCTAGAAAGCCTTAGAGAGCGCTTTCATAAGCGCCCTCTTAGGCCCCCTTTAGAGGGCGCTTTTTTTCCACAAGCGCCCTCTAATGTCCCCTTTAGTAAACATTAAAATTATAACATACTGCGCGTTTTGTTATTTCACTATCTGTTATTAGCGTTCTTTTTCACGTTAGGGTTCTGGCGTTTTCCTTTCACCTCTGTTAGATCTACATGCGCGTTTCCTCCTTCTACCAATCAAAGGTACACGCTTTTCCCAATTTCTGTTTTATGTTATTGCTTTGTTTTAGCTTTGCCCAATTTCTGTTTTACCTTATTACTGCGCGTTTCCTCCTTCTACGTTTGTTTCGACCATGATAGCGGATGCAGTAGGAAATTGACGGTTGGTTTTTAGTGACCATGATAGCGGATGCAATGGGTTATACGACCTATGAACATATGATTTTGTGTCAACACCAGTATCATTAGAAACCTAGGTCAGAATGTGTTTGAACTCTTCTGAAATTGTTTTTTGTTTATTCTAATTAATAATGGATAATACATGGATGTCTTCCAATCGATTGTCGAGAGAGTACGAGAATGGGGTATCAGAATTCATTAAGTTTGCCGTTGCACACGCTGAAGACCCCAGTAGAATGATATGTCCTTGCTTGGGTTGTTGTTATGGGAAACGGGTTGACGCAGTTCAGTTGACATCGCATCTAATGAGGCATGGAATTGATCGAAGTTATACATGTTGGAATTTGCATGGTGAGAAAAGTAACGATAATGTTGAACCGGGGGATAGTACGACCTATGCCTCAAACTATAGTGGCGCAGATACATACGATTTTGATCGAGTTGAAGAGATTGCAGAAGAACTTGAAGGAGATCTTAAGGATTGTCCCGAAATGTTTGAGAGGTTGGTAAGTGATGCAGAGAAACCTTTGTATGATGGTTGCACTAAATTCACAAGATTGTCTACGGTATTAAAGTTGTACAACTTAAAGGCGGGCAATGGGTGGTCGGATAAAAGTTTCACAGAGTTATTAGCCCTTTTGAAAGATATGCTTCCTGAGGATAATGTTCTTCCCAATCGAACATATGAGACCAAAAAGATGTTGTGCTCTATTGGCATGAGCTATGATAAGATACATGCATGTCCAAACGATTGCGTTTTGTTTCGAAATGAGTATGCATCGTTAAATGAGTGTCCTAAATGCGGTGTCTCGCGATATAAGAACAAGTTGTCTCCAGCAAAAGTCTTGTGGTATTTTCCTGTTATTCCAAGATTTAGACGCATGTTTCGTAGTGAAACCGATTCAAGACACTTGACCTGGCATGCAGATGAAAGAATTATAGATGGAAAGTATCGACATCCGGCAGATTCACCACAGTGGTTGAAAATTGATAATGATTATCCTGAATTTGGAGAAGAATCAAGAAACCTTCGCTTGGCATTATCTACTGATGGAATGAACCCACACGGTATCCAGAGTATCTCACACAGTACATGGCCTGTGATTATTATGATTTATAACCTACCTCCATGGCTATGTATGAAGCGTAAGTACATGATGTTGTCTATGTTGATTTCTGGACCTAAACAACCAGGGAATGACATAGACGTGTACTTGAAGCCCTTAATCGAAGATTTAAAGATTTTGTGGGAGACCGGTGTGGAGGTTTATGATGGATATAGGAAAGAAAGTTTCAACTTGAGGGCGATGTTGTTTGGCACAATTAATGATTTTCCAGCATACGGAAATCTATCAGGGTATAGCATAAAAGGTCAATGTGTGTGTCCTATTTGTGAAGATAAAACAGATTGGAAGCGCTTGGAGTTTGGTCAGAAGAATGTCTTTCTCGGTCATCGGAGATTCTTAAATTCAAATCATCACTACCGTGGATGGAGAAAGGCGTTCAATGGAGAGACAGAACAAGGCAGAGCTCCACCTATATTGACGGGTGATCAAATTTTTGAAAAGGTGAAAGATTTGGATACTCAGTTTGGCAAGCCTTTTGCCCACACACTTGTCAAAAGTGGGTGGAAGAAAAGGTCAGTTTTTTTTGAATTGCCGTATTGGAAGTCCTTGTATGTGAGACATTTTCTTGATGTTATGCATATTGAAAAAAATGTATTTGAAAGTGTTATTGGCACGTTACTCAATATACAAGGAAAGTCTAAGGATGGCCTTAAGGCAAGAAAGGACTTGATAGCGATGGGAATAAGAACTGAATTAGGACCCTTGAAGAAAGGAAAACGAACATATCTACCTCCTGCTGCTTATACTCTATCTAGAAAGGAGAAAAAAACATTGTGTAAGTTTCTAAGTGAAGTTAAAGTTGCAGAAGGGTACTCTTCAGATATTAGAAGACTTGTGTCTATGAAAGACCTCAAGTTAAAGAGTTTAAAGACCCATGATTGCCATGTTATAATGGAACATTTTCTCCCAATAGGTATACGTTCTATTCTTCCAGAAAAAGTAAGAAGCTCTGTAACTAAGTTGTGTTCTTTCTTCAAGTCAATTTGCAGTAAGGTGATCAATCCTGTGATCTTACCAATGTTGTAAAAAGAAATCGTTATTACTTTGTGTGAGCTTGAAATCTTTTTTCCTCCATCATTTTTTGACATAATGGTACATCTAGTTGTTCATCTTGTGAAAGAGACACAATTGTGTGGACCAACTTATATGAGATGGATGTACCCTGTTGAACGTTATATGAAAATATTAAAAGGGTACGTGAAGAACCGAAGTCGACCAGAAGGTTGTATGGTTGAAAGATACATTGTTGAAGAAGCGATTGAGTTTTGTACTGAATATTTGTCTAATGTTCAGTCAATCGGACTCCCCAAGTCTCAGCTTGTCGAAAAGAAAGAAGGAAAAAATCTAATTGGAAATAAAATCGTGGCAGTATCAAGGGTCGAACGGGATCAAGTGCATTTGTATGTTCTGCACAATGAGAATGAGGTTGAGCCGTATGTTGAAATTCACAAGGATGTTCTCCGAGGTTTAAATCCCAATAGAAATGAAAATTGGATAGTACGAGAGCACAATCGATGTTGTATACCTTGGTTTAAGGATCATATTTATTCAAAGTATTATTCAGATCCCGCTTCAATAACAGAAAGGTTGAGATGCTTAGCATATGGTCCAAGTTTCCATGTTTTTTCTTATAGCGCATACACGATTAATGGATACACATTTTATACCAAAGAACAAGATGATAAAAGTACTATGCAGAATAGTGGTGTCACCGTGGTAGCTGAAGCAATGCACATATCAAGTGTGAAGGACTTAAACCCTAAATTTGCAAATTTGTCGTATTTTGGTGTTATCGAGCGCATTTGGGTGTTTGATTATGAGAAGTTTCAGATTCCTATATTTGGTTGCAAGTGGGTTGAAAATAATAACGGCATTCGAATGGATAAGTCAGGATTTTTGCAAGTGGATCTTAATAGGGTGGGATACAAAGATGAGTCTTTTATTCTAGCCTCTCAAGCTAGACAAGTGTTCTATGATAATGATCCGAAAAGTACGAAATGGTCTATAGTTCTTTTTTCCAACAAAGTAATTGATGAAAACACTGGAGATCAAGGTGATATTGATGTTGAGATTGAATCGTTTACCAGAAATGATCAAGATGAGAATATTATATCAAATGATTCATATATTAGAAATGATCATAATGAGGGTATTTGGATCAATCCAACCGTCCGTGTTGTTAAGAGACATGTAGAACATATTTCAACCAAGAAAAGAAAGAGAACCTAGTGAAAAAGGTACAGGTCAAATGATTTTAATTGTTTTCTTTATTACAGGTAAAATGACTTTTATGATTTTAATTGTTTTTACATTTGTCATCTGATTTTAATTGTTTTCTTTATTACAGGTAAAATGGCTATTATGAAGTCAATCATTCGTGCAAGAGACAAGGGTGTAAAATTTGAAGTACATTGGAGTGCTGAAGACCAACTAATTTTTTTTCATCAGGCTTGTGTCTCAATAGAGGATGGGTATCTACCTAAAGTTACTTTTGTAGTGGTCCAAAAGAGACATCACACCCGTCTCTTTCCTGTCAACCCCAAAGAGACCGATAGAAGTGGAAATATTATGCCAGGTTTTTTCAATATATTTCTCAACGCAGCTGGTATATATTATCATTTGAATTTATCACTTTTTGCTGATTTTGTTGTTCTAAATTGTCAAAGGAACCGTGGTAGACACCAGCATTTGTCACCCTAGGGAATTTGATTTTTACCTTAACAGCCATGCAGGAATTCAGGTAATATTAGCTATGTCATTTAACTTTATGCCATTGTTTACTATTTGTTGCTCAATCGCCTTTTGACAGTTCTGTGTTATTTGCATTTGGACGTGTTCTTTTTGCAGGGGACTAGTCGACCAACGCATTATCATGTGCTGTATGATGAAAATAAATTCACTGCAGACCAGCTACAGAGTTTGACCAATAACTTGTGCTACACGTAATGATATGATTTGCTTTTTTAATCTTAATTAATGTTTTCTAAACTTGTACTGTTTTCATTTAATTTTAGAAGCCTTCTGATAGTATTTTTTTCCATTCAGTTATGCGAGGTGTACTCGATCTGTCTCAATAGGTTTGTTACTCGATTCCCTTTGCTTGTTTTTGTTTTAGGCTATACAAAACTTTAGTTTAACAAAAATGTTATCTTGTATGCAGTTCCTCCTGCCTATTATGCACACTTGCTATTATTCATCATGGGTGGATGGGCGTTATTTTGTTTAGTATTGGTTAGAACTACTAGACAGCTTTTGGATACAGTGGTCACTGGGTGTTGGTTGCTATGGATCTTTCGAGACTAATAGTGTATATTGTTGTTGTACTTTTACTAAATCATGAATATGTTGTTGTATATTGTTGATCAAAGAATCATATATTAATGTTGTATATATGAAGGATTAATGTTGTATATAAATGGATTCATGTTGTATATATCAATGGATTAATGGTGTATAACATTGGATTAAAGGATGAAATCAATATGAATTTTACACTTTTGCAGCATGCGAACAGGTTACCAATTAAATATCCACTGTTTTTCAAACAAATTTTTTTAAAATAACTAACACTTTAGAGGGCGTTTTTTCCTGAAAGCGCCCTCTAAACACTTTACATTGACAACTTTAGAGGGCGCTTTTTCCTGAAAGCGCCCTCTAAACACTTTACATTGACAACTTTAGAGGGCGCTTTTTCCTGAAAGCGCCCTCTAAACACTTTACATTGACAACTTTAGAGGGCGCTTTTTCCAGAAAGCGCCCTCTAAGGTGTCCCTTTATGGACCACTCCAGAGGGCGCTTTTTTCTGAAAGCGCACTATAATGTGGCAACTTTAGACAGCGCTTTCTCCAGGAAAACAAAGCGCTGTCTTTACCTATGCCAGCGCCACTTTAGAGGGCGCTTAAAAGCGCTGTTATAGGCCAAAATAAGCGCCCTCTTTTCCCTTATTTGGCGTAGTGGCACATGCTTGCATGGCCGTGTGTAGGCCGATGAAGCAATCCAATTAGGTTCACAATCAACTGAAATGAGGTATGCATGAAGCTTGGATGGCAAGGCAAAGTTATTTGAACATTTGAAGCATGAATCTTGCCAACCGGTACAGGCCTGTTTAAGCCATGCGCAGACCCATTAAACTTTGTCCAAAATGAGTGAATTAGGACTCTTTAGAAAGCTTAGATCAAGAGGAACAACTCTTATGTTGAACATGTTTCCATTTGGAACTTATATCATGGTGAATTTTGAGGTGGAAGTTTGGAAATTTCAACATGTCAAAATATTTTCTAAGTGTCAAGTCACATATTCAATTATTCCACCTTGCCTAACTTTTTATGTGAGCTCCAAATGAGAAAAGTGTATTCATCAAAGTTGTATCTATTTCACAAACCTTCAAAATGGTGACCAATTTGACATAATTTGGATTTAGGATGAGTGAGTTATGCATTTTCGGATTAGGGTTTAGACAAAATGACTTATAATGTTTCAACATAGAAAATGACTTTCCAAGAAAAATTAGCTCTAGACCTAAACATGAAAGTTGTTTTAAATGTCATTTAGAGTAACATTTGTCTTGGAATAATTTTCATATGATGAAAATTGTAGGAGATAGGTTCTAGGGAGACTCGGTTTTGATCAGATGAATCCATCTGGTTAACCACCATCAACCAACTTGCCAACTTGCAATTCTATTGACTTTTTAGGCTATGGTAGATCATATATGCATAAGATGATGAAATTTTAAGTTCCCCTTGAGAAATTTGATCAATTGGTGAAGAATCTTGGTGAAGAAGTTACTCAAGATACCTAGATGAACTAGGGTTTCCAAGACAAATCAACTCTAAACTCTTGAAGAATGCTTGACCAAAATAACATGTAGAGATCATTGGGACTCATATATGATGCTTAGAGCCATTGTGTATCATTCCTTGGTTATGCTCTTAGCAATGAGGGTCTTAAACCCTAGATGTGAATTTGATAGATCAATGGTGATCATGCCTTACCTACAAAAGAGTTAGGAAAATGCAAAGACATATTTTTGGTATTTTGGTTAGTAAAATGATAATATACAAGTATGATACAATCACATGGTGCTTCATGATCTTTCCTAAAACAAACCCAATGAAAGAGGGGTAAGGAGAATGCCAAGGTATGATCCCAATGCTAATGCATATGATGAGATTGCATGAGGGATCTTAGGGTCAAAATTAGGGTCTTACAGCTGCCCCTATTTAAGGACATTCTAACTGAGGAGGTGAAGGTTAAAATCTTCGTATTGACTCAGTAGAATGGGCTTAAATAAAAAACATACAGAACCCAATTTTGGTTCCTAAGAGACCTCACAATGCATATGATATAAATGTAAGATAAACTCCCTGTGGGGAAATATTGCCACAAGGGAAAAGCAATTAGAAAGACTGAAGGTCCGCAGGAGCATAATGCATTCCATAAGGAAAACTCACTGGGAAGACAGAGACTCTAGGGGATAAAAAGGGTTATGTGTAGGCCAGGCTACGACTTAAAGACTGCTGAGAGACTAGAGGAATTCCATGAAAATGGAAAGACTCAGCCGAGGAGACACAGGAACATCTGCAGGGGATGAAAAATAAAAATTAATTTTAATTTAAAATAAGGATGTTTTAGTAATTTAATATATATCAATTAAAAAAAATAAAAAGTTGTGGGGTGGCCGTGGCCTTCCCACGTCCCCCCTCAGTTCCGCCATTGTGGTAGTGCCAACTGATATGCCATTTTGCCCACTCGGCTTATGATTCAATAAAGGCCAATGTACCACGGACTCGACTTTCTCATCTTAAAAGGTCATTGAATCGATAAAGGCCAGTGTATCACATGCTCGACTTTCTCCTTCGTTAAATTCCAATAGTCTCCTACATTGATCTGCATAAACTTTTTGACAGTCTTGAGCTTTAATTATATTTTCTTGAACTATTATTATCTTCTTTATGGTTTTTTAAATTATCCTCGATCTGAAAATTCCTTTATCTCCTACCTCTGTCTAACACAAAGGCGTACAACATTTTCTTCTGTATAATTCCTCATACGGTGCCACACCAATACCGGTGCGGTAGCTATCCTTGTTAGCTAATTCATTCAATAGTAGGTGTGGGTTCCAACTTCCTTCGTCCTCTAAAATACAAGCTCTAAACATATCCTTCATCTTCTGAATGGTCATTTCTGTCTAGTCGTCTAATTATGGATGGTTTGTCGTACTAAGATTCAACTTAGTTCCCATTGCATGGTGTTGGTTCTAAAATTTAAAATTGAACTTCAGATTATGGTCGGACACAATACTTGATGGTACTCCATGTAGTATCACTATTTTAGAAATGAAAAGTCTTTCCAATTTAGGAACTTTATAGGTGGTATTGACTGGTAAGAAGTGAGATAACTTGGTTAACCTGTCCACTATTACCCAAATTTTGAGTCATGACCTCTGAGAATTTGGGGTAGTCCCATTATTAAGTCCATTGATATAATTTTTACTTTTATTCGGGTATCTTAAAGGGTTACAACATACCTCCTGGTCTTTGGTGTTTTATCTTCACTTGTTGACAGATAACACATCTAGCCATGAATTCTTCTATTTTCTTTTTCATTCTAGGCCACCAGAAGTTCCATTTAGGTTGTGATGCATCTTAGAAAAACCAGGGTGAATATTGAAATAACTTTTGTGATATTCCTCTAGAATTACATGTTTCAACTCCAAATCATTCAGTATACATGTCCTTATCTTAAATAAGAGAATTCCATATGGTGATTGATTGAAACCCGTGTGGTTGACCTTAGCTTGCAGCTCCTCATCAGACAGTTAAGTTAGTCTTACTCTTTCTTTGATGTCACATATGATATTAATTTGACTTATTAACACCCCCTTTTGGTTCCATGTGAATTTTAGGTTAAGGTATCATAATTTCTCCAGTAAGTTGTGTTCTAACAGCATTAACTCAGTTGTATACGTTTCTTTTCTACTTAACACATTTATTACCTTATCGGCCTTCCTGGGGTGATACTTTAATTCCATCCACTTTCTATGACACATATTTAGTTCCTCCTAATAAAACAAGTACTTCAAAGTCTTATGGTCACTAAACATCTCAAAGTGCACTCCATACATGTAGTGCCTTCATACCTTGAGTGCAAAGATAATTGAGGTTATTTCTAGATCATGAGCTAAATAGTTCTCTTCATGCATCTTTAATTGTCAGGATGCATATGCAACTACCTAATAATTTCACATTAGAACACACCATAATCCCTTCTTCGAGGTATAACAGAAAACTTAGTACTTCTGAGTGGAATTTGGTATAATCAAGATTGGTGCTATGGTTAACTTCTTTTTCAACTTTTGGAAACTTTGTTCACATTCGGTATCCAATTGAAACCGAGTCCATTTTAGAGTGAGTCGAGTCAATGATAGGGCTATTTGAGAAAATCCTATAATGAATCTTCGACAATAACTTGAAAGTCCCAAAAAACTTCTTACTTCAGATGCATTTCTGGGTCTCTCCCATTTCAATACCGCTTCCACTTTCGAGGGGTCTACTCCTACTTCACCTTGCGATATCACATTCCCAAGGAGTTTCACTTATGACATGCAAAACTCAAACTTGCTAAACTTGGCAAAAAGCTTATTTTCTCATGGAATTGAGAGTACAATCATAAGATGCTTTATGTGCACTTGTGGAGTCCGAGAGTAAATTAGGATGTTGCTGACTTTTTTAGAAAGTTAACTAATATAGTTAAAGTGATAAAATAAAAGATATTCTCCACAGGATTGCTTGATTTAACAAGGTTATGATTGTGCACTTTAAAAGTAAATATTTGGGGGTCTTTCAGATTGTTTTTAGCAAAAGTAAATTGTGCAAATAAAAATTAGAGAAAATAAGATAATGAGAAAGCGACCATGTTTCATTTTGAGCCCACTAATTGTCATTGTTGCTAACTACGTCTACTTTCTTGAGTTGATTTTCTAGAATTACAATAAATTAACACGAATGTTATATCCAATTCTTTGGTGTATAACTCACTCTTCCTAAGGATAACTCCCTAATTCCTTAGGAAAATTCAAAGTAAAAAAAAGCAAGAACGCTCGTTAATTTCTTGATCACAAACTTATAATTACCTATTCCTAGTTAATTACTAAGTTTAAACAATTATCTTAGATCAAGTTCACAACGTTATAGTCAATAATCACTATGATCCTAGCTTCAGTTCATATGCTCATAAACACATAAAAAGCACTATGATAAAATATAATTGAATAAAAACTAGAATATCAAATGAATAAAATAGTATCAAGCGAACTACATGGTTTAATAGCTCTAATCATCTTCGTCTAACAAAACCTAATCAAAAGTAAATTAGCTACTCATATTCAAATAGGTAATTACCACGAGTTTAGATGAGAAATACATGAGAATCAAGGCAGAAAAAGGTCTTCAATGGTGAAAATCTCCAATTCTTAAGCTCCAATATTGCCTAGCTGTCACTTTTGTATCTCCAAATCGTAACCCTTGGAAAAGTGGCTTGTTTTTCCTTTTAAACAACAAAAAATGTGTTAGTTAAATGCTCCAAAACAACTGTGATATAAAGCATTGGGATCGCGATGGCTTGTCATTATGACCACTGTAACACCCCAAAATTTTCCCTCCTCATTCATACATTCATTTTTAGTTCATTTAGCATTTCATATTGCATTTCATCATGTCAATCAGAATCAGGTCCGAGAAGCTTGAACATCATCCAAGACACTTCGTAGTTTCTATCCGGGTGATCGGTCAACGCAAGGAAAGGATTTGAGTTACTTCCAACAGGTCCAAATGGGGCATATTCGCCGTGCAAAATGCCAAGCTTAAGGAGCAAAAAGCATAGCCTGAGCTGTCATGCTCGCTAGGCGAGCAGATGGTTCGCTTAGCGAAGAGAACTGTCATGCTCGCTAGGCGAGCAAATCCTTCGCTAGGCGAAGAGCACGCGGTTTCAGAAAATAACAGCAAGTTTTGGGCTTTAGCTGACCTTATTTTGAGCCCACCACCCACGAAATCAGTCTATAAATACCAGAGCTTCATTTGAGAAAAAGAGACGGGAGAAAGACTGGAGACTATTACAAAACCCTGGAGAGAAAGAGGGAGAAAAGAGGCATAAGGGAAACCTGCGAGGAAACCTGCAGCAACCTCCAGGCAACTCTGAAAAGTTCACTCAGACTCACACACTTTTTCGCCCCATCTCCCGCAAACCCTAAACATTGCTTTGCAAACCCATCCGTGCCCTTCGATTTCAATCGATCTCTCCGATCAGGTTTTCCCTTATTCCCATTACTCTTACGCTCTCAATTTGAATCCTATGAATGTATGAGGTATCGTCTGTTTTTGCCCACGGGTTTAGATGTGCATGAATGTATAAAACAATACTTTGAATGTTTAATCGTTTCGTTCCTGAGGTGGATACCACAGGGTTTCGGATTATGGAGATCGAACTGTTATCAAGGAAGAATCCCAAACCCGCAGGCCTTCGCTAGCCGCTTCGCTAGGCGAGCCTATAGCGAAGCTTCACTAAGCCTTCGCTAGGCAAAGCAGTCGCGAACGTGACAGTAACTGTTTTTTTTTTGTTCTAACCTGTTTTATGTTCACCATGGCATTGTTTTCTTTTGACTCCATCCTGTTGCTCTAACCCTTTTGTTGAGTTTTTGTAAGGGCTCACATGACTCTTGCAGAGATAGCTTGCGTGGTATTCCACTTTATTTGTAGGATACCCCCTGGAGGTTTATTCCGATTACCTGTACTGACTGACTTTCTGTGATGGTGTTAGCTTGGAAGGATCCCTGGGTTTCCCATTCCTCTAATTGTTGTTACTACAGATCTTTATCCGCGTGGTACTTTTACATTTTTCCTGCATTTTACTGCTTTCCTAGCTGGAAGACCTCGATAGGAGACAATGTTTTTGTGTGTTTATTTTATACAGGTTCCTTCGTCCAGGACTCCTTTTGCATGCGCGTTCCTAAAACGCAAACATTTCATTGATTTTCCTTCTCCTAAAGAACACGTTAACTCCTTCTACTACAGGCGAGTAAGTCTTCAAAGGTCGAGCATCCGGTAGATTGCGTAGTAACGTCGTTCGTCCAAAACCCAATCCATAACCCCGTAGTTAGTCGAACTACGTTTTGCTCTGATTCTCAGGCCAGATGAGATACGTAGGCATAAGACGCGATGTCTTAGCGAGCACACACCCCCTAACCCCTAGGTAGCCGAGCTACAAAGACTTTGATTCTCATATTCAGATGAGATACGTATGCAGTGGATGCGACATCCGTGCGAGTCATTTTCTTTGACCCTTCTTTTAGTAAGTAGTACATTAGATAAACATACACGCTTTTCTCATCCCTTCATTCATGTTTGCACAAATAAATTTTTTCACAAAAAACAACAATCTTACAACAAATGTGAAAAAGGGCTCCCTAGGAGTACCTAGGATGTTTTGGGTGCCTAACACCTTCCCATTGCATAACCAACCCCCTTACCCAGATCTCTGACATTTTTACTAGTTTTTGATTCGATAAAACTTTTAGGTTTTTGTTCGCTTTCTAACCATTCCTTTGGATAAATAGAAGTACGGTGGCGACTCAACTTGTATGATTTACCTTGGGTTTAGTCAATATCTCCAATGGTAACGAATACCCCGCTACAGAAAAATGGCGACTCTGCTGGGGACAATTACCCTAGTGGGTTTTGCCTACTTTTCATATTTGTTATATTGTATTGTATATTTTTTTTTGTGACATATTTTTGTGCAATTTGGAATTACTGTATTGTATGTAACGATTGAATTGCTCGAATATTAATTCCTTGTATGCTTGGTGATCTTTGTGAGATGAGTTCTATACCCGAACTCGAGTGCACTTAGGATAGGAGAATGGCATAGTCTTGTTGACTTGTGTGGAGTTATTCCTTAGCAAGTTGACTTGCAAGCCCATTCACTTGGTGGAGGTCACGTTGGATCAATAATGTCACACAAGTAAGTTGTGGTTAGACATTACTTTTTCCAATATAGACCTTAGAAGCCAAGGACCTTAGTTTACCAAACCCATCTTGGCCTATTCGTAGGATGTAGTGCGAAAGTCGTTCAAGTGTAAGATTTGATACGATGGTTACGCGATACTACACTCATA
Source organism: Lathyrus oleraceus (assembly GCF_024323335.1). Classification (NCBI taxonomy): domain Eukaryota; kingdom Viridiplantae; phylum Streptophyta; class Magnoliopsida; order Fabales; family Fabaceae; genus Lathyrus; species Lathyrus oleraceus. The sequence goes on along the minus strand of NC_066584.1, from coordinate 441,731,580 downwards.
AGAGTCTCTCTTGAGAATATTTTTGGAATACGAGTAGTCGTTCCTCCGATAATATCCGAAAGATGGGATTATGACTATGGGAACCTTTTGTAGAACATGTTTGGCAGGTTTAAACTTTAGTACACTCCCTTTGGTTGGTTCTTAACCTAAACTCCATGCTCGTGACTTGCAACAAACACTTGAATCATGGTTGATCCGTTCAGGTATCCTTAATATCAATGAAACTTGGGTGTTGATAAGGTGTAAACCATAATCCACCAAAATGGATGGTTGATATTAAGGATAACATGATCCGTCCCATGACCTTTGTTTGGTGTGGTTTGCTTGATCCTCTTAATTTCTCTCCAGGCAGTGCAACCTGACAGATGTTCAAGCAGATCCAGCAATCCTGATTGACATGCCATTGCATTGCATAACATCATCTGCATATTTTCATCCAACATCTCATGCTTATTCATCTGCAGGGTATTCCCTTTCAAAAGGGGGGGTGCCTTAAAATTGAATAAGCAGTGCATCACATATCATGCATACTAACCTTTGTTTGTTTTGCAAGTGTCACTGCAGTGTCTAATGTTTGTTCCCTGTTTCAGGCAGTTATTGGTCCCAAGCGAGTCCACAGGTACCCGACAAAAGGAAATCATCCGCAACTAGCGATGGACCAGGTACAGAAAGAGTTGGCTGATATGCGTGAAAGGATGGACCAGTTCATGACATTGATGACTGGTATGGCAGCAGGCCAGGAGAAGCTGAGGGAATTGGTTGAGCAACCGAGGCCCGATCCAGAGGTGGAGATACCAAATGCTAAGGGGAACCCTGGTAACTCTGGGAACGCTGATAACCCTGTGAACACTGGTAACACGGGTAACGCAAATGCTGATGGAAACCCGGGTGATGTTGGCAACACGGGGAATGTCGGAAATGGTATTGGCGGAAGATATAATATGAATCAAGGGATTAGGATTAACGGGCGCCCCGTTACTAAAGATTATTAGTATGATCAATTCTCTTTGCACGAAGAAGCTCATGAGACCACTCGCCGTATGGATGAGCTTGCTGAGAAGCTCAAATCTTTGGAGTCTCAAAATTCCTTAGGTTTCGATGTCACAAATCTTGGTCTGGTTCAGGGAGTAAGGATCCCTCACAAGTTCAAACCCCCTACTTTTGAGAAATACAACGGGGCTTCTTGCCCACACACTCATCTCCAATCTTATTTGGGAAGGTTGGGAGCTCACACTGAAGATGAAAAGCTGTGGATGTACTATTTTGAAGACAGTCTAACTGGAGCTTCTCGTGAATGGTATTCTCATTTGTCTTGTACTACCATCATGAGCTGGAAAGACTTGGCAGAGGCTTTTATCAAGCAATACCAATACAACTTGGACATGGCTCCAAATCGGACCTTGTTGCAAGGAATGTCTCAGACTGCCAAGGAGACCTTTAGAGAATATGCTCAGCGTTGGAGACAGATTGTTGCGTTCGTCCAACCCCCTATGTCTGAAAGGGAGATGGCAGACATGTTCATGAACACTCTTCAAGGCAATTATATTGAGAGATTGGTTGCTTGCCCGTCAATCAGCTTTGTAGAGATAGTAATTGCTGGAGAAAGAATCGAGAGTCTGTTGAAGATGGGCCGAATTCAAGACAACAGTGCTTCCAAGAAACCGTTTGCTGGTAACGGTCAGCGAAGGAGAGAAGGCGAGACAAGCGTTGTGTATGCCGGCAGAGGCAGGGGCAGAGGACGCCCTAACTATTATCAAGATCAAGTGGCCGCAGTCACTATTCCAACACTTGTTCCTCAACCGCAACCCAGGTACAACAATCAACAACAAGGAGGTAATCCGGGCCAGCAGAGACACTATCAACAACGTCCAAGGCAGACGAACCGGGTCATTGAGCCAATCCCAATGCCTTATTCAGTATTACTTCCCAAGCTGATTGACCTGAATCTGGTTACGTTAAGAACTCTGGCCCCACCAACCGATCCCAATTATTTGCCTAGAGGTTATGATGTCAACGCCAGATGTGCTTTTCACTCCAACGCACATGGCCATACTACAGATAATTGCAAGGCCCTCCAGCTAAAGGTACAAGATTTGAGAGATGCCCATGCTATCAATTTTTCTTCGGTGCCTAATGTTATCCAAAACCCGATGCCGGCTCACGGCGGGCAGAGGATTAATGCTGTTGATAGTGCGGAAACGTTGAATTTGGTTTCTGATGTGACTAAAGTGAAGACTTCGCTATCGGTGGTCAAAGACCGACTCTTGAAAGGACAGATCTTCCCGGGCTGTGGGGAAGAGTGCAGAAATTATCAAGCTGCCGAGAACGAATGTGATAGTTTGAGAAGGGGTATTCAGCAACTGATAGATGAAGGTTGTCTTCAGTTCGACCAGGCTCGTCCAATGAAGAATGATGTGTCGACAGTGACGATTTATTTCACTCCTGAAGAAATATATGTTCCCGAGAGACCCGCTCTGACAATAATATATTTCCCAGAAAGTTCAGCACCAGTTACAATTTATTCTGACAACCCTCAACCGACTTTGGTTAGTCCGGTCACCATCACGGTGCCAGGACCTGTTCCGTATGAGAAAGACAGTGCTATCCCGTGGCACTATGAGGCTGATATCTACTGCCAGGGGCAGAAAGTTAACGAGGAAGACATTGACATTGGTAGCTCCGCTGTAGACAATGTTGGAGGGATTGGTGGCTTCACTCGCAGTAGACGCCTATTTGCACCATCAACATTGCGCACGAATACTGAAGCTGGGGCAGCTGGCAAGGCTAAAGGAAAACAGGTATCCACCGAAGGGGTTACTACTGAGGAAGCTCCTCCTAAGACCGCATTCGAGAAGGAAGTGGATGAGTTTATGAGGATTATCAAGAAAAGTGACTACAAGGTAGTCGACCAGCTAAATCAGACACCCTCAAAGATTTCCATTCTCTCACTATTGATGTGCTCTGAGGCGCACAGAGCAGCCTTGTTGAAAGTACTGAATATGGCCTATGTTCCACCAGAGATAACTGTTAACCAGCTGGAGTCGGTAGTTTCAAATGTAAACGCTAGCCATGCGCTAGGTTTCACCGATTATGACCTGATGTCTGAGGGCAGGAATCACAACAAAGCCTTGCATATCACAATGGAATGTAAAGGGACGGTGCTTTCCCATGTTTTGGTTGATACAGGCTCTTCTCTGAATGTTCTTCCAAAGAAAGCCTTGATGAAGTTGGTTTGCGACGACGCCATCCTGAGGCCGAGTAATTTGGTTGTGAGGGCTTTTGATGGCTCTAAGAGAGCTTTCTGTGGCGAAGTTGAGTTTCCAGTTAAGATTGGACCGCAGGTGTTCAAGAGTACCTTTTACGTGATGGATATCCAGCCTGCCTATAGTTGTCTGCTAGGTCGGCCCTGGATTCATGCTGCCGGTGCTGTTACTTCTACTCTCCACCAGAAGCTCAAATACGGACTAGAAGGTCAGATCGTCACTGTTTGTGGTGAAGAGGATATTTTTGTTAGCCACCTGTCTACATTTAAGTATGTGGAGATGGATGGCGAGATGCATGAGATGCTGTGTCAGCGCTTCGAAGCCATAAACATCAGTGAGGTCGCGCCCGAAGCTGTCTTTTCACCTAAGTCTGAGAAGGTCGGGACTTCTATCTCTTCATACAAGCAAGCTGTTGAAGTGGTTAAAGTTGGTAATGCCCAAGGCTGGGGCAAATTTGTGGAGCCAATCATAAAAGAAGACAAGTCTGGATTGGGGTATACTCCGGGGTCTCAGAAGAATAAAGCCGGTACTTTCTCCAGCGGGGGTCTGGTTTCTCCCCACATCGTCAATGCTGCAGATGAAGACAAGGCTGACAGCGAATGTGACTTAGATAGCTGAATTCGCCCGTGTGTCCCAGGAGAAAAGCTCAATAATTGGTCGTCCGAAAAATTCGTTCGGGTTACTCTATTGAAAGAGTAATTTTTATTGTTTTCCTTTCTATTACATGCATAATAAAGTCTTACACTTTGACCAAGGTGTAATGACTCATCTGTAGGGCCATCCATTTAGTCATATTTCGCAATTATTTTCATCATTAATAAAGGACAGCTTTTGCAAGCAATTTTGTGTTCTCTTTCTTTCAATTATTTTTTACTTTTAGAAATGGCAATGTTTCTTTTTCGTTTTTCTTTCCAAAAAAAAACCTTCGTTCTAAGATAAAGCATGACCCTCCATCATGATCACCCGGATCTCACTGCTAACGACACTGCTATGGCCGAGTATGACTTCGACAATCCTATCTATCAAGCCGAAGAAGGGGTTGAGGAAGATTGTGAATTGCCTGAAGAGTTAGCCAGGTTGTTGAAACAGGAGGACCGAGCTATTACACCTTATCAGGAAGTGATTGAGACCGTCAACATTGGTACCGAGGACGACAAGAAAGAGATCAAGATCGGGGCCAGTCTACAGGCCGAGAGGAAAAGACCATTGATCATGTGCTTGACTGTGTTAGAAGGGTCAATGGGTTGTGTGCTCGGTCAGCATGACGAGTCAGGTCAAAAAGAGCATGCAATATACTACCTTAGCAAAAAGTTTACCGACTATGAACAAAGATACTCACTGCTCGAGAAAACTTGTTGCGCTTTGGCATGGGCTGCTCGCCGACTAAGACAGTATATGTTGACTCACACGGCTCTGTTGATATCAAAGATGGATCCAGTCAAGTATATTTTTGAAAAGCCAGCACTTACTGGAAGGGTTGCTAGGTGGAAAATGATACTGACAGAGTATGACATCCATTACACCTCACAAAAAGCCATCAAAGGAAGTGTCTTGCCAGATTTACGCAGATAAAGTGCATATACCTCCAAAAAAAATTAGGGATATAAAAAAAATGTACACCCGGTGAGTCGAAAACCCGAAAAGGCGGCTCAGGCAAAAAGGGGTATCCCAGTGGATTGAAAACCCAAAAGGGCGGTCCACGCAAAAGAGGGAATAAGCGAATGACTGCAATCTAAGTTCATCCGTGTTATATCACCGTTTCATTCAATCCGGAAATCTCCGAAGGTTAAAGATCGACTAATCATCCACTTCAGAAAGCAAGATGAGCAGAGCGTCTTAAGGACATACGAGCCATAGTAGAGTCGAAACTCAGTGGGGGCCCGTTTCCACATTTCCATTAGGATAGTTTTCTTTTTTCAATTTATAGCGATCGCCTCTTTCCAGGGATCAGCTTTCTGATGTACTCGCCTATTACTGGCACAAATTATTTTCAACCATTAAAAGTCGAATAATTAAATTAAAAAGCCTCTTTATTTTTCATTTATCAGTTTGTTTGCAAAAAATGTCCGAATTTTTGATAAAACATATTGCATATGAACATAATGGTGGCTTTTGCAGATGACTTACGCAGGAAAACAGTCAAAATTGCTTTGAATGTGCTTAATCCCGGACGGTGAATTCAAACCGAGTAATCCCCCGGGGCATACGTGTTTTTTTTTTGTTACAGGTCACAGGAACCGGATACAAAGCCGTGAATCCCCATCCCCAAGCGGTTGACAAAGTCTCTCCGCAGCAGAGCAGTATATCCCCAGTAGAGTTGACAGTATCCAGACTGTATACCCCCAGCGGAGTCGACAGTGCCAGATTGTATCTTCCCAATAACAGCAGAGTAGTTGCATACCCAACAGACGAGAGGGTGGTGTTCCCAATGTTCATCTCATTCCCCAGCAGATTATTTTCAACATATTTGTTTTAATCCTCGGCTTGAGGACGATTAGCAAGTTCATATCCCCAGCAAGGGTCGATTCCTACGACAATTCCCCAGGAAGTGCTTTCCCTGCAGACTCTCCTCACAAAACAAAGTTCCCATAGTTGATACTTCCCCAGCAAGGTCAACATTCCAGAGCAAAGCCGATTTATTTTCGGTGGCTCCCCGGTCCCAGCAGACGGACAATTCCCCACAGAGCATCCAAGGATTGATACAGCGATCCGTTCCCTACCGAAGTTTGCTTCCCCAAGCAGATTTCTTTTTACACCATGCATAACATTTGTATTTGCATGCATATCAAGCATGCACATAAGCTGATAAACAGGTTCTTCAAAGCAGACTGAAGAATTGCTTTACAACCAAAGTCATGAGATCCAGCCAGAGGATCGAGTGTGTGTGATCCAGCAAGAGGGTCATTTCGAAGATTCAGCCTGAGAATCGTGTACCAATGATCCAGCCTGAGGGTCATTTTGAAGATTCAGCCTGAGAATCGTGTACCAGTGATCCATCCTGAGGGTCATTTGGAAGATTCAGCCTGAGAATCGTTTTCCCAAGAGTCAGCCTGAAGCTCAATTTGAATATTCCCCAGTGAAGTCGCCTACAAGCATTATTTCCCCAGCAAGCCAGCTAGGGAGTAGATTCAGCCAGAGAATCAAATCGAAGTAGATCTAGCCAGAAGATCGAAATCAGGTCTAGCCAGAAGACCGAGAATAGATTCGGCCAGAGAATCACCAAAAATAGATTCAGCCAGAGAATCGCAACAATCCAGATCTAGCCAGAAGATCGAAGTCAGGTCTAGCCCGAAGACCGGAAATAGATTCAGCCAGAGAATCGAAGAAAGAAGATCTAGCCGGAAGATCGAAGTAGATCTAGCCAGAAGATCGAAATCGTATCCAGTCCGAGGATCGAGATTAACATCCACCCAGAGGACTAAGTTGAGTATAGATTCAGCCAGAGGATCGAAACTCCAGATTAAGTCAAAAGACTGATTCAGATTCAGCCAGAGGATCGGAAGAAAATACCAGCGTGTTGTATTTCAGCATTGTTTGTGGTGCTCTCAGAGTGCAAATTTTCGGTCTGTCTTTGGTATTCAATCACAGCTCACCCTGTTTGTCTGATAAGTTGTTCGCTTTCATCCTGCTCGGGTTAGCTGATGATTGAATAGGGGCAGCTGTAACACCCCAAAATTTGCCCTCCTCATTCATACATTCATTTTAAGTTCATTTAGCATTTCATATTGCATTTCATCATGTCAATCAGAATCAGGTCCGAGAAGCTTGAACATCATCCAAGACACTTTGTGGTTTCTATCCGGGTGATCGGTCAACGCAAGGAAAGGATTTGAGTTACTTCCAACAGGTCCAAATGGGGCCTATTCGCCATGCAAAATGCCAAGCTTAAGGAGCAAAAAATAGAGCCTGAGTTGTCATGCTCGCTAGGCGAGCAGATGGTTCGCTTAGCGAAGAGAACCGCCATGCTCGCTAGGCGAGCAAATCCTTCGCTAGGCAAAGAGCATGCGGTTTCAGAAAATAACAGCAAGTTTTGGGCTTGAGTTGACCTCATTTTGAGCCCACCACCCACGAAATCAGTCTATAAATACCAGAGCTTCATTTGAGAAAAAGAGACGGGAGAAAGACTGGAGACTATTACAAAACCCTAGAGAGAAAGAGGGAGAAAAGAGGCAGAAGGGAAACCTGCGAGGAAACCTGCAACAACCTCCAGGCAACTCTGAAAAGTTCACTCAGACTCACACACTTTTTCGCCCCATCTCCCGTAAACCCTAAACATTGCTTTGCAAACCCATCTGTGCCCTTCGATTTCAATCGATCTCTCCGATCAGGTTTGCCCTTATTCCCATTACTCTTACGCTCTCAATTTGAATCCTATGAATGTATGAGGTATCGTCTGTTTTTGCCCACGGGTTTAGATGTGCATGAATGTATAAAACAATACTTTGAATGTTTAATCGTTTCGTTTCTAAGGTGGATACCACAGGGTTTCGGATTATGGAGATCGAACTGTTATCAAGGAAGAATCCCAAACCCGCAGGCCTTCACTAGCCGCTTTGCTAGGCGAGCCTGTAGCGAAGCTTCGCTAAGCCTTCGCTAGGCGAAGCCGTCGTGAACGTGACGGTAACTGTTTTTTTTTTGTTCTAACCTGTTTTATGTTCACCATGGCATTGTTTTCTTTTGACTCCATCCTGTTGCTCTAACCCTTTTGTTGAGTTTCTGTAAGGGCTCACATGACTCTTGCAGAGATAGCTTGCGTGGTATTCCACTTTATTTGTAGGATACCCCCTGGAGGTTTATTACGATTACCTGTACTTACTGACTTTCTGTGATGGTGTTAGCTTGGAAGGATCCCTGGGTTTCCCATTCCTCTAATTGTTGTTACTTCGAATCTTTATCCGCGTGGTACTTTTACATTTTCCCTGCATTTTACTACTTTCCTAGCTGGAAGACCTCGATAGGAGGCAATGTTTTTGTGTGTTTATTTTATACAGGTTCCTTCGTCCAGGACTCCTTTTGCATGCGCGTTCCTAAAACGCAAACATTTCATTGATTTTCCTTCTCCTAAAGAACACGTTAATTCCTTCTACTACAGGCGAGTAAGTTTCCAAAGGTCGAGCATCCGGTAGATTGCGTAGTAATGTCGTTCGTCCAAAACCCAATCCATAACCCCGTAGTTAGTCGAACTATGTTTTGCTCTGATTCTCAGGCCAGATGAGATACGTAGGCATAAGACGCGATGTCTTTGTGAGCACACACCCCCCTAACCCCTAGGTAGCCGAGCTACGAAGACTCTGATTCTCATATTCAGATGAGATACGTATGTAGTGGATGCGACATCCGTGCGAGTCATTTTCTTTTGACCCTTCTTTTAGTAAGTAGTACATTAGATAAACATACACGCTTTTCTCATCCCTTCAGTCATGTTTGCACAAATAATTTTTTTCACAAAAAACAACAATCTTACAACAAATGTGAAAAAGGGCTCCCTAGGAGTACCTAGGATGTTTTGGGTGCCTAACACCTTCCCATTGCATAACCAACCCCCTTACCCAGATCTCTGACATTTTTACTAGTTTTTGATTCGATAAAACTTTTAGGTTTTTGTTCGCTTTCTAACCATTCCTTTGGATAAATAGAAGTGCGGTGGCGACTCGACTTGTATGATTTACCTTGGATTTAGTCAATATCTCCAATGGTAACGAATACCCCGCTACAACCACGATAAAGGCATCGCGGTCACGATAATTCCAATAGCCAAAGTGCTTATTTTTCTTCCTTTTTCTTCTTTTTTTATTCTAAGTCCACAATTCTTTCTCTTCTTCTATTCATCTCATTTCACTTTAGCTCATATTTTGCTCGAAATTACATCAATTCAATAAAAAATGCTCATAAAAGTTATGCAATGATATAGTGTCATCACAACCCAAACTCATTATGTTGCTTGTCCTAAAGTAACTTTCCTGTAAATTGAAAATCTCAACAGAAATAAAATGCTTACCCTTATCAATTAATATCACCATTCTATTGTTTTTATAATCACGCCTATTTCCTGCTTCAATCCAGATATTCTGAGAAGTTCTTCCAACATCACATGTACTCAACCTATCTCTCATCTCATCTTTGTTCACCACTACGCCATCTGAGTTTTAACATCACCAAAATCAAGTTTCTTCAACATGGCAAGAGGAATCAAGTTGATGTTTGCCCCTAAATCACAAAGTGCTTGATCTATCTTTATCTTACCAATGATACAAGGAATGGTAAATCTCCATGGTTCTTTAATCTTTGGTGGAAGTTTCCTTTGGATGATTGCACTTCACTCTTCGATCAAAGTTATATTCTCGTGATACTTTTCCTTCCTCTTTTCGATTAAGAGTTCATTCTTGAACTTAGCATAACCCATAATTTTCTCTAAGGATTCACCCAAAGGAACGTTAAATTGATGCTTAGTAACATTCTCCATGGAATTCTTCAACTGACCATCTTCCTTTTCTTCTCTATCTTTTTCTTCAAGATAAGACAAGGTAGTTTCACATAGTAAGGAAGTTTGGGATTTGGTTCGTTCAAAATTTAATGCTTGGTTCTTCTCAAAGGTGGGATTCTATCAATTATTTCCCCAAGTATGTATCCTCTCCCAATGTCGTCACATGTTTTCTCACTTCTTTCTCCTTCTATTTTTCTCTCTTTCTCTTTTTCAACTATTCTCTCATCTACCACCTCTAATTCTTCATCTACTTATTCCTACACTGGATCTTTCTTCTTTCTTAGGATCTCATACCTTGGAAACTAATATGTCTCTCAACTAAATGGAATTGCAACTCTCATTCCTGATTCCTGTTTACTTGTTCGATACTAACTTGCGTCACTTTCATAAATTGAGCTAGAGGTTCTTCAAGTTGAGACAGTTTCTCTTGTGGTGGAATTTGAGGAACTTGAGGACTTGAGGAACTCCTTGGTTGTTACTCCACTTGACATGCGAGTGATCATTCGGACCTGCATTATAAGTATTAGAATAAAGGTTTCCTCTTTGAAAATTTCCAACATAATACGCCTCTTCTGTATATCCCTCTGGTACATAGTTGCCATTAGCATGCCCCTGCCCACAAAAATAATCCTGTAGAGTATGAATCTGAAAAGTATTGGTTGGAAAAATAGTGACTCAAACTAACTATTTCGAAATCACCTCTAGTTGAACTAACATTGCAGTATTTGAATCCAATTAAAGTACACCCCTTGGCTTGACTCCTCTTTCACTTTGTGAGTAGTATTAAATTCAGTATCTTGAGTAAGTATATTAGATTAAATATATATTTATTTTTGGATAATACTTGTCGCCTTCTTACCTACATTGTTTTTCGAAATAGGGTATTTAATACCTATTATTTTCGAAGCATGGGTGAACAAACATCAATTGGTTACACACATGCCTATTTTCCTGTATGGTTCAAGCAAAAATTATCATGCATTTTTGCACCAAGTACTGAAATACTCCATTTGAGAAGTTTGTTTGAAGGCCCTCATCAACATGCAAATGAGTGACACACATACTTTGTAAATAGATATAAAGTTTACACTCAAACATGGATAAAAGGGAAGAAAACAATAAACAATAGTGTAGTCGTAAAAGGAGTTACAGAAGGTGGTGAGGACGAATTCTATGGTGTTATCACACATATTTGCAATTTGATATTAATTATATAGACTCGGAAAATAAGGTTGTCTTGCTTTATTGTGACTGGTATGATCCAACTTCTAGAGGAACAAAAATAGATAAAAAAATATAACATTGTTGAGGTTCGAATGGATAGAAAGTACAAAGAGTATTACCCTTTCATCATGACACATAATGTTAGGCAAGTTTATTATGTACCTTATCCTTCAATTCAACCACATAAATGAGGATGATGTGTTATTATCAAGTCCAACCCAATGGGTCATATCTAAATTGACGAAGTAATGTAAGATGTTGCATACCAAGATGATGAGATTTCATCAGTTAATGGGGTAATTAAAATTGAGGAGATTACAAGTTTGTGTGATACTGTAGGTGAGGGTCAACAAGTTGACGTAACTATCTTGTTGTCAACAAATCATGTGGAAGGAGATCATGAAGAGTCAGGAGAGTTTGAAGGCAATATATATGATGAAGCCAACGAAGATAACGATGAGGCACAATTTTAATAAGAAGTATTTGTAACATTACTAAATTAATATGTATTGCGTAATATTACTCGTGTAATAGGCTTTTGTCAACAAATCTTGTGTAATATTATATTTCTGAAATTAATATATATTACTCTTGTAAATTAGATTTATTTATTGTTTTATGTTTTTTATTCAAAATTGAAAAAAATGCCACCCTGTCCTGAGGACAAGGGTAAGGCTAAAAAGACTCGCCGCACAAAGGTCATTATAGAAGAGGTTCCTAATTCATGTTTGCATATTCCTATGCCACTTTCGAGTCAGAGGGCTCATCCATCTATGCATCCTACTCCACCTCATATGCATCATACCCACCTCATATGCATCTTACTCCTCATTTGATTAGTCCATCCATATCTCCATATTTCACTAGATCACTATTATCTACGCTTGATTTTTTTTTATATTCCCACCAATATTCGCGTAAGATTTTATTAGTTCTCCCAGACATACACCTTTTATGCAATCGGCTGGACCTAGCACCCCACATCCTACATCTTTACATATGCCTTCCATGCAGCCGAGTGGATATAGTTTTCCACATTACACAGATGTACCTATGAAATATATGGAGCCTGGTGGATCTAGCATGCCACATTTAACAGCGCTTTTAAGTGCCCTCTAAAGTGGCGCTGGCATAGGTAAAGACAGCGCTTTGTTTTCCTGGAGAAAGCGCTCTCTAAAGTGGCCCTTTAAGGGCCACATTATAGTGCGCTTTCAGAAAAAAGCGCCCTCTGGAGTGGTCCATAAAGGGCCACCTTAAAGGGCACTTTCTGGACAAAGCGCCCTCTAAAGTTGTCAATGTAAAGTGTTTAGAGGGCGCTTCCTACAGAAAGCGTCCTCTAAAGTGTTAGTTATTTTTAAAAAAATTGTTTGAAAAACAGTGGGTATTTAATTGGGAACCTGTTCGCATGCTGCAAAAGTGTAAAATTCATATTGATTTCATCCTTTAATCCAATGTTATACACCATTAATCCATTGATATATACAACATGAATCCATTTATATACAACATTAATCCTCCATATATACAACATTAATATATTGATATTCATGCATGTACAACAACATTCCATATACATATATGTACAACAACTACAACCTATATGATTCTATGATCAATAATGAATTGACACAATTCATCCTTCATTTCATCCAAATGAGCTCTTGAGTAAGATTTGTATTCGTCAAAGTACTACAATTAAGAGAATAAAACATATTCATGATTTAGTAACAAATTAGATGAAATATCCGATAATATTAAAATAAACCCTAAGTTATTATTCCATACCATTTTTGGGATGTCTATACGATTCAACGCAATGATATCTCTCATAAATCTCAATACAAAAAATCTGCAATCGATCGAATTGTTTTGCTGAGGACACTACACAAAAAAAAATAAATATATATATATATATATATATATATATATATATATATATATATATATATATATATATATATATATATATATATATATATATATATTATATATATATATATATATATATATATATATATATATATATATATATATATATATATATATATATATATATATATATATATATATATATATATATATATATATATATATATATATATATATATATATATATAGTTAATTTCTTACAAACACTATTATAAGCAAAAATAAGAAACTTAATATATACCTGAACTCTGACCCAGGTAATGTCCTTCCTATTACGATAATTCTTTTTCGATCTAAATTTTAGTATTGCCCTAACAAAATAAAAACGTATATTGAGATCAATCTGACAGACATAATTAAATATACAAATACACACGAATATTTAGGGGAATTTCACTTACGCGTCAACCGTCTTCTTCATACTCGGATATTTACTCCAATCACCCGGTAACGAATCGAGATAATACACCATTAGTCTCGAAAGATCCATAGCAACCAACAACCAGTGACCACTGTAAAATAAAACAAAAATTTAGATGCATGAAAATTTTCTACGTAAAAGATATACATAGATTAGAATGAAATTATTAGAAAGAAAATCTAACCCGTTGCCAGAATTAAACGGTAAAAAATACAAACTGGGTGTAGTATTATCGCCGGCCACCATGAATCTATCGACTAGTTCATTCATTACGGATGTTGGATTTTTCGTTATAAACGTTGTGTTGATACGGGAAGCAGCAATAAAATTGAATCGGTTACACAATTCAGTTCCCCGCATCAATGTGTCATACATATACCTTAAATAGAAACATAATAAACATTAGACTACTCATTGAAATGTGTAAATAAATTGTCCAACTAAGTAAATAATAGATTGATCGGAGTACCATATGTATGTATGAATGACAGCGATGCCCAATTCTTCGTGTTCAAAAAGTTGTTGCATGTCCTCCTTTGCAATTATTTCGGAATGAGCAATTCCGAAAACACCTTCATTCATATCTACACTACGGATGGCGCCGTGCATAATATCTGACTCTTCCACCATTTTCTCAAGACGCATCATAATTTGAGATTTTGTCCCGGACGTCGTTGGAATTTCCTTACTAGCTTTTTTCAACATTCGACCGGGAACCTAAAAATTCATATAAATTAAATCACGACTTTTTGTGATGCAACAGAATCGTTGTGTATATAATTCAATGGGTATATATATTTGTACCTCTTTTTTAGATTTAGGATTTGTTTTTGTCCCGGACTTCGTTGGAATATCCTTACCAGCTTTTTTCAACATTCGACCGGGAACCTAAAAATTCATATAAATTAAATCATGACTTTTTGTGATACAACAGAATTGTTGCGTATATAATTCAATGGATATATATATTTGTACCACTTTTTGAGATGCAACCGACTCGATGCGTCTTGAAATCCCTTTACCAGCTTTATGTGCGGGTCTTGTAGGAGTCTAACATTACCATGTAATAAGGATTGATTAAATATCATAATTGTAGATGAATTGAAATGTGAATACTAAATATTCATAATCATTTAGAACATATATACCTCGACATCTGGGAAAATTAGATCTGACGGCCATCCAACAAAGGATCCGACTGCATCTCGCATCAACGTTGTCTCTGAAACAACGTCAGGTAATGGTAGAAGCGCGTCCGTATCTAATACAAGGTCAACCGAAACTTTCATATATCCCACCGGGAGGGGATTATGGTGAAGTAATTCACCCGAAGTGTTGTGCACTTTTCCCTTGCCAACTATGCGATAAGTTGGTGACGATAGATACAGCTGACAAGGTGTAATGCCCTAAACCAATAATAAATATGTTATTGTTAACGTGTATATGTGTCAAGTAAAAAAGTGCTATTTTAATTTCATAATAACATATATAATTACCTCGGGAAATTTCGGTTGACAATTGATACTAGCTCGGTCACTAGTATCTTTTGCCTCGGAATCGCGCCTTTCCTCTCTATACCTTGCATTCTCCTTTTGCAGTTCGAGTACTTGTGCCCTTAACTCCGCCAAGGTCTCCATCACCTCTTTGTTGGTTGGATTTTTTGTTTTTGGTTTTTTATAAAATGACGACGGAGTCACACCAAAATCCTTACCCCTCACACGACCGGAATACTCAGGAACATTTAGTACTCGACTAAGTAGGCTCCTGCAATCCTGGACCTCGGTTGAAGGTAAGGTTTGGGATAAAGTCTCCTGAAATATTATTAGAGGAGATTAAAAATGAATTATATGTCTAACAAAATTTTCGATATAATTAAAGAAATAATGTTATATATACTTACACATTCGTCATAAACACTTTGAACCGCTTCAACGACAGCCCCATCCTTCCCAACCCAAGCAGACTTCCACAATACGTGCTCCAGAAGAGATGTTGCGTCACTTTTCTCCTCGGCTAGCTACACATTGAATCAGATTATAAGATCATCAATTATAACATATTGTGACAATGTATAAGCTCATAGCATTTGAATATACTCACAATTCTTTGTTGTAACCGTGCATATCCCGTACGCCCTTTTTTGTACGGATACGCGGGTTTTGATGCCCTTTTCCGATTTTTGTCGCTTACTTCCTGGATAAAAAAGTTTAAGGCATATCAGAACCAAGTAACTTAACAGTTGTATAATACCATAATTAATAGACATTACATGGAATTTTTCGTTTCTTCGTTTGGCGACAAAGTTATCCCATTCTTCGGCTGAAATAATCTCCGCATACTTCATTGGCCGTTCTGCTTCAACAAATTTTCCTTCCTCATCCTTGAGAAATTTGTTGGACAAAAAGGATC
Organism: Lathyrus oleraceus; assembly: GCF_024323335.1. Taxonomy (NCBI): domain Eukaryota; kingdom Viridiplantae; phylum Streptophyta; class Magnoliopsida; order Fabales; family Fabaceae; genus Lathyrus; species Lathyrus oleraceus. The sequence continues at coordinate 441,715,850 of NC_066584.1, read as the reverse complement.
GAAATCCTCGGAGTCTTTTTCCGGCCAATTGAATACAATATTTTTGCCGGCTTTCATCGATGTGAAAGGATATCTAAGAAACATACACATGGAGTGTGTTATTATAAGTAATATTATAACAATATATGGTCAACAAATAGTCAACAAAAAAAACATATAACAATATATGGTAAGTACCTGTATCTCGGACCATATTTTTTCTTTGCCAACCTTCAATTCCGGACTTCTCCAATTATCACATGTAATCGGAATATGTTGTCGAACAAGGAAACCAATGTAACTTGCCAACATTGAACCGTTAGGCTCAATTAGTTGGTCTTCAGCACTCCAATGTACTTCGAATTTTTCACCCTTGTCTCTTGCACGAATGATTGACTTCATAACAATCAATCCTCGTTTGATTTCATTTTCAACATTGTTACGTGATCCACTCGCGTCATGGGTATCGTCTTGGTTACTAGCCATTTTATCTGTAATATAGAAATGATTCAATAAGACCCAAGTAAGACAATGACCATATTCGTGAAGCTACACAAAAAACACATTCATATACCTTCCATTTCTCTCATGTTACAACAATCTAAACTCTCTCTTTTTTTCATCATTATTGAATACAAACTCACACACACCTACTGCATACAAAAGACCAATGCAAACTTATGGTGTTTGGAACATGAACAAACTTGCATCCATAATCATCAAACTTCCAAGCACAAGCTCAAACACACTTCAAATGACATCAATTTTCAATCAGAAATAAAAAACCTTACATAACCATACAACATTAAACATTCAGTGATCAAAACCATACACAAAAAAATAACAAAAAATGATTTTCAACAAGGTGCTCATGAACACCATATAGTGCTCGTTTGCCCTAAACAACATTAATCAACATAATGCACAAAATGTAAAACTCAGTTTAGAAAATGCCCTAATCAAACACCTGAAAATACAAACTATTGAGAGAAATACCTTCAAGGTGACGGTAACGATGGAGAAGAAAGTGAACAGCGACGGTGGACGCAGATAACTCAGTGAACGTGAACGCAGCAGCAGAAAAAGGCGACGGCGACGACGATGGTGAGGGAGGGAGAACGAACGGAGGACGAGAGTAATCGCAGTAGAGAGTAATCGCAGTAGAGAGAAAACCCAGTTACGCAAACGAAATAGCATATAGCGCGGGAAAATAAAGAGACGTGCAGTATATGTTATAATTTTAATGTTTACTAAATGGGACCTTAGAAGGTGCTTGTGTAAAAAAAGCACCCTCTAAAGGGGGCCTAAGAGGGCGCTTCTAAAAGCGCTCTCTAAGGCTTTCCAAAAGCGCCTTATAAACTGGAAATGTACATGGACTTAGAGAGCGCTTTTTAAAAACGCCCTCTAAGGGTACCCTTAGAGGGCGCTTTCATAAACGTGCCCTCTATTGGTGTCCCTTCATTTCCTCATTATTTTTTCGCTTCACTTTAGAGGGCGCTTCGTTACAAAAGCGCCCTCTAAAGCTTTCCAAAACCGCCTTATAAACTGGAAATGTACATGGACTTAGAGAGCGCTTTTTTAAAAGCGCCCTCTAAGGGCCACCTTAGAGGGCGCTTTCATAAACGCGCCCTCTATTGGTGTCCCTTCATTTCCTCATTATTTTTTCGCTTCACTTTAGAGGGCGCTTTGTTACAAAAGCGCCCTCTAAAGTGCGCTGTCTATTTCAGTTGTTCGCTCCTTATTTTTTCTCTTCACTTTAGAGTGCGCTTTTGTAATAAAGCACCCTCTAAGGTGCGCTGTCTATTCCAGTTTTTGGCGTAGTTCACCCATGCATTGTGCGAATGAGGAGTAGGATGATCAGGATGATAACAGTGCTCATGAGGAGCGAGGGAGGGCGCGTACGAGGGGAGTTGCATCGCAAATAAGTTATAAGAAGGTTAATGGTAGATTTCTCATTGAGCCCAACGGAGAATCGTAAGTAATTATGTTTTATATTATATTTTAAATTTGAGTTGTTTTTTAAAATTAATACTACCTCAATATTTGGTTGTTTAGTTTTGTGCTGTTACACCCTGCACCAACGAGCATAACACAATTTATTAAAGAAAAGTATAGTGTTATTGAAGTTGGTGACTGCAACGACGCAACATGTAGTATTAGTGTTATTGAAGTTGCACGAAGGATGATAAATTCAATGATTTTTAATTAAATTGTCATTTAGATTTAGATTAATTAAACAATATTATTATTTTTTAATTATATTTCCATTTAATTAGTGTGAATACCTGGATAAACTCCGTTCCTTAATGAGATCCATACGGAGACTCATATCAAGAGAAATGAGGAATATGTCGATGAACGCTTAAGAGAAACTCAAATATGTTTTTTTATTTAGTCATTTTATTTATTTATTTTAAATACTAATTTATTTAAATTAAGATAATATCTAATTTTTTTATAGGAGGAGTATGATAAATGACTCGCCACTTTATCTATTAGAGATTCCTGAATTACCTGCACCGCCATCGGAATATCCTACTCTTCCTACTGTGTCATTCCATACTTGGTATGATGTATCAGGCAGGAAGAAGAAAAATGGAAGAGTGTATGGTGTTGGATCGTTGACCAAAAATATCAGACGACATGATAGGAGTTTGAGAATGATAATTGCTGATGAAGAAGGATCATCACGTCCACCCATATTAAATGTTGAAATGATAAAAAATATGAAAAACTTAGCGCATTCTAACCGCACGCGAAGCAGCAGTAAGAAAGGAAGAAATGAAGAGAAAACAAATAGAGTTGGAGGAAGCACACGAGCGCGCACAAATATTTAGAAAATTTGACCGCACAAATAAACTAATGTTATGATTGTGGATAAGAGAAATTAGTGGATATGGAGGAATTGATGATCATGGACAAGATGACATAGAGGAGAATAATTAAAATGTTTAAATATGAAATTTTTTATTTTTAAATTTAATCTTGTTGAATATTAAGACTATTTATTTATATTTCTATTTTAATCATAAAGTATTTAATTTTATATTTTATTTAAGTTTTATTTTTATAAATTTTAAAATTAAAATTTATTTATTATAATTATACTATTATTTTTATAATAATAATATAGTTATAATATTTTTTATACAATATTATAAATATTAACTAGGACTAACTTTAAAAAAAATATAATGTAATTCATTTGTATGGAATTACATTTCACAATCAAACGCGACACTGCGTTGTAAACGACTTAATCCTTCGCAAATTATTAACACACTGCACGTCTATTTTGTGTCTACACCTGCGTATTTGTGTCAAAAGAACTTATAGTTTACCAGGGATTAAACTCTTGATAGAATAGCAATGTGATAGACCCTTCCCAATAAATTTATTTTGTGATGAGGTTTTATACTTGTGAGGGTTTAACCCAACAAAACAATGTTTTTCTTGTAAACTCTGATTGACTTTTCTGCAAGAGAGTTCGCAGCTTTATAATATACTCTCTATTAATAGGGTTATCATTATCATTGAGGTATTTTACATGTACAAATTTAAAATCATTCTTATTTTATTTTTGCAACAAATTTTCTTTATTAAAATAAAACCAAACAAGAGGAAATTGTAAAACACATGCAGATAAATGATGGCGGTGGAAGCTGGTTTTCTGTGTGGCTCAGAGTTTGATTTTCCTGTTATGAGTAGTCTGTAGTCATTTTATTTGTCATTCTGGTTTCTTTTTGTTGATATAAAAGCAGCTTTTAACTATATCATTCTGGTTTATTTTCCTGATACAGTAGTTTTTTGTTGTTGTATATTTCTGTTTCCATTTTGTCGTTATAGAGGAGTTTTTGGTTTGTATCGCATGGATGTTATTTTTAATTTATTCATTTTGCATTAAAATAAAAAAAATATACAAAGCTCATATCAAGGCACAACAGTCAAAAGTCGCAACAAAATAAGCCACGCGTCCCTTTAGAACTGATTCCAAAGAATCCCCTGTCGGTTACCCTCGCAGCCGGTAGATTTACTGGACACGTGTCAGTAAAATTCTCCCATTTCTTTATAGCCGCATTTATACTCCACCATCTTCACACGACCCAAAAAGCAACACTTTCCCCCTGCAAAAACCCACCATAATTTCCGCTTCAATTTCATCGGAAATTCTACAACTCTTCATCTTCTTCTTCTTTCTCATGCTTTCCAAATCACTCCCATCCTCCCCTGCATTCAGAATTGACACAAAAACCAAAACCTCCTTCGCAAAAATCCTCCAATCATTTTTCTCAATCCAAAACCCTCGAGCATGGATTCTCTTCATCGTCCTCTTCATCCAGATCCTCTTATTCTTCAACCTCCGTAGATTACCAACCCCAGTCGCCCTTCACCACCATCACTTCCCCACTCGCCTCGCTCTCACCCAAACCGCCGCAATTCACAACGGCACTGTCTTGGATTCTTCTCCCACTATCGACAACAACGATCAATGCGGTTCCGGTAGGGTTTTTGTCTACGACCTTCCTAAATTCTTCAACCAAGAAATTCTCGATAATTGCGACAATCTCAATCCATGGAGTTCTCGCTGTGACGCCCTCTCCAACGACGGATTTGGACAGAGTGCAACCGGACTTGCCGGAATCATCCCGGAGAATCTCCTTCCTTCGTGGTACTGGACGGACCAATTCGTCTCAGAAATTATCTTCCACAACCGCATACTAAACCACAAGTGCAGAACCATGGAGCCAGAATCCGCTGCGGCGTTCTACATACCATTCTACGCTGGACTCGCGGTAGGGAAGTACTTATGGCTGAATTCTTCCACTGCGAAGGAACGCGATCGTCACTGCGAGATTATGCTGACGTGGCTTCAGGAGCAGCCGCATTACAAAAAATCCAAAGGCTGGGATCATTTCCTAACGATGGGGCGCATCTCATGGGATTTTCGCCGCTCCAAAGACGAAGATTGGGGTTCTAGTTGCATCTACAAGCCAGGGTTAAGAAACATCACGCGCCTTCTCATAGAGCGAAACCCGTGGGACTATTTCGACATCGGTATTCCCTACCCTACTGGATTCCACCCCGATTCCTATTCAGACGTCATTCGCTGGCAGAGTTTCGTCCGCGAACGCCGGCGAAACTCGCTATTCTGCTTCGCCGGTGCTCCTCGCCGCACTTTCCGCAACGATTTCAGGACAATTCTGTTGAATCAATGCCGTGAATCTGGTGGATCGTGTCGCACGGTGGACTGCACCGGGTCACGGTGCTTCAACGGAACATCAGCTATCACAGAAACCTTTCTCGACTCCGATTTTTGTTTGCAACCAAGAGGGGATAGTTTCACGCGCCGGTCGATTTTTGATTGCATGGTAGCCGGTTCGATACCGGTTTTTTTCTGGCGGAGATCCGCTTATTTTCAGTATCAATGGTTTTTACCGGATGAACCGGGGAGTTACTCGGTTTATATAGACCGGGACGCAGTAAAAAACGGTACTTCTGTTAAAGCAGTGCTCGAGAGTTACACAAAAGAAGAGGTAAGTAATATGAGGGAGAAAGTAATTGAGTACATTCCAAGGATGGTTTATGCAAAACATAGCAAAGGGATAGATGGTGTTAAAGATGCATTTGATTTTGCCATGGAAGGTGTATTTACAAGGTTCAAGGAACAACTACAACCTGGGTTTCATAAGTGGAAATAAGAATGAGGTAAATTGCATTGCATGTTGGTAGATTTAGATAGAAAAAATAAAAATTATAGACAAATAATGATGCATCGTAGTTGTTTCAAACATAAATTTGGTAGGTTAGAGTTTTTGTCCTTTGCCTGTATGGATTTATTTATTTATTTATATAGGATGTACCATATTGATATTGATTTTGCGGTTATTTTTCCAAGGATGGATTATACATTTACGGATATTGATATATGTTGTATAATGACCTGTTTAGTTGAATCTTGTTCAAGGCATGCATTTTGAACAAATGAGGCAAATCCTTTAATTACATATGTACATACCTTCAAAGTATTTTTTTGGGGTGTCATTTGTGAGACAATTTTTTGAAGTATTCAAAACTGTATTTCTTATATAGAAAGTCATTACTTCTATTATAATTATAGTTGTTAATAGTATAATTCAATCAGGAAATATGCTATTTGTTTCTAAAAAAATTTAAAAACTGTATTTCTTATATAAAAAGTTATTATTTCTATTATAACTATGGTTGTTAATAGTATAATTCAATAATTTGTTTTTAAAAAAAATTAATAAAATTTTTTAAAATAGTTTTCTGCATTTTCAGTTTCAATTCGGGTTGTTTTTAATTTTGTTTGGTTCTTGAATTTTGTGCAATATAAACTTTCAGTTCATTAATTATTTTAACATTAGTTTAGTTTAATTTGACATTTTTTTTATAAAAGTCCTAACTACTACACATAACATTGTTTAAAATTTATTCAGAATTTATTCCGCGTGACATTATTGATAATTTATTCTGCAATTTATTTATAGAAAACAGTTTTTAAATAATCAAAAGAGAATTTAAAAACAATAAATTTAAATGAAATCAAACAGACGCCTTTCACTAATCAATATTATAGTTAATGAAATAAAATAGAGAATTATATATATGGCATCCCTATAAATATAATTTTATTCTTATATTATACAAAATGGCAATTATTTTTTTAAAATAAAAAAATATAACATAATTTGATTTTGACATTTTTTAAATCAATATATTTTAAATTGGTTTTTTTAAATTCAATATTATTATACCCTAAATTTTTCTCTAAGTGCTAATTACCACATTATACTAAAATGATGGTGATAAATTGTGTGTTTGATGGGGAAACCAAATCCTAATTAAGTCCTAATCTTGCAATCAAGAGATAGGGGCAAAATGGATATTTTGCTTGGAAGTTATTTAAAGTTCAAATGGACGAAGAAGTCTTCATTTTGTATCTTGATTAAGACTTGTGACGCACAATTAACATCATGATTGATAAATGTTAAAGGTGAATTTTTTGTTATGCTGGATGTCCAGAATCTTCAATACTGAGGTGTTGCATGATATCTTGAGCTTGTGTTTGATTTGGGAATCTAATCAAATCAAGTGATTAAGACAAGTCTGAGACGAAAGAAATCAATTGATCAAAGATAACTTTAATCAACTAATTAATCAGGGCATGATCACATTGAGAATCAAAAGTACATGGCATCATACAAAAAGCAACATGGCATTGAAAATTAAAATTTATCAAAACTTTGATTTAGAATTTTTTTGGCGCCGAAACATGTTTCAAATATTTCCCAGATTCAAAATCGTCTAACCGAACCTACTATTGAAAAGTTCGGATATGCGTAATAGTACCAATATAATGCTAATAATCCACAAGTCAATCAACAACTATTAAACACAACTAATTGAATACTCTATAATAGTAAAAGTCTATCTCCAACGATATCCACACACAAAAAACTAAGTCAAACAATTTTTCGAACACTTGGTGTGCGAAAAACAAAGTTTGGAATTTTATATGGTGTTTGTTGTTATAAGAAATCCAATCACAGCCGAATGGTTAATGATCAATACAACAAACACAAGATTTAAAATGTAATCAAAATTATGATCCAAACTATGTTGATCCGATGATTAAAGCAATCGATAATTTACAAGTCAAAAAATAAAAGAGATAGAGAAAAGAGAGAGTATGCAAGGATTTGTTTAGGCAATTCTCAATTGACCTCGCTATGGGTACGTCTGCCCTCAATTCGAATTCAAATTTAGATATTAATATAATAAATATTACTTTACAAATGTATAAATACAAGGGATGAGAAATCAAATCCCACAAACCCTAAGTTTGTTCTTAACTCTAGAACCTCCAAAAACCTTAATCAAAGATTGATCAAGTCACCAACAACGCTGCTTCAATTCACCTATTGTTGCCACTTCCTTGCACAACCTCCTTGTCTCAAGGCTTTCACTCGATCGGATCCGAATTGTATAATCTTGTCAAAAACCTTCAAACCCTAAATATCTTGAAGGAAAGCCCTAAATGGGTTCTTATTTGAATCCCTCAAATATCGTAACCTAATATTCTCGGTACAAAAAACCTAACTGGACGTTGTCAATCCTAATCTAGATGGCACCCAATAAAAAAATGATTATGTGTAGTTTGATTATGTGTATGCATAGATTGAATTGAAGATGATGAGATGCTTTGAAATCTTAGATTCATGTAGGTTTTACTCACTCTAGAAACCTTACTAGAGAATGATGCATGTATGAAGTATTTATATACATGGGTGACTTATGACAAAAGGAAATGCAAAGGAGGATAGAAAAATATGAATTTTTGAATAAAAATATCAGATAGGTCGACCTATACAGGTTATGTGTCGACCTGTTCGATGCATAGGTCGACCTGTTCAAGGTCATGTGTCGATCTATGACAATTATGTGCTCCTTATGTGTCCACATGAAGACTCAGCACATTAAATAGAGGCTACATGCTTTAATACAAAAGCATATGTGTTGACCTATAGCCAAGAAAATTTTCCATAGGTCGACCTACAGTTCTATGTTTCGACCTATAGCCAGAAATGTTTTTCAATAGGTCGACCTATAGTTCTATGTGTCGACCTCTACTGTTATGTTTCACAAAAATTGATTTTTTATGCATGTTTGATGCATGAAACCTTTCCCACATTGTTTCCAAATACTTTTATGCTTCCTAATGCTAAGACGCACATAGATATTCAGAGGATACTGCCCAATATACATTTAAGCTAAAGTATCATAGTTTTGACATCATATAAAACACATCTAATGGAAGTTGCACTCACATACTCCCCATTTTTTATGATGGAAAAACTTGAGACGATGCGTATGCGTTTGCAATGAACAACTCCCCCTGAATGTATGCACCCTACGAATTCATTCATCTTCATCTTAATTCTCCCCCTTGTAAGACCCCAATTTTGACCCTAAGATCCCTCATGCAACCTCATCATATGCATTAGCATTAGGATCACACCTTGGCATTCTCCTTACCCCTCTTTCATTGGGTTTGTTTTGGGAGAGATCACCAAGCACCATGTGATTGTATCATACTTGTATATTATCATTTTTACTAACCAAAATACCAAAAATATGTCTTTGCATTTGCCTAACTCTTTTGTAGGAAGGGCATGATCCCCATTGATCTAGCAAGCTCATATCTAGGGTTTAAGACCCTCATGGCTAAAAGAACAACCAAGGATGGATCCACAATGTCCCAAATCATCATATATGAGTCCCCAGGATCTTAATATGTTACTTTGATCAAGTATTCTTCAAGAGTTTGGAGGTGATTTGCCTTGGAAACCCTAGTTTGTCTGGGTATCTTGAGTAACTTTTTCAACAAGCTACCTCACCAATTGATCAAATTTCTCAAGGGACACTTCAAATTTCATCATATTATGCCTATATTATTTACCATGAGCCTAAAAAATCAATAGAATTGGAAGTTAGTAAGTTGGTTGATGGCGGTTGGCCAGATGAATTCATCTGATCAAAATTGGGTCTCCCTAGACCCTATATCCTATAATTTTCACCATATTGTAACACCTCAAAATTTGCCCTCCTCTCTTGGGACTAGCATTAACATATTACATATCATTTTAGGTCATTAGGCATTGCATATTGCATATCATGTGGTTACGTTGTGCAAGCTATTCTCCCAAGTCTTGATCAGAGGATGAGGAAGTCAAAGTGCAAGCCTAGGGTTTATTGACTGATCATGGACCATCTGAGGATTGGGCTGTGAATTAGGGTTTCATGATTCTCAAAGGAAATTGATCTTCATTTTGATTACAATGGTACATCATCATCATCATGGTTGGATGTCATCAGGAGATTGAAGCTCATTCTTTGAGATTAGGGTTTTGACCACTGGTCAACCCTAATCAATTGCATTGGGCCAGTCAGGGCATAATCGGGAGATGAGGTTTATGATGGTTATGGGGTTCATTATATGATTATATTGGGCTTATTGAGGCTAGGGTTTCACCCTTGAGCTATTTCAGTGGAAGATTGGAGCTCAATTTGATCTATGCATTGCCAGATTCATCTGTCAGTTGGAAAAGTCAACTATGGTCAACTGTACATGATCTGATGGATTGGGAGGTGGAAGTGAGTTGGATACACTTCATTCATGTTGGAACAAGTGTTATTTGACATCTCAAGGCTTAAGAATGAAGAAAATCAAGTCAGGACAAAAACTGCCAAAAATAGAAAGTGACCTGTAACTGGAGTTTCCAAAAATGGAAAGTTTTGGACCTCAAAGCCACGTGTCCAAGGAAGCTTCAAATGAAAATTTGTTCAACATGAAAGTTGTAGATCTTGTTCTCACCTTTCCAAAAAGTCCAAGAACTTGAAAATCCCATGTATGGTTGGAAAATTAGGGCTCAGTGAAATTCAAAAATGACCCATAATCAGGAGGCCATAATTTCCACATGGTTTGGCCAAATTGCAAGTTCTTTATATGCACAAACTCCATTTGACATGTACTTTCATGGTGCATAATTGGATTTTCCCAAAAATGGCCAAGGCAAAAAGTCACTTTTCAACTGGACAGCTGAATTGGATCAGGGGCAAAATTGTCCAACTTTCAAAATAATTGGAATTTTGAGATGAGACTTTTTGCTACATCTCATAAATGGCATTTGGAGTATGATTGAATCATCACTTCATGTATAGGCCTTGTAAATTGGAATTTGGCTTGAAGAATGCAATGGTTAAAATTGGACATTTTGCCATACACATGTGAATTTGAGAAATACACAACCAATGAAGTGGAAACAAGTTGCAATGGTTCACATATGGTATTTGGAGGTTGCATGAGCTGTCAAAACAGGTGGCATGTGCTGTCATGAGGAAATTCCATTTTTACCCTCATTTGGAAATTGCATTTTCACTAACAATGCCAAATTGCTAATTACATGATTAAATGATGGATTAAGCTCATGTATATAAACTTAATCATTGCATAATCACAACAGAATTCACACACTCCAAGATTGGATCTCAAAAACCTCTCACATTCATCACAATCTCAAGAACACTCCAAATGCAAAACTTCATCAATCTTCCTCAATCTTGAACCAAATCTCGAAATTCCTTTTGATCTGAACTCATATCATCATCAACATCAACTGTTTTTGGAATTCGAAGATGGAAAAGGCTTGATTCTCGACTGTTCAACATTGCCTCTTCCATGGTGAATTCGAATTGCAAGCTTTAGGGACCACTACAATTGAACCTGAACACACCTATCACCTTCCTCATCATCCTTCTACATCTGTTTGAGGGAGAAAAGCACGAAGAACAGTTCAAATTGCACTGCCATTCCAGGTTTGAAAGAAATTCGAATCTCAAGATTTGTTATGTGTTTATATGCGTTAGGAAGAGCATGTTACGTAGGTTCTAATGCTGTTTGTGGTTTAGAAAATGATTAACTGTAGCTTAAGAAATCGCGATTTGAATTTTTGTGTCCAAACCCTAACATGCTCGATCCATAGAATATAGGAAGAATTGGTTGAAATGAAGTTGATATTTGGATTGTAGAAGTTTAGACGGTTCGAATGACTATAGCCTCGCTCATTTTAGTGAAAATTCGATGTTCTTCGATTTTGTGAAAATCTGGAAAATCGCGTGTGAGAAGATGATGAAGCTTTGCGCAGAAGCCTGTTTGATCCAATTTTCCATTTGAAAATTCAAAATCCATGTTTACCGCCAGCGCCAATTTATTTACAAAACTGCCATTGTGAAATTTTAAATTATTTAATTAATTCTTAAAAAATTACAATCACCTTAAAAAATTCATAAAAAATTATAGAAAATTCAGAAAAATATGAGGATTGTTTCTTTGACTTTGTTGTTGAGTGTAGAATATTTTTGACCTATTGGTCAAAGTTGTGCATGATAGAATCATTGTTTGACCTAGGGTTCTTTCACATGTATGACATTTTGATACACTTTACCATTTTAATTGTGAAATGCACATGCTTGCAAATAAATTCTTGAAAATTTTTGTGATGATTCTTGACTCATTGATGCTCATTTCCATGTAAATTTCATGCATTTTTGATACCTGGCCATGGAGTTATGAATTTTAGAACTTAGGTGTGACAATTTGTGTCACACCTCTTGATGTCAATTTGCTGGATTTTATTGAGTGACCTATACATGTTGAAATGAAATGAAATTTTGCATGGTGGTTGATTAACATGTTAGGAAGCTATGATAATTTTTGTGGAATTTTATATTGCATTTTCAAATTGATTGTGATTTTTCATTTCTGTTGGTCAAATGTGCAAGCTTGTGTGACATAGGTTGGTAGATTCATTGTGAAATGCTCATATGGTATTGGATAATCATGAAATTTGGCATGCTTGTAATAGACACATTATGTGACATCCCTGTTTTGGTCTCATCCATTTCTTTTTTGTCTTCATTGAGTTATGAATTTTTGAAGTGAGTTCATATGTTGATGTTGTGATTTGGAGCATGTAATTGTGTCTGTTTTTGTTGATTTTCATTGACATGGTTCCATTTGCCCAATTGAGCTCAAATTTGACATGGTAGACCTTGAATATCCCCTGTTTAGGTGTAATTTATTTGAGAATTTTTAGATTTGTTTTGATGTGGATTTGAATGCAATAGTTCTGTTTGTATGCTTGGTGCCTCATTTGAACTAGTTTGCCTTATTTTGTGCATAGCATGAGCATAATGAATGATATAAACATGAGACCAAGGATGTTTGCTCTTGTTTGACATTAATTTGAGATTGGTTGGTGGATATCTTGCTGTTTAGGAGTTTTTATTGCCTTTGGACCCTAGGCTTAGCCTAGTGGTCTAGTTGCTAATGTTTGCTTGATTTTTCAGGATCAAAAGCATAATGCACATGGAGAATGATCCAAATCAATTTTAATTGGTGTTGTTGATGTTTGTACACTAACATAACTTGGTTTTGTAGGTGGTGAAGCTTAGGCTTGAGCTTTGAGCTTGCCTTGTGTTGTGCATTGAGTTGTATAGACTGATTGATTGAACTTGTTGTTTATGGTTTGTCTGTCTGATTACTAACTGTGTTTGATTGTTTCCAGGTACCTTTAGTTGCTCAGTTCCTTGCGAACTTTTGCTTTGCTTTGCTTAAGCAATTTGCATAGAGGTAGAACTTTCTAACTTCATGTAGTCTGGAGACCCGGCTGTTACCGGGCCGGGCAAATTGTCTGAAGTCCTCCTTAAGAGGCAATGATTGTGGTTGTTTATTTTTAAGCCCAAGCAGGTGAAAGTCCTTTAAATAAGGCAATTGGTGGAAGGTAGGGGTATGCAGTCTACCCCCCACTATTCTGTGAGTCTTCTCCTTGCTCCCATTACATGGTTGTAGCATTGAGATCAAAAGCCCAAGATCTGTGCAGTGCACAATCGAGTCTGAGTCACTGAGTATAGAAGGGTTCCCCTATTCTGGACCCATGCTCATTTGTCAAAAGCTCTCCCTGGTTAGGGATAAGAGCTGTGAGGTCTGATCCTCACTTCACCTTTCATCTGCTTCACCTTAGCCTCGTAATGGCAAGGTTAAGAGCAAATCCAGCCCGTACAGACGACTCACTTCGGCAGTCAAACCTATTGTGTGAGCCCCCTTGTTTGGCTATAGTGCGTGCTATGTGGACATCTGATTGACATGCTTGTTTGAGATGCTTGTTCTCATTTGATATATGATTGTATGCTTGTGTGTTAGCTTCTTTCCTGGTTAGGATAGTTTGCTTATGCAAGTAGGATAGAGAACTGAACTTAGGGTAAACGATGCATGACAACATTAGGTTCGAGTCTCAGCTCCCTAGTCTTGTGTCTTTCCCCGGTTTCTGGTTAGCAGTTTCTCCCCTGTTAAGGGGAACTACATCGCCCTGATCCTCGTTCCAGACGAGGTATGTAGGCAGGTAGTCGTGCGAGACCACTCCGGGCAGCCTTTTTCTTTTTTGTGTGTGTTGTTTGACAAATGCTAGGCTCGAGTCCCCGACTCCTTAGCAAGTTGTTGTTTGTTTGTTTGCTTGTTATGTGCTGTTTGTCTTGTTTTGGATTCGGATGCCGACGTAAGCCCAGTGATTGGTTGTCGGGCTCCATGTTTGCCCTTTTGAGTGTGTTTTGGTTCGGATGCTGACGTAATTCCATTGAGTGGTAGTCGGGCTCCATGTTTGCCAGCCTTGTTTGTTTGTGTTGTTTTGTGTTGTTTGGCGTGCGTAAGCCGAACTACAGTGGCTCTGATTCTTGTTCCAGACAAGATATGTAGGCATAAGGTGCGATACCTTATCGAGCTCGTTCCTCTTAACCCCACCTGTGTTCCCCGTGTGTGTGTGTGATGTTTAGCAACCTATTCTTTATTTTAGAACGTGGATCCCGTCGAGTACGACGGACGTGAGGGGTGCTAATACCTTCCCCTTGCGTAACCGACTCCCTTACCCTTTCTCTTTGGTCGCAAGACCATTTCCTTTCCAGGTTTCTCTGAGCGTTTCCTTTCCCTATCTTGGGATAAATAACGTTTAGTGGCGGCTCTGTGTGTTTTTATTTTTAGCTCGCCGGTTGTTTTTTCGCAGGATGCGACAGCTGGCGACTCTGCTGGGGAAGACCATGATGTAGACCTATGCTGGTCCATCGCCCCTGAGCGAGTCCTTCCTAGCGTTCTAGGATAGTTTAGGTTGCTTGTGATGTTTGATTTATTGCATTTATTATTCTGACTGTGTATATTTGCATTAATGTCTGCATGCATCATACTATCATGTTGTTGCCGTCCTCTTTGCAGGTGGTTCCTCTGTGTGGGGTGGGTGTTCTGAGTGGGGCTAAAACCCAGGCCCGAGTATACACCTAGGACTAGTGTGGTCTCATGTCGCCTCTTTCATGTTAAGTCAACATGTGCCTGGCGGCGTGATGTACCACAAGCCGGACGAGGCTCATTTGGTAGTGCTCATCTCTGTGGATATTCCGCTTTGTTTGAGTTACTCCATCTGAGTTATTGACTCTGGTGACCGATCATTTCCCGGATCTTTGGTTTAGACGGTCTTAAGGGAGCTACAATGGCACACCCGAAAGGGCAAACCCATTGAGTATCTCTGCCCGATTGTCGAGACTATTATCCGCCTTAGGATGACCTGTTTAGAATTTACCTGTGAGGGGGGGTTGATTCTTTCAGATGCATGATCAGATGGATTCAGATGGTGACTATTTGTTCCGTGGGTCCTATTTATAAGTCGGATTTATGGTCAATTATTGTCGTGACGCCGGAGTGCTGTCCGAGATTTATCAGTGGGGATCCGTTTATTTCGGGATTCCCTGGGCCGAGATATTTATCAGTGGGGATCCGTTTATTTCAGGATTCCCCGGGCCGATTCAGATGATTATGGGTGTCTGCTCAGAGACTGGTGATGATGATGATGTATCTGTCTTCCGTTTATTTCGGAACCCGTGGGTCTGATTGATGATGGTACATTCCTCAGATGGTTATGATCAGTTCGGAGACCAGATTCAGGGCAGATGATCAGATGGCTCGGAGGATGGCAACGCATTGCATTCATTCATCAGCATCATTACATCTTGTATTAATTGCATCTAATACATGTTTATCCATATGCAGGGACATTTCTGATCGAGATTCTGGTTAAGAGACTTTCTGCTCAGATATGAGGACCGGTCTGAAAGACAACATTGCTTACAGTTTCTTCGATCCGGAGATTGGTGTGCTGAAGGAGATGATAGCATTGATTACACCCGACCATGTGGGGATGTTCAGAGAGGCATACGGTAGTATCCTGAAGATGGTTTTCAGACTCACTGACAGTGATAGGAGTGCCATTCATACTCTTCTCCAGTTCTACGACCCGGGGCTGAGGTGCTTTGTATTTCCAGACTATTTGTTGGGACCTCTGATGGAAGACTATGTTAGCATCCTGGGTATTCAGATCCGAGATCAGATTCCTTTTCATGTCACCAGAGTAGATCCAGATGTCCTTGGGATTTCACGTGCTCTTTATTTAAGTCCGGAAATGGTCAAGGAAGGGTTGAAGGAAAAGGGAAAGCTACCTGGGTTTCATTTGAGTTTCTTGGAAGCTAATGCCAAAGAACATGCTGTTATGGGTAACTGGAAGACGGTTTGCGCATTGATTGCTGTGAGCATTTATGGGATTGTTCTATTTCCTAATCAGAAGAATTTTGTGGACCATAATGCTATCAGATTGTTCATGCAGAAGAACCCTATTCCTACTCTGGTCGGGGATGTTTACTATTCAGTGCATAATAGGAATGAGAAGAGGCGTGGTGGCTTGATCAGATGCTGCTCTCAGTTGCTCTTCAAATGGTTCATGGGGTATTTGCCTTCTCGAGGTGCCTTCGTTCAGATTGATCCTAGTGTCAAGTGGTCCTTCAGGTTGATGGGTCTGCGGGCTGATGATATTTCTTGGACTCATAATGGTCTGGCTGGAAGAGATTTTGTATGCAGTTGCGGGAGTCTACCTAATGTGCCTTTGGTGGGAGTCCAGGGTTGCATCAATTACAACCCAACGCTTCTCAGGAGACAGATGGGGTTTGCTATAGAGGGTCCTCCCCTCGGGCGAGAGATTCAGGAGTCCTTCTATTTCCCGATTGATGGTAACCAGACTAAGCTAAGGCAGGTATTGGATGAGTGGCGAGATATTCAGAAGAAGGGTAAGGTTCCTTATGGGAAAGTCAACTGTCAGTATTTCCCTTTGTTCGAAGATTGGTTGCGGAAGAGAATTGAGGTTACATTTCTACCATTTCCTGGAGGTGATTTGGGGTGTCCTATGATTGAAGGTCCAAGTTCTTCTGTCAGTATGGAAGAATTTCTTGAGATGAAGAGGGCCAGAGATCAGTTGCTTACGGAGAAAGCGGAATTGGAGAGAAGTGTTGCTCGGTTTCAGGCAGCTAATCAGGAGATCAAAGTGAAGATGGAAGATCAAGACAAGCGGCATGCCTTGGAAGCAAAGCGCTTCGAGATGGATACTGCCTACTATGGGAAGATAAGTCAAGCCTTGGCATCGTCCAACCGGGAGCACGATATCACTAAGGACAAGTTGTTCAGAGCGTCGAAGGTCATTGAAGATGAGAAGAGAAGGCAAATACTTGTCAGAGAACAGAGGGATGACCGAGTCAGAAGCCTCATTGCTGAGTGGGAGGCAAAGCTGAAAGTCAAGGAAGCAGAGAATCTGAGGATCACCGCTGAGAGAGATCACTGCATGGCTGAGAGAGACCATTACTTCAGGCAGATGAAGATCCATCAGAAGGAAGTTGGGAGACTGCAGCAGGAGAACACCGAGCTCAGGTTCGCCGCAGAGTTCGCGAGGATGGAAGATGAGATAGGGCCATCTGTGGGACCCTCATCCAGTTAGATCTTTCATTTGTGTTGGATTACCGTCAGGCTTGTTGACGGAATTCACTTGTCTGTATTTCTTTCCTATTCTGGAGGATTGTATTTGATTTTATCTGGTTGATGTATGACTATGGCACTGTTTGTGCACTCTTTGGTTATGTGATGGTTATTTTCAGTCAGTGATTGGTTTTCAAGCTTTGTTTGCTTTACCGTATGCACTCACACAAGCACACACATGGTTGGGGGTATCATGCTAAATCACATATCTCCGATCTGCACGATGAAATCAAATGCTGAATGACAGAATATTGATGCCGGATTATTATTTGTCTCAATGATGCCAGGATCAAGAGACGAAGTGTCCTTCATATGGATAGACACTGCATCCATGCATTGATCATAATAACTGTGCTTTATTTTGCAGGTGTTCGTTACTAACGTGCTTGATTGTGACAGGAATCATTGCTCGCGCTCGAAGAACAGTACCCTTGCACTCAACACGCCCTCACAGATATTATACCTGGAGAAATACGCCCAGACTCATGGAGCTTCCCATTGCAGATATGCTTGAATTGAAAGATAAGATGAATGAGCTGATCAATATAATGCAAGGCTTTGCAATTGGTCAGAAGGCTCTGGCAGACAAGGTTGAGAAACTCGAGCGGGTTTCTGCAGTCAACAGTGGGGTCAACCCGGATGGAGTCTCCAACCAGGGGCAGGGATCCAGAGATGGTGGAAAGAGGACGACTGTGGGCCTCGTGAATAATGCTGGTGGTCTTGGTGGTATTGGTGGCCAGCCGGGTCAGAATCAGAAGGACAACTTTGTGCCTCCGTTTTATGGTTTTGACGAAGATCAGGAGGAAGATAGAGAGGCTGACCAGTTCTCTATGCGAAATGAGCCTTTTGTGCCTTACGACATTCCTCCTCAGAACAAGGAAATCCAGCTGCTGGCTGAGAAAATAAAAATGCTGGAGAGTTATGCCACGCCTGGAGTGGTGAATATGTCAAATATGGGGCTGGTAGAGGGAATCGTTATTCCGCAGAAATTCAAAGCGCCGGCGTTTGACAAATACAATGGTAGTTCCTGCCCGGAAACTCATCTCCAGGCATTCGTCCGCAAAATCTCTACATACACCGCAGATCAGAAACTGTGGATGTACTTTTTCCAGGACAGCCTATCTGGGGGCTCCTTGGAATGGTACACCAAGTTGAGATCTTCTGATATTAAAAGTTGGCAAGATCTTGGGGATGCCTTCTTCAAGTAGTACCAGTTTAACGCAGATATGGCTCCGAGCCGTACCCAGCTGCAGGGTATGTCTCAAAAGCACAATGAGGGCTTTAAGGAGTATGCCCAAAGATGGAGGGAACTGGCTGCGAGGGTGCAACCTCCGCTTGTCGATCGCGAGATGTCCGATCTGTTCATGGGGACCCTGCAGGGGCCGTTCGCCGAAAGGATGGTGGGTTGTCCTGTGACCAACTTCTCAGATATAGTGGTGGCTGGAGAGCGTATTGAGAGTTGGTTAAAGCTTGGCAAAATTCAGGGTGGTGCATCTGCGTCTTCTTCCGGTTCGAAAAAGCCGTTCGGTAATAGTGGGCAGAGGAAGAAAGAGGGCGATACCAGCGCCGTGTATACTCAACGCGGACCCAGTAGGGACCGTTATTTCCAGCACAACGCTGCGGTAACAATTCCTGCTGAGTCTCAGCCAGCACAACCGCAACAACAACAGCAACAGCAAAGACAACCTTTCCAGCAGAGGCAACAGAGGGCTGGATACCAAGTCAGGGGCAGAGCAAGTGATCGACATTTTGATAGGCCTCCCGTGACGTATTCATTTCTGTTGAAGAAGCTTCTAGATCTTGGGCTGGTGCAACTGAGGACGCTGGCGCCTTTGAGACCTGATCAGAGGCCACCCAGTTACAATGAAAATGCAAAGTGCGAATTCCACTCGGGTGCTCCCGGGCACAATGTAGAGGACTGCAAAGCTTTTAAGCACGTAGTCCAGGACCTGGTGGATTCAAAAGCAATCAATTTCGCACCATCTCCTAATGTCAACGCAAATCCCATGCCCGCGCATGGTCAACGGGGAGTAAATGCAATCTTCGAGGAGATTAGGGTTGGATTGTCTGAGGTTGATCAGTTGAGGACGCCCTTGGCTGAGTTGAAGAGTCAATTGCTGCTGAATGGGGTTTATCCGGGCTGCGGGTCTGAATGTGCTGAGTGCACTATTTCTGTGAACGGTTGTGAGCTTCTGAGGAAGCATGTCCAGGGTCTGATGGACAGTGGTGATATTTTGATTGAAAGAGCTGGTGAGGAGAAGGAGGAGGTCTCCACCATAACCATTTACTACGACCCGGTGGATTTGTCAAACCTTACTGAAGAGGCTCCAGTTACCATTACGGTACCTGGGCCAATTCCCTATGACAAAGATGATGCCGTACCGTGGCATTATGGTGGGGAGGTATACTGTAATGGGGAGAAGGTTGAAGAACAATCTGCTAGTGAAACCACCGTGCTAAAGGTGGATAATGCCGGTCCCAGCGGTTTCACTCGCAGCGGTAGGCTGTTTGCTCCCGATGCTTTGAGGAGGGGGGAGGAAGAAAAAGATAAAAAAGAAAAGGCCGAGGCTTTAGCCAGGGAAAAGGGGAAGGCTGTGGCGGATAGTGGAAGTACTCCTGTGATGACACCGGCGCCTGCGGGGTCGGATAACAAATTTGATGATGAGGCTGAAGAGTTTCTGAGAATCATCAAAAAGTCGGAGTATAAATTGGTGGATCACTTGCAGCAAACTCCTTCTAAGATCTCGATTCTTTCACTGCTGTTGAGTTCTGAGGGTCATAGGGAGGCTTTATTGAAAATGCTGTTGGGCTTTACTGATGTGGATTTGACCGTAGATGGAAGGAACCACAATAGGGCTTTACACATTGCAATGGAATGCAAAGGAGCCGTGCTTTCGCATGTGCTGGTTGATACCGGCTCCTCATTAAATGTGTTGCCGAAGAAGGCCCTGGCGAAGCTAAACTGTGATGGGCTGATTCTGACCCCGACTGATCTGATTGTGCGGGCTTTTGATGGGTCAAAAAGGGCCGTATTTGGGGAGGTCGAATTGCCGGTGAAGATTGGACCAGAGGTGTTCAAGTCGACTTTCTACGTCATGGACATCCAGCCAGCCTACAGTTGTTTGTTGGGTAGGCCCTGGATTCATGCTGCGGGAGCAGTTACTTCGACTTTGCACCAGAAGCTGAAGTATGTTTGGGGAGGTCAAGTCGTCACCGTCTGCGGAGAGGAGGATATCTTTGTCAGCCACCTGTCTTCGTTCAAATACGTAGAGATGGATGGAGAAATCTGGGAGACGCCTAGCCAGGCATTTGAAACCGTTAAGGTGGAGAATGCTCTGTTCGCTAAGCAGGAGGAAGAGAAACCATCCATCGCTTCATACAAGCAGGCTGCTGAGGTGGTCAAGAGTGGGGAAGCTCCTGGTTGGGGCAGGATGATGGTGGTCCCTGAGAAGAAGGACAGATTTGGGGTCGGATATCAACCGGGCCGAGGCTCGGGACGAGGAAGAGGACGTCGTATGTCAGTTACCTTCACGAGCGCCGGAATGCTGGATCCGGATCACGTTTGCATGCTGGGTGAAGATGCTGATAGTGACTGCGACATCGACCGGTGGATAAAGCCGTGCGAGCCAGGGATGGAAATCCACAACTGGAAGGCTGAAGAGATCATCCGGGTCACTCTCCTCGAAGAGTAATATTTTTCTTGTTTTCTTTCTTATTTGCATGAAAGCCATGCGTGTTGCCCGACACGTAATGGTCCATTGTAAGGGCCACCTCATGTTTAAATTTGCAAGATTTCGCATCATGAATAAAAGGATGATTTTCAAGCAAAAGCGGTGTTCCCTGTTTTTCATTTATTTTGGCAGTTTAAAAATAAAAACAAATAAAAATGGCAATGTTTTCATTTTTTCTTTTTGTTTCCTCACATCGGTTCTAAAGCAATGCATGAATCAACATTCATGCAGATGCGATTCCTCTCCGGATCTCATTGATAGCAATCCTGTTACACCCTTGTATGACTTCGACAATCCAATTTATCTTGCTGAAGAGGAAGACGAAGAAGATTGTGAACTACCAGGGGAATTAGCCAGGTTGTTAAAACAAGAGGAGAAGGTGATTCAGCCCCATGAAGAACAGATTGAGATGGTGAATCTGGGTACCGACGAGGTTAAGAAGGAAGTGAAAATCGGGGCTGCTTTAGAGGAAAGTGTCAAGAACAGAATGGTGGCATTGTTGAAAGAGTATGTCGACATCTTTGCCTGGTCTTATCAAGATATGCCAGGGTTGGATACCGATATTGTTGTGCACAAGCTACCGTTGAGAACAGATTGTCCTCCAGTGAAGTAGAAGTTGCGTAGAACTCGACCTGATATGGCAATGAAGATTAAAGAAGAAGTGCAGAAGCAGTGGGATGCTGGTTTCCTTGCTGTCACTAATTATCCGCCATGGGTCGCGAACATCGTGCCAGTCCCGAAGAAAGATGGGAAGGTGAGAATGTGTGTGGACTACCGAGATCTGAACAGAGCTAGTCCGAAAGATGATTTTCCATTACCTCACATTGATGTGTTGGTAGATAATACAGCTCAATTCTCGGTGTTTTCCTTCATGGATGGCTTTTCTGGCTATAATCAAATCAAAATGTCGCCAGATGATATGGAGAAAACAACGTTCATTACGCCGTGGGGCACCTTTTGTTACAAGGTGATGCCATTTGGTCTCAAGAACGCCGGTGCTACTTATCAGAGGGCCATGGTGACTTTGTTTCATGATATGATTCATCATGAAATTGAATGCTATGTTGATGACATGATAGCAAAGTCCCAGACAGAAGAAGGGCATTTGGTAGATCTGGCCAAGTTGTTTGACCGGTTGAGACAGTTCAGACTGAGGTTGAACCCGAACAAGTGCACGTTCGGAGTGCGGTCCGGTAAATTGCTGGGGTTCATCGTGAGCGAAAAAGGAATTGAGGTTGATCCTGCAAAGGTAAAAGCAATAAAAGAAATGCCTGAACCGAGAACAGAGAAAGAGGTTCGTGGTTTCTTAGGTAGATTGAACTACATTTCACGGTTCATATCTCATCTAACAGCCACGTGTGAACCGATTTTCAAATTGTTAAGAAAAGACCAAACGGTCAGGTGGAATGATGATTGCCAAGCGGCATTTGAAAAAATAAAGGAATATTTGCAGGAGCCTCCGATTCTGATGCCTCCTGTGGAGGGAAGACCATTAATTTTGTACCTGACAGTCCTCGAGGGGTCTATGGGGTGTGTATTGGGGCAGCATGACGAGTCTGGTCGAAAAGAGCATGCCATATACTACCTTAGCAAAAAGTTTACCGACTGTGAAACAAGATATTCACTGCTCGAGAAAACTTGCTGTGCTTTGGTCTGGGCTGCTCGCCGACTAAGGCAGTACATGTTGGTTCATACCACTTTATTGATTTCCAAGATGGATCCAATCAAGTACATTTTTGAGAAGCCAGCATTGACCGGACGGGTTGCGAGGTGGCAAATGATTTTGACTGAGTATGATATACAGTATACCTCTCAGAAAGCGATCAAGGGGAGTGTATTGTCTGATTACCTCGCCCAGCAACCTATTGATGATTATCAACCGATGAAGTTTGAATTCCCTGATGAGGACATCATGTTTCTCAAGTCGAAAGATTGTGAGGAACCAATCCCGGAGGAGGGGCCTGACCCTGAATCCGAATGGATTCTGATGTTTGATGGGGCCGTTAACGTGAATGGAAGCGGTGTTGGTGCTATTTTGGTTACGCCGAAAGGATCTCATATTCCTTTTGCTGCCCGGCTAATATTTGAGTGTACCAACAACGTAGCTGAGTATGAAGCTTGCATATTGGGGATTGAGGAGGCAATTGATTTGAGAATCAAGAACCTTGTCATATATGGAGATTCAGCTCTGGTGATAAATCAGGTTAACGGGAAATGGTATACGCATCAGTCTCATTTGGTTCCGTATCGAGATTATACGAGGAGATTGTTGACGTTTTTCACCAAGGTGAAGATGCGTCATGTACCTAGAGAGGAGAATCCTTTGGCAGATGCTTTGGCTACTTTGGCCGCCTTGATTAAGGTGCAGAGGTGGAATCAGTTCCCCAGTGTGGAAATTGGTCGTCTGGATAGACCGGCTTATGTGTTTGCTGTTGATACAGCGCCTGATGATGAGAAGCCGTGGTATTATGATATCAAGCGCTATCTTGAGACACAAGAATATCCTGAGGGAGCATCTAAGAAAGATAGAAAGACTCTGCGGAGGTTAGCCATGGTATTCTACCTGAATAAGGATGGGGTTTTGTACAAGAGGAATTTTGATTGGGTCTTGCTCAGATGTGTTGATGATGCAGAAGCAAGCCAATTGATGAAAGAGGTTCACGAAGGATCGTTTGGTACCCATGCCAGTGGGAATGCAATGGTAAAGAAGCTGCTGAGAGCAGGTTATTATTGGATGACAATGGAGGCCCAATGTTTTAACTTCGTGCGGAAATGTCATAAATGCCAGATTTATGCTGATAAGGTGCACGTGCCTCCAAATCCGTTGAGCTTAATGTCGTCTCCATGGCCGTTTGCTATGTGGGGCATTGATATGATCGGAAAGATAGAGCCTACAGCTTCGAATGGGCACAGATTCATATTAGTGGCTATTGATTACTTCACCAAGTGGGTAGAAGCAGCCTCTTATACGAATGTGACGAAGCAGGTCGTGGCTAGGTTTCTCAAGAGAGACATCATTTGCCGATATGGGGTTCCCGAGAGAATCATTACTGATAATGGTTCTAATTTGAATAATAAGATGATGGCAGAGCTGTGCCGGGAATTCAAGATTGAGCATCACAATTCTTCTCCCTATCGTCCGAAGATGAATGGGGCGGTTGAGGCAGCCAACAAAAATATAAAGAAGATTGTGCAGAAAATGGTGGTAACCTACAAAGATTGGCATGAGATGTTGCCGTTTGCATTGCATGGGTATCGCACGTCGGTGCGTACATCTACTGGGGCAACTCCTTTCTCATTGCTATATGGGATGGAGGCTGTATTACCTGTTGAGGTTCAGATTCCCTCTTTGAGAGTCCTGATGGACGTCAAGTTGCAAGAGGCTGAATGGGTAAGGACCCGGTATGAAGAGTTGAGCCTAATAGAGGAAAAGAGGCTAGCGGCCATCTGTCATGGGCAGTTGTATCAGCAGCGAATGAAGCGTGCTTTTGACAAGAAGGTGCGACCTCGGGTATATCACGTAGGTGATATGGTGCTGAAAAGGATCCTTCCTCCTCAAAACGATCGAAGGGGCAAATGGACACCCAATTATGAAGGTCCATTCGTGGTCAAGAAGGTTTTCTCTGGTGGAGCCTTGTTGCTAACGACCATGGATGGTGAAGATTTTCCATCCCCTGTGAATGCGGACGCAGTTAAAAAATACTTCGTATAATTGACCCGCTGGACGAAAAGAACAAAATAGTCCAGGCAAAAATGGGCATCCCGGCGAACCCAAAATAGAAAGAAAGGTTCGGGCAAAAATTAGGGATAAAATGAAAAGATGTACACCCGGCAAGTCGAAAACCTGAAAAGGCGACTTGGGCAAAAAAGGGTATCCCGGTGGACTGAAAACCCGGAAGGGCGGTCCAGGCAAAAGAGGGATTGAAACGAACAACTGCGTCTAGCATGATCGTTTGCGCTTTGGTTAAAGCATCATGGATAATACCCGGTAGGGATCGATCAGAATCGTCTTGTTCAGAAAGCAGAAAGCACGGAGAGTCTGAGGACATATGGGGTGTAACCGAGTTGGAACTCGATGAGATCACGGGTTTCACATTGCCATTAGGATAGATTTTTCCTTTTGAGCGCAATTACCTCTTTTCAGGAATTGCTTCCTTTTGTATTGCTCATTTGAGCCACACTTTTCCAATCAATAAAATGCATATTCAGTCAAATAATTTTGTTTTTGTTTTTCATTACCGCTTTGATTGCAAAAACATCCAGATATTTTTGATAAAGAATTTTGCATTTTAAGACATACAGGTTTCCTTCCAATGCATGCTTATAAAATTGAAAGCTTGAAATCTTATTCGGAAGGTTGAGTGACCCAAGTGCTGAAATCTTGACACGCCTGGGGCACGGTTTTATCTAACGATCTGTTTTGCAGGAACTGTTGGATATTCTTCACTCTCTTGCAGGTTGTGATGTGGAAGCTTTGTAACAGACCCCCAGGGAGTTTGCTCAAGAATGTATGAAGGGATGACGAAGACGTTGAGACGTACGACGATCCTTGATTTTAATCAAGAAGACTCTTCAAAGTCGGAGGATTTGAAAGTCTGTAGAAATTCCCCACAGAGTCCGATCAGGGACAAGCAAGTTGGAAAGGACGGAGCGACGAGAGACGTCCGGCGACCTTTGAAATTAATCAAGAAGACTCTTCAAAGTCGGAAAATTGAAATTTCTGTATAACTCCTAGGAGTACGTTCTCGTCGAGCGCGAAGCGATTTGGAATACAAGATGATGGAGCAGAAAAGGTCCAGTCGAGTCTGGGAATTCTCAAAAGTGGAAAGCCGATACGAGTATTGGAGGTAGATACCGTGGTTCGATGAGTCGACGGGTGTTCTGTGCCAATTATTCTCATTTCCCAGCTAAGTCCCCAAGCAGAGTCATAGGACTAGCTCCCCAGCAGATACAAGGTCTGTGGACTTCTCCAGCCGAGTCAGGATGGTTACCCCCGAGTGGAGCGGGTCTTTTTCAAAGAAATATATCTCCAACAGTGTTCATCCTATCAGAGGATTAAACAGGTTCCCGTAGCGGACAGATATCTGCATCCCTAGCTGAGTTGATGCTATCTATGGATTGCATGGGTTGTCCCAGCGGAGTAGTATGCAGTTCCCTAGCAGGATCAGGATGGTTATCCCCGGCAGGTGATAGAGTGATGTATCCCCAGTTGAGCCTGGAGATTGCTATTCCCCTAGCGGAGTTTCTGTGAGTATTTCCCCAGTGAAGTCAACAGGTATCTGTGAGGGTTTCCCAAAGCAAAGATGGATGTACATCCCCAGCAAGTCAAAGACTGTTGTATCCCCATAGAGTGTTGGTGGTGCTTATCCCCAGCGGTTTCTCGAGTGGATTGGGTGCAAAGGAGGTTCTTCCCAGCAAGGGTTGCCTTATTCCCAGCAGCAGTGATATCCCCCGGCAGGGTGGTGATTGGAGCAGTGATGAGTTCCTCAGCAGAGAATCTCATGTTCCCCAGAAGAGTCCCTTGAGGGGGATGTTTTTACTTTTTTATGCATTCATCATGAAAAAAATAACATGGCATATTGCATAGAAAAATGAATAATCGCGTAGCATTTCCATGATTATGGAGCATTACGCAGAAAAAATTAATCATGCATCATTACAAGCATAGAGCTAGTCTCAAGCCGAGGTTACTGTTTGAGAGGTGGTTTTATCCGTGAAGCAAGGTGTTACTCCGAGGAGTTTAGCCACATGATGAATCAGAGGATATTCCCCAGTAGTGCGATACTGGAGTAATTGTTTTCCGTCGGACAGAGATGGAAATAATATCAGAAGACGTTACGCGATCAGCGCGATTCAAGCCGTGGTTACCGCTTGAGGATTGGTTTTGCCAGACAGTGAAGGTGTTGCTCCGAGGAGTCTAGCATCATGGTTTTAATCAAGGATATTCCCCAGTAGTACGATACTGGAGGGCAAGTTTCTGTCGAGCAGAGATGGGAATTTTAATCAAGAAAGTGTCGGGGTCCAAAAAGAAAAACAAGAAAGAAGATAATCCCCAGCTAAACGCGAAGTGTTTGTCTTCCAGGGTTGAATAGAGAGCAGTCGGCTCAGGGCTTGTCATTCTCAGCATGGGTCGTTGTGGCAATCCGGCCAGTTTCCGATTTTCAGATCGAAGAAGTTTCCGACAATCAGGTTGAAGTACTTGTGGTATCCAGACCATTCTTCCGGAGTTCAGACCGAGGCGGTATCCCGACCGAAGTGGCTCAGGCCCAGTTTCCGATTCTCAGATCGAAGAAGTTTCCGACAATCAGGTTGAAGTACTTGTGGTATTCAGACCAATTTTTCCGGAGTTCAGACCGAGGCGGTATCCAGACCGAAGTGGCGCTCAGGCCCAGTTTCCGATTCTCAGATCGAAGGAGTTTCCGACAATCAGGTTGAAGTACTTGCGGCAATCCGGCCAGTTTCCTGGTATCCAGACCAAAGTGGTATCCAGACCGAAGAGGTGTTCAGACCAAAGTGGTGTTCAGGCCAAGAAAATGAAAAAAGGAGTGCTGAGGCATTTTCTGGGGTTCAAATGCAGAGATTCGAGGATCGTTTGCGCAGAGAAAAATTTCGGGGTTCAAGAAAATGAAAAAAGGAAAAGAAAATTCCGGGGTTCAAGAAAATGAAAAAAGAGAGACAGAAAAGCATAAAAAGAAGAAGGATAATAATCCCGAGTGGATGTGTGGTGATCAGGCCATGGTTATCCCTGTGTTACCATTTATTTTGGTATCCAGGTCGACTTTCTTCGGTATTCAGGCCGACTTCCAAACGGATTGTTGTGCAGAGTTTGTGTTTCTTCGCCGATGCTGACAGGCGTTGTTAATTATTATCCCATCAGAGTGCAAATTGTTCGTCTGTTCTTGGTATTCAATCACTCTTCATCCTGATCATCCGAACGCCGAGGCTATTCGTATCGACAGGTTCACAGTGGATTGAATAGGGGCAGCTGTAACACCTCAAAATTTGCCCTCCTCTCTTGGGACTAGCATTAACATATTACATATCATTTTAGGTCATTAGGCATTGCATATTGCATATCATGTGGTTACGTTGTGCAAGCTATTCTCCCAAGTCTTGATCAGAGGATGAGGAAGTCAAAGTGCAAGCCTAGGGTTTATTGACTGATCATGGACCATCTGAGGATTGGGCTGTGAATTAGGGTTTCATGATTCTCAAAGGAAATTGATCTTCATTTTGATTACAATGATACATCATCATCATCATGGTTGGATGTCATCAGGAGATTGAAGCTCATTCTTTGAGATTAGGATTTTGACCACTGGTCAACCCTAATCAATTGCATTGGGCCAGTCAGGGCATAATCGGGAGATGAGGTTTATGATGGTTATGGGGTTCATTATATGATTATATTGGGCTTATTGAGGCTAGGGTTTCACCCTTGAGCTATTTCAGTGGAAGATTGGAGCTCAATTTGATCTATGCATTGCCAGATTCATCTGTCAGTTGGAAAAGTCAACTATGGTCAACTGTACATGATCTGATGGATTGGGAGGTGGAAGTGAGTTGGATACACTTCATTCATGTTGGAACAAGTGTTATTTGACATCTCAAGGCTTAAGAATGAAGAAAATCAAGTCAGGACAAAAACTGCCAAAAATAGAAAGTGACCTGTAACTGGAGTTTCCAAAAATGGAAAGTTTTGGACCTCAAAGCCACGTGTCCAAGGAAGCTTCAAATGAAAATTTGTTCAACATGAAAGTTGTAGATCTTGTTCTCACCTTTCCAAAAAGTCCAAGAACTTGAAAATCCCATGTATGGTTGGAAAATTAGGGCTCAGTGAAATTCAAAAATGACCCATAATCAGGAGGCCATAATTTCCACATGGTTTGGCCAAATTGCAAGTTCTTTATATGCACAAACTCCATTTGACATGTACTTTCATGGTGCATAATTGGATTTTCCCAAAAATGGCCAAGGCAAAAAGTCACTTTTCAACTGGACAGCTGAATTGGATCAGGGGCAAAATTGTCCAACTTTCAAAATAATTGGAATTTTGAGATGAGACTTTTTGCTACACCTCATAAATGGCATTTGGAGTATGTTTGAATCATCACTTCATGTATAGGCCTTGTAAATTGGAATTTGGCTTGAAGAATGCAATGGTTAAAATTGGACATTTTGCCATACACATGTGAATTTGAGAAATACACAACCAATGAAGTGGAAACAAGTTGCAATGGTTCACATATGGTATTTGGAGGTTGCATGAGCTGTCAAAACAGGTGGCATGTGCTGTCATGAGGAAATTCCATTTTTACCCTCATTTGGAAATTGCATTTTCACTAACAATGCCAAATTGCTAATTACATGATTAAATGATGGATTAAGCTCATGTATATAAACTTAATCATTGCATAATCACAACATAATTCACACACTCCAAGATTGGATCTCAAAAACCTCTCACATTCATCACAATCTCAAGAACACTCCAAATGCAAAACTTCATCAATCTTCCTCAATCTTGAACCAAATCTCGAAATTCCTTTTGATCTGAACTCATATCATCATCAACATCAACTGTTTTTGGAATTCGAAGATGGAAAAGGCTTGATTCTCGACTGTTCAACATTGCCTCTTCCATGGTGAATTCGAATTGCAAGCTTTAGGGACCACTACAATTGAACCTGAACACACCTATCACCTTCCTCATCATCCTTCTACATCTGTTTGAGGGAGAAAAGCACGAAGAACAGTTCAAATTGCACTGCCATTCCAGGTTTGAAAGAAATTCGAATCTCAAGATTTGTTATGTGTTTATATGCGTTAGGAAGAGCATGTTACGTAGGTTCTAATGCTGTTTGTGGTTTAGAAAATGATTAACTGTAGCTTAAGAAATCGCGATTTGAATTTTTGTGTCCAAACCCTAACATGCTCGATCCATAAAATATAGGAAGAATTGGTTGAAATGAAGTTGATATTTGGATTGTAGAAGTTTAGACGGTTCGAATGACTATAGCCTCGCTCATTTTAGTGAAAATTCGATGTTCTTCGATTTTGTGAAAATCTGGAAAATCGCGTGTGAGAAGATGATGAAGCTTTGCGCAGAAGCCTGTTTGATCCAATTTTCCATTTGAAAATTCAAAATCCATGTTTACCGCCAGCGCCAATTTATTTACAAAACTGCCATTGTGAAATTTTAAATTATTTAATTAATTCTTAAAAAATTACAATCACCTTAAAAAATTCATAAAAAATTATAGAAAATTCAGAAAAATATGAGGATTGTTTCTTTGACTTTGTTGTTGAGTGTAGAATATTTTGACCTATTGGTCAAAGTTGTGCATGATAGAATCATTGTTTGACCTAGGGTTCTTTCACATGTATGACATTTTGATACACTTTACCATTTTAATTGTGAAATGCACATGCTTGCAAATAAATTCTTGAAAATTTTTGTGATGATTCTTGACTCATTGATACTCATTTCCATGTAAATTTCATGCATTTTTGATACCTGGCCATGGAGTTATGAATTTTAGAACTTAGGTGTGACAATTTGTGTCACACCTCTTGATGTCAATTTGCTGGATTTTATTGAGTGACCTATACATGTTGAAATGAAATGAAATTTTGCATGGTGGTTGATTAACATGTTAGGAAGCTATGATAATTTGTGTGGAATTTTATATTGCATTTTCAAATTGATTGTGATTTTTCATTTCTGTTGGTCAAATGTGCAAGCTTGTGTGACATAGGTTGGTAGATTCATTGTGAAATGCTCATATGGTATTGGATAATCATGAAATTTGGCATGCTTATAATAGACACATTATGTGACATCCCTGTTTTGGTCTCATCCATTTCTTTTTTGTCTTCATTGAGTTATGAATTTTTGAAGTGAGTTCATATGTTGATGTTGTTATTTGGAGCATGTAATTGTGTCTGTTTTTGTTGATTTTCATTGACATGGTTCCATTTGCCCAATTGAGCTCAAATTTGACATGGTAGACCTTGAATATCCCCTGTTTAGGTGTAATTTATTTGAGAATTTTTAGATTTGTTTTGATGTGGATTTGAATGCAATAGTTCTGTTTGTATGCTTGGTGCCTCATTTGAACTAGTTTGCCTTATTTTGTGCATAGCATGAGCATAATGAATGATATAAACATGAGACCAAGGATGTTTGCTCTTGTTTGACATTAATTTGAGATTGGTTGGTGGATATCTTGCTGTTTAGGAGTTTTTATTGCCTTTGGACCCTAGGCTTAGCCTAGTGGTCTAGTTGCTAATGTTTGCTTGATTTTTCAGGATCAAAAGCATAATGCACATGGAGAATGATCCAAATCAATTTTAATTGGTGTTGTTGATGTTTGTACACTAACATAACTTGGTTTTGTAGGTGGTGAAGCTTAGGCTTGAGCTTTGAGCTTGCCTTGTGTTGTGCATTGAGTTGTATAGACTGATTGATTGAACTTGTTGTTTATGGTTTGTCTGTCTGATTACTAACTGTGTTTGATTGTTTCCAGGTACCTTTAGTTGCTCAGTTCCTTGCGAACTTTTGCTTTGCTTTGCTTAAGCAATTTGCATAGAGGTAGAACTTTCTAACTTCATGTAGTCTGGAGACCCGGCTGTTACCGGGCCGGGCAAATTGTCTGAAGTCCTCCTTAAGAGGCAATGATTGTGGTTGTTTATTTTTAAGCCCAAGCAGGTGAAAGTCCTTTAAATAAGGCAATTGGTGGAAGGTAGGGGTATGCAGTCTACCCCCCACTATTCTGTGAGTCTTCTCCTTGCTCCCATTACATGGTTGTAGCATTGAGATCAAAAGCCCAAGATCTGTGCAGTGCACAATCGAGTCTGAGTCACTGAGTATAGAAGGGTTCCCCTATTCTGGACCCATGCTCATTTGTCAGAAGCTCTCCCTGGTTAGGGATAAGAGCTGTGAGGTCTGATCCTCACTTCACCTTTCATCTGCTTCACCTTAGCCTCATAATGGCAAGGTTAAGAGCAAATCCAGCCCGTACAGACGACTCACTTCGGCAGTCAAACCTATTGTGTGAGCCCCCTTGTTTGGCTATAGTGCGTGCTATGTGGACATCTGATTGACATGCTTGTTTGAGATGCTTGTTCTCATTTGATATATGATTGTATGCTTGTGTGTTAGCTTCTTTCCTGGTTAGGATAGTTTGCTTATGCAAGTAGGATAGAGAACTGAACTTAGGGTAAACGATGCATGACAACATTAGGTTCGAGTCTCAGCTCCCTAGTCTTGTGTCTTTCCCCGGTTTCTGGTTAGCAGTTTCTCCCCTGTTAAGGGGAACTACATCGCCCTGATCCTCGTTCCAGACGAGGTATGTAGGCAGGTGGTCGTGCGAGACCACTCCGGGCAGCCTTTTTCTTTTTTGTGTGTGTTGTTTGACAAATGCTAGGCTCGAGTCCCCGACTCCTTAGCAAGTTGTTGTTTGTTTGTTTGCTTGTTATGTGCTGTTTGTCTTGTTTTGGATTCGGATGCCGACGTAAGCCCAGTGATTGGTTGTCGGGCTCCATGTTTGCCCTTTTGAGTGTGTTTTGGTTCGGATGCTGACGTAATTCCATTGAGTGGTAGTCGGGCTCCATGTTTGCCAGCCTTGTTTGTTTGTGTTGTTTTGTGTTGTTTGGCGTGCGTAAGCCGAACTACAGTGGCTCTGATTCTTGTTCCAGACAAGATATGTAGGCATAAGGTGCGATACCTTATCGAGCTCGTTCCTCTTAACCCCACCTGTGTTCCCCGTGTGTGTGTGTGATGTTTAGCAACCTATTCTTTATTTTAGAACGTGGATCCCGTCGAGTACGACGGACGTGAGGGGTGCTAATACCTTCCCCTTGCGTAACCGACTCCCTTACCCTTTCTCTTTGGTCGCAAGACCATTTCCTTTCCAGGTTTCTCTGAGCGTTTCCTTTCCCTATCTTGGGATAAATAACGTTTAGTGGCGGCTCTGTGTGTTTTTATTTTTAGCTCGCCGGTTGTTTTTTCGCAGGATGCGACACATATCAAAATTATTTCAAGAGAAAAGTTACTCTAAATGACATTCCAAACAACTTTCATGTTGAGACCTAGAGCTAGTTTTTCTTGGAAAATCATTTTCTATGTTGAAACATTATAGGTCATTTTGTCCAAACCCTAATTTGAAAGTCAACTTCCCAAGGCCATAACTTGCTCATTTTTTATGAGATGCAAGATTTACAAGTTTCATAATCAAATTAAATATGTCTACTTAAAATTTTATGATTGGAGTGAGAGCTAATTCAACTTTTATGAGCATGTGATATGAGGATACATTATAGGTCATTTTTGCCCTATACCATTGAACAAGTGATTTTCCTAACTTTAAAAATGCATAACTCTATTATTCTAAATACAAATGACATGAAATTAGTGACCATTTTTAAGGTCTTTGAAATAGCTACAACTTTGATGAAGACACGTTTCTCATTTGGAGCTCACATGAAAAGTTAAGTAAGGTGGAACATTGAGGTATATGACTTGACACTTAGAAAAATTTTCAACATGTTGAAATTTCCAAACTTCCACCTCAAAATTCACCTTGATCCAAGTTCCAAATGGAAAAATGTTCAACATTAAAGTTGTTCCCCTTGATCGAAGCTTTCCAAAGAGTCATATTTCATGCATTTTGGATGAGGTTTGCTAGGGCTACGCATGGTCTTAACAGGTCTGCATCAAGTGGAAAGATCAAATGTCCAAAACCTCACATTACATTGCCTTGCCATTCAAGCCTCATTTGAACTTCAGTACAGTTGAATTTGGATCAAAATGGATTGCTTCATGGGCTTGTACACGCCCATGCAAGCTTGTGCATGACATTGCCAAATTTAGCAAAATTTTAAGTATGCAATTATCAATCCCAAATGCTATAAATACATGTCCTCTGAGCTCATTTCAGACACACCTTGCGCGCCAGCTTTGCCCCCTCTTTTCAAAGTCTCATAATTCAAAGGAAAACCTGAGAATTTTTAACTTGAAAATTGAGTTTGAATCTCATTGTTTGGAGATTCAAAAACTCCAGGATCCAAAGCTTTGTTCCATTGCCAAGCCACTTCCACAAGCTTCCTGAAGGTGATCAAGCAAAGTTTGAAGCAAGCAAGATCCAGTTCTGCACAACATTGAAGGTATTTTCCAAAAAAATTCTTCTCTTTGATTCTAACTTAATTCTCATCAATTCTCTTGGATCTTTGGTTGTCTGAAGTCCTACCAATGTAGGCAAGAAGATTGAGTTGCTTTGAGGTCAAATCGAAGCAACTCAGTTGACACACCTCAAATTTCAACTCCTCATATCTTTCTAAATATGTGGAGTTAGTTAAAATTGAGGTCAGATTCATGCTCTACGCCATTTTTTCTTTCAAATCATGTCCTCCTTTTTCATTTATGTGATGGTGATGACTGAACTAGTCCGACGAGCCTCGCCTAAGAAGGTGACCGGAGTTTCAGCATCGGTGGTGTGCTGGACAGGTTCTAAGCCACATGATCAGTTCAAATCATTTTAATCTTGAGCGTTGCTTTTGAATACCATTGGTGTGGTGCACTGAGTCATGTGTCTGGTGGAACACACGTTTTAGACCACTTGATCTGCCACCTCAATTAATGAGGGAGATCAAGTGGTCCACGTTTTTTCTGATTATTTGAATTTCATTTAATTTGTTTTAATTTCATTAATTCATATTAATTTTAATATTGATCCAAAAAATATGAGAGTTTCACCATAAAATTTTAAATAAAATCCTCTTTCATATTTTGAATTAAAATTATTTTTTGGATCATTATTAATATTTTTCATGATTTAATTGATTTTGTAAATAATTTTAGTTGTTTAAAAATACTTTTAAGTTTCCAAAAATTCTGAATTTTTTTCTCCAAGGTCCTTTGACATTGTTTGACCTAGGATAAATCTCATGGCCATTTCTTTGGTGTTTTGATGAGTGATCGGGAAAATAGCAAGTGTACTATTTTGCCTTTTATAGTAATAATGGGGAAATTCCCCGAATGTCGATCTCAAGGACTGCACGTTAATATTGAGTTAAATTATCATTCAATTAAACAAAAAGTATTAATTTGGTTTTTGAGTGTAAAAATATAATAATAAAAGTAAAGGTAAAGAAATATGAAATTAAGGGTTTATAAAGAAAAAGGAACAATGCCAGGGAAGGTGTATGATTTATCCCTGTAACAACTCTGAGTTACTATTGCATCAACAAATATCAATTACTACCAGTTCTCAAGGGTATTTTATCCCAAGTCCTTGGTGAGAAAACCTTTAATCAATCTACCCTAATTCCTATGTCCATAGCCAATTAGGATGAAGTTAAGCTGTATAATATCAAGAATGCTCTGATTCATACAGGGTATCCCTAGTCCTAGGTGATATCTACTGCAGAGTAACCTTATGAAAACCTTATCAATGGCGGTCCAGCCTAATTGATAACCACAAATCAATCTCAATTGGTCCGAAAGAGAAAGCAATAAACACATCAAAAGGTTACCATAAAAACAATATTATAAATGCAAATGTAAACTCAAATTCATTATAATTCTAAATCAGGGACACCCCCCTAACATTAGGGGGTATAACTACTCATATTGTTTAAAACAAATTCAAGATAAAAATTACACATTACAAGTAATTGGAAGACTTTGATCTTCAATCGCTCCCGCTCATGAATATCTTCAGCTCTCCGAATGCCTTGATCTCTGTAATACTTGATTGCTTCACAATACTGTGTTTTGCTGTATTCTAAGATGATTTTTCCTTTGGCAGAAGACCTCTTTTTATAGTGAAAGTTCCCAACAGCAGTTGGACAGGTCCAAGGATGTCTCTAAAAAGCCCGCAGAATGAAAAGCCCGAGAAAACTGGAAATTTTGGGCTTGGGCTGACACGGCCCGTGTCAGTTGACACGGGTGGCCGTGTCAGCCTACTATTTAAACTGACACGCCCATGGCAGGGGTGACACGGTTGAGGTTTTTTCCTGACACGGGTGGCCGTGTCAGGCTACTATTTTCTTCACTTGCTTCCCTTTCCCCGACACGGCCCGTGTCAGGTGACACGGGTGGTCGTGTCAGGCCTCCTGTACCGGGGTTTTCTGCTCATTTGTGTGCCGGAATCTCGCACTGTCTTGTTCTGAGTTCTCCGGTTCTTCTACCTGGATCTGTCGGACAAAAACACAGTTATCCCACGCATAAAATCAAGATAATAAAAGGTAAAACACAACAAAGGTTAAAAACGCGTAAATAAAATAACGGAAGTAAAACTAACTCAAAATGTACCATAAATGCTTGCACAGTGTGTCAAATATCTCTGTTTTGCGTCGGATCAGTAATGAAAACTCAATGTAAATGGTGACTGATCACAACCCCAAACTTAGCTCATTGCTTGTCCCAAGTAATGTTTCATTATCACTCCCCAGAATTCTTTATGCTTTCCACCACTGCTGAGATCATTCGCGAACGTCTTCCCTTTTCTTTCCACAAGTCCTGCCTATCCTCATAAGTCATCATTCACACTTCCACTTCAAAGCACCGTTTCACCTGTCAGCTTATTTCACATTCTCACCAATTCTTTCGGGGTAAGCTGTTTGCACTCATAATTCAAAGTATGCAATATCACTCACAAGTTTGAATAGTCTATCTTTTCTCATCACCTACACATAACACACACACTTTTGAGGTCTTTCGGGTTGTAGCTTGGCTTGGGTTAGGGTATG
The DNA here is from genome assembly GCF_024323335.1 of Lathyrus oleraceus. Lineage (NCBI taxonomy): Eukaryota > Viridiplantae > Streptophyta > Magnoliopsida > Fabales > Fabaceae > Lathyrus > Lathyrus oleraceus. The sequence continues at coordinate 441,678,911 of NC_066584.1, read as the reverse complement.
GATTCAAAAAAAGGAAAACAAGGGGATTTTGGTTCAGAGTCGATGTTACATCCTGTGTTTGTTTCTTTTATTTCCTCGGTTTTCTTTTCTTATTTCTTTTTCACCGACTGCCCTTTTCCGTGCTTCTTTCTTTTGAATCTTCGAGTAGTTGATTTTTATTTTTCTTTCTTTCTCTCGATTCATCAATTTTTATTTTTCTTTTGTTTTTGCACTTTCTTGGGCTTTGAGAGCTTTTGGGGTTTTTACCCCAAACTTAGCTTTTCAACACAGCTTTGAATGCATTCTCATGACTCTGAACAGGGTGAGGAAGTGTTTTGGCCAATGGTTACATTTATGGTGTTTTAAACAAAAAAAATGGATATAGGCTCAAAGGGGGTTAACGAGGGATATAATAATTCGGGATGGCTAGAAAGGCTCGGGGTTAATTACAAACAACGTGCCTCAGTGTGTGTATCATGCAGTGACAGTCCCAAAGAGTCTATGCAAATTTAGAGTGATAAAGACAAACCTGAATGACGCTCATGATGATTAATATGTTTGGATTTTTATGACTCACTTGGTTTGGTTCAGCTTTGACAGGATCCACAGTGCTTCTTAATTTGGTGCAATTGCTTTCTTACTTCGGAATATGCAGGATACTCGTGTCGGTTAAGCTGTATACGTTGCGTCCGATCTTTACTTTTAACAATGTGACTTTCTGGGGAGATCCTTCACAACAAGCCATGGTGAGTGGTGTGATCTTTCATCCACTCTCAATTGTGATCATTACTTTTTCCAACCTGTCAACATAGACTTGACACACACACTTGCAGCATAATGTACCTTCAACAGACAAATTAAATATAGAATACAAAACTAAAAAGTCAAAATAACACAATAACCATAAAATCTCCCCCACACTTGAACTCAACATTGTCCACAATGTTTTCGAACAAGCACAGAGGAGGGTACTCACAGGGTCCTACTGAGGAGGCGGTTATGGGAAATGCAACATCAACTGTCGCATCATGTTGCTCATCTCATCCAACATCGCTCCTTGACGGGCTTGTTCGATGCCTTGCCTTTGTTGTTCAGTCCTCAAGCCACTTATCTCGGTCTGTACCCAGCTTCATTGGTCAGTTGACCAAGATGATGAACCCGCCGCCTGCTGGGTGGGTTCCTGATGCTGTGGGACAAACTGCTCAGGAGGTGCTTGAGGATCTTCTTCTTCTATTTCCGTTCCTTCTGCCTGGTCATCCACAAATTGCTCACCTGTAGTAAAATGGCCAGTTTCGTGGCCTTCATCCGCATCGGGATCGACACTCACATACAACCAATTAGCACAATCAGTAATAGCAACTCTGTTCGAATCCGGCAGAGCGATGATAAACCTCTTATGAATGAGTACAAAATAGTAAGTAGGGGCAACAACAATCATACCTTGGGAAATTAGAGCAGACATGTCAATTTTTATGTTACCTGCAATTGGCGTGTCCTCGAGTAAAACAGCTTGATACCCGAAATACAATGCAATTTGGGTGATCATTCCCCCTACGGATATGCCTCCGGAGTTTGCTCGGACGACTCTGCCCAGGTAGTCTGCTGCAAAGACAGCTACATTGATGGTCTTGGTTTGAGCCATCGAGTACATAAAGAATAGCTCTCTCTGAGTAGCTACCCCAGTGCTATCGCCTCTTCCGAACAGGGTATAGGCTAAACCTTTTTGGGCGTACCTGAAACATGGATTCTGGATGCCCGAGGCTTTCTCACCTTTAGAGGAGTAATTCGTCCTCCCGGTTATGGCGATCAAGAAATCCTTAGGTGAGAACCCGTCTGGGACCGCTCCAGGTCCGTTCAGAGGGAGTCGAAGTATTGCAGCTAACTCCTCAACAGACAATTCATGATAATTGTTAAACAACCGGAAACGTAAGGTGCCGAAATAATACCTGGTTGTGTCAATCCACCGCTTTTCCAGTTGGAACTCCAACGTGTTAAGGAACTCGAGAGTAATGCGCTCGTAGGTCGGCGCCTCCAAACTCATGAACTCGAGCATTCCCAAAACATGGAACATTTGGTCAACCTTAATTTTAAGCCCTAGAGCGTTCAGAGTATGCTCACACATATACCTTGTCGGCGTGAGTTTGCGCTTCCCGTGAATTTGGTTTCTCCGTTCTTGTTCCGGATTGTTGTAGCAGGTGTAGCACCTCAAATTTGCACCTATCATTGTACATACATTCTCATATTAGGTCATAGCATAACATGGTCCACTGCATAGCATTGCATTGTCCCATTTGCCTCAAGTGCAAGATCATCAAGAGAATTAGGTCAAACTGATCAGGAGATCAGTCAATCAAGCAAGCAAGTGTGTTTTTCATTGAGCCAAGGCCCTAGGGTTGGTCCAACATGTTCACATGACTTGGGGATCCATTTGAAGTGTTTAGGTCAAAGATTGGATGTTCAGAAGTCATCAGTCAATGCACAGTCAGTCAGAAACCCTAAAAAGTCAAACTTGGTCAACTGTGACTGATTTTATGGTTTTGATGGATGGATTTGGTTTGAGAGAGCTTATTCATGTCCAAATAGGCCTCATGTATCATGGAAAATAACATCATTGAAAGAATTTGAAGCCAAACAAAAAATTTCCAAAAATAGAAACTGGACCTGTAATTTTAACTGCCAAAAATGGAAACTTCTTGAGCCTAAGCTTACATCATGATGCAAGCTTCAAATGAATTTTTTCCCAACATGAAAGTTGAAGATCTTGTTCTCCCATTTCCAAAAAGTCCAAGAACACTCAATTCCCATGTATGGTTGGCAAGTTATGACCAATTCAATCTCAAAAATTTGTGAACTTCAAAAGGCCATATCTCTCAAACCATTTGGCCAAATTTGGTGAGATTTTTTCCAACAAGTCATATTTAACCTCCTCTTTCCAAAAATGTGACCTTCATGCACCAAAACTTCACCATTCAAAATGGCCTTTTTGGACTTGTCTTAATTAATTTCAAGTGTAGTGAAAAATTGACTTTTTGAAATAACCTTTTTTCTTCACTTTGGCCAATTGGAATAGGTCTGAAATGACATTTGAAACTTGCCCAAAGGCCCAAATTCGTGCAGAACACACACCCTATGCCAACTTGGTGGAATTTTTTAGCAATTGACAAATTTGGTTCATTTAAGCTAATGGTGATTAACACATGCTTAGCCAATACAAAACAGCAAATATATATCCTTTTTTCTGTCATTCTAAACCCTAGCAGCCATCAATCACCATCAGAACATCTCATTTTCTCTAAAACACCATTTTCTCATTTTGCATTTTTCTGACCAAAACTTCCAAAGAACCACGAGCTAGCTTGGTTGTTTTGTCATCTACCATCAATCTTGAGCTTGTTTGGAGCCCTGTTTCCTAACTGTAACGCCATTTTCATCAGCTGCTACATGAAGCTACACCAATGGCAAATCACGATCTGAGCTGAAACCAACAGGGCTGAGCATAAAACCTTCCTCCATTCATCTCCTGGACACTTCTTGCATATCTGTTTTGGGCATTTGTAGCCAAAGAAGCACTGAATCATCACTGAGCTTCAACATTGGTTAGTTTTCGAATCCCTTGTTTCACTAAACTTTGCTATGCTTATTGTAGATCTTAATGTGCTGATTCTAATGAGCTTTACATCACATAAAATGGTTGAGTATTGAGTGAAATATTTGGAAATGAAATTTGTTGTTCATTGTTGATTTTGCTCGATTCATGTCATTCAGTGTGTTTCAATGCAATTGGTTGTTGGATTTGTAATGTTTGAGGTTTGCTGATTCGATTGCCATGCTCAATTCCATGTTCTGGGCAAATATTTTTTTTACGTTTTCCTTTGATGAAGATGATGAGTACTGTACCTGAAAACCCTAGTTTCTAAGCGTGCCCAGAATTCTTCTCGTGTTTTGCATGAGTATGGTTACTGTTACATTGAACAGCCAATCAGAACATTTCGTTCTGCTCTCCCTAAACGGCGCGTTTTGATTAGTTGGTGTGGTAATTACAAGTATGCCACCGGTCAACCCTTTTGACTCATTAAACCATGTTTGCTTTTGATGTTTATTCCAAATTGATACATCATCTTCTAAAATTCATAACATCTTCAATTCAAATCCAAAATTCATGAAATTTTTTGCATTATGCCCTGCTTGATCTCTAGTATTTTATCATGATTTTTGCTGATTTTTTTGGATGTTTGAATTTTTAATGGCATTAGGGTTTTGCTCATGTATCAATATTTTGTACCTTTTGCCAATTCAATTGTGAAATGAGAATGATATATCCAATGACCCTGAAATTTTTTGTGCATAAATTAGACTCATCCATGGTGATTTTGATGTAGAGTTCATGAATTTATCTTATCTGGTTGTTGAGTTGTGAATTTTTGAAGTAGGGTGTGACAATTTGTGTCACACCAATGATGTCTAACCTCATGATTTTTGATAATATGCTTCTTGACCTCCAATTGATGTGAATTTTTTCATGAACCTACTCTTGTATGTCTAGTTTGTATGTGATTTTTTGTGGAATTGTTTGTGCCATTTCCTAATTGTTTGAGATTTTCTCCCCTGTTTGATCAAAATGTTGACTTTGTGTGATACATGTTGCCATCTCGTTTGTGAAATTCTCATACTTTATTAGATGGACTTGAAATTTTACATGAGATAACTAGACATCCTAAGCTTTGCCATGGATTTAGTCCCATTCATTTATCATACACCATCTCTGATTTATGATTTTTCTAAGTTGATGCATGTTGGGTTGACTTCTTTGAGCATGTCCAAAATTGCTTTGACTTTCTGATTTTCATTGACTGCCTTCCACTTGTCCAAATGAGATGAAATTTGACATGCTTACCATGCTGTGGGTTGTGATTGACCATGATTTATTTGGTGATTTTTGGAAATGTTTGAGATTGATTTTGATTCAAGTCTTGCTGTTGACTTCTATGAGCTTCTAAATGCCATGCTTTGACTTCTTTTGTTCATGAGATGATGATAATGATTGATATGAATGTGAACCCAATTGGTTTTGTTTTTTGATTGTTTGAACATGATTTTGGACACTTGCCATTTGCTGTTTTGACTTTCTCATTCTCTTTTGACCCTAGGCTAGCCCTAGTGGTCCTGTTACTCACCTTTGAGCTCATGTTTTCAGGTTGACCAACAAATGACCAATGTGACCAATTCTTTTTGATTAAGCTTGCTTGAATATCATTGTTTAACTTGTTTGTTTTGTAGGTGGCTTGGCTCACATGCCTTAAGCCTTGTGCCTTGCACATCCATTTGCCTCTAATTAACTGTTGATGTCTGTTTCTTTTTGCTTTGTTTGAAGTTGTATACTAATGTCTGCTTGACTATTTCAGGTGCTTTTAGTTGCTCAGTTCCTTGTGAACTTTTGCTTTGCTTTGCTTGTATAAGCAATTTGCATTGAGGTATATTCCTAACTTCATGTAGTCTGGAAGACCTGGCCTGTTACTTGGCCAGGCAACTGTCTGAAGTCCTCCTTAAGAGGCAATGTTTGTGTATGTTTATAATTTGTCCCTGTACATAGTCAAAGACCTCCTAAGTGAAGAGGCAATTGGCAGAACCCAAGGGATATGCAACCTATCCCCTGCTATTCTGTGTGTCATCTGCTTTGCTCACACCACTGTGTTGACGCATTGCAGATACAAACCCAAGATCTTGTACAATCGTACAGTTGAGTCAGTTTCAAATGTGTAGAAGGGTTCCCACTTTCTGAACCCACACATTATTGTCTTAAGCTCTCCCAGGCCAGGGATAAGAGCTGTGAAGTCTCATCTTCACTCACCTTTCATCTGCTTCACCTTAGCCCCTCAATGGCAAGGTTAAGAGCTAACATTACCCAGTTCCAGTGGTTTGTTTGTTGAGGTTGATATGACCCCTCGACTAAAACCTAGCCTTGATGTTTGAGCCCCTTGTTGGTGTGTTTATTTCATGCTGTATGTGCTTGTGTGGTGTGATTGTGTCCCCTAGGTTTGCTAGACTCCGCGAAGTCTCGTTTGCATGTCAATTAAGGTAGCACGGTTCCTTCGTATAGGACTTCCTTTCTTGCTCGAGCTTTCCTAAAACACAAACAAACATTATCCCCTCTTAAGGATACGTTAACTCCTTCTACTACAGGTGAGTAAGTCTCCAAAGGTCGAGCATCAGGTAGATTGTGCAGTGACGTTGTCCACTTAAAAAACACAAACCAACGGGAATAGTTTAGCCGAACTACGGCAACTCTGATTCTCATGTCCAGATGAGATACGTAGGCACGAGATGCGATGTCTTGTCGAGTTTGACTAACAACTAACACTAATTCTCTTCTCTCGCCCTCGTTGCGATTGAGACCTCCCTTTCTCTTGCCCTAGTTGCAATTGAGACCCTTGCTTCCTGTGCAAGTTAGGTTTGGTGTGGCTTGCTTTCTGTGCAAGTCATGTTCAGGATAGGCTTGCTTCCTGTGCAAGTTAGCTAGAAACCTTAACTTAGGGATGATTTTGCATGACAACATCTAGGCTCGAGTCGTAGTCTCCCTAGTGTTGTGTCTCCCTCTGTTATCTGGTTAGGCTAGTCCTTTTTCCCTCCGTAGGGGAACTACATCGCCCTGATCTTCATACCAGATGAAGTATGTAGGCAGGAGATTGAGCTGATCTCTCCGGGCGCCCTTTTTTCTTTTTGAGTGTGTGTTTGACAGTTATAGGCTCGAGTCCCCGACTCCCTATTAACGTGTTGTGTGGTTGTGTGCTTGGAAGCCGATGTAAGTCCATCGAGTGGCATTTGGGTTCCAGTGTGCGTGTGTATCTTGGTTCGGATGCTGATGTAAGTCCAGTGATTGGCATTCGGGCTCCACGTTTGCCTTTGCCTGCTTTTGTTTGTGTGCGTGTCAGCCGAGCTACGAATGCTCTGATTCTTCTTCGTCCAAGAAGATACGTATGCATAGGATGCGATATCCTAGCGAGCATGTGTCGTTTCCCCAGTCCGAACTACTTCGACTCTGATGTCTATGCCTGATAGACTAAGTAGGCCCAGGATGCGATATCCTGCCGAGTCAGTCTTGTCTGTTTCCTTGTGTCTCTTTCAGCCAGTGTGTGTGTGTGTGAGCAGCGTTTTAGCAACCATTTTCCCTTCCTTTTGTGCGTGGATCCCGTAGAGTACTACGGATGCGTAGGGGTGCTAATACCTTCCCTTCGCATAACCGACTCCCGAACCCATTCTCTTTGGTCGCGAGACCACGTCTTTTCCAGGTTTACTCTGAGCGTTTCCTTTCCCTCTTTTGGGATAAATAACGCACGGTGGCGGCTCTGTTGTTTCTTCTTTTCCCGCCGGTTTTTCGCGTAATGCGACAACAGGGTATTCGTTACCATTAGAGACATTGACTAAATCCAAGGTAAATCATACAAGTCGAGTCGCCACCGCACTTCTATTTATCCAAAGGAATGGTTAGAAAGCGAACAAAAACCTAATAGTTTTACAAAAAACTAGTAAAAAAGAACAGAGATCTGGGTAAGGGGGTTGGTTATGTAATGGGAAGGTGTTAGGCACCCAAAACATCCTAGGTACTCATAGGGAGCCCTTTTCATACTTGTTGTAAGGTTGTTGTTTTGTGAAAATTTTGTTTGTGCAAACATGATTGAAGAGATGAGAAGAGAATGTACAAGTTATTTACATTTTTGTGTTTGGATGGATAAACCCATTGCCTACGTACCATCTTATAAAAAGATTATGATCAAAACCTCGTAGTTCGGGATAAAAATCTCAAAAAATGAGTTGGTGAATTGATTGGTCCAAAAGCCTTAAGGTCTTTTGTTATCAAAGGGAGAAAACTCAACCAAGCCACAAATCCACCATGTGAGGATAGCTTCAACATGCTAGTGAGGGGTTAACCCTATAATAAGCATGGAAGGCTCATTGTCCATCACTAAGGATATAGGTGAGTATTACATCTACCACAAGGATAACTCAAACCTAATAGCTAAAGGTTATGAAAGATTTTGATTAAGAAAGTGGCCATTGGAACCACCAAAAGGCATTTGAATGGGTTATATTTACCAATTAGAAGTATATACAAAAGTGGTCCAAGTTGACTTAAAGATTCAATTCAAAATAAGTGTTATGAAAAGAAAGTTTGCAAATCAAAAGCATAAGGCTTAGGTTTCTAATAGTTGAAAACAAAGGTTAAATGTTTGCACAAAGAGTTTTGGCTTGGGTTAGAGTGGAGAGAAGAAGAAGAAGGGATAAAGTCCTAAGGAAAGCAAAAAGATGAAGGATAAAGAAACAAAACCACAATGGAGTTCCTCTCTTGAGATCATATTGATGATCCAAGTAGCTCCCATCCTTTGGAATAAGCAATCACAAAAATAGTAAGCTCAAGTCTCTTAAGAGATCCTCAATGTGTCTTGTCTTTCACTTTGTATGAGCATGGCAATGGTCCTTTAATTAAGCTCAAATAGAATTCCCTAGCACAAAAGCATGGCAATAGAATTCCCTAGCACAAATTTAGCGTTATGTTAAGCAATCGTAATTGGACTTATGTAGAAGTCACAACTATCTGAGGCCGGTCAATAATAATGTAGGCAACAACACAAGTTAGAAGTCTTGATTAGTGAACCAAGTTCCAACAACTTGCCATGCCAAAAAGAAAATGAGAAATGATCTTGTATTGGTTTAAGCCTTTTGCATGATTTAGAAAACAACCTATCCTTAATGCAAAGCCATTCACTTGATCAATTGATCAAGATGAATTAGATTTGGATCAAGGAAGATTAAGTCTCCCTAATCAATGCTAACTTATCAACCTTCAACTCATTGATCAAAAAGAAAAAAGAAGAAGAAGAAGGAGATGGAGAATGGAAAGATCAAAATGCATAAGATGAAATAAAATGTACCAATCCAAATGTATTGACCAAATGACATTGAAAGTCAAAGTCAAACAATGATAAATAAGAAATGAGATGAAGATTGGAGATCAAACAATAAGCAAAATATTTTTGGCATTTTTCAATATTAAAAGAAACTTGAATTAAAAATAATGGAAAGGTCAAACTTCAAAATCACTTCAAATCAACCTTGAAAGGTCCAAGTAATTTACCCCAAGTTCAACAAGGTCAAACTAAGTTTGACAAAAAATTTCAGCATTTTTAAAAGTCAGAAACTATTTTTAATCAATTAAAAATGAATAAAAATAACCTAATTGAACTAAAATCTCAAATAAATCTCAAATCAATTTAAAAATTGATGAGAATATTTTTCATAGATCCATCATCATTCAAATAGGTTAGGAAAACATTTTTGTATTTTTTGAATATCAAAAACTATTTAAAATGAATTAAAAACAACCAGAAAAGAGAAAATTCATAAAAAATATCAAATGACAAAATAAAAAATATTTAAAATCAGAAATAGAAACTAGAATTTATTTGGAGACTAATGCAATTGGTCCCATAATTTTTGGACTAAAAATGAAAGAGTTATTGATTTTTGAAAATAATTGGAATTAAAAGAAATAAAGAAAATAGAAATCAGAAATTAGAAATGGCAAAAAACGAAAGCCCTTGGATCTGAGCTCATTAATTGAGCTGGCAGATCCAAGCATCTAGAGGCGCGCGTCCAACGTGTTCCACAGTCAATGCAACCACACGTGGTATTTAAATAAGTCATAAGTTTGGACAGCCAGGATTAGATCTGGGAATGCAATCACACGGTCCAGATTTGATCTGGCAATGAAGCAGCCACCGGAGCCACCGTCTTCTCCGGTGAACTTGGATTTTCCGACCAAAATTGCAGAGATCCAAACCTTAATGAAAATGCACGATCTATACATCATTGCAAAGTTGGGATGATGTACATCATCCCTGTACCATCCATTTTCACTCTAGATTTCCATGGTGTGAGAAATCAGAGGTTGAAAAATCTGGTGTTCATCATGAACTCAATGGATTTCAAAAATTGAATGCACAATTATGATGCCTCTATTGAGAGGACTTCAGCCAACACAAGATCCAAGCAAATAGGTCAATGGATGATGAGATTCGAAGAAAATACCAGTTGAAGAGTAAGCTTGAATTCTGGAAACTTGAGCTCGATTCTTTACTTTCTTTGCAAAAACAGAAGATCAGTGAGATGAATGATGAAGGTTTAGAAGCTTTGGATCCAAGGATTCAACCAGATGTAGTTGAATTTTGGATCTGAAAAATTTGAAGAAAAATGGAAATAGCTTCTTTGGTGAGGTTGGGGAATAACTTCTGCAGGGTTTCAGGCGCCTTTAGGTTGAGTTTGAATGAAGCTGAACCCTTCTATTTATAGCAAAACAAACTGCAAGCAAGGTGAATTCTCATGTGCATGGAATTTGGACTTCTCATGCATGGGCCTGTACAGGCGCGTGCAAAGCCCAAAAATGGATGGAAATGCAAGCTGAACTCAGATGCCAATGATTTGGACGCGTAATTAGAGCTGTATTGGCTTGTGCATGAGGTTATGATGTGAATTCCATAATTATGCCTAAATGTTCAACTCTTCAAAAATGCCATTTGCCAAATCCAAATATGATCATGTGAGTAATGGTTGGAAAGGTCTTGATGTAAGGAACAATTGTTATGTTGGGCAAAAATCCATTTGGAGTGTGGAAATTTATGAAATTTGAGTTTAAAGTGTGATGTGCAAAACATGTCAATGCAAGGTTTCTAAATTTGGCCAATTTTCAAGCCCCTCTGTTTTGATGATGCAAGCCTCAAATGAAAAAAAGCTACAACATAAAAGTTGTAGGTCTTTTCAAGACAATCAAAATGGACTTAAATTTTGAATCATTTGGATTTTTGATGAAAGAGTTATGGGCACTTGAAGTTGGACTTTTTTGCCTTTTAATGCATTTGGTCAAAAAGGACCTATAATGTCTTGCATTATCACATGTATTTACTTTGATATTTTGAAATTTTGTTCAACATAACATTTGAAGTAGACATCTTAAGCTTTCCAATTCATTTGATCCCACCTCAAAATCATAAAAAATGAATGAGTTAGGTCCTTGGGAAGTTGACCCAAAATTAGGGTTTCAGTCAAAATGACCTATAATGTATTGGAATGAGAGATGGCCTTCCAAGCTTCAAATAAATTTTTGATGAACATGAAAGTTGTTAATATTGTCCTTAAGAACATTTTTTCGTTTGGAATCATCTCCATTTGACCAACACATAAAAAGTTAGATCTCAGTGCATTTCAAAATAGTCAGATGAATTAACTGATCAACTTCTCAAGTTCATAACTCATATCTTGATGAATTGATGATTGAGGACACTCAAACAAGTTCAAATATGCATGACATGATAAGTTAGAGAACTTCCCTTGATTGTATTTGATCATGGGCTGAGGTTGCTTCAGGAGCAAGGCATTGTGGTGCATAGATGAATTAGGGTTTCCTTGAAGAACAAGACCTCAAACCCTTTGAATTGCTTTGACCAAAATGATGAATTGAGATACTAGGGAGGCATATTCGATGGATGAGAGCTTTGGGAACCATTACCATGCTTGCTATCATCTCCTCTTGGCCATGTCTTTGTACCAATGATCTCCTTGAAGCTTGGGACCTTGTGATTGCTCAAGCTACAAACAAAAGATGTTAGTGACATATTTTTGTGCTTTTGGTTAGTGTCATACGGTGAACTGGACTTTTTGTGTTTTTATCGCAATGTCGCGGTTAGCAAGAGTCGCCACCGACTTTTCTTTTATCCAATAAGGAAAGGTGGAAAAGAACAGGAAAGACCTTAATTTAGATTTTGGGTTCGGGAGGTACATTATACAAAGGGAAGGTGTTAGCACCCTTTGTATCCATGGTTATCCATGGGCTCTTAATTGCTCGATCACTTATATTATTTTTAAAAAAAAAAAAAAAAGTGTTTGTGAATTGTTTAGAAAAATTGTTTTGAAAAGAGAATTTAACTTTGTAATGATTCTTGTATGAATGTATACAAAGTGGTTATCCCGTTTTAGTTTTGAAAATTGTTTAGAAAAATATAACTCGGTAATGATTCTAGTATGAATGTATACCAAGTGGTGATTTTCTAAAGGCATTTTGAAAGGTGTGAGGTGCAAAAAAAATGTTTTAAGTTGTGAGCCAGCAATTAAGAGTTATACCGACCCAAGGTCTTTACGGGCATTTCCTATCCTTATGAGGGTAAAACTGTCCTTATTATTGAGAAATAAGTAGTTTTATCCTTTGGATGTAAAAGGGTCATCGTAGGGTCATCGATTGGTCATTGAAGGCAACAGTTATGAGGATACCTTAGCATTCGAAGGGACTATCATCATTTAACCGTAGGCAACATCGGAGGGTCATCGAGGGACAAAGTTGTATATTCGAAGGCAACATCCGAGGGACTATAATTTATTTTATGATGATTTAACCGAAGGGTCTTTGCTAAGGGTATCCCCACGTTCGCGGGACATGACCGTAATATCGTAATCGTAAGGCAACAAAGAGAGGTCCAAGATCACTTATTCAAAGGCAAAGTTTTACAATTAATTATATAATTAGGATGAAACTCCACATTAAAATTATTAAAAATAATATATTAAAAAATTAATACATTAGAAATTAATACATTAAAAAATTAATTTAGGGTGAAACTCCACAAGGGTATCCCACAAATAAAGTGGAATACCTAGCCAATAACCTTTTCCTGGGATATGTGAACCTTTACGAAACTCAAAAAAAGAAACATGTCAGAACACCAAATCAGGGTGCAATCGAAGATTACACCGGAGAAATATCACAACAATAAATAGGATAGGATGAATAATGCATGGCTATGATAAAAACATAAAAAAAAAACAGACTAGAAGAATCAGGTACTGTCTCGTTCGCCTCTGCCTCGCCTAGCGAAGGCCACGGATTTTGAATTTGAAAACAGCCCCATGTTAGGAACTTTGAATTTTATGGCATTTTATCACAGGAATAACATGGTCAAACATTCAGGGTATTCAGGCATATTTAAATTCTCATACGAAAGCAAATTATATATCAACATTTAATCATGATGCATTATATATGTAGATATGGCCAATTGAAAGTATAAACAATAGAGATACGCAAACCTGTTTGCCAATTCAAGGTTGAAGGGATTGACCACTTGTAGTATCGGAATAAGTTAGGCAGCGGGAATTGGACGGCGATGGCTTCGGTGCAGATGGGCTGCCTTCAGGGTTTCTTTACTCTGAATTCTCCGGGTAGGCAGGGTTCCTATGCCAAAGTTTCTATCCGTCCTTCTCTGTTCTCTCTCTTTCTTTTTCCTCAAGGTTTTGTTCCAAGGAAACCTCAGAGTGTTTTGCTTCTCTTCCTTCTTTCTCCAGTGAATCTCCCAGTGTAAACTCCAAGTGTCAACTCCCCTACTGAAACTTCAGTATTTATAGACTAATTTCGTGGGTAATGGGCTTGAAATGAGGGAGACCCAAGTCCAAAATAATTTGTTATATTTTATTTATATATTTATTTTAATTATTTAATTAATTAATTAATTAAATTTTTTTTTTTTTTTTTTTTCGTTTTTTTTTTTCGTTTTTTTTTTTTCGTTTTTTTTTTTTTTTTTTTTTTTTTTTTTTTTTTTAGGAAAAATGATGGGTAATTTTTGGGGTATGACAGCTGCCCCTGTTCAATATTCTTGAACCGAGAGAGTTAGGATGGCGTGTATGCCATTCGTGGTCTGGAGGTGGAAGATTATTGAACACTAGAATGCCCCAAAAATTTGCACTTGAGAATCGACAGTTGGTCTTGATGGAGATGGGCTTAAAGATGCCATCCGGGAGGTTTGATGACGAAAGCTTCAGATCGAGCCGTACATTAGGCCAATTTGAAGACATGGGTGCCACACTGGGTCGTACATTAGACCGAATAATGAGTCATCCATTAGGCTGCCGACTTCGCTGGGGAGTCGGAGTGTGTCATATGCTGTTGGGGATAAAGGATCAGAATGGACCATACGCTAGATCGTATCTGAGTTGCAGAATGAGCCGTACGTTAGGCTGAATCTGATGACGAAAGGGGTAGTCGTACGTTAGACTACACTTCAGAAATGTACCGTATGTTAGGTAGGATCTGATGATGAAAGGGGTAGTCGTACGTTAGACTACACTTCAGAAATGTACCGTATGTTAGGTAGCATCTGAGGGGATGGACATCCGAACGGGTCGTACGTTAGACCGTCGCAGAATGAGTCGTCTGTTAGGCCGCATCTGATGATGAAAGCGGTAGTCGTACGCCAGACTACACTTCAGAAATGTACCGTACGTTAGGTAGCATCTGAGGGTTGTAAGATCCAAACGGGTCGTACGTTAGACCGCGTTGGAGTTGTTGAAGTTCAGAATGGATCGTACGTTAGATCGTATCCGAGTTGTAGAATGAGCCATCCGTTAGGCTGCATCTGAAAAAGAAAGTAGTCGTACGCTAGACTACACCCCTGAATGTACCGTACGCTAGGCAGCATCTGAGGATTTGAAGGTCCAAATGGGTCGTACGTTAGACCGCATTGGAGTTGCTGAAGAAGTCATATGTTGGGCTGAATCAGAATGAACCGTACGTTAGGCTGTATCTGATAACCTGTATATGTTGTACTTGCAATAAATGTCTGGGATGGGCTTAGAGATGCCATCGTTAGGAGGATATCGAAGTGTTGTCAGAATGAATGTTCCCATGAACTGTATTTGAAATATGTATCTGAATCTTGAATGTGATTGATAAAGGTGTCTGTCTGAATGAACCTTCTACTTTGACTATATCAGAAGGATAATTAACCTGCAAAGAAAAAGTTAGCTTCATGCTATGTCATGATGCATGAGATGTTTCGTGTTATGCTAAAATAAATGTGAATGTTGTATGCATGCGTATGCTGTGAAAGGATGTAATGAATGAGTTATGCGTATGAGAAGTTCTGCTTGGGGACTCTACTGGGGAAAATAAATCCCCATCTACTGATTGGAGATATTTGTAACGATGACCCTTTCTCGGCAGGGGGTTCTTGATTCTGTCTGATGGTAGAAATATTCCACAGATCTTGGCTGAGGATGGATGAGATGATCAATCTGTCTGGTGACGCCGACCACTGTTGGGGAGTAACTGGCTGTGCCTGGGGATACTGCCATTTTCTGAGGAAAAAAAAAAAAAAAAAACAGGCTTGCTGGGGAAGAGAATTGGTAGCGGATTCATTGGAAGCATGATTAGACCTTTTCCTTGATCCTGAAGTCGGGTAGTAATTGCTATTGCTATTCTATGCATGTATTTTTGGTAAACACCAGTCATATTCAAATGCACATATTAATTCAAATTAAATCAATGGACATTTACGCAACCAAAACAGAAAAGTAAAAACAAAAGCATCTTTTTTTTGAAAGAGGGTTGTATTGATTTTGAAAGGAGGCCTATAAACAGGCAATTTGTGTACAAGGAGACAGAAATCCTAGTAAGAGGAAATTGTCGAAAACAAAGAGAAAGCTATGTGGAAGAAGTCCTATTGATTTTAAGCCTACTACTGTCATTATGTCTTCGAGCATCTCATCCCTTGCTGTCGGATAGAAGTGATTGGCTTGGTCAGTCCCTCGAACTTGGATGAAAGTTGACTGAGAACGGGACATAGTCATACGCTTTAATCCCTAATTTTTGCCTGGACCGCCTTTTCAGGTTTTCAGTCCACCAGGATACCCTTTTTTGCCCAAGCCGCCTTTTCAGGTTTTCGACTTGCCGGGTGTACACATTTTTTTTTTATATATCCCAATTTTTGCCCGAACCCTTTTGGTTCGCCGGGATGCCCTTACTTTTGCCTAGATACGTCGATCTAGCGGGTCTCTTTTATGCGTAGTATTTTTTAACTATGTCCGCGTTCACGGGATGTGGGAAGTCTTCACCATCCATTGTAGCGAGTATCATGGCTCCACCAGAGAATACCTTCTTAACTACAAATGGCCCTTCGTATGTGGGAGTCCATTTGCCTCTGGGATCAGTTTGTGGTAGGATGATGCGTTTGATTACCAAGTCGCCAATTTGATACACTTGTCTCTTGACCTTTTTGTTGAATGCCCTGGTCATGCGCTTCTGATATATCTGCCCGTGACATACAGCCGCAAGTCTCTTCTCATCCATCAAATTTATCTGATCGAGTCGAGTCTGAATCCATTCGTCCTCGTCTAAGCCCGCCTCTTTCATGATCCTTAGAGAGGGAATCTGAACTTCCACTGGTAAAACGGCTTCCATTCCGTAGACTAAAGAGAAAGGAGTTGCCCCTGTCGAAGTTCGCACGGAAGTACGATAACCATGAAGAGCAAATGGTAACATCTCATGCCAGTCTTTGTATGTTACCGTCATCTTTTGTATAATCTTCTTAATATTCTTATTAGCCGCTTCTACAGCGCCGTTCATCTTTGGCCGGTACGGAGAAGAGTTATGGTGTTTTATTTTGACCTGCGTGCAGAGTTCAGTAATCATCTTGTTGTTCAAATTAGTGCCATTGTCAGTGATAATTCTCTCAGGGACGCCGTATCGGCAGATGAGGCTGTTCTTGATGAATCGTGCCACCATATTCTTAGTAACAGAAGCAAATGAGGCTGCCTCCACCCACTTTGTGAAGTAATCAATAGCAACAAGGATGAAACGATGTCCATTAGAGGCGGTAGGTTTAATCTCGCCAATCATATCAATGCCCCACATTGCAAAGGGCCAAGGCGCTGTCAACACGTTTAATGGAGCAGGAGGCACATGTACTTTATCCGCATAGATCTGGCATTTATGACAAGTTCTGGAGTGATGGTGGCAATCAGTTTCCATGGTAGACCAATAATACCCTGACCTCAGAATCTTCTTGGCCATTGTATGTCCACTAGAATGAGTCCCAAAGATACCGTCGTGCATGTCTTCCATAATCTTCTCTGATTCCTTTCTATCCACACAGCGAAGCAAAGTCGAATCATGGTTACGTTTGTACAATATTCCATTACTCAAAAAGAATTTAGCGGAGAACTTCCTCAGAAATTTCCTGTCATTGATGGATGTCCCTTCAGGGTATTCCTGAGCTTCTAAATATCTTTTTATCTCGTGGAACCAAGGCTTCTCTTCTACTTCATCAGCGTTAAGTTCATAACAATATGCTGGTTCGTCTAGTCGTTCAATGGTAATCCGGGGAGCTTCATTGTCCCATCTGACTCTGAACATAGATGACATGGTAGCCAATGCGTCTGCCAACTGGTTCTCCTCTCGGGGAATATGTTCGAATGTGATCTCTTCAAAGTATGGGATTAATGTCAACACCTGCTCTCGATAGGGGATGAGGTTCGGATGTTTAGTGTCCCATTCTCCTTTGACCTGACTGATTACTAAGGCTGAGTCTCCATACACCCTCAAAAACTTGATTCTTAGGTCTATAGCAGCTCTGAGTCCCAAAATACACGCTTCATACTCAGCCATATTGTTGGTGCATTCAAAACATAGTCTAGCGGTGAAAGGCGTATGGCCACCCTTGGGGGAAATGATCACGACGCCAATACCGTTGCCCAATGCGTTAGACGATCCATCAAAAACCATAGTCCATCGGGATCCCACTTCGGGTCCTTCCTCTGGTCCAGGTTCTTCATAATCAGTAACAACCATGACATCCTCATTTGGGAACTCAAAATTCATAGACTGATAATCATTCACGGCCTGATGAGCCAAATGATCAGCTAACACGCTTCCTTTGATTGCTTTTTGGGTGGTATACTGGATATCATACTCTGTTAAAATCATCTGCCATCTTGCTATTCTTCCGGAGAGGGCGGGTTTCTCAAATATGTATTTGATAGGATCCATCTTAGAAATCAACAAAGTGGTGTGATTCAACATATACTGTCTTAGTCGGCGAGCAGCCCAGGCCAAAGCACAGCAAGTTTTCTCGAGCAGTGAGTATCTTGTTTCACAGTCGGTAAACTTTTTGCTAAGGTAGTATATGGCATGCTCTTTTCGACCAGACTCGTCATGTTGCCCCAACACGCACCCCATTGAGTTTTCTAAAATGGTCAAATACATGATTAGAGGTCTTCCCTCAACTGGTGGTACCAGAATCGGAGGTTCTTGGAGGTACTTCTTGATTTTGTCGAAAGCTTCTTGACATTCATCATTCCATATCATCTCTTGATTTTTTCTCAGTAACTTGAAGATGGGTTTGCAAGTAGCGGTCAAATGGGAAATAAATCGGGCAATGTAGTTCAAACGTCCCAAGAAACCTCTGACTTCTTTATCCGTACGGGGAACTGGCATCTCTTGAATAGCTCTCACCTTGGCTGGGTCAACCTCAATACCTTTACCACTGACAATAAAGCCCAAGAGTTTACCAGATCTTACTCCAAAGGTGCATTTGTTCGGGTTCAATCTCAACTTGTATTTCTTCAGCCTCTCAAACAGTTTGTATAAATGATCGAGATGTTCTTCTTCAGTATGAGACCTGGCTATCATATCGTCCACATATACTTCTATTTCATGATGGATCATGTCATGGAACAAAACCACCATAGCACGCTGGTACGTTGCTCCTGCGTTCTTTAAACCAAACGGCATTACTTTATAACAGAAGGTGCCCCATTGCGTCACAAACGTAGTCTTCTCCATGTCCTCAGGTGCCATTTTGATCTGGTTATAACCCGAGAATCCATCCATGAAGGAGAATACCTTGTGTTGAGCGGTGTTGTCTACCAGAACATCAATGTGTGGCAGTGGGAAATCATCCTTGGGACTCGCTCTATTCAAATCTCTGTAATCCACACACATTCGCACCTTACCATCCTTCTTTGGCACTGGTACCACATTAGCAACCCATTGAGGATAAGAAGTAACCGCCAGAAAACCAGCATCGAATTGTTTCATGACTTCGGCCTTGATTTTCTCGGACATTTTAGGACGCATGCGACGAACCTTTTGCTTAACAGGATGACAATCTTCCTTCGTCGGCAAACGATGCACTACTATATCGGTATCCAGCTCTGGCATGTCTTCGTAAGACCAAGCAAAAATCTCCACATAGTCATGTAGCATTTGAATCAATCTTCTTTTGACACTGATTTCCAAGCCTGCTCCTATTTTGACTTCTCTCTTGTCCACCTCGGTACCCAGATTTACAGTCTCAACTGACTCCTCATGCGGCTGTATAGTCCTTTCTTCTTGTAGTAACATTCTGGCAAGTTCTTCAGGTACTTCACAATCTTCCTCACTTCCATCTTCGGCTCGGTAGATCGAATTTTCAAAGTCATAATGAACAGTAGTAGAACTATTATCATCAGGATCCAGAGTGGATAGGGATTCCTGACTAAAGGAAATCGGGATAATGTCTTCAGTCTTCCAATTGTTGAGTCCGTCACCAATTGTTGGGAAAATCCAGCTATCCAAGTCGCAATCACTATCAGCATCTTCCATAGCATTAATCTGATTTTTGACTATCTTTCCAGAGTTAAACCCCAGGCCAGCTTTATCAGACTTTACGGTACATTGATCAGTTGACCCCAACCAGCACGATCACCATTTTCAATCATGGCTTGAGCATCTTTCAGAGAGATCATGACAGGGGGAGCACGAACAACCTTGGGCACAAGGGGAGTTGGCTTAAGGACAGGAATGGGTGGAGGAACTACTTCAAATGACTGAGAAGGAGTCTCAAAGAATTCACCATCCATCTCGACGTATTTGAAGGCTTGCACACTACTGACAATATACTCTTCTTCTCCACATACAGTGACGACCATGCCTGCTATTGGGTACTTCAGCTTTTGATGAAGCGACGACGCTACCGCACCTGCCCCATGGATCCAAGGGCGCCCCAACAAGCAGGAGTAGGCGGGACGAATGTCCATCACGTGAAAGGTAGTGTTGAAGACTTGAGGTCCTATTTTGATAGGGAGAACCACTTCACCATAGACAACACTCTTCGCACCATCGTAAGCATGCACCACAACATCACTAGGTTTCAGTTCAATGCCTTTGTAGTCAAATTTATCGAGTACAGCTTTCGGGAGCACATTCAAGGAAGAGCCGTTGTCGATCAACACGTGAGCCAAGGTGATCCCCTCGCACTCGATGGAGATATGCAGAGCTTTATTGTGATTCTTTCCCGCTGGTGTCAGGTCAGCATCGGAAAAGCCTAGGCCATTGTCAACAGTCAAATTAGCAACATAATGTTCGAATTGATCGACGGATGTTTCTTGAGGCACATGAGCGGTCTTCAAGAATTTCATCAATGCATTGGCATGGGATTCAGAGGATAATAACAAGGACAACATTGAGATTTTAGACGGAGTATGCCCCAATTGTTCCACTACATCAAAATCGCTCTTACGGATGATTTTCAGCATCTCTTCCATTTCCTGTTTGGCAACATCTTCAGAAGTAACTTCGACCGATGTCTCTGACTGAGGAGGATTGACTGGTCTTTTTCCTCGAATTTCGGGAGCGGGAGGTGAGATTTCTGGGGAGTAGATCCTTCCACTTCGAGTAACTTTACTAGTCCCCACAATATCATTAGGATTAGCAGAACTATCAACTTGCTTTATGCCATGGATGTAAACGTCGCCTCCATAGTTCCACGGAATAGCTTTGCTGGAGGAATATGGCACGGGGCCAGGTGCGGTAATAATCAGGGGAGCCACTTTGGGCTCAGCGGTAATCTTCACAGGCACTCTAGTAGCGGTAATCTTCACTGGAGCTTTGGACCTAGCAATCACAGATACCTCTTCAATAGAGTTGTCCACCTTAGGAACCCTTTCAAATAGAATTGTACGATCATCCATCAGCCGTTGAATGCCGTTCTTCAACTTCAAACAATCATTGGGTCGGAGTACACAGAGATCGCAATCTTCAGCACAACCTGGAAATAAACCAGCTTGCGATAAATTCTTCTTAACGATCAGGAGAGGAGATGCTAAATCAGCAACGTCAGTAACGTGAGAATTGTCGTCCACAACATTAACATTCTGGTCATGATTAGGCATAGGTGCTGTGATGACATTGGGGGTCGCCGGAGGATCAAATTCAATTTCTCCAGCGTCGATCATATCCTGAATCTTGTTCTTCAACAACCAGCAATCATTCGTATCATGCCCGGGGCTATCGGAGTGATAGGCACACCTGGCGTTGGGATTATAACGAGGAGAAGTAGTGTTGGGATTTGCAGGAGGGCCTCTGAGGGTAATCAAATTGGCCTTTAACATACTCTGCAGTGCTTGGGTTAAAGTCATATTGATCTTGGTAAACTGTCTTCTCGACCTGTCTTGTCTGTGTTGGAAGTTCTGAGATGGCGGTGCGGCAATTGTAACTGCCCCAACAGTATGGTCACGATTCTTCTTGTTATGCTTCCTCTCACTGTACACAGCATTTGATTCATTCTTTCCCTGATAGGACTTTTTGGTGCTTGCAGAAGTAGCTGCCTGTATCTTTCCACTTCGAATGCCGCTTTCAACCCGTTCACCTGTCAAGATAAGTTCAGTGAAACCTGACGAGGAACTTCCCAGTAGATGGCTGTAGAATGGGCCAGTCAGTGTACCCATGAACATGTCCACTAACTCTCGATCAGTCATAGGGGGTTTGACTCTGCCAGCCAAATCTCTCCACTTTTGAGCATATTCTTTGAAACTTTCTTTAGAGCCCATAGTCATATTTTGTAGCTGTAGCCGAGTAGGCGCTAACTCAGAATTATACTGGTAGTGCTTGTAGAAAGCTGTTGCTAAATCAGTCCAGGTGCGGATGTCAGAGCTCTCAAGCTGATAATACCACTCTAACTGTGTGCCAGACAGACTCTCTTGGAAGAAATGGATCCACAGTTTCTTATCAGTAGTGTGCGGCTGAATCTTTCTCACATAAGCCCTTAGATGCATCTGAGGACAAGAGGCACCATCATACTTAGTGAAAATGGGAACCTTGAATTTGCGGGGAATGACCACATCAGAGACCAGACCCAAGTTTTCGAAATCCAGACCGGGCACTTTCTGCCCCTCCATAGCTAGCATACGTTCTTCCAACAACTTGTACTTATCATCCTTCGGAGAGTACTGTTCATGTTCACAATCTTCATCGTCGTCCTCAAAATTGACGAGATTAGGATTTTCATCTTCCGAATCATTCTCGGTCTCTTCTTCTGAATCCTTCGGAATTCTAATCTTGACTCCTGTAACCTGTCCCTTAAGCCTTCTCCCCGGGTTGATGTAACCCACAGGTTTCTGGTCCTTCTTCTTCTCCATCAAAAGAGCTTTCAGTTCTTCCTGCCCCTTAGATAAGCTCAGCATCATTTCCTGGAATTGAGCATTCTGGGCCTGGAGATCTTTGACAGTTTGTTCGAGAGCCATTGTTCAATCTGTTTGAATCTGCTAGAATCTGTTGGAATCTGTTTGAATCTGTTTGATAGGAAAATCGTGAGAACACTGATCCTTTAGAATACTTGTTATGCGATGCAATGCAATGTATGAAATGTTTTCAAGGACTTTCGGGATTTAACTTTGCATAAACTAAAAAAGAGCTTTTTTTTCTTTTCTCTTTTGTTTTTGTTTTTTCTGTTTTTTTTTTAGCAGAGTTAAATCCCTAAATCCTTGAAATGGTTAGTACAATGCCATGATGTTATGATGTTATGTTGTTATGATGTCATGTTGTTAGATAAATAACAGGCACAAGCAAGTCACACAACAATCATTCCTAGGTTTTAAGGCTTGCGTGAGTTTCATAGGTAAATACCCTCCCCACTGAAGTTTGGTTGGTTCAACCTGTCTTAGAATAGTAACCGGGTTCTAGAAGGATCTCAAATCATTGACCTTTCCTTAAGTCCACTTCAGTGCAACACCAAGTGGTTGACCGAAGCTTCCCTAAAGTCCAATCTCAAAGAGTGTAGTATCGAGTCTCAACCAACTCCAGTCGGAACCGAAGCCAGTTATCTCACTACTTTCTAATGGCCAGGATGAGTCAATTAGGGTTCTAAAGGTCTGGTTAATGCTTTTATGACACCACGCGAATGCCAAATATTTCCTCAACTAACATGAGGAACATCAGGACATCCAAAGTGCCACATTAACCGTAGCCATCATTTTGACCATTCCAGTATACGCCGGACAGTCGCGATGATCTCTTGCTACTTACCTAAGGTACACTAGATCCGGGTGTAGGATCTTTCACTCAAGCATAACATACCCAAGCAATCCCTTAAAAATAAATCAGACAAATTGAATAAGTGATCTTGTTTTTTAAGGTAACCTCTCTTTTTAAATATCAAGCATCCCCAGCAGAGTCGCCAGTTCTGTCATACGGTGAACTGGACTTTTTGTGTTTTTTATCGCAATGTCGCGGTTAGCAAGAGTCGCCACCGACTTTTCTTTTATCCAATAAGGAAAGGTGGAAAAGAACAGGAAAGACCTTAATTTAGATTTTGGGTTCGGGAGGTACATTATACAAAGGGAAGGTGTTAGCACCCTTTGTATCCATGGTTATCCATGGGCTCTTAATTGCTCGATCACTTATATTATTTTTAAAAAAAAAAAAAAAAAAGTGTTTGTGAATTGTTTAGAAAAATTGTTTTGAAAAGAGAATTTAACTTTGTAATGATTCTTGTATGAATGTATACAAAGTGGTTATCCCGTTTTAGTTTTGAAAATTGTTTAGAAAAATATAACTCGGTAATGATTCTAGTATGAATGTATACCAAGTGGTGATTTTCTAAAGGCATTTTGAAAGGTGTGAGGTGCAAAAAAAATGTTTTAAGTTGTGAGCCAGCAATTAAGAGTTATACCGACCCAAGGTCTTTACGGGCATTTCCTATCCTTATGAGGGTAAAACTGTCCTTATTATTGAGAAATAAGTAGTTTTATCCTTTGGATGTAAAAGGGTCATCGTAGGGTCATCGATTGGTCATTGAAGGCAACAGTTATGAGGATACCTTAGCATTCGAAGGGACTATCATCATTTAACCGTAGGCAACATCGGAGGGTCATCGAGGGACAAAGTTGTATATTCGAAGGCAACATCCGAGGGACTATAATTTATTTTATGATGATTTAACCGAAGGGTCTTTGCTAAGGGTATCCCCACGTTCGCGGGACATGACCGTAATATCGTAATCGTAAGGCAACAAAGAGAGGTCCAAGATCACTTATTCAAAGGCAAAGTTTTACAATTAATTATATAATTAGGATGAAACTCCACATTAAAATTATTAAAAATAATATATTAAAAAATTAATACATTAGAAATTAATACATTAAAAAATTAATTTAGGGTGAAACTCCACAAGGGTATCCCACAAATAAAGTGGAATACCTAGCCAATAACCTTTTCCTGGGATATGTGAACCTTTACGAAACTCAAAAAAAGAAACATGTCAGAACACCAAATCAGGGTGCAATCGAAGATTACACCGGAGAAACATCACAACAATAAATAGGATAGGATGAATAATGCATGGCTATGATAAAAACATAAAAAAAAACAGACTAGAAGAATCAGGTACTGTCTCGTTCGCCTCTGCCTCGCCTAGCGAAGGCCACGGATTTTGAATTTGAAAACAGCCCCATGTTAGGAACTTTGAATTTTATGGCATTTTATCACAGGAATAACATGGTCAAACATTCAGGGTATTCAGGCATATTTAAATTCCCATACGAAAGCAAATTATATATCAACATTTAATCATGATGCATTATATATGTAGATATGGCCAATTGAAAGTATAAACAATAGAGATACGCAAACCTGTTTGCCAATTCAAGGTTGAAGGGATTGACCACTTGTAGTATCGGAATAAGTTAGGCAGCGGGAATTGGACGGCGATGGCTTCGGTGCAGATGGGCTGCCTTCAGGGTTTCTTTACTCTGAATTCTCCGGGTAGGCAGGGTTCCTATGCCAAAGTTTCTATCCGTCCTTCTCTGTTCTCTCTCTTTCTTTTTCCTCAAGGTTTTGTTCCAAGAAAACCTCAGAGTGTTTTGCTTCTCTTCCTTCTTTCTCCAGTGAATCTCCCAGTGTAAACTCCAAGTGTCAACTCCCCTACTGAAACTTCAGTATTTATAGACTAATTTCGTGGGTAATGGGCTTGAAATGAGGGAGACCCAAGTCCAAAATAATTTGTTATATTTTATTTATATATTTATTTTAATTATTTAATTAATTAATTAATTAATTAATTAATTAAATTTTTTTTTTTTTTTTTTTTTTTTTTTTTTTTTTTTTTTTTTTAGGAAAAATGATGGGTAATTTTTAGGGTATGACAGTTAGTAAACAAAAAATGAGAAAAGCAATGATATACAATTCAAGCATGCTTGGTGATCTCAAACCACTCTCAAGAAGTCCCACCCAAAGGCAAGGGGAACCAAGATGCTTATGATCCTTGAGGCTTTGCAAATGCAATACTATGATGCCATGAGGGATCTTAGGGACAAAATTAGGGTCTTACAGATGCCCCTATTTAAGGTCATTCTAGCCGGAGAAGTGAAGGTTAAAATCTTCGTCTCGACGGGGTAGAATGGGCTTAAATAATAACAAAGAGACGAATTTTGGTCCCTAAGAGACCTCATGATGCAGATGTATGCATGCAAATGGCAAAACTCTGTGGGGATAGGTGTCCACAAAAGAAAAAGAAATCCGGAGTGTAGCACCTCAAATTTGCACCTATCATTGTACATACATTTTCATATTAGGTCATAGCATATCATGGTCCAATGCATAGCATTTGCATTGTCCTCAGTTGCCTCAAGAGCAAGCAATCAAGAATTAGGTCAAACCCATCTCCTGATCAGTCAACCAAGCAAGCAAAGGAATTTCTCATGGAGCCAAGGCCCCAGGGTTTGTACAACAAGTTCACATGACTTGGTGGTCCATTTGAAGTGTTCAAGGCAAGGGTTGAAGGCTCAGAGGTCATCAGTTCACACACAGACAGTCAAAAACCCTAAAAAAGTCAACTGTCAGTCAAAGCAGTGGATGGTGGTCATTCTTGTGGAATTTGGGCACCATGATCAATAATCAAGAGTTCATATAACTTGGGACATCATTTGAAGTCAAGTCCTCAAGGAATTAGGGTTTGGAAGTCATCAGTCAATGCATAATCAGTCAGAAACCCTAAAAGTCAACTGTTGGTCAACTGTCCATTTAATCAGTGATTGGATGATTGGAATTGGTTTGTGAGAGTTCATTCATGTCCAAATAGTCATCATATATCATGCCAAACACCATCATGGAAGAATTTGAAGCCAGATCAAAAATTTCCCAAAATGGAAACTGGGCCTGTAACTGAAACTTACCAGAAATGGAAAGTTTTGATCCTCAAACCTACATCTTGATACAAGCCTCAAATGAATTTTTGCCCAATATGAAAGTTGAAGATCTTGTTCTCCCATTTCCAAAAAGTCCTAGAACTCTCAATTCCCATGTGTGGTTGGCAAGTTATGATCGAATCGATTTCAGAAAATCTTGAACTTCAAAGGGCCATATCTCCCAAACCGTTTGGCCAATTTTGGTGGGGTTTTTTCCTACAAGTCACATTTGATCCCCTCTTTCCAAAAATATAAATTTCATGAGCCAAAACTTCACCAATCAAAATGGCATATTTTGACCTATTTCATTTAAATGTAAGTTTGACCAAGAGTTGACTTTTTGATTTAAACATTTTTTCAACATTTGGCCAATGGGAACAGCTCATAAATGTCATTTAGAATGTGTTTGCAAAGTCAAAATATGCAGTACATAAGGCCATTGCTTGGTTGCTTGAATTGTAAGAAAGGTACAATTTCACCATACTTGTCTATGCTTCCACCATGCCTTGTACTAGCAACATTATGCAGCATTTTTCTGTCATGGTGAGCCTCACTAGCAGCCAAAAATTAACAGCAAAACAAGAAGCCATGCTTAGTTGCCTAAGAATTGGAAAAAGTACATGTTTGAACCATACTTCCACAACCATGCTTGTACTTACACATAACAGTTTTGGCCTCAATTTTTTCTGTCATACACAACTGTCTGCACAAGACCACAATGCCAAGACACTGCCTTGCAAAAATAGAGCAGACAAAAAAAACTCACTCATGACAAAAACTGATTCATTAAGACTCACCTGCTACTTTGCATTTTCTGTCCAAGTTTCCAAATAACTCAAACCTAGCCTTACCACAACCACATGACAGGACTGCTGCATTGATACTCATTTTCTTGACTTCATAAAAAAGCTTCAACAGACCTCACTTGGGATTTTTTTCAGAAAAACCTGTCTGCAGCAAGAACAAGCCACTGCAGCAGAAAAATCATGATTTCTCCTTGCCTTCATTTTGCTATTTTTCTGTACAAACACAACAAACCAACACCTTCTCTCAAAAACTAACCTAGCTATTGGCTTTGCATCTCAAATTCCCTGTCCAACATAAGAACACCAAACCCAACCTTGCCTTGCCATTTGCATTTTTCTGTCCAAGACACAATAGCACCATCTCCTGTCATGAAAAATAGCAACAGCAACCAACCTAACAGAAAAACATAACCAACCTCATACACCCTCCCAAAACTCACCTTGCTTTGCATTTCTCCATTTTTTCTTTCCAAGCTTCCAAATGACGTAGACCTTGCCCTCACCTTGTTTTCTTCTGTCAAAAACAAAAGCACCAAAACCAAGCCTTGCCTTGTAACCCTGTCATAAAACCAACAACAGCACTTCATTTTTTGAGGTTGATTCTCAAACCTGCATACAACCTGCTATTTGCATTCCAAGGATCCTGTCAAAAACAAAATGGACCAACCAAGATCAACCATTCACCTTGCTTTGGCCAAACTCCAAAAAACCTGTCAAGCTCAAAACCAATCTCGCTCACTCATTCAAACCCTCCCATTTGCATTTTCAAAACCCTGCTAGCAATATCCAACAGAAGGAGGACAAAAGTTGGCTTGGTTTGAGGCACTTTGTTCCAGCATTTTCCAACATAACAAACACAAAACCAACATAACAAGGAATGGACATTCTCTCAAGCATCACAATAGCCAGGCCTTGTACTGTCACATGAAACAGTCCCAACCAACTTCACATTCCCAAAAGACTTTGCTTTTGCCCATCAAGAAAAGCCAATCCCAAAACTGCTTTCATTGAGCTTTTGGCATTTCTCCAAACCTGTCCAAACTTCATAAGACTTAAGCCTTGCACTGCTTTGACCATCCATTCACCATTACCAAACACTGCTAGCAGCCACTTGGTCAAGAGAAAAACACAAAAACTCACTCAAGGCCAACTTCATCATTCATCAAAAACACAAAAAACTCATCCATGACAGTCCAAGATTGATGCCAAAACAAGCCATCTCAAGCAAAACAACCTTCATCATTCATCATTGGGGAGTTTCTAAAGCATCAGTTTCAGGCTAAGAGGACCAAAACCACACTGTTTCTCATTCTGCTTCAAAATTGGTAAAATTCGATTTTCACCATTCTAAAATCCATGCTATGCTTATTGTAGTTCCTTGTATGCTGATTCTGTTGATATTTGAATCGTGTGAAATGGTCTTGTATTGAGTGAGAATTTTGATTCTTAAACTTCATGTTTGAATATGTCCTTGATCATTTCTTATTGCCTAGCTCGATTTAATGAAAACCATGGTGGGATTCATACTGCTTGTTGTTTGATGATCATTTTGGTATATGCCATTGCTTTGTTTGGAGAAGAATTGGTGAAGTCGATTTTGAGAGGGATGAAGTTATGATGCTGTGCCACAAACCCTAAATTTCCAGAAAGTTTGAACTATTCACGTATGCTTGTTGTATGTTTACTGTGCCGTGCCATAATTGACCAATCAGGACATTTCCTGATCTCCCTTTAAGCGCAGTCGTTTTAATTAGTGGGAGGGGTATTTACAAGATTGCCACCCGTGCCCTATTTAAACCATTGGATTATGTTATTTTTTTTTCATTATTTCACACAAACTTCCAAAAATCATAACTTGTTCAATTTTAATCCAAAAATCATGGGATTTTTTGTGTTGTGTTCATCATGATCTCTACTTTTTTATCATTATTTTTCCAGAATTTTTGGATGAGTGGTTTTTAAATGGCCTTAGGGTTTGTGACATGTGACCAAATTTTGTACACTTTGCCAAATCAATTGTGAAATGATGAGAATGTATCCAATGGCTCCCAAATTTTTTGTGCTTAAACTAGACACATTCATGGTGATTTTGGTATAAAGTTTGTGAATTTATCATTTGTGGTTTGTGAGATATGATTTTTTGAATTAGGGTGTGACAATTTGTGTCACATCATTGATGACCAACTTCATGATTTTCATTGCCATGCTTCTTGACCTCCAAATGACTTGATTTTTTGCATGAGCTTACTCTTGTATGTCTAGTTGACTTGTGAATTTTCTTGGATTTAATTGAACTATTTTCCATTTGGTTGAGATTTTTCTTCCCTGTTTAGTCAAATGTTGACTTTGTGTGACACATGTTCCCATTTCATTTGTGAAATTCTCATACTTTATTGGATGGATATGAAATTTTGCATGAGATAACTAGACATCCTCATCTTTGCCATGGTTTTGATCCCATTCATTTATCATACACCATTCTTGACTTATGATTTTTCTAAGTTGATGCATGTTTGGTTGACTTCTTTGAGCATGTTCAAAATGGCTTTGACTTTCTGATTTTCATTGACTGCCTTCCACTTGTCCAAATGAGATGAAATTTGACATGCTTACCATGCTATGTGTGAGGATTGATCATGATTTATTTGGTGATTTTTGGAAAATGTTTAGATTGCTTTTGAGTTAAGTCTTGCTGTTGACTTCTATGAGCTTCTGTTTGCCATACTTTGACCTAAATGGTTCATGAAATGATGATGATGATTGATATGAATGTGAACCCAATTGGTTTTGTTTCTTGATTGTTGGAACATGATTTTGGATACTCATCCTTTGCTGTTTTAACTTTCTCATTCACTTTTGACCCTAGGCTTGCCCTAGTGGTCCTGTTACTCACCTTTGAGCTTGTGTTTTCAGGTTGACTATCAAATGGCCATTAAGACCAATTCTTTTGATTGAGCTTACTCAAGTATCATTGTCTAACCTCTTTGTTTTGTAGGTGGCTTGGCTCACATGCCCTAAGCCTTGTGCCTTGCACATCCATGTGCCTCTAATGGACTGTTGTTGTCTGTTTCTGTTTGTTTTGTTTGAAGTTGCATACTAACATCTGCTTGACTGTTTCAGGTGCTTTAGTTGCTTAGTTCCTTGTGAACTTTTTGCTTTGCTTTGCTTGTATAAGCAATTTGCATTGAGGTATGTCTCTTTGTCTTCATGTAGTCTGGAAGACCTGGCCTGTTGCTTGGCCAGGCAACTGTCTGAAGTCCTCCTTAAGAGGCAATGTTTGTGACTGTTTACTTTTGTCCTTGCATAGAGTCAAAGACCTCCTAAGTGAAGAGGCAATTGGTGGAAGGTAGGGATATGCAATCTATCCCCCACTATTCAGTGTGTCATCTGCTTTGCTCACACCACTGTGTTGATGCATTGCAGATACAAACCCAAGATCTTGTACAACTGTACAGTTGAGTCAGTTTTAAATGTGTAGAAGGGTTCCCACTTTCTGAACCCACACATTCTTGTCTTGAGCTCTCCCAGGCCAGGGATAAGAGCTGTGAGGTCTCATCCTCACTTCATCCTTTCATCTGCTTCACCTTAGCCCCTCAATGGCAAGGTTAAGAGCACATTCACCCAGTTCCAGAGGTTTGTTTGTCGAGGTTGATATGACCCCTTGACTAAAACCTAACCCTTGTTTGAGCCACTTGTTTGTGTATAGCGTGTGCTATCTGTGCTTGTAGGATTGTTTGACTTGCTTCCTGTGCAAGATAGGATTGTTTGACTTGCTTCCTGTGCAAGATAGGATTGTTTGACTTGCTTCCTGTGCAAGATAGGATTGTTGACTTGCTTCCTGTGCAAGTTAGGATTAGTTTAGACTTGCTTCCTGTGCAAGTTAGGTTTTGCTTGGCTTGCTTCCTGTGCAAGTTAAGTGTGTGTGGCTTGCTCCCTGTGTGAGCCATACTTAGGATAGGTTGGCCCTTGTGCCATTTAGCTAGAAACCATAACTTAGGGTTGATTTTGCATGACAACATCTAGGCTCGAGTCGTAGTCTCCCTAGAGTTGTGTCTCCCTCTGTTATCTGGTTAGGCTAGATCCTTGTCCCTGCGTAGGGGAACTACATCGCCCTGATCTTCACACCAGATGAAGTATGTAGGCAGGAGATTGAGCTGATCTCTCCGGGCGCCCTTTTCTTTCTTTTTATGTGTGTTGTCTGACCTTTGCTAGGCTCGAGTCTGTGACTCCTTAGCATTTGCTGTCTGTCTGTTTGTGTGTGTTTGACAGTTATAGGCTGAGTCCCCGACTCCCTATCAACCTGTTGTATTGTTGTGTGCTTGGAAGCCGATGTAAGTCCATCGAGTGGCATTTGGGTTCCAGTGTGTGTGTGTTTAGGTTCGGATGTCAATGTAAGTCCAGTGATTGGCATTTGGGCTCCACGTTTGCCTCTTTGCGTGTGTTTTAGGTTCGGATGCTGACATAAGTCCAGTGATTGGCAGTCGGGCTCCACGTTTGCCTGTGTGTGTCTTGTTTGTTTGTGTGCGTGTCAGCCGAGCTACGAATGCTCTGATTCTTCTCTCGTCCGAGAGGATACGTATGCATAGGATGCGATATCCTAGCGAGCATGTGTCGTTTCCCCAGTCCGAACTACTTCGACTCTGATGTCTATGCCTGATAGACTAAGTAGGCCCAGGATACGATGTCCTGCCGAGTTCAGTTTCAGTCAGTTTCTTTTGTCTCTTTCAGCCAGTGTGTGTGTGAATGTTTGAGCAGTGTTTAGCAACCAATTTTCCTTCCTTTTGTGCGTGGATCCCGTAGAGTACTACGGATGCGTAGGGGTGCTAATACCTTCCCTTCGCATAACCGACTCCCGAACCCATACTCTTTGGTCACGAGACCATGATCTTTCCAGGTTTACTCTGAGCGTTTCCTTTCCCTCTTTTGGGATAAATAACGCGCGGTGGCGGCTCTGTTGTTTCTTTCTTTTCCCGCCGGTTTTTCGCGCGATGCGACAGCTGGCGACTCTGCTGGGGAGATAGAGAAGTTGACCTATGCTGGTCCATTTTCCCTGAGCGAGTCTCTCCTAGCGCTCTCTAGGTTAGGGTTTTGGTTGCTTTGTGCTGTGTTTATTTATTGCATTCATTATTTACTGTTTGCATTCATTGTCTATTGTTTGCATTTATGTTTGCATTAATGTTTGCATTTATTCATCTGTTCACCTGGCTGGTTGTTTGTTTCTCTCTGTGTGGGGGGGGGAAGAGTCAGTTGAGGTAAAAGGTCCAATACCCAGACCATGAGTGCAATCTAGGATACCTAGGAATAGAGTGATTCATGGGAAGCGGGTGGTATGGTGCCACTCAGCGGAACATTGATATCACGAGCAGTTCAGACCCTGGTGGGATGCTGTCGTTGCATACTTCGGGTGTGTATATGACAGTATTCTGCGAAAGGTTATTTATGCTGCGTTTCTCTCAAGCTTTACCCTGGCCTAGACTACGCCCGTGAGTGGGGAGGGGTTATTTCATTACAGGTACCGTTGGTGACTCGGTTCTGTTGGTGACTTGGTTCTGATGGTGACTTTGAGTTCAGATAACAGTTTTCGGTTGACCTTAAGTGGGATTTATGTTCTGATTTTGACTGAAGCTTCGACCTAGTGATCAGAGATTGCACAACCAGCCAGTCCAGTCTGCATCATGTGCATCATAGCATATTTATTTTTCAAAAGAAACGCAATAAAAAAAAAAAAAAGAGAAAAAAAAGAAGAAAAAAAACTAATCCCTGCATGCATATCATTTCTCAGGTACATTCCCGAGCTTGTCTACTGATAGAGATGGCAACAGTTCCCGAGTTGAAGCGGAAGACTTGTTCCTACAGCTTTCACCGTGAGCCTTTGACGTCTCTGATTGAGTTGAGTAACCTTATGACCAGTGGTAACCAGAAGGGGTTTGTTGACCAGTATGGAGATATTCTGACACTGTTGAAGATGGTAGTCGATCCGGTGCCGTTGCAGACTCTTCTACAGTTCTACGACCCAGAGCTTCATTGTTTCACTTTCCAGGATTATCAGTTGGCGCCTACTCTCGAGGAGTACTCTATTCTGTTGGGTGTTCCTATCCAGCATCAGGTTCCTTTCTTGGATGTGCCCAAGGAGGTTGATTTCAGAGTTGTTGCCAGAGCTCTCCACTTGGGTATCAAGGAAGTCAGTGATAGTTGGAAGTCCAGTGGGGATGTTGTAGGATTGCCTTTGAAGTTTCTGTTGAGGGTAGCTAGAGAAGAAGCAGAGAAGGGGAGTTGGGAAGCCTTTCATGCTCAGTTGGCCGTCATGATATATGGGATCGTCTTGTTTCCGAGTATGCCCAATTTTGTTGACTATGCTGCAGTCAGTATTTTCATTGGAAGAAATCCAGTTCCTACTCTATTAGCTGACACTTACTATGCTATTCACAGTAGGCATGGTAAGGGTGGGGCTATCAGGTGTTGTCTCCCCCTTTTGCTCAGGTGGTTCTTGTCTCTTCTGCCAGTCAGTGGACCTTTTGTGGATGCTCAGAGCACGCATAAGTGGACTCAGAGGGTTATGTCTCTTACCTCCTATGATATCAGGTGGCAATCTTACCGGATGGATGTGCGTAACGTCATTATGAGCTGTGGAGGATTCCGTAATGTGCCACTCGTAGGGACTAGGGGTTGCATCAATTACAACCCGGTTCTTTCTCTT
This sequence comes from Lathyrus oleraceus, assembly GCF_024323335.1. Taxonomy (NCBI): domain Eukaryota; kingdom Viridiplantae; phylum Streptophyta; class Magnoliopsida; order Fabales; family Fabaceae; genus Lathyrus; species Lathyrus oleraceus. Next base: position 441,645,116 of record NC_066584.1, on the reverse strand, counting down.
CGCCAGTTGGGGTTTGTGATGAAAGGAAGACCGCTCGAAGCTGAGATAGCTGAAAGTGTGTATTTTGAGAAGCAGAGTGACCCTGTTAGATTGGAGCAGATAGGGAGAGCTTGGAAGTCTATTGGTGTGAAGGATGGATCTGTCTTAGGGAAGAAGTTTGCTGTTGCTATGCCTGATTACACCGATTGGGTCAAGAAGAGAGTGGAAACTTTGTTGTTACCCTATGATAGGATGGAGCCGTTGCAAGGGCAACCACCCTTGATCCTTGCTGATAGTGTACCTGCTGAGCACTATAAGCAAGCCCTAATGGAGAATCGTCGTTTGAGAGAGAAGGAGCAAGACACCCATATGGAGCTGTACAAAGCCAAGGCTGATAAGCTGCACTTGGCCCATCAACTCAGGGAAGTGCAAGGAGAAGATGCTAGCAGACTGAGAAGCAAGAAGAGATCCTACGAGGAGATGGAGAGTATGTTAGATGCAGAATACCGGGAGCGCTTGAGGCTGCAGAGGGTTGAGGCCAGTTATCAGAAGAAGATCAGAGACCTAGAGAAGCAACTCAGAGATAAAGATACCCAGTTGAAGAAGGAAGTAGACTTGAGACAGGCATCAGAGAACCGCCTTGGAGGAGAAGTCTTGAAGCTGAGAAGACAGTTGAAAGAGAAGATCACTCCTTTACCAGATTGTTCAGAATGCTCACTGTTGATAGACCAGTGCCATTACTTGAAGACCCTCATTCCGGAAGACCGACTGTCTTAGTTTGTATCTCTGATTGTATTTTGTTGAGAATCACCTCCAGGCTTGTTGGACGGGATTCATTTGCGTGTAAGCCATCTCTTGGATCTTTTGTTAAGAATCACCTCCAGGCTTGTTGGATGGGATTCTTTTTCTTTGTACGTTGTTTATTCAGATATTCTGTTGACATTGGTTGTATGCCTTTTTACCCTTATGTATGTATAAGGATGTCAGCATTTCCCTGTATCTGTTTGTCCTCTTGTTGCTGCAGGTTGCCATCTTTTCAGGATGGGTCAGGCTCTTTGAATGCTTGAGAAATGAGCATATCATGTGCATCATACGCATCATTAGCATCATACTCATATCATTTTGCATAACAAGTGTTCTTGGTCGTGACTTCTCACTCTTGGTTCCTGTTCAGGCAGGATAGCTGATCAACGTCCGCACCGCTACTCAACAAGACTGAATCAACAGAGAAGTATGGATCAATTTCAAGCAGAGTTGGCTGAGATGAAGGCTAGCATGGCCCAGTTTATGAATATGATGCAAGGGGTTGCGCAAGGTCAAGAAGAACTTCGAGCTATGGTTCAGAGACAAGAGGCTGCAAATCCACCGATCAACCATGCTCCGCCAGAGGGAGGCCCGATCAATGATAACAATGTCGCTGCTGCTGTACCCGTCAACAACTATGCTGTAGGTGATGAGTTGGGGGGTATTCGAATCAACGGTCAACCTATTGTTCCAGATGCCGCTAATGCTAGAGTAGTCCGTGCTCCGGCCCGTAATCCTGTTCCGATTGTTGACAGACAAGAGGATATGTTCTCTCTGCTCAGTGAAGACGAAGACGTTCTGGGAAGGGTTAATGAGAGAGACCGTAAAGTTGAAGCTCTTGCTGAGAAGATCCGTGCTATGGAAAGTCAGAATTCTCTCGGTTTTGATGTTACCAATATGGGATTGGTTGAAGGTTTGAGAATCCCTCACAAGTTCAAAGCACCGTCATTCGACAAGTACAACGGTACTTCTTGCCCTCGCACCCATGTGCAGGCTTATTATCGAAAGATCTCTGCGTATACCGATGATGAAAAGATGTGGATGTATTTTTTCCAAGACAGTCTATCTGGGGCTTCTTTGGACTGGTACATGGAATTGAAGAGAGATTCTATCCGCTGTTGGAGGGATCTGGGTGAGGCCTTTTTGAGGCAGTACAAACACAACATGGACATGGCGCCGAGCCGGACTCAGCTGCAGAGTCTTTGTCAGAAATCCAATGAAAGCTTCAAGGAGTACGCTCAGAGGTGGCGTGAACTAGCTGCTAGAGTTCAACCCCCTATGCTGGAGAGGGAGTTGACAGACATGTTTATCGGTACTCTTCAGGGTGTATTTATGGACCGGATGGGGAGCTGCCCATTCGGTAGTTTTTCTGATGTTGTCATTTGTGGAGAGAGGACTGAGAGTTTGATTAAAACTGGGAAGATCCAAGATGCTGGTTCCTCTTCTTCTAGGAAGCCGTTTGTTGGGGCACCTCGTCGAAGAGAGGGTGAAACTAATGCTGTTCAACACCGCAGAGATCAGAACAGAATTGAATACCGTCAAGCTGCTGCAGTAACCATTCCGACACCTCAACCTCGTCAACAACAACAAAGAGTTCAACAACCGCAACAACAACAACAACAGCAACGTCCTTATCAGCCCAGACAGAAATTGCAGGCTGATAGAAGATTTGATCCTCTGCCTATGTCTTACGCAGAGTTACTACCCGAACTACTCCGGTTAGGGTTTGTAGAGCTGCGTACGATGGCTACTCCGACAGTGCTGCCGCCCGGCTATGATGCTAATGTTAGATGTGACTTTCATTCTGGGGCACCAGGCCACCATACTGAGAAGTGTCGAGCTCTCCAGCACAAGGTACAAGATTTGATCGATGCCAAGGCGATCAACTTCGCTCCAGTGCCTAATGTCGTAAACAACCCTATGCCTCAGCATGGTGGGCATAGAGTGAACAATATTGAAGGGAAAGAAGCTGAAGATCTGGTTGTTAATGTTGATGATGTTCAGACTTCTCTGCTAGTTGTGAAGGGCCGTCTGCTGAAGGGGGGTGTCTACCCGGGCTGTGATGAGAATTGTTTGGGCTGTGCAGAATCTGAGAATGGCTGCGACCAGTTAAGGGCCGGTATCCAGGGTATGATGGATGAAGGTTGTTTGCAATTCAGTAGGGCTGTAAAAGATCGTGGAACAGCGTCAACCATCACCATTTACTTTAAACCGTCTGAAGAACGTGGACAAAGGATTGTCAGTGCACCTGCAGCAAATGGTACCCCAGTTACCATTCCCGTGCCTGTAACCATCAGTGTTCCAACTACTACCGTGGCGTCTGGAAGAAGGGTTGTTGAGAATAGTAAAGCCGTGCCATGGAAGTATGATAATGCTCACCGCAGTTACAGAAGGGCTGAAAGTCAGACAAGACCAGTAAATCAAACTCCAGTGACAATTGGTTTACCGAATAGAGTTCCTGCAACTGTTGGTCCGGCTGTGGATAATGTAGGGGGTCCAGGAGGTTTTACCAGAAGCGGTCGTCTGTTCGCACCGCAGCCTTTGAGGGACAATACTGCTGAGGCTTCTGCCAAAGCAAAGGGGAAGCAAGCTGTGGTTGAGGAAGAACCTGTTCAGAAAGAAGCGCCCGAGGGGTCATTTGAGAACGACGTGGAGGAGTTTATGAAAATAATCAAGAAGAGTGACTACAAGATTGTAGACCAGCTGAATCAAACTCCGTCCAAGATTTCTATACTTTCACTGTTGTTGTGCTCTGAGGCACACCGTAATGCCTTGCTGAAGATGTTGAACCTGGCTTACGTGCCTCAGGAGATTTCTGTCAATCAATTGGAAGGTGTGATGGCCAATGTGAGCACCAGGCACGGTGTAGGCTTCACCAACCTGGACTTACCACCTGAAGGGCGAAACCATAACAAAGCCTTGCACATCACCATGGAGTGCAAGGGGGCAGTGTTGTCTCACGTATTGGTAGACACCGGGTCGTCGCTGAATGTGTTGCCTAAGCAGATTCTGAGGAAGATTGATGCGGAAGGGTTTGTGCTTAATCCCAGTGACCTGATCGTTCGTGCTTTCGACGGATCCAAACGTTCTGTGTGTGGAGAAGTTACCTTGCCTGTGAAGATAGGTCCTGAGGTTTTCGATATCATCTTCTATGTTATGGACATCCAGCCTGCCTATAGTTGTTTGTTGGGGCGTCCATGGATTCATGCAGCAGGGGCAGTCTCGTCGACTCTCCATCAAAAGCTCAAGTATGTCTGGAACGGTCAGATTGTGACTGTGTGCGGTGAAGAAGAGATTCTGGTGAGTCATCTATCCTCGTTCAAATATGTTGAGGTGGATGGCGAGATCCACGAAACCTTATGCCAGGCGTTTGAGACTGTGGCTCTTGAGAAAGTGGCATACGCTGAGCAGAGGAAGCCAGGTTTTTCAATCACTTCTTACAAGCAGGCTAAGGAGGTTGTTGATTCCGGCAAAACTGAAGGCTGGGGCAAGATGGTGGATTTGCCGGTTAAAGAAGACAAATTTGGCGTCGGTTATGAGCCTCTCCAAGCAGGGCAGAATGGTCAAGCGGGTCCGAGTACTTTTACCAGCGCTGGGCTGATGAATCATGGCGACGTCTCTGCAACCGGTAGTGAAGACTGTGACAGCGATTGTGATTTGGACAACTGGGTTCGCCCGTGTGCACCAGGGGGGTCTATCAACAACTGGACGGCTGAAGAAGTGGTTCAAGTTACTCTTCTGACAGAGTAATTTTCTGTTGTTTTGTCATTTTGCATGAAAATCCTACGTTCTGCCCAAGGCGTAGTGATTCATTTTGTAGGGCCTCATCATGTTTTAATGATTATCATTAATGAAGGACATTTTTTGAACAAACTTTGTGATCCCTGTCTTTCTATTTTTCGTTTTCACCCTTTTTTCAAAACAATAAAATGGCAATGTTTTTTGTTTTTGTGACTTTATTGAACTCTTTTTTCTAAAACAAAGCATCAAACATGCAGAAGCGATCTTATGGCATTCACTATGAACAGTTCTGTTATGGCTCAGTATGATTTCGACAATCCCATCTACCAAGCTGAAGAGGAGAGTGAGGAAGACTGTGAACTCCCTGCAGAATTGGCCAGATTACTGAAGCAGGAGGAAAGGGTCATCCAACCTCATCAGGAGGAGTTGGAAACTATTAATTTGGGTACTGAGGACGACAAAAAGGAAATCAAGATTGGGGCTGCTTTAGAGGACTCTGTCAAGAGGAGGCTGATTGAGATGCTGAGAGAATATGTGGAAGTGTTCGCCTGGTCGTATCAAGATATGCCTGGTTTAGATACAGACATTGTGATGCATCGATTACCTCTTAGAGAAGGATGTCCTTCGGTCAAGCAGAAGCTTCGTAGAACGAGTCCTGACATGGCAACTAAGATCAAGGAAGAGGTTCAGAAGCAGTGGGATGCGGGTTTTCTGGCTGTTACCAGTTATCCACCGTGGGTGGCCAACATCGTTCCTGTGCCGAAGAAGGATGGTAAAGTCAGAATGTGTGTCGATTACCGGGATTTGAATAGAGCGAGTCCGAAAGATGATTTCCCATTACCTCACATTGATGTATTGGTTGATAATACGGCTCAATCCTCGGTATTCTCTTTCATGGATGGTTTCTCCGGATATAATCAGATCAAGATGGCGCCAGAGGACATGGAAAAGACGACATTCATTACACCTTGGGGCACGTTCTGCTATAAGGTGATGCCATTTGGGCTGAAGAATGCTGGTGCTACCTATCAGAGGGCAATGACGACTCTTTTTCATGACATGATGCACAAAGAAATCGAAGTGTACATAGATGATATGATTGCAAAGTCGCAGACAGAAGAGGAGCACCTGGTTAACTTGCAGAAGCTGTTTGACCGGTTGAGAAAGTTCAAGCTGAGGTTGAATCCGAACAAGTGTACGTTTGGGGTGAGGTCCGGGAAGCTCTTAGGCTTCATTGTCAGTGAGAAAGGGATTGAGGTTGATCCAGCTAAAGTCAAAGCTATTCAAGAGATGCCTGAACCGAAAACGGAGAAGCAAGTCCGTGGGTTTTTAGGGAGGTTGAACTACATTGCAAGGTTCATATCTCATCTAACTGCTACATGTGAACCAATTTTCAAACTGCTCAGAAAGAATCAAGCGATCAAGTGGAATGATGACTGTCAGAAAGCTTTTGACAAAATCAAGGAGTACCTACAGAAACCTCCAATCCTTATACCTCCAGTTCCAGGGAGACCTCTGATAATGTACCTGTCAGTGACTGAGAACTCGATGGGGTGTGTATTGGGACAGCATGACGAGTCTGGTCGAAAAGAGCATGCCATATACTACCTTAGCAAAAAGTTTACCGACTGTGAAACAAGATATTCACTGCTCGAGAAAACTTGCTGTGCTTTGGCCTGGGCTGCTCGCCGACTGAGACAGTATATGTTGAACCATACTACCTTATTGATTTCTAAGATGGATCCAGTGAAGTACATCTTTGAGAAACCAGCTCTCACCGGACGTGTTGCCCGTTGGCAGATGATTCTAACAGAGTATGACATTCAGTACACGTCACAGAAGGCCATCAAAGGTAGTATTCTGTCAGACTATCTCGCCGAACAACCGATTGAAGATTATCAGCCTATGATGTTTGAATTCCCTGATGAAGACATCATGTATCTGAAGATGAAAGATTGCGAAGAGCCTCTTGTCGAGGAAGGACCGGATCCAGATGACAAATGGACACTGATGTTTGATGGGGCTGTGAATATGAACGGTAACGGTGTTGGGGCAGTGTTGATCAATCCCAAAGGCGCTCATATACCTTTTTCTGCCAGATTGACGTTTGACGTCACCAACAACGAAGCTGAGTATGAGGCTTGTATCATGGGGATAGAAGAAGCCATTGATCTGAGGATCAAAACACTTGACATATTTGGAGATTCAGCTCTAGTGATCAACCAAGTCAATGGAGATTGGAATACGAATCAGCCGCATTTGATTCCATATAGAGATTACACCAGAAGAATACTGACGTTCTTCAAGAAAGTGAAGTTGTATCATGTCCCCCGGGATGAGAATCAGATGGCTGATGCCTTGGCTACTTTGTCATCTATGATCAAAGTTCATTGGTGGAATCATGTGCCACATGTTGCGGTGAATCGACTTGAGAGGCCTGCGTATGTGTTTGCAGCCGAGTCTGTTGTGACTGATGAGAAGCCGTGGTATTATGACATCAAGAATTTCCTCAAGACTCAGGAGTATCCTGAAGGTGCGTCGAAGAATGATAAGAAAACCCTGAGGAGGCTAGCTGGAAGCTTCTATCTGAATCAGGATGATGTGATGTATAAGAGAAACTTTGACATGGTCTTGCTCAGATGCGTGGACAGACCCGAGGCAGACATGTTAGTGCAGGAAGTTCATGAAGGTTCCTTCGGTACTCATGCCGGCGGACATGCAATGGCTAAGAAATTGTTGAGAGCGGGTTATTACTGGATGACTATGGAATCCGATTGTTTCAAGTATGCTCGGAAGTGCCATAAGTGTCAAATCTATGCTGATAAGGTGCATGTACCACCAAGCCCTCTGAATATCATGAATTCGCCTTGGCCGTTTGCCATGTGGGGCATTGATATGATTGGGAAGATTGAGCCCACTGCTTCGAATGGACATCGCTTCATCTTGGTTGCGATTGACTACTTCACCAAGTGGGTGGAAGCAGCTTCCTATGCTAACGTTACCAAACAAGTGGTTACCCGGTTCATCAAAAAAGAGATCATATGTCGTTACGGAGTTCCTGAGAGAATCATCACTGACAATGGTTCGAATCTCAACAACAAGATGATGAAGGAGCTGTGTAAAGATTTCAAGATTGAACATCACAATTCTTCTCCTTACAGACCGAAGATGAATGGTGCTGTAGAAGCGGCGAACAAGAATATCAAGAAGATTGTGCAGAAGATGGTCGTTACGTACAAGGATTGGCATGAGATGCTGCCTTTCGCTTTGCATGGGTACCGTACCTCAGTACGTACGTCGACCGGGGCAACCCCTTACTCCCTTGTGTATGGTATGGAAGCTGTCCTACCTGTTGAAGTGGAGATTCCTTCTCTGAGAGTTTTATTGGATGTCAAGCTGGACGAAGCCGAGTGGATTCGAACAAGGTTTAATGAGTTGAGCCTTATCGAGGAGAGACGGCTAGCAGCTGTATGTCATGGACAGTTGTATCAGCGAAGGATGAAGCGAGCCTTTGATCAGAAAGTGCGTCCTCAAAGCTATCAAGTCGGTGATCTAGTTTTGAAGAGGATCCTTCCTCCCGGTACAGATAACAGGGGCAAGTGGACTCCTAATTACGAAGGTCCGTATGTTGTTAAGAAGGTATTTTCTGGTGGAGCCTTGATGCTTACAACTATGGATGGTGAAGACTTTCCGTCTCCTGTCAACTCAGATGTAGTCAAAAAATACTTCGCATAAATTGACCCGCTGGACAAAAAAAAAAAAAAAAAAAAAAGAATAAAAGAGTCCAGGCAAAAATGGGCATCCCGGCGAACCAAAAAAACAGAAAGAAAAGGTTCGGGCAAAAGTTAGGGATAAAAATTAAAAAATTGTACACCCGGTAAGTCGAAAACCCGCAAGGGCGGCTTAGGCAAAAATGGGTATCCCGGTGGATTGAAAACCCGAAAGGGCGATCCAGGCAAAAGTTAGGGATTAAAGCGAAGACTACAGTCTGAGTTGTCTGTACTTCATCAAGCTTTGTCGTCTGCCATCTCGAAAGATGTGATCCGTCCAGTCATTCTTCTCCGAAAGCAAGGAATTGGGAGGAAACTGATGATCTGTGAGTTATAACAGAATTGGGAAATAGTGGATGCCGTGTTCACATTGCCATTAGGATAGATTTTTCCTTTTGTATGCAATTACCGCTTTCTAGGAATTGCTTCCCAATGTATTTGCCTCTTCAGGCCCATTTTCAATCAATAAAAGTCGTTATTCAGATAAATAGCTTTCTGTTTTTATATTTACTGTTTTGTTTGCAAAATGTCCGAATTTTTGATAAGCATTGCATATAAAAAACATGAAGGCTACACAATAGCTTGCAGAAAGATAAAACATTTGAAAATCATTTTGAATGTTGAGGACACTTGAGCGTATCTTGTCCATATATCCCCCGGGGGCATTTTGTTGTGCTGTTTTTTTTCAGATCGGCATCTGCGAGGACGTTTCCTCAGCAGATATTCTCCCCAAGCAAGTTTGGAAGCTACCAGAGTTATGTTCCCCTGCGGAGACATCTGTGGATAGTGCTTTCTATTCCCCAACAGATCTAAGGATTGCCTATCCCCAGCAGGCCTGTATTTGCCGTTTTCCTCCCCAAGTGAGGCAGATGCATTGAAAGTTATCTCCAACATTTATCCTACCTGTGGACTGAAGGATATCCCCAGCGAAGTTTATCTTTCCCCCAGCAGCAGTGCTATTCTTCAACATGAGTGTGAAGTCGTTTCGCCATTCCTCAAGCAGAGTTCCTCGCAGAGTATTTCCCCAAGAGGAGTCTCCCCACAGAGTCAGAGTATCTGATCATTTCGGCTCCCTAGCCGGGGTTCATTTGCATGTTGCATGTAGTAATCATTGCATCCTCAAAGACTGCGTAGCATTTCCATTCATAAATGGAGCATTACGCCATAGAAAAATTCAAACATATGCATTCATGTGTTAACTTCACCAGACCGTATCCCCGGCAGAGGCGGATCATTTCATTCAACATCAGCACAGCAAGACTGCTACAGTTGCTCTTGACAGCATTCAGAATTGTTTATTCCCCACAGAGGTTTATTTCCTCACCCGATGGTGACAGAGGTTTATTTCCTCACCCGATGGTGACAGAAAGTTTGTTTCTCCTCAGTGAGACCCCCAGCAAGTGGTCAACCTTGCCTTGACATATCTCAGATGTCGTTCTTGTGATACCAGTAATTGTCATGCCAGCACCCGCGTGTGCTTATTCGTTTGGTGTCGCTAAACACCATTGTTTCGGTGTCTGTAAACATCAGATATTTCATCCAGTCATCGGTAAATGTCTGGTCATCATTTTTTGGTGTCGGTAAACACCATTGTTTCGGTGTCTGTAAACATCGGGTATTCTCTCCAGTCATCGGTAAATGTCTGGTCATTTTTTTTTGGTGTCGGTAAACGCCATTGCTTCGGTGTCGGTAAACATCGAGTCTTTCTTTCAGTCATCGGTAAATGTCTGATAAATCCCCAGCTAGAAATCCCCAGTAGAGTCATCTGTAAATGTCCTATCTGGTTTCCAGTTGCAAATATCTGTATCTCCCCAATAAAATTCTCATTCCCAGTCATCGGTAAATGTCTGGTCATTCTTGATGTCGGTAAACATCATCTTTCGATGTCGGTAAACATCGAGTCCCATCCCAGTCATCGGTAAATGTCTGGTCATTCTTTTTGATGTCGGTAAACATCATCTTTCGATGTCGGTAAACATCGAGTCTCATCCCAGTCATCGGTAAATGTCTGGTCATTCTTTTTGATGTCGGTAAACATCATCTTTCGATGTCGGTAAACATCGAGTCTCATCCCAGTCATCGGTAAATGTCTGGTCATTTCTTTTGATGTCAGTAAACATCATCTTTCGATGTCGGTAAACATCGAGTCCCATCCCAGTCATCGGTAAAAGTCTGGTCATGCTTTGTTTTCTTGTTGATAAAATCAAAATCCCCAGAAGTCGTCGGTAAACGTCTTGTCTGGTATCACCACGAAGATTTTGTTCCTCCCCAAGTGGAGACGCCATCGGTAAATGGCCCCAGTTTTCTTCGATATCGGTAAATATCGAATTCCCAGTTGCAGTAGCCATCGGTAAATGGTCTTGCTAAGTTGACATCGGTAAATGTCAAGTTTCTTTGAAGCCACCATCGGTAAATGGTCTTGCTTCCTTTCTACATCAAAATCTGTTTCCCAGCAGCCATCGGTAAATGGTCGTGCTGAAGTTGATATCGGTAAATATCAAGTTTTAACCATCGGTAAATGGTTGTGCTTTTCAGAAGTTTGTCTTCCCCAGCCGCCATCGGTAAATGGTCATGCTGAAATTGATATCGGTAAATATCAAGTTCCCAGTTTCTAACCATCAGTAAATGGTTTTGCTTTTCAGGAGCTGTCATGCAGTTCGTCATCGGTAAATGACGTGGTTCTTTTGTATTATATCCAGTCTGTGCAAATTCTACGGTTCTTTGGTATTCAATCCCTGTTTACCCTGAAAGTCTGACAGCCGTTGCTATCATCCGTTCGGGTTCCCAGCTGATTGAATAGGGGCAGCTGTAGCACCTCAAATTTGCACCTATCATTGTACATACATTTTCATATTAGGTCATAGCATATCATGGTCCAATGCATAGCATTTTCATTGTCCTCAGTTGCCTCAAGAGCAAGCAATCAAGAATTAGGTCAAACCCATCTCCTGATCAGTCAACCAAGCAAGCAAAGGAATTTCTCATGGAGCCAAGGCCCCAGGGTTTGTACAACAAGTTCACATGACTTGGTGGTCCATTTGAAGTGTTCAAGGCAAGGGTTGAAGGCTCAGAGGTCATCAGTTCACACACAGACAGTCAAAAACCCTAAAAAAGTCAACTGTCAGTCAAAGCAGTGGATGGTGGTCATTCTTGTGGAATTTGGGCACCATGATCAATAATCAAGAGTTCATATAACTTGGGACATCATTTGAAGTCAAGTCCTCAAGGAATTAGGGTTTGGAAGTCATCAGTCAATGCATAATCAGTCAGAAACCCTAAAAGTCAACTGTTGGTCAACTGTCCATTTAATCAGTGATTGGATGATTGGAATTGGTTTGTGAGAGTTCATTCATGTCCAAATAGTCATCATATATCATGCCAAACACCATCATGGAAGAATTTGAAGCCAGATCAAAAATTTCCCAAAATGGAAACTGGGCCTGTAACTGAAACTTACCAGAAATGGAAAGTTTTGATCCTCAAACCTACATCTTGATACAAGCCTCAAATTAATTTTTGCCCAACATGAAAGTTGAAGATCTTGTTCTCCCATTTCCAAAAAGTCCTAGAACTCTCAATTCCCATGTGTGGTTGGCAAGTTATGATCGAATCGATTTCAGAAAATCTTGAACTTCAAAGGGCCATATCTCCCAAACCGTTTGGCCAATTTTGGTGGGGTTTTTTCCTACAAGTCACATTTGATCCCCTCTTTCCAAAAATATAAATTTCATGAGCCAAAACTTCACCAATCAAAATGGCATATTTTGACCTATTTCATTTAAATGTAAGTTTGACCAAGAGTTGACTTTTTGATTTAAACATTTTTTCAACATTTGGCCAATGGGAACAGCTCATAAATGTCATTTAGAATGTGTTTGCAAAGTCAAAATATGCAGTACATAAGGCCATTGCTTGGTTGCTTGAATTGTAAGAAAGGTACAATTTCACCATACTTGTCTATGCTTCCACCATGCCTTGTACTAGCAACATTATGCAGCATTTTTCTGTCATGGTGAGCCTCACTAGCAGCCAAAAATTAACAGCAAAACAAGAAGCCATGCTTAGTTGCCTAAGAATTGGAAAAAGTACATGTTTGAACCATACTTCCACAACCATGCTTGTACTTACACATAACAGTTTTGGCCTCAATTTTTCTGTCATACACAACTGTCTGCACAAGACCACAATGCCAAGACACTGCCTTGCAAAAATAGAGCAGACAAAAAAAACTCACTCATGACAAAAACTGATTCATTAAGACTCACCTGCTACTTTGCATTTTCTGTCCAAGTTTCCAAATAACTCAAACCTAGCCTTACCACAACCACATGACAGGACTGCTGCATTGATACTCATTTTCTTGACTTCATAAAAAAGCTTCAACAGACCTCACTTGGGATTTTTTTCAGAAAAAACCTGTCTGCAGCAAGAACAAGCCACTGCAGCAGAAAAATCATGATTTCTCCTTGCCTTCATTTTGCTATTTTTCTGTACAAACACAACAAACCAACACCTTCTCTCAAAAACTAACCTAGCTATTGGCTTTGCATCTCAAATTCCCTGTCCAACATAAGAACACCAAACCCAACCTTGCCTTGCCATTTGCATTTTTCTGTCCAAGACACAATAGCACCATCTCCTGTCATGAAAAATAGCAACAGCAACCAACCTAACAGAAAAACATAACCAACCTCATACACCCTCCCAAAACTCACCTTGCTTTGCATTTCTCCATTTTTTCTTTCCAAGCTTCCAAATGACGTAGACCTTGCCCTCACCTTGTTTTCTTCTGTCAAAAACAAAAGCACCAAAACCAAGCCTTGCCTTGTAACCCTGTCATAAAACCAACAACAGCACTTCATTTTTTGAGGTTGATTCTCAAACCTGCACACAACCTGCTATTTGCATTCCAAGGATCCTGTCAAAAACAAAATAGACCAACCAAGATCAACCATTCACCTTGCTTTGGCCAAACTCCAAAAAACCTGTCAAGCTCAAAACCAATCTCGCTCACTCATTCAAACCCTCCCATTTGCATTTTCAAAACCCTGCTAGCAATATCCAACAGAAGGAGGACAAAAGTTGGCTTGGTTTGAGGCACTTTGTTCCAGCATTTTCCAACATAACAAACACAAAACCAACATAACAAGGAATGGACATTCTCTCAAGCATCACAATAGCCAGGCCTTGTACTGTCACATGAAACAGTCCCAACCAACTTCACATTCCCAAAAGACTTTGCTTTTGCCCATCAAGAAAAGCCAATCCCAAAACTGCTTTCATTGAGCTTTTGGCATTTCTCCAAACCTGTCCAAACTTCATAAGACTTAAGCCTTGCACTGCTTTGACCATCCATTCACCATTACCAAACACTGCTAGCAGCCACTTGGTCAAGAGAAAAACACAAAAACTCACTCAAGGCCAACTTCATCATTCATCAAAAACACAAAAAACTCATCCATGACAGTCCAAGATTGATGCCAAAACAAGCCATCTCAAGCAAAACAACCTTCATCATTCATCATTGGGGAGTTTCTAAAGCATCAGTTTCAGGCTAAGAGGACCAAAACCACACTGTTTCTCATTCTGCTTCAAAATTGGTAAAATTCGATTTTCACCATTCTAAAATCCATGCTATGCTTATTGTAGTTCCTTGTATGCTGATTCTGTTGATATTTGAATCGTGTGAAATGGTCTTGTATTGAGTGAGAATTTTGATTCTTAAACTTCATGTTTGAATATGTCCTTGATCATTTCTTATTGCCTAGCTCGATTTAATGAAAACCATGGTGGGATTCATACTGCTTGTTGTTTGATGATCATTTTGGTATATGCCATTGCTTTGTTTGGAGAAGAATTGGTGAAGTCGATTTTGAGAGGGATGAAGTTATGATGCTGTGCCACAAACCCTAAATTTCCAGAAAGTTTGAACTATTCACGTATGCTTGTTGTATGTTTACTGTGCCGTGCCATAATTGACCAATCAGGACATTTCCTGATCTCCCTTTAAGCGCAGTCGTTTTAATTAGTGGGAGGGGTATTTACAAGATTGCCACCCGTGCCCTATTTAAACCATTGGATTATGTTATTTTTTTTTCATTATTTCACACAAACTTCCAAAAATCATAACTTGTTCAATTTTAATCCAAAAATCATGGGATTTTTTGTGTTGTGTTCATCATGATCTCTACTTTTTTATCATTATTTTTCCAGAATTTTTGGATGAGTGGTTTTTAAATGGCCTTAGGGTTTGTGACATGTGACCAAATTTTGTACACTTTGCCAAATCAATTGTGAAATGATGAGAATGTATCCAATGGCTCCCAAATTTTTTGTGCTTAAACTAGACACATTCATGGTGATTTTGGTATAAAGTTTGTGAATTTATCATTTGTGGTTTGTGAGATATGATTTTTTTAATTAGGGTGTGACAATTTGTGTCACATCATTGATGACCAACTTCATGATTTTCATTGCCATGCTTCTTGACCTCCAAATGACTTGATTTCTTGCATGAGCTTACTCTTGTATGTCTAGTTGACTTGTGAATTTTCTTGGATTTAATTGAACTATTTTCCATTTGTTTGAGATTTTTCTTCCCTGTTTAGTCAAATGTTGACTTTGTGTGACACATGTTCCCATTTCATTTGTGAAATTCTCATACTTTATTGGATGGATATGAAATTTTGCATGAGATAACTAGACATCCTCATCTTTGCCATGGTTTTGATCCCATTCATTTATCATACACCATTCTTGACTTATGATTTTTCTAAGTTGATGCATGTTTGGTTGACTTCTTTGAGCATGTTCAAAATGGCTTTGACTTTCTGATTTTCATTGACTGCCTTCCACTTGTCCAAATGAGATGAAATTTGACATGCTTACCATGCTATGTGTGAGGATTGATCATGATTTATTTGGTGATTTTTGGAAAATGTTTAGATTGCTTTTGAGTTAAGTCTTGCTGTTGACTTCTATGAGCTTCTGTTTGCCATACTTTGACCTAAATGGTTCATGAAATGATGATGATGATTGATATGAATGTGAACCCAATTGGTTTTGTTTCTTGATTGTTGGAACATGATTTTGGATACTCATCCTTTGCTGTTTTAACTTTCTCATTCACTTTTGACCCTAGGCTTGCCCTAGTGGTCCTGTTACTCACCTTTGAGCTTGTGTTTTCAGGTTGACTATCAAATGGCCATTAAGACCAATTCTTTTGATTGAGCTTACTCAAGTATCATTGTCTAACCTCTTTGTTTTGTAGGTGGCTTGGCTCACATGCCCTAAGCCTTGTGCCTTGCACATCCATGTGCCTCTAATGGACTGTTGTTGTCTGTTTCTGTTTGTTTTGTTTGAAGTTGCATACTAACATCTGCTTGACTGTTTCAGGTGCTTTAGTTGCTTAGTTCCTTGTGAACTTTTTGCTTTGCTTTGCTTGTATAAGCAATTTGCATTGAGGTATGTCTCTTTGTCTTCATGTAGTCTGGAAGACCTGGCCTGTTGCTTGGCCAGGCAACTGTCTGAAGTCCTCCTTAAGAGGCAATGTTTGTGACTGTTTACTTTTGTCCTTGCATAGAGTCAAAGACCTCCTAAGTGAAGAGGCAATTGGTGGAAGGTAGGGATATGCAATCTATCCCCCACTATTCAGTGTGTCATCTGCTTTGCTCACACCACTGTGTTGATGCATTGCAGATACAAACCCAAGATCTTGTACAACTGTACAGTTGAGTCAGTTTTAAATGTGTAGAAGGGTTCCCACTTTCTGAACCCACACATTCTTGTCTTGAGCTCTCCCAGGCCAGGGATAAGAGCTGTGAGGTCTCATCCTCACTTCATCCTTTCATCTGCTTCACCTTAGCCCCTCAATGGCAAGGTTAAGAGCACATTCACCCAGTTCCAGAGGTTTGTTTGTCGAGGTTGATATGACCCCTTGACTAAAACCTAACCCTTGTTTGAGCCACTTGTTTGTGTATAGCGTGTGCTATCTGTGCTTGTAGGATTGTTTGACTTGCTTCCTGTGCAAGATAGGATTGTTTGACTTGCTTCCTGTGCAAGATAGGATTGTTTGACTTGCTTCCTGTGCAAGATAGGATTGTTGACTTGCTTCCTGTGCAAGTTAGGATTAGTTTAGACTTGCTTCCTGTGCAAGTTAGGTTTTGCTTGGCTTGCTTCCTGTGCAAGTTAAGTGTGTGTGGCTTGCTCCCTGTGTGAGCCATACTTAGGATAGGTTGGCCCTTGTGCCATTTAGCTAGAAACCATAACTTAGGGTTGATTTTGCATGACAACATCTAGGCTCGAGTTGTAGTCTCCCTAGAGTTGTGTCTCCCTCTGTTATCTGGTTAGGCTAGATCCTTGTCCCTGCGTAGGGGAACTACATCGCCCTAATCTTCACACCAGATGAAGTATGTAGGCAGGAGATTGAGCTGATCTCTCCGGGCGCCCTTTTCTTTCTTTTTATGTGTGTTGTCTGACCTTTGCTAGGCTCGAGTCTGTGACTCCTTAGCATTTGCTGTCTGTCTGTTTGTGTGTGTTTGACAGTTATAGGCTGAGTCCCCGACTCCCTATCAACCTGTTGTATTGTTGTGTGCTTGGAAGCCGATGTAAGTCCATCGAGTGGCATTTGGGTTCCAGTGTGTGTGTGTTTAGGTTCGGATGTCAATGTAAGTCCAGTGATTGGCATTTGGGCTCCACGTTTGCCTCTTTGCGTGTGTTTTAGGTTCGGATGCTGACATAAGTCCAGTGATTGGCAGTCGGGCTCCACGTTTGCCTGTGTGTGTCTTGTTTGTTTGTGTGCGTGTCAGCCGAGCTACGAATGCTCTGATTCTTCTCTCGTCCGAGAGGATACGTATGCATAGGATGCGATATCCTAGCGAGCATGTGTCGTTTCCCCAGTCCGAACTACTTCGACTCTGATGTCTATGCCTGATAGACTAAGTAGGCCCAGGATACGATGTCCTGCCGAGTTCAGTTTCAGTCAGTTTCTTTTGTCTCTTTCAGCCAGTGTGTGTGTGAATGTTTGAGCAGTGTTTAGCAACCAATTTTCCTTCCTTTTGTGCGTGGATCCCGTAGAGTACTACGGATGCGTAGGGGTGCTAATACCTTCCCTTCGCATAACCGACTCCCGAACCCATACTCTTTGGTCGCGAGACCATGATCTTTCCAGGTTTACTCTGAGCGTTTCCTTTCCCTCTTTTGGGATAAATAACGCGCGGTGGCGGCTCTGTTGTTTCTTTCTTTTCCCGCCGGTTTTTCGCGCGATGCGACACGGAGAAACTAAAAAAAATCCCAAAGGAGTAATACACTCACTAGGGAGACAGAGACTCTACCGGGGAGTAAAGGGCTGAAAATGCATGAGCAGGTCACGACTTGAGACTTTCTGAGAGACACAGAGAGAATCCATGAAATAAATCAATGGAAGAACTCGAGCTGACTCAAAGATGCATGTATTGGGGAATATGCCAATATAGCAAAATTATCCGCAAGGGATACCTCGGATAAAAATCCGGACTCAGGTGGGGATGTCCCCAAAGGACTCAACTGAGGAAGATCCCAACAGAAACTCCTGGGGAAGCAACGGGATGAGGTATTACCGGTTACTGGGTAATAAGCTCAAAGAGACATGTGATCTGAATACCGGTATAAGGGTGAGAGAACAACATGCTCGGGAAGAATGAGTATCTAAGACCGGTATAAGGGTGAGAGATATCAATTAACCAAATCATCTGAGGAAGACCTAGAAAGGTATATTTCAACTCAGGAAAGTCTGACTCCACAGGGGACAAAAAAGTCATAATAGGGAGCAGAAGGAAGGAACACCAGGGATGCCGGTTACTGGGTATATAATAGGTGACCAACTAAAGCGTGAATCAGGGAATATTCCCAAAACACTCATCATCCGAAAAGAGGGCAAAAAGCAAACTCGATTATGGGATGGACATTCGATTCCAAAACAGGGATACGAATCTTACTCCATTGGGGAAGAACAAAAGGCTTCGACCAAAGAGTGCATGAGATATATTATCTATTACCGTCAGAATATAGATAATATACTCGCATGGAAGATTATCCACAACCGGTTACTGGGTTAATAAAGGATAAATCGACCGACAAAGAGAAAGGCATCGGGATACCGAAACTAGGTATATAATGATGACCAATCAAGGGGAGCAACAAACATTACTGACAATCGGTAAATGAAAGATGACTCGCTGGGGATAAAATTGCCTAATCAGAGCAATTATCCAAAAGAATGAGGGAATATCACCACCGAATATTGGATAATGGTAACCGTCAAGGAGGGGATTACATCTACCGGATACTGGGTAGAAAACCACGGAAAGGTAACCATCATCGGTTAGGATGAACAAGAAGGTTACCTCTGCAAAGGGGAGAAAATAGGGTTTACAGCTACCGGTATAAGGGTAGAAAACCACAGACTCCGCCGAGGATAAGATGAATGATTACCGATTACTGAGCAATTATTCATCTATACCACGGAGAAACACAAGAAACAGTCTCAAGAGGCCAATTTAGGATCAAGACTCGTCCTAGTGAGGATATAACTCAATAGGGAACCCACCCCAATATATGTGTTGGGAGGAAGCGAAAAAAACCGTTGTCCACGAGGATATAACTCAGTGGGGAATGCGGAAGGAAAGATAAACACTTTCTGCTTAATGGGCTGACTCTACATTGAGGGATCAGACACCAACATCTGCTTGGGGAATGTACTACCAACTAGCAGAGGAATAACAAACAAAGATATATGGCAAAAATGTAATATGAATATCTGAATGTTTGAAAATTATATGCACACATGCGTGGTTTATGTATGATGAATGCTGACAAACAGACATTTCTAACACGAACCGCTTTAATAAAATAAGCACACAAATATCCGGTACTACATCTCAAGAGAGAAAGCCAGATTCACCGGGGAGTATCCAATCTACCGGGGATCAGGGGTACCAGGAAGCAAAGACCTCTGCAGGGGATGAATCATCATTCAATCCTACTGGGGACAGGAGTTCATTGCACAAATAAAATCTGCCACATAAGCCAACTCTACTGGGGAATCCATCCGAGGAGGCGAAGGGATTCTGGGGGTCAACCACCAAATACCGTACCAACCAAGGAGATCACATCTGCTAAGGAGGAAAGGCCGCTACTCCGCTGAAGGGGAAAGTAGTGAATGTCTCAATAAGCATTCCATTCAGTAGGATAAACCACAAAATGGCTTCGGAGGAAGAAGATACAGTCATGCCAGGAATATGAACGAATGTCTTACCCTGTTGGAGATCATACCATCCTTGGGAGAGCACTGAGGATCTCCTAAGTATCTTTTGTCATTGTGAATGTTCACTTTGTTTAGAAACAGGTTATGAAAAATTTGTTTATTCTAAACAATGACATTTTCTCAATTAAAACATGCAAAACATTTGTCGAATAGAAACAAATAAGAGTGCAAACAATTGGATAAAAGGCTCAAATTTATTTGATGGAATGGTAGTATGTAAATGGCAAGACTCCATAGATCTATACAAGTTTGAAATTGGTGATATATATTGGAAAAGGGCTACATTGAACATAATGACCATTTCTCCACCAATTCTGAATCCGATATATTCGAAGCTTCGGTTGATGACGAATGAGCAAGAATCTCCGACGGATGACAGTTGTAGAACAAAGTCTTGTCAGGATGCAGTTACTTGCCAAATCCCTAATTTTGCCTAGATTGCCCCAGGATGAGGTACTCAATCTAGCGGGATACATATATTCCTCTTTTTTTCATGTCTCTAACTTTTGCTTGGATCGCCCTTTCGGGTTTTCAATCCACCGAGACGCTCATTTTTGCCTAAGCTGCCCTTTCGGGTTTTCAACTTAGCGAGCTATTCTATTTTTATTTTTAGGCGAAGTGTTTCTTGACTGCATCTGAATTCACAGGACGAGTGAAATCCTCCCCATCCATAGTTGTAAGCATCAAAGCACCGCATGAAAAGGCTCTCTTAACAACATATGGACCTTCGTAGTTTGGAGTCCACTTGCCCCTGGAATCGGGCGCGAAAGGCAAGACTTTCTTGAGCACAAGGTCACCTTCTCAGAACACACGAGGCTTGACCTTCTTATCAAAAGCTTTCTTCATTATTTATTGATATAACTGACCATGACACATGGCAGTCAATCTCTTCTCTTCTATCAAATTCAGCTGGTCATAACGACTCTGAACCCATTCCGCATCAGTCAACTTGGCCTCCATCAAGACTCTCATTGATGGGATCTCCACCTCTACTGGGAGTACAGCCTCCATGCCATAGACAAGAGAGAAAGGGGTTGCCCCTGTTGAAGTGCGGACAGACGTACGATATCCATGCAAAGCAAATGGCAGCATCTCATGCCAATCCTTATACATGACAACCATCTTCTGGACAATCTTCTTGATGTTCTTATTAGCAGCTTCAACAACCCCATTCATCTTGGGTCTATAAGGAGAAGAATTATGATGTGTGATCTTGAACTCACTGCACAGCTCTTTCATCATTTTGTTGTTCAAGTTAGATCCATTATCAGTAATGATCTTATCTGGCACACCATAACGACATATAAGCTGATTCTTGGTAAACTTCACGACCACCTGCCTGGTCACATTTGCATACGATGCCGCTTCAACCCATTTGGTGAAGTAATAAATTGCTACGAGAATAAATCTGTGTCCGTTGGACGCTTTTGGCTCTATCATGCCAATCATGTCAATTCCCCACATGGAGAAAGGCCATGGTGATGAAATCACATTCATAAGTGTTAGGGGGATATGAATCTTATCCGCATAAATCTGACACTTGTGGCATTTCTTCACATATTTGCAGCAGTAAGACTCCATTGTCAGCCACTAGTAGCCTGCTCTCAACATCTTTCTAGCCATGGCATGTCCATTGGAATGAGTACCAAATGAACCCTCATGGACCTCAGTCATCAACAGGTCTGCTTCGTGTCTATCCACGCATCTGAGCAGAACCATGTCAAAATTTCTCTTATAAAGCACATTGCCATTGAGGTAGAAACTTCCTGATAATCTCCTCAGAGTCTTTCTATCCTTCACAGATGCCCCAGGCGGATAAACCTGGTTCTGAAGGAAGCACTTGATATCATAATACCAGGGCTTATCATCTTTCACATCTTCTACTGCAAATACATGAGCTGGTCTGTCCAAGCGCATCATAGTGATATTGGGAACTTCATTCCAAAGTTAAACCACAATCATCGAAGCAAGTGTAGCAAGAGCGTCTGCCATCCGATTCTCATCTCGAGGAATATGATGGAAGTCAACCTCAGTAAAGAACGTTGAAATCCTCCTCGCATAATCTCTATATGGGATGAGGCCAGGCTGATTCGTTTCCCATTCACTCTTAATCTGATTAACAACGAGGGCCGAATCACCATAAACATCAAGATACTTGATCCTTAGATCAATGCATTCCTCTAAACCCATAATACAAGCCTCATACTCAGACATATTATTCATGCATTTGAAAGTTAGCCTTGTTGTAAAAGGAATATGTGTGCCTTGAGGAGTAATAATCACTGCCCCAATACCATTTCCATACTGATTTACAGCGCCATCAAACACCATACTCCATCTGGAACCAGGCTCTGGCCCTTCATCGAGTGTAGGCTCATCACAATCTTTCATTTTCAAATACAGAATCTCCTCATCCGGAAAATCATACTGAACTGACTGATAATCCTCGATCGGCTGATGTGCCAAGTGGTCAGCCAAGATACTACCTTTAATAGCCTTCTGAGCTCGATACTCAATATCATACTCAGATAACAACATCTACCACCGGGCGATCCTCCCTATTAAAGCAGGCTTCTCGAAGATGTACTTGATTGGATCCATTCTGGATATCAACCAAGTCGTATGATTTATCATATACTGGCGTAAGCGCTTAGCGGCCCAAGCCAAAGCACAACATGTCTTCTCAAGCATTGAGTATCGAGACTCACAATCAGTGAACTTCTTGCTCAGGTAGTAAATAGTGTTGAAAAGTATGTTTCGTGTCGGGTTTTTGTTATCGTATCCACAGGGATTGTAAGATATCACCGCCGTTCGATGGTTGTATTAATCTTAACTTAATGTGACAATAGGGTTTTGGTTTTAATCAAGTTATCTTGCATACAAAGTAATTAATTGCGGTAAAAGTTATGTTTTGATTAATATGAGAAATATTGTCAAAGTTAGGTTTCAATGATCACTTTGCATGTATTTGCTCGGTCAACAATCTTATAAACTCCTTTAGATGATAAATAATTTCACAAAGTCCTCTCAATATGTTTCTCTCGAACACACATTGTGAGTTTTGCCATTTTGATCCATTGTTTCTCTCGAACACAATCTATCAAAATGACAACTTTTTGGTTCAACCTTATGGTGAACAAAATCATTCGTTACTATCTCTAGCTAACAAACAAGTTTGGATGAAAACCTAGGTCAAGAATCGGTAAACATCTCTCGATCATAAACCAACACAAAGAGTTTTAAATAGAAACAAAGTTTTCATCATATATTTACCGTTAAAGAGTTTACATATGAGGATCCTTACATTTACACACAAAGCTAGTAATCACCTACATATAACCTTGACAAATGGATGACTTAGCTACTCATTTTCATGGTAGCTTGGTCGGCAAGTAAGGAAAGAAGGTTGATCAACATCCAAGTCGGATAATCGAAGTTGGATGGGAATCCACCTTCTTTTTGTGGAAGATGGTTGCTAGATGAAGAGAAATGGAAATTAGGGCATAAAAGCTCCCAAAACAATGCTGCAAAAATATCTAGAAAAAGTACAGAAAGGGAAAAGTTGGTAAAAATGAGGTATGGTGCTCAAAAGTGGCACCTGCTACTTATAGACCTCAGCTGGTCTGTCACGTTCGCTAGGCGAGCAGAATGGCTTGCCTAGCGAGGGTCTAAAATGGGCACAAAAGGCCCCTGCGCCCAGAGAAAACAGGGCCTGCTGAACTGTGATGTTCGCCTAGCGAACATACCTTCGCCTAGCGAAGGACACGCTTCAACCTCGCCCCAGCGAGGTTGAGAGGTTTTGCTACTGGAATGCTCGCTGGGGACTCGCTAGAGCTTCGCCTAGCGAGTGAGTGCTGGCTGCGTTTTTCACCAAAACAGAATGAACTCGCTACCACATTCGCCTTGAGCTCGCCTAGCGAATTAATTTGCTAATTTACTGGAGCTTTTCGCCAGGAGCTCGCCTAGCGAACCAAAAGCTTCGCCACAGCCTCGCCTAGCGAGCAGGCAGATGAAATGCTTGTATTCTTTGGTTCCTTTGCCAATTCTCTTGTGTCTTTATTATCAATTAATTCATGCCTTTCCTGCACAATAACACACACATCAAAGGCACCAAGCTTGTTTATCAATGTAATGCATTCCATGTAAAACAAATGTGGTTTTGACAATTTTAGCAAGGAAAAAGAGTGAAAGATGCCCACATATGATAGCTCAAATAAGCACTTTTGGGCATCTAACAACTCTCCCCAACTAGATTCTTGCTTGTCCTCAAGCAAAGTATGCCTCTTGAAGGACAAGAGGATTTGCTTTAAGAAACGGTTTCTCCGAAGTTGGATAAACGGCTCAAACACAAGCGAAATCAGCAAATACAAGTTCCCAACGGTTCGAATAAAATAATACATAAGAACTAAAACTTAAATAGCAATGCTAAATATTTATCTATCTACAACAATACTATTCTGAATGAATCATCCTATCTCTCCTCTTCGAATAAGGAATGAAGATTTTGCGCGTTTGCAACCGCGGGACTAATCTCACTCTCTAACAAATAATGAAGAAATCAAACAGATTCATACAATGTCTAATAATTAAAAAATGGTACTGTGGAAGCATAAAGATCACTAAGGGCTTTTCGGTTGAAGCTTGGTTAGGTTAACAAACAAGGGTCATTTCTAAGGCCATTGAAACGAAAGTGCCGATGCAAAAGAGACATTCACAGTATTATTCACACTACTCGACTTTGTTTCATTTGTTTCTTATTTGTAACCTTCACAACACATATTCCACAACTCAATTTTTATTTTTCACTATTTTTCTTCCGAGCAAGCATTTTTTCATTCTTTCTATTTTTGTTCTTTTCTTTCACATCAAATATACAAAACAGATGTTTCTTTTCTATATTTTCTATACATATATTTTTCTATGCTTGCTCGGTTTTTCTTATCTTTTTCAAGAGTTGTGGTACTTACCAATTCTTTTTCGTTCTCCCCAACTTATTTCTTCCACACCCTAAGTGAATGCTCTTAACTTTTTACGGCAAAAGAACAATAATCAAGATTTTCCGGGTTGTAAAAAAAAGATTTTTGAGATCTCGCTTTATTTCAAGCCGAGATTCAACTATTTAGGCTCAAAGGGGTTAACGAATACTCTCTCTGCTCACAGGTAAGTTGTTTTTGGATGTAGTTGTGCTCAAAAGAAAACAAGTGCCTTGATCATTTCTAATTGCTTCCACAATTTCACAATAATAAAAGACAAAGAATGAATCACATGAATCAACAAAACTTATTAGAATCCAGCATTTAAGTGTACAATGGAGGTTTCCTCACAATTTGTGGTTTTAAGTTCTAGATGAAACATTCATTCAATTATGTTGCACAAAGACAATATTCAATTTACCAAAAAGAGTAAAGTTCCTAATGCATTCTAAAATTCTAGCCGACGGTAACCATGTACCTTAGCTTCATTCACTTGTTTATTCTTATCATTGCCATCCAAGCTCGGATGCACCTTCATTGGGTACTTCTTGAGGAGCAACCAATCTAGAAGGGTTTGCCACTCAATCAACCAAAAATTTATTAAACACACAAAATTAAAAACATAACTAAATATCATTACTGAAAATATAAATTTGTTCGTGTGGGACAAAACACCCCAATAGTACAACACCATGGTCAAAATACAAAATCCGAAGATACAAATAGAAATAACATAAAAACTGAAAAAATACAAAAACTTAACCCACAAAGGGCTCAGGACTCCTCCTCACTACCGGCATCAGAACCGGTAGCCTCATCATCAACATCATCATCATTATCAGCTTCAGCTCCCTCCCCCTCACCATAGACTGGCCTGTCCACAGGCCAATTAGCGTTAAGCATAAACTGCTCACGCGCCAACAATGCTCGAGCACCGGAGGGGTCATTACCTTGCAGTTCCAACCTCTGCATACTGTTGTGCATATCAATCATAGCTCGCTGGGATGCTGCCATCCACTCAAAACTGTAGTCACACACAGCCCGCAGGTACGGATCAAGTCCGGGAGAAGAAGCACTAGGACCATCAGCAGCCCGAGTACTTCCTGAGGCTGCACTGCCACCGGTAGTCTTAGCTCTACAGTATTTAGCCACATACCTATCATCGATAGGTGCCGGGATTCGAACCTGCCCACGAGACGGAAGCCTCACCCTAGCCTGAACACATAAGCTCATAATCAAACACGGGAAGGCCAGGGGACAATTAACACGAGCCCCTGACTTAAGCCCGCTCTCGACGACGGTCTTCAGCTCATTGGCGATTATCCTCGCCACATCTATCTCGATATTTGTGAGGATGGAATGGACTAAATGTGCCACTGGGATCGGCACAGTAGAGGTGTGTGATTTGGGCTGGATGTTGGTCAAAACCAAGAGTAGTATCAGCCGAGCCATGGGAGTCATGTCCTCCCGGTGATATCTCACAGGAACCCCAGATGGGTTCGGCTCAACCGATTTCCCAGGTAAAAGCAGGTCGGCGGTAATGGCAGGGACATCTCTGTGAAGTCTGAGGTCGGTGTGGTACTGGTCTCTCTGGTCAGCTCCCAGCTGGAGCGGTTCCCCTAGGATTCGGTTGATAGCATCCCGGTCAAATGGATTTGCACGCCCGGCAACTCTAGAAACCCAAGTGAAGGGCTCGTCGTCGTCGGGCAGTGCGTTAGCATAAAACTCCCGCACTGTAGCAATGTCGTAATGCTCTAAGGGACTTATCAACCTATCCCACTTCTTGGCGTCTATCAACCCGGCGAAAGTTCTGTAAGTGCCCTGTGGGTTGATCAGAAAACGCTTCTCAGGAAGTATTTTTCGCTTCTCCGGAGCGATGTATCTGGCGGCCTGTTTAGGGCCGACAAACTTGTCTTGGTCGAATTGAATAGGAACCGTTCGAGATGTAGACGATGCTCCCTTTCTTTTCTTACCAGCTCCAGATCTAGACTCCATCTGCAAAAGATACAAAGAAACAACACACACCAAACAACAGGTTAGCCATCAAAGCATAATTTTAAAATACTGCCATGTTCGCTGCTGCTTCGCCTAGCGAAGTTGCAGCGAACGCTCGCCCCAGGTTCGCCTAGCGAGTGCTAGCGAACCTTACGGGTTTTGGGATTTTCTGCATATTCAAAGAATTTTCCCCCAATTTCCATACACAAATGGTTCCCACATCAGAACCTAATGATTTCTTAAACAAATAATCGTTCTATGCTATTGGGGATTGGCTAATTTCATGCAAAACCTAAAATAAATGAAATCCCCAATTTGAAAACCTAAGTATCCAAACATTGCAAACTCCACAACATCACATGCAACCTCAATTTCCCATACTACACTTATCCTATTTGCAATTCATATTTGGAATTTAAGAGTACACAAAAAGAAAATGAAGTAGGGCAAACCTTCATTACACGGATTCGGAAATGTAAAATGAAGAGAGTTTGCAATCGATAGGAAGGAGCGAGGGTTGGTGATAGCGATGCGAATGCGAGAGTTTGAGAAGCTTCGCAAAATTTTTTCAGCAGAGCCGTTCAGAATGTTTTTAAGGGTTTGGGGCAAAATGCCCTGCTGAGAAATTTATAGAAAACAGTACTGATGTGCTCGCTACTGCCTCGCCTAGCGAGCAGCCAGCGAGCGCGCTCGCTGCAGCCGCGCCTAGCGAGCTGCAAGCGAGCATG
This sequence comes from Lathyrus oleraceus, assembly GCF_024323335.1. Taxonomy (NCBI): domain Eukaryota; kingdom Viridiplantae; phylum Streptophyta; class Magnoliopsida; order Fabales; family Fabaceae; genus Lathyrus; species Lathyrus oleraceus. Next base: position 441,617,824 of record NC_066584.1, on the reverse strand, counting down.
ACAGCAAGTGCATTTGCAAATGCAACACTTGCAAGTCATCCAGCCTGATTTAGCACACTGTAACAGAATTCAACATGATACATAAAACAATAAATACTTACAATGTTGGGGTGCCTCCCAACTAGCGCTTGTTTAACGTCAGCTAAGCTCGACGGTGCGATGCTCACAGAGGAGCATCGAGCGGCTGAGCACAACTCTCGCGATCCACATGACCGCCGAGATACACTTTCAATCGTTGGCCATTCACGGTCCAACTATCTTTCTTGTCCATGTCTTCAATGACAATGGCCCCGTACTCTTTCACGTCTTTCACCCGAAATGGCCCGGACCATTTTGATTTCAACTTCCCGGGAAACAACTTCAACCGGGAGTTGAACAATAAGACCAATTGTCCGGGCACGAATTCTTTGTTACGGATCTTCTTGTCGTGATACTTCTTTGTTTTTTCCTTGTACAACCAACTTGAGTGGTATGCTACATTGCGCATCTCCTCCAACTCAAGTAGTTGTACTTTCCTTTTTTCACCGGCCGCCTCATTTTCAAAATTTAAAAACTTTAGGGCCCACAAGGCCTTGTGCTCCAATTCAACCGGCAAATGGCAAGTTTTACCAAATACCAATTGAAAGGGAGTTAGGCCAATTGGAGCTTTAAAGGCCGTACGGTAGGCCCATAATGCTTCGTCCAATTTTTGGGACCACTCTTTTTTAGAATTGGACACGGTTTTTTCTAGGATTCTCTTAATCTCTCGATTAGAGACCTCCGCTTGCCCGTTAGCCTGAGGGTGATACGGAGTTGTCACCCTATGCGATACACCATAATGTTTTAGAATTGTTTCCAAAGGTGCATTGCAAAAGTGTGACCCTCCGTCACTTATCAACACTCGGGGGGTTCCAAAACGGGAAAATATGTTTTTCTTTAAAAAATTTATCACCGTTTTGGCATCCGCCCGAGGTGAGGCAATCGCCTCAACCCACTTGGAGACATAATCAACAACTACAAGCATGTACTCATTCCCGTAAGAGGGTGGGAAAGGTCCTACGAAATCGATGCCCCAACAATCGAACACTTCCACTTCTTGGATATTTTGGAGAGGCATCTCATCTCTCTTACCTATCCCACCGCTTCTTTGGCAGCTATCACAACTTTGCGCATGGATATGTGCGTCTTTGAAAATAGTTGGCCAATAAAATCCTGATTGAAGAATTTTAGTGGCCGTTCTAACCCCATTATAATGTCCGCCATAAGGCGAGTTGTGACAATGCCAAAGGATGCTCTGGGCTTCATCACCAGTTACGCATCTCCTTAACAGGTTATCGCTACCCAACTTAAACAAGTATGGGTCATCCCAAACATAATACTTCGCATCCGAAAGGAACTTCCTCTTTTGGTTCGAAGTTAGGTCGGCAGGCACAAAACCACTAGCCTTGTGGTTTGCAAAGTCTGCAAACCACGGCCTGTAGCACCTCAAATTTGCACCTATCATTGTACATACCATATCATATTAGGTCATATCATATCATGGTCCATTGCATAGCATTTTCATTGTCCCCAGTTGCCTCAAGAGCAAGCAAGCAAGGAATTAGGTCAAACTGATCAGGAGATCAGTCAACCAATCAAGCAAGGGTGTTTCTCAAAGAGCCAAGGCCCTAGATTTTGTCCAACAAGTTCACATGGCTTGGAGGTCAATTTGAAGTGTTTAAGTCAAGGGTTGGTTGTTCAGAGGTCATCAGTTCATGCACAATTAGTCAACTAGGTCAAAATCAGTCAAAGTCAGTCATTGCAGTGGATGGTGGCCATTCTTGTGGAATTTGGGCACCATGATCAATAATCAAGAGTCCACACAACTTGGGTCATCATTTGAAGTCAAGGTCTCAAGGAATTAGGGTTTGGAATTCATCAGAAGTGCACAGTCAGTCCAAAACCCTAGAAAAGTCAAAGTTGGTCAACTGTGGTTGATTCTATGGTTTTGATGGGTGGAAATGGTTTGAGAGAGCTTATTCATGTCCCAATAGGCCTCATGTGTCATGGCAATCAACATCATTGAAGAATTTGAAGCTAAACAGAAAATTTCCAAAAATAGAAACTGGACCTGTAATTTTAACTGCCAAAAATGGAAACTTCTTGATCCTCAACTTGCATCATGATACAAGCTTCAAATGAATTTTTGCCCAACATGAAAGTTGAAGGTCTTTGTCTCCCATTTTCAAAAAGTCCAAGAACTCCCAAATCCCATGAATGGTTTGCAAGATATGATCATTTCATTTTCACAAAATCTTGAACTTCAACAAGCCATATCTCATGAACCATAAGGCCAAATTTGGTGGGGTTTTTTCCTACAAACCACATTTTTCCTCCTCTTTCCAAAAATGTAAACATCATGTACCAAAACCTTGCCAATCAAAATGGCATTTTTTGACTTATTCCATTTAAAATCAAGTTTGACTCAAGTTTGACTTTTTGATTTAAACCTTTTTGACATAATTGGCCAATTGGGATTTGTTTCATATGGTATTTGCAACATGTTCCAAGTTCAATTTTGTGCTCATGATACCATCATATCACCATTTTGGCCAAAGGTGCAAACTTAGCAATTTTTGCAAATGGCTTCATATAAATAAAACAAAGTTAACCACTCATAAGCAAATTAAAAAACAGCAAATATGAGGTCTGTTTGCAGCCTGTTTTGAGGCCCATTCGTGCAAGAGTTACACCTCCATATTCACTTGTGCAAAACTTAGCAAATATGCAAATGACTTCATTAAAACAAAACCAGCTTAGCACTTGATTAAGCCTTGCTAAACAGAAGTATAAGAAGATATTTTCTGTCATTTGCAACCCTAGAGACAGCCTCCACGATCCAGAATTTTCTCCTTTCTCTCAATTTGCATTTTTGGCCAAAAGTGAATTCTGAGCAAAATTTTCAAAGACCACGAGAAACCCTTGATTCTTCCTTCATCTGGACAATATTTGGAGCTCCTTTGAACCATCAAACCCCACCTGTGCAGCCTCTTTTTGTTCTGTTTTCTTCAAGAACCAACAATGGCAATTCGAGCTGTGAAGGTTTCCAAGCATTGCTGAGCTAACCTACTCCAAGATTCCTTCATTACCAAACATTGTGAGCATCTGTTTGCACTCGTATCCATCAAATAACCACTGTTCCATCGAGTTCTTCAAATCAAGTAAGTTTTTCGACCCTCCTTTTTCTCCAATCCATGTTATGTTTCTGGTAGAATGTTCATTGCTAAGTCCATTGCTACTTATATCATGCTAAATGGTTGATTATGCTGAGAGAAAACTGGATTTCATTTTTTGTGTTCATAGTAACTTTTGCTCGATTTGCCTTGCTGGAAGTGATTTAATGAAATTTGATGATACATTCTTGTTGCTTGATGTGTGCTGATGCTATTGAAATGCTTACTTTTTATTTCTGGACATTTTGAATTTTCGAGTTCATGATGATGATGCTGCCATGCTGTTTCTAAAAACCCTTAAAACCTGCCCAGAAAATCCACATGAATTGTGTTTGTTGTGTTTGGTTGTGGCTGTTTGATGTTGCATGATGTATTTCAATGCCATGCTGTTGTGATTGCTTGGTCGAATCTTGTTTGTTGATGTTGATTACACAAATGCATTGCTGCTAAAACCCTAGGGTTTTTAAACCCAGAATTTGAACCTCCATTGGCCATGGTACTGTGCCATTGGCCACCAGCCAATGAGAATATTTCCTCTGCGAGCTCAAAACGCAGAGTTTTGATAAGTGAGGCGCTGAATTACAACAATGCCATCGGTCAACATGTTTGACTCACTTATTCCATGTTCTTTTGTTCTTTCCATTCCAATTATTCACTCATCTTCTAAAATCCATTTTTCACACAAATTAAATCCAAAAATCATGGGATTTTTTGCACTATATTCATGAGAATGTCCTCTATTTTATCATAATTTTTAATTATTTTTTGTGTGGCTGGATTTTAAATGGTATGAGTTTTCTTGTCATGTATGCCCAATTGATACCTTGTTCCAAAACTTTTGTGAAATGATCATGATGTATCCAATGCCCCTGAAATTTTTTTTGTGGTGAAACTAGACTCATTTATCTTTGTTTTGATGTAGAGTTTGTGCATTTATCATTTGTGGTGTGTGAGATATGATTTTCTGAAGTAAGGTGTGACAATTTGTGTCACACCAAGGTTATGCTATTTCTTGATTTTTGTTCATATGCTTCCTTACATCCAAATGACCCCAAATTTTGCATGATTCTTCCCTTACATGTCTAGTTCATGTGTGAATTTTATTGGAATTAATTGTGCTGTTTTCCATTTATTTGAGATTTTTCTTCCCTGCCTAGTCAAATGTTGACTTTCTGTGCTACACATTGCCATATCCTTTGGGAAATTCTCATACCACATTGTATGATCATGAAATTTCATATGTGATAATTAGACATCTTGAGCTTTGCATTGGTGTTAATCACATTCATTTCTAATCTGTTTTCATTTTGTTATGATTTTTTGAAGTTGACTCATGTTTGTTGACTTTCATTGTGCATGCTTGAATTTGGTTTGACTTCTTGATTTTAATTGACTGCCTTCCTCTCATCCAAATGCCATGAAATTTGACATGCTTGCCATGCTAGATGTTAGGATTGAATGTGATTTATTTGATGATTTTTTAGATTGTTTGGGTTGACTTTTGATGCAAGTCATTCTGTTGACTTTTTTGTGCTTTCATTTGCCTTGCCTTGCCTTCTTTTGCTTATGAGTTGATGATGATGCATGGTATGATTGTGAATCCAATTGGGATAGCTTCTTAAATGTTTGAACTTGACTTTGGTTGGTTATTCTTTGCTGTTTTGACCTTTTCTTTCATCTTTGACCCTAGGTTAGTCCTAGTGGTCTTTTGAGCTTACAAGTGAGTTAATGTTTCAGGTTAAGCACCAATGCCTCAAAGATCATTCAAATTTGATTGAGTTGGATTATGTATATCATGTGCTAACCCTTGTTTTGTAGGTGTGACTCATATAGTTGAGTCTTGTGTTTTGCACATTGGTCCCTCTGTGGTTGACTTTTGTTTATCCATTCCTTTTGTTTCAAACTGTTGAACTGTTTACTAATTGGTTTGACTTTTTCAGGTACTTTAGTTGCTTAAGTTCTTTGAACTTGCTTGCTTTGCTATTTAGCATTTGCTTTTGAGGTATAATTACTTCTTCTTCATGTAGTCTGGAGACCCGGCTTGTTATTTGGCCGGGCAAACTGTCTGAAGTCCTCCTTAAGAGGCCATGCTTGTGTGTGTTTAAAATTGTCCCAAGCAGGAAAAGTCCTTCAAGTAAGGCAATTGGTAGATCAAAGGGATAAGTAGCCTATCCCCTACTATTCAGTGAGTCCTCTCCTTGCTCCCATTACATGGTTGTAGCATTGAGATAAAAACCCAAGATCAATCGAGTCAATAATGTGGAAAGAGTTCCATCTTTCTGAACTCCCCCGCTTTCTATTATTTGATGCTCTCCCTGATTAGGGATAGAAGCAATGAGGCACACCCCTCATCTCCTATTCATCTGCTTCACCTTAGCCTCTCAATGGCAAGGTTAAGAGCGACATTTACCTATTACAGTGGACTTTCATAGTCAAACCCTCTTGTATGAGCCCCCTTGTTTGGCTATAGAGTGTGCTGTTTGATTCTCATTGATTGATTGATTGCTTCATATGCACCTATTTGCTTGTATGTTATGCATTTATCATCATCAATTGCCATTAATGCACGATCATCTCTTTTGTCTGTGTGACATTGTCACTGCTGTTTACCCATTGAGGACAATTGTAAGTCCATTGCTTTGGCATTTGTTCCTATGATATGGAAGTGAGTATAAGACCATCACATTGGCCACTCATCTTATCTTTGCTTGTTTCATTATTTGTATGTGAGGATACAATTGTAAGTCCCACTAGTTGGCATTTGCTTTCCTATGATCATGTTTGGAATTAACCTAAGTCCCACAAGTTGACAGTTGATTCCCATATTTCATTCTTGTTTTTTTCTTTTGAGGAGATTAGTGTAAGACCATTGAGTGGCATCTGATATCCCGTTTTGTTTTAGGAGATTGGTATAAGCCCAGTGATTGGCATCCGATATCCGCTTTTCTTGTTTGTTTGTTATTACCCATTGCCTATTCCAAAGGACACCCTTGAATCATCTCCTATATGATTTCAAGAAGTGAACCTTCTAAGAGGTTTTACTTTCCATCTTCATCCATTCATCATTCATTATGTCCTAGACTTTTTCACACTTTACATTTCAAACTTGACATAAGTGTTGTGCAAACATCTTCATGTTTTCAAATTAAAAACCTGGACCCCAAGTCCTTGACTTTTTTTCAAACTCCATTTCATAACACTTCTTTTGAATCAATCTTAATCATACTTTGACTTCACTTTCATAAGCACAATCAATTAACTACACCCATTCACTTGTTTTGGCTTAGTCCATTGTTAATCTTTTCACATAGCCATAGGTTTCAATTATCATTGTGGTTGATGTAAATCTTGCCTATCTTTAGTGAGTCGACAGTAAGACTTCCGTACTGAAAACAGGGTTAACCCCTCTCGTACGTCGAAGCTATCCTCGCATGGTGGATGTTGGTCTTGGTCGAGTGTTCTCCCATTGATAATGAAAAGCCTCAGTGCTATTGTTTAAAATTGAATCCACCAACTTTTGGAAATCTTTTAGCCGAACTACGGCGTTTTGATCCTCACCTTTGATGGGAGGTACGTAGGCAACGGGTTCATCCGTTCAAACACAAAAATAAAAAACTTGTATATTCTTTTCTCATCATCCCAATCATGTTTGCACAATCTTTATGTCATAACAAATAACAATCTTTTACAACAAGTGTGAAAAGGGCTCCCTAGGAGTACCTAGGACGTGATGGGTGCCTAACACCTTCCCATTGCGTAATTTACCCCTTACCCAGAATCTCTGATCTTTTTATTAGTTTTCTACGTGTAAAACTTCTTAGGCTTTTGTTCGCTTTTTAGCCAGTCCTTTGGATAAATAAAAGTGCGGTGGCGACTCGAAATTTCAATGTATCTCTTGCTTATGATTTAATCGATAGATCATATAGCGACGAATACACCGCTACAGAAAAGTGGCGACTCTGCTGGGGACGATCATCCTTGGCGGTAGTGCCTACTTTTCACCTTTGTTGTGCTATTTTGTTTTTTGTTATTCGACATATTCTTGTACAATTTGGGATCACTGTATTGATTGTAATGTGTGAATTGCTTGATATGCATTGCTGTTTGCTTTGGTGATTTGTGAGATGAGTTCTATACCCGAACTCGAGTGCACTCTAGGATAGGAGAATGGCATAGTCTCGTTGACTGGTGTGGAGTAGTCCTTAGCCAGTTGACTTGCGAGTCCATTCACTTGGTGGAGGTCATGTTGAACTAATAATGTCACACAAGTTATTTGTGGTTAGGCATTATTCTTTCAATCATGTGCCGCAGAAGCCAAGGACCTTAGTTTACCAAACCCATCTTGGCCTATTTTTAGGATCGTAGTGCGGAAGTCGTTCAGATGTCAGTTCTGACACGATTGTCACACGATACTACACTCATAAGAGTTTCTCTTGAGAATATTCTTGGAATACGAGTATTCGTTCCTCCGATAATATTCGAGAGATGGAACGATGATTATGGGAACCTCTGATAGAACATGTCTGGCAGGTTTAAACCCTAGTACACTCCCTTTGGGTGGTTCTTAACCGAGACTCCATGCTCGTGACTCTCAACAAACCCTTGATTCGTGGTTGAGTCGTTCAAACATTGTTAATATCAATGGATCCCGGATCAGGTGTAAAACCTAAATCCACCAAAGCGGCTGGTTGATATTAGGGATGTTTGAACCGGTTCATGTACCGTTAATATCAATGGAACTTGGGTGTTGATAAGATGAAAACCTAAATCCACCAAAATGGATGATTGATATTAGGGATACATAGAGCTTTCCCACGACCTTTGTTTGGTGTGCCTTGCTTGATCCTTGAGTGTGTTTGTTGCATTCATGCATTCATGCATTCATCCGCATACATGTCATCATCAGAAAAGAGAAAATTTTCAAGGGACTTAAAGGGTTTATTTGCAAAATTTTCAGACAATGGAAAGACCAAAGAGGCATACAAAGAAGTACAGCTTTAAGCAGCCCGATGTAAAAGAGTTAAGGAATCTGACATCGTATGTATTAGATCCCTTGGGTTTCAAAGCTCGCTATGGGAAGCTTCTGCCCCTGCTCACCACTCAGGTTGACGAAGGGTTGATGAGTACTCTGGCTCAGTTCTATGATCCGCTCTACCATTGCTTCTTATTTCCGGACTTCCAGCTACTGCCGACTTTGGAGGAATATTCTCACCTTATGGGGATTCCTATTCTGGAACAAGTGCCGTTCAGTGGCTTAGAGGATATTCTATCTGCTCGAGAGATTGCTGGTCTGTTGCACATAGATGAAGATTTGATTAGAGCTAATCTGACTACCAAAGGCGGAATTCAGGGTTTTCCTTCCGAGTTCCTCATTGCCCAAGCCACTTTCTATGGGAAGGCCATGAGTGAGGATGCCTTTGAGGCTCTATTTGTGCTGCTCATCTATGGATTGGTGCTGTTTCCCAACTTCGACAAGTTCGTGGACATGAACGCCATTAGGATCTTTTCAGTCCTTAATCCAGTTCCGACCTTGTTGGGCGATGCATATGTCTCCATGCACCTGAGGAATATGAAGAATGGAGGAATTATTGTCTGCTGTTTACCCCTGCTGTACAAGTGGTTTATTTCGCACTTGCCGCAGACAGTCGCTTTCAAGGAGAACAAGGGATGTCTACGGTGGTCTCAGAGACTCATGTCTCTCACCAATGATGACATCACCTGGTACGATCGCGTGTACGATACCGTCCAGATCATCGATTATTGTGGGGAATTCCCTAATGTGCCTCTTCTTGGCACAGGTGGTGGGATTACCTACAGTCCTATTCTTGCACGTCGTCAGCTTGGGTTCCCCCTAAAGGATAAACCTAATAACATTCTGTTAGAAGGTGTGTTCTTTCAGGAGGGTAAAGATCCCCAAGGCCTGAAAGCCAAATTTGTCCGTGCTTGGCGCAGTATTCACAAGAAGAGTAGGAATGAGTTGGGTCCGAAGAACTGCATTGCTTTGGAGCCATACACTTCTTGGGTCAGACAGAGAGCTGCCACCTACCTGATGCCGTACGATCATCCAAGACCTACACCGTTGGATGTGGCTGGGCCTTCAACCCTCCCTACCCAACGTGTAGAGGAGTTGAGAGAAGAAGACCTTTCGCGTGCCTGGATCCGTGAAAGAGAGGAATTGCTGCAGCAGCTCAAGGAGAAAGATGCTATGATTGAATTTCTCGAGCACCGAGTGATCGACGATCCGAACGACACTTGGACTTCTCTGCTTCCTCAGTCATCCAAATTCTGGAAGAGGAAGTATGATCGACTCGCCAAAGAGAAAGCTGACATGGAGGCTGCCTATGAGAGGGAGATCAAGAAGTTGTGCACTTCCCGTCTTCCCGCATCCCGAGCTTCTAGGGATCCATAGGATGTCATTTACCTTTTCTCTTTGTAATGAATCAAAAATGCTGTATTTCTTTGTCTCAATATATTGAATGAAATATTTCCATGAGCAATTAAAAATGTCTAAATATTCAAAATATTGCAAATAATACCCTAAGGGTTCCTTGAAAACAAAGCATTTGCACAAGCATTGCATGCATCATCTTTGCATAAACAGGTGTTCTCAGGCCGTCTTCTCACTTTGATTCCTGTGTCTAGACAGGATAGCTGACCAAAGGCCGCACCGCTACTCAACAAGGCTCAACCATCAACGCAATATGGACCAAGTACAAGCCGAGTTAGCTGAGATGAGGGCTAACATGGCCCAATTTATTCACATGATGCAAGGGGTTGCACAAGGGCAAGAAGAACTCCGAGCACTGGTCCAGAGGCAAGAAGCTGTTATTCCACCGCCCAACCAGCCTCTGCAAGAAGAAAATCCAGTTCCTGACACGCCTGCTGCTTCTATTCCCGTCAACAATTATGCTGTAGGTGAAGAGTTGAGGGGTATTCGAGTCGACGGTCAACCGATTGCTCCAGATGCTGCTAATGCCAGAGTCATCCACGCTCCGGCCCGTAACAGATTTCCGATTGTTGACAGACCAGAGGATTTACTTACTATGCTCAGCGAGGACGACGACATTTTGGGCAGAAATGACGCGAGAGATCGTAAAGTTGAGGCCCTTGCTGAGAAGATCAGGGCAATGGAATGTCAAAACTCCCTCGGTTTTGATGTTACAAACATGGGATTGGTTGAAGGACTGAGAATCCCGCACAAATTCAAGGCACCGTCATTCGACAAATACAACGGTACCTCCTGCCCTCGCACCCACGTGCAGGCGTACTACAGAAAGATATCCGCCTACACTGATGATGAAAAGATGTGGATGTATTTCTTCCAAGACAGCCTATCTGGGGCATCTTTGGATTGGTATATGGAGTTGAAGCGGGATTCCATTAGATGCTGGAGAGATCTGGGTGAGGCGTTCCTCAGACAGTATAAACATAACATGGACATGGCTCCGACCAGGACTCAGCTGCAGAGTCTTTGTCAGAAGAATAATGAAAGCTTTAAAGAGTACGCCCAGAGGTGGCGTGAACTAGCTGCGAGAGTTCAACCCCCTATGTTGGAAAGGGAGTTGACTGACATGTTTATCAGTACTCTTCAAGGTGTATACATGGACCGGATGGGAAGCTGCCCATTCGGAAGTTTTTCTGACGTCGTCATCTGCGGCGAAAGAACAGAAAGTTTGATCAAAGCTGGGAGGATTCATGACGCCGGTTCTTCGTCGTCCTCGAAGAAACCCTTCTCTGGGGCACCTCGCCGTAGAGAAGGAGAGACCAATGCTGTACAACACAGAAGGGGGGTGTATAGAGCCAATGCAAACAGAGATCAGTATCGTCCAGTGGCTGCAGTGACTATTCCTGCACCTCAACCTCGTCCACAACAACAACAGAGAGTTCAACCGCAACCACAACAACAGCAGCAACAACAACCACGTCCGTATCAGCCCAGACAAAGAATGGCTGAGCGACGTTTTGATCCATTGCCAATGACGTATGCTGAATTATTACCCGAACTACTCCGGTTAGGGTTTGTTGAATTGCGTACAATGGCTACACCAACAGTATTGCCGCCGGGTTATGATGCAAACGTTAGATGTGACTTTCATTCTGGGGCACCAGGGCACCATACTGAGAGATGCCGGGTTTTGCAGCACAAGGTACAAGACTTGATCGATGCTAAGGCGATCAACTTTTCTCCAGTTCCAAATGTAGTGAACAATCCTATGCCTCAGCATGGCGGGCATAGGGTTAATAATGTCGAAGGAGGAGAGGCTGAAGACTTGATTGTGAATGTTGATGAAGTTCAGACTTCACTGTTGGTAATCAAGGGCCGATTGTTGAAGGGGGGTGTTGACCCAGGTTGTAGTGAAGAGTGTTTGGGTTGTTCGGAAGCTACCAATGGTTGTGACCAGTTGAGGGCTGGTATTCAGGGGTTAATTGATGAGGGCTGTCTCCAGTTCAGCCGGGCCATTAAGGATGATGGGGCAGTATCTACTGTCACCATATTTTACAAGCCGTCTGAAGGACGAGGGCGTGGGACTGTCAGTGCACCCACAACAAGCAATACTCCGGTTACCATTCCAGCTCTGGTAACCATCCGTGCACCAACTACTATTGTTGCGCCTGGCAGAAGGCAAATTGAAAATAGTAGAGCAGTTCCCTGGAGTTATGACAACGCCTATCGCCGAGACAGAAGGGCTGGTAACCAAACAAGACCAGCTGTGCAAGCACCAGTTACAATCAGTGCTCCTGTGAGATCTCCTGCTGTTGCAAGTCCGGTAGTAGACAATGTTGGAGGACCAGGAGGTTTCACTAGGAGTGGACGACTGTTTGCTCCTCAGCCTTTGAGGGATGCTACTGCTGAGGCATCCGCAAGGGCTAAGGGCAAGCAAGCTGTGGTTGACGAGGAGCCGGTTCAGAAGGAGGCTGAGGGCTCTTTCGAAAAAGATGTTGAGGAGTTCATGAAAATCATTAAAAAGAGTGACTACAAGATTGTAGATCAACTCAACCAGACTCCGTCGAAGATTTCGATACTCTCTTTGCTGATGTGTTCTGAGGCACATCGGGACGCTTTGCTGAAGATGCTGAATATGGCATACGTCCCGCAAGAGATATCAGTCAACCAGCTGGAAGGTGTACTAGCCAATGTGAGTACCAGGCACGGTGTGGGTTTCACTGACCTAGACCTAACGCCTGAGGGACGTAATCACAACAAAGCCTTGCACATCACTATGGAGTGCAAAGGTGCTGTTTTATCTCACGTGCTAGTGGACACCGGGTCGTCCCTGAATGTCCTACCGAAGCAGATTTTGAAGAAGATCGATGTCGAGGGGGTTGTGCTCACTCCCAGTGACCTTATAGTTCGTGCATTTGATGGATCCAAGCGTTCTGTCTTTGGTGAAGTCACTTTGCCAGTAAAGATAGGTCCGGAGATTTTCGACATCGTGTTCTATGTGATGGACATTCAGCCTGCTTATAGCTGTTTGTTGGGGCGTCCATGGATCCACGCCGCTGGGGCAGTCTCGTCAACTCTCCATCAAAAGCTCAAATATGTCTGGAACGGTCAGATTGTGACTGTCTGTGGCGAAGAAGAGATTCTGGTGAGTCATCTCTCCTCATTCAAATATGTTGAGGTGGATGGCGAGATCCACGAAACCCTGTGCCAGGCATTTGAGACCGTGGCGCTTGAAGGGGTAGCTTGTGCCGAGCAGAGGAAGCCGGGCGCTTCGATTTCATCGTACAAGCAAGCCAAAGAAGTGGTTGACTCCGGAAAGGCTGAAGGCTGGGGCAAGATGGTTGACTTGCCAATTAAAGAAGACAAATTCGGCATTGGGTACGAGCCTTTCCTAGTAGAGCAGAATGTGCAAGCAGGTCCGAGTACCTTCACCAGCGCTGGGCTGATGAACCATGGAGACGTCTTCGCTACTGATGGTGAAGATGTTGACTGTGATTTGGACGTCTGGGTCCGCCCTTGTGCACCAGGCGAGGTTATCAACAACTGGACAGCAGAAGATGTGGTCCAAGTTACTCTACTGACAGAGTAATTTTCTTTTGTTTTTTCATTTTGCATGAAAACCCTACGTTCTGCCCAAGGCGTAGTGGTTCATTGTAGGGCCACATCATGTTCACAATGTTTATAAATAAGGGACGTTTTTTCAATCAAATTTTGAGATCTTTGTCTTTCTATTTTCTGTTTTTCACTTTTTCAAAAAAGTAAAAATGGCAATGTTTTTGTTTTTTTGTGACTTTATTGAAATCTTTTTCTAAAAACAAAACATTAAACATGCAGAAATGATCTTTTGGCACCCACTGTGAACGACTCTGTTATGGCTCAGTATGATTTCAACAATCCCATCTACCAAGCTGAAGAGGAGAGTGAGGAAGACTGTGAACTCCCTGCAGAATTGGTCAGACTACTGAAGCAAGAGGAAAGGGTCATCCAACCTCATCAGGAAGAGTTGGAGATTGTTAATCTGGGTACTGAGGACGCCAGAAGAGAAATCAAGATCGGGGCTGCTTTAGAAGACTCTGTCAAGAGGAGGCTAATCGAGATGCTGAGAGAATATGTGGAAATATTCGCCTGGTCATACCAAGATATGCCTGGGTTAGATACAGACATTGTGGAGCATCGGTTACCTCTTAGAGAAGAGTGTCCGCCAGTCAAGCAGAAGCTTCGTAGAACAAGTCCTGATATGGCTGTCAAGATCAAGGAAGAGGTTCAGAAGCAGTGGGACGCAGGTTTCCTGGCTGTTACAAGTTACCCACCGTGGGTTGCCAACATTGTTCCCGTGCCAAAGAAGGATGGCAAAGTCAGAATGTGTGTCGATTACCGAGATCTGAATAGGGCGAGCCCGAAAGACGATTTCCCATTACCTCACATTGATGTATTGGTTGATAATACGGCTCAGTCCTCGCTATTCTCTTTCATGGACGGTTTCTCAAGCTATAACCAGATCAAGATGGCGCCAGAGGACATGGAAAAGACGACATTCATTACACCTTGGGGCACTTTCTGCTACAAAGTGATGCCATTTGGGCTGAAGAATGCCGGTGCTACCTATCAGAGGGCAATGACGACTCTCTTTCATGACATGATGCACAACGAAATTGAAGTGTACGTGGATGATATGATTGCGAAGTCGCAGACAGAAGAGGAGCACCTGGTAAATTTGCAGAAGTTGTTTGACAGACTGGTCAAGTTCAAGCTGAGGCTGAATCCGAACAAGTGTACGTTTGGGGTGAGATCAGGGAAGCTCTTAGGCTTCATTGTCAGTGAAAAAGGGATTGAGGTAGATCCAACAAAAGTCAAAGCTATTCAAGAGATGCCTGAACCGAAGACGGAAAAGCAAGTCCGTGGGTTTTTAGGGAGGTTGAACTACATTGCAAGGTTCATATCTCATCTAACTGCTACATGTGAACCAATCTTCAAACTACTCAGAAAAAATCAGGCGATCAAATGGAATGATGACTGTCAGAAGGCATTTGACAAAATCAAAGAGTACTTACAGAAACCTCCAATCCTTATTCCTCCAGTTCCTGGGAGACCACTGATAATGTACCTATCAGTCACTGAGACTTCGATGGGGTGTGTATTGGGGCAGCATGACGAGTCTGGTCGAAAAGAGCATGCCATATACTACCTAAGCAAAAAGTTTACCGACTGTGAAACAAGATATTCACTGCTCGAGAAAACTTGCTGTGCTTTGGCCTGGGCTGCTCGCCGACTAAGGCAGTATATGTTGAACCATACTACTCTGTTGATTTCTAGGATGGATCCAGTAAAATACATCTTTGAGAAGCCAGCTCTCACCGGACGTGTTGCCCGTTGGCAAATGATCTTAACAGAATATGACATTCAGTACACGTCACAGAAGGCCATCAAAGGTAGTATTTTGTCAGACTACCTTGCCGAACAACCGATTGATGACTATCAGCCTATGATGTTTGAATTCCCTGATGAAGACATCATGTATTTGAAGACGAAAGACTATGAAGAGCCGCTTGTCGAGGAAGGACCAGATCCTGATGACAAGTGGACACTGATGTTTGATGGGGCTGTGAATATGAACGGTAACGGTGTTGGGGCAGTGTTGATCAATCCCAAAGGTGCTCATATACCTTTCTCTGCCAGATTGACTTTCGACGTCACCAACAATGAAGCTGAGTATGAGGCTTGTATCATGGGGATAGAAGAAGCCATTGATCTGCGGATCAAAACACTTGACATTTTTGGAGATTCAGCTCTAGTGATCAATCAGGTCAATGGAGATTGGAATACAAACCAGCCGCATTTAATTCCGTATAGAGATTACACCAGAAGAATACTGACGTTCTTCAAGAAGGTGAAGTTGTATCATATCCCCCGGGACGAGAATCAAATGGCTGATGCTTTGGCTACCTTATCCTCTATGATAAAGGTTCATTGGTGGAATCATGTGCCACATGTTGCGGTAAATCGACTCGAGAGGCCTGCATACGTGTTTGCAGCCGAGTCTGTTAATGCTATTGATGATAAACCGTGGTATCATGACATCAAGAACTTCCTCAAGACTCAAGAATATCCTGAGGGTGCGTCGAGGAATGATAAGAAGACCCTGAGAAGGCTTGCTGGAAGCTTTTACTTGAATCAGGATGGTGTGCTGTACAAGAGGAACTTTGACATGGTCTTGCTCAGATGCGTGGATAGACACGAAGCAGACATGTTAATGCAAGAGGTGCACGAGGGTTCGTTTGGTACCCATGCTGGTGGTCATGCAATGTCGAAGAAATTGCTGAGAGCCGGATATTATTGGATGACTATGGAATCCGATTGCTTCAAATATGCTCGGAAATGCCATAAGTGTCAAATCTATGCTGACAAGGTGCATGTGCCACCAAGCCCATTGAATGTCATGAACTCACCTTGGCCGTTCGCCATGTGGGGCATCGATATGATTGGGAAAATCGAGCCTACTGCTTCTAATGGACATCGCTTCATCCTGGTTGCGATTGATTACTTCACCAAATGGGTGGAAGCAGCTTCCTATGCCAACGTCACCAAACAAGTGGTTGCCCGGTTCATCAAGAAAGAAATTATCTGCCGTTATGGAGTTCCCGAGAGAATCATCACTGACAATGGTTCAAATCTCAACAACAAGATGATGAAAGACTTGTGCAGAGATTTCAAGATCGAACATCACAACTCTTCTCCTTACAGACCAAAGATGAATGGTGCTGTAGAGGCAGCTAACAAGAATATCAAGAAGATTGTGCAGAAGATGGTCGTTACGTACAAAGATTGGCATGAGATGTTGCCTTTCGCTTTGCACGGGTACCGTACCTCAGTACGTACGTCGACCGGGGCAACCCCCTACTCCCTTGTGTATGGTATGGAAGCAGTCCTACCAGTTGAGGTGGAGATCCCTTCTCTGAGGGTATTATTGGATGTCAAGCTGGACGAAGCCGAGTGGATTCGTACAAGGTTTAATGAGTTAAGCCTTATCGAAGAAAGACGGTTAGCAGCTGTTTGCCATGGGCAGTTGTATCAGAGAAGGATGAAGCGAGCCTTTGATCAGAAAGTGCGTCCTCGGACATTTCAGACTGGTGATCTAGTTTTGAAGAGGATCCTTCCTCCCGGTACAGATAACAGGGGCAAGTGGACTCCTAATTACGAAGGTCCATATGTTGTGAAGAAGGTCTTCTCCGGTGGAGCCTTGATGCTTACAACTATGGATGGTGAAGACTTTCCTTCCCCTGTTAACTCAGATGTAGTCAAAAAATACTTCGCATAAAATTGACCCGCTGGACAAAAAGAACAAAAGAGTCCAGGCAAAAATGGGCATCCCGGCGAACCAAAAACAGAAAGAAAAGGTTCGGGCAAAAATTAGGGATAAAAATGAAAAATTGTACACCCGGTAAGTCGAAAACCCGCAAGGGCGGCTTAGGCAAAAATGGGTATCCCGGTGGATTGAAAACCCGAAAGGGCGATCCAGCCAAAAGAGGGATTAAAGCGAAGACTACAGTCTGAGTCGTCTGTACTTTATCATTGCTTCGTCAGCTGCCATCTCAAAAGATGTGATCGGTCCAGTCATTCTTCTCAGAAAGCAAGGAATTGGGAGGAAACTGATGATCTATGAGTTATAACAGAGTTGGGAAACAGTGGATGCCGTGTTCACATTGCCATTAGGATAGTTTATTTTTCCTTTTGTGCGCAATTACCTCTTTCTAGGAATTGCTTCCCAATGTATTTGCCTCTTCAGGCACACTTTCAATCAATAAAAGTCGTTATTCAGATAAATTGCTCTCTTTGTTTTTACTTTTACTGTTTTGTTTGCAAAAACGTCCGAATTTTTTGATAAACATTGCATATGAAAACATGAAGGCTCAACAATAACGTGCAGAGAGATTAAAACATCTGAAAATCATTTTGAATGTTGAGGACACTTGAGCGTATCTTGTCCATGTCCCCCCTGGGGCATCTGTTTTTCCGATTTGCAGGTCGTCACCTGTGAATATTTTTCCCCAGTAAGGTCGTCACCTGTGAGCATTCCCCAGCAGTGCTTTCCCCAGACAGAGTCATTCTCCTACCTTTGTTTAAGCCTTCCCCCAGCGAAGCAGTTTTCTCTCCAGCAGAGTCATCCTACCAGTGGATTGGACAGGTGTCCATGGCAGACGGATACCTACATCTCCAGCTGAGTCGTTTCTACTTGTGAATATTGTGGGTCATCCCTGCGGAGTAACAGTTATTCCCCAAGCGGAGCAGTTATTTTCCCAAGCGGAATTCGATCCTACTTGTGGATTGGTTGGCTTTCCCCAGTGAGGTCGCCTGATTATCCCTAGCAAGTCGTCTGTATGCTCCCAAACAAGGTTTGTCTTTCCCTGGCAGGGTGGAAGTTGACGTGGTTGTAAGATCCTCAGCAATGTTCCTGGAGTTCCCCGGTGTCGTCTCTGGAGGAGAAATGTGTTTATGCATACATCATTTAGATAAGCATAGCATATTGCATCATTAGTGCATAGCATTTCCATGATCATGATCAGGGGGCATTATGTAAAACAAAGAACTCATACATCAACGTTGCAAACATGTCCATTAGCCCTAGGCCATGGTGGCCAGCCGAGATTGGATTGTTGGAAAAGGTTTAGCATCGCGCCATTGGATTGGCTTCAGAACTGGGTTCATCAGCATGGTTGAGAAGTTAGTGTGTTCCCGACAAGTGACTCCTTGGTTGAGTGAGTATCCCCAGCAGTGTTACTCCCTGAAGTTGGCATCATTTTGCAAGCTTGGGTCCATTCCCTTAGCAGAAGTGGGCGTGTCTGATCTCTCCATGTAGAGTTTACCCCTTAAGCAGATAGTGTCTATCCTTTCCTGACATTTCCCCACTGAGATACATCCTCGTGGATGACGGTTGTTTCCGTTCCCTCCCTACACGGGATGGGTCTTCCCTATTGAGTTCTTTCCTCATTAGGATGAGTCTTGTTTCAGTCTGCCTTTTTGGATCGATCCTGAATTGGCTTCCTATTGGCTGTCTCTTGTGCTTCCCTGGGGCATAAATGAATAGTCGCTCACTAACCGGCACTCATTCATCCTCAGCGGAATTTGTTGGCTTCTACCTACAAACCGATAGCTGTAAGTCCTATCTTTGTGGTTTTCTACCCACTAGCTGGTAGTTGTAAAATCCCACTTTTTCATCCCCCATCAGAGTTAACCCTTTGTGCTCATCCCGATGATGACTGGTTACTCTTCCATTGGCAACAACCTACAACCCGGTTATGGATAATCTTCCATGCGAGTGTATTATCCACGTTTTGACGGCTATAGATAATATGTCTTATATGATTTTCCGGTATTCAGACCGAAGGAGTTTCCGACGATCAGGTCGATGTACTCGTGGCACTCAGGCCAATCTTCCGGTATTCAGACCGAAGGAGTTTCCGACGATCAGGTCGATGTACTCATGGCACTCAGGCCAATCTTCCGGTATTCAGACCGAAGGAGTTTCCGACGATCAGGTCGATGTACTCATGGCACTCAGGCCAATCTTCCGGTATTCAGACCGAAGGAGTTTCCGACGATCAGGTCGATGTACTCATGGCACTTTGGCCAATCTTCCGGTTTTCAGACCGAAGAAGTTTCCGACGATCAGGTCGATGTACTTATGTTTTTTCCGGTGTTCAGACCGAAGAAGTTTCCGACGATCAGGTCGATGTACTTATGTTTTTTCCGGTGTTCAGACCGAAGAAGTTTCCGACGATCAGGTCGATGTACTTATGTTTTTTCCGGTGTTCAGACCGAAGAAGTTTCCGACGATCAGGTCGATGTACTTATGTTTTTTCCGGTGTTCAGACCGAAGAAGTTTCCGACGATCAGGTCGATGTACTTATGTTTTTTCCGGTGTTCAGACCGAAGAAGTTTCCGACGATCAGGTCGATGTACTTATGTTCTTTCCGGTGTTCAGACCGAAGAAGTTTCCGACGATCAGGTCGATGTACTTACGGCGCTCAAGCCATGGTTATCCCTGTGTTACCATTTATTTTGGCATCCAGGTAGACGTTTCTGTTTCGGTATTCAGGCCGATTTCTTTTCCGTTCCAGACGGATTGTTCTTTCAAGACTGTTTCTTCGCCGATCCTGACAGGCATTCTTGTATTATATCCAGTCGGTGCAAATTTCTACGGTTCTTTTGTATTCAATCCCTGTTTACCCTGAAAGTCTGACAGCCACTGCTATCATCCGTTCGGGTTCCCAGCTGATTGAATAGGGGCAGCTGTAGCACCTCAAATTTGCACCTATCATTGTACATACCATATCATATTAGGTCATATCATATCATGGTCCATTGCATAGCATTTTCATTGTCCCCAGTTGCCTCAAGAGCAAGCAAGCAAGGAATTAGGTCAAACTGATCAGGAGATCAGTCAACCAATCAAGCAAGGGTGTTTCTCAAAGAGCCAAGGCCCTAGATTTTGTCCAACAAGTTCACATGGCTTGGAGGTCCATTTGAAGTGTTTAAGTCAAGGGTTGGTTGTTCAGAGGTCATCAGTTCATGCACAATCAGTCAACTAGGTCAAAATCAGTCAAAGTCAGTCATTGCAGTGGATGGTGGCCATTCTTGTGGAATTTGGGCACCATGATCAATAATCAAGAGTCCACACAACTTGGGTCATCATTTGAAGTCAAGGTCTCAAGGAATTAGGGTTTGGAATTCATCAGAAGTGCACAGTCAGTCCAAAACCCTAGAAAAGTCAAAGTTGGTCAACTGTGGTTGATTCTATGGTTTTGATGGGTGGAAATGGTTTGAGAGAGCTTATTCATGTCCCAATAGGCCTCATGTGTCATGGCAATCAACATCATTGAAGAATTTGAAGCTAAACAGAAAATTTCCAAAAATAGAAACTGGACCTGTAATTTTAACTGCCAAAAATGGAAACTTCTTGATCCTCAACTTGCATCATGATACAAGCTTCAAATGAATTTTTGCCCAACATTAAAGTTGAAGGTCTTTGTCTCCCATTTTCAAAAAGTCCAAGAACTCCCAAATCCCATGAATGGTTTGCAAGATATGATCATTTCATTTTCACAAAATCTTGAACTTCAACAAGCCATATCTCATGAACCATAAGGCCAAATTTGGTGGGGTTTTTTCCTACAAACCACATTTTTCCTCCTCTTTCCAAAAATGTAAACATCATGTACCAAAACCTTGCCAATCAAAATGGCATTTTTTGACTTAATCCATTTAAAATCAAGTTTGACTCAAGTTTGACTTTTTGATTTAAACCTTTTTGACATAATTGGCCAATTGGGATTTGTTTCATATGGTATTTGCAACATGTTCCAAGTTCAATTTTGTGCTCATGATACCATCATATCACCATTTTGGCCAAAGGTGCAAACTTAGCAATTTTTGCAAATGGCTTCATATAAATAAAACAAAGTTAACCACTCATAAGCAAATTAAAAAACAGCAAATATGAGGTCTGTTTGCAGCCTGTTTTGAGGCCCATTCGTGCAAGAGTTACACCTCCATATTCACTTGTGCAAAACTTAGCAAATATGCAAATGACTTCATTAAAACAAAACCAGCTTAGCACTTGATTAAGCCTTGCTAAACAGAAGTATAAGAAGATATTTTCTGTCATTTGCAACCCTAGAGACAGCCTCCACGATCCAGAATTTTCTCCTTTCTCTCAATTTGCATTTTGGCCAAAAGTGAATTCTGAGCAAAAGTTTCAAAGACCACGAGAAACCCTTGATTCTTCCTTCATCTGGACAATATTTGGAGCTCCTTTGAACCATCAAACCCCACCTGTGCAGCCTCTTTTTGTTCTGTTTTCTTCAAGAACCAACAATGGCAATTCGAGCTGTGAAGGTTTCCAAGCATTGCTGAGCTAACCTACTCCAAGATTCCTTCATTACCAAACATTGTGAGCATCTGTTTGCACTCGTATCCATCAAATAACCACTGTTCCATCGAGTTCTTCAAATCAAGTAAGTTTTTCGACCCTCCTTTTTCTCCAATCCATGTTATGTTTCTGGTAGAATGTTCATTGCTAAGTCCATTGCTACTTATATCATGCTAAATGGTTGATTATGCTGAGAGAAAACTGGATTTCATTTTTTGTGTTCATAGTAACTTTTGCTCGATTTGCCTTGCTGGAAGTGATTTAATGAAATTTGATGATACATTCTTGTTGCTTGATGTGTGCTGATGCTATTGAAATGCTTACTTTTTATTTCTGGACATTTTGAATTTTCGAGTTCATGATGATGATGCTGCCATGCTGTTTCTAAAAACCCTTAAAACCTGCCCAGAAAATCCACATGAATTGTGTTTGTTGTGTTTGGTTGTGGCTGTTTGATGTTGCATGATGTATTTCAATGCCATGCTGTTGTGATTGCTTGGTCGAATCTTGTTTGTTGATGTTGATTACACAAATGCATTGCTGCTAAAACCCTAGGGTTTTTAAACCCAGAATTTGAACCTCCATTGGCCATGGTACTGTGCCATTGGCCACCAGCCAATGAGAATATTTCCTCTGCGAGCTCAAAACGCAGAGTTTTGATAAGTGAGGCGCTGAATTACAACAATGCCATCGGTCAACATGTTTGACTCACTTATTCCATGTTCTTTTGTTCTTTCCATTCCAATTATTCACTCATCTTCTAAAATCCATTTTTCACTCAAATTAAATCCAAAAATCATGGGATTTTTTGCACTATATTCATGAGAATGTCCTCTATTTTATCATAATTTTTAATTATTTTTTGTGTGGCTGGATTTTAAATGGTATGAGTTTTCTTGTCATGTATGCCCAATTGATACCTTGTGCCAAAACTTTTGTGAAATGATCATGATGTATCCAATGCCCCTGAAATTTTTTTTGTGGTGAAACTAGACTCATTTATCTTTGTTTTGATGTAGAGTTTGTGCATTTATCATTTGTGGTGTGTGAGATATGATTTTCTGAAGTAAGGTGTGACAATTTGTGTCACACCAAGGTTATGCTATTTCTTGATTTTTGTTCATATGCTTCCTTACATCCAAATGACCCCAAATTTTGCATGATTCTTCCCTTACATGTCTAGTTCATGTGTGAATTTTATTGGAATTAATTGTGCTGTTTTCCATTTATTTGAGATTTTTCTTCCCTGCCTAGTCAAATGTTGACTTTCTGTGCTACACATTGCCATATCCTTTGGGAAATTCTCATACCACATTGTATGATCATGAAATTTCATATGTGATAATTAGACATCTTGAGCTTTGCATTGGTGTTAATCACATTCATTTCTCATCTGTTTTCATTTTGTTATGATTTTTTGAAGTTGACTCATGTTTGTTGACTTTCATTGTGCATGCTTGAATTTGGTTTGACTTCTTGATTTTAATTGACTGCCTTCCTCTCATCCAAATGCCATGAAATTTGACATGCTTGCCATGCTAGATGTTAGGATTGAATGTGATTTATTTGATGATTTTTTAGATTGTTTGGGTTGACTTTTGATGCAAGTCATTCTGTTGACTTTTTTGTGCTTTCATTTGCCTTGCCTTGCCTTCTTTTGCTTATGAGTTGATGATGATGCATGGTATGATTGTGAATCCAATTGGGATAGCTTCTTAAATGTTTGAACTTGACTTTGGTTGGTTATTCTTTGCTGTTTTGACCTTTTCTTTCATCTTTGACCCTAGGTTAGTCCTAGTGGTCTTTTGAGCTTACAAGTGAGTTAATGTTTCAGGTTAAGCACCAATGCCTCAAAGATCATTCAAATTTGATTGAGTTGGATTATGTATATCATGTGCTAACCCTTGTTTTGTAGGTGTGACTCATATAGTTGAGTCTTGTGTTTTGCACATTGGTCCCTCTGTGGTTGACTTTTGTTTATCCATTCCTTTTGTTTCAAACTGTTGAACTGTTTACTAATTGGTTTGACTTTTTCAGGTACTTTAGTTGCTTAAGTTCTTTGAACTTGCTTGCTTTGCTATTTAGCATTTGCTTTTGAGGTATAATTACTTCTTCTTCATGTAGTCTGGAGACCCGGCTTGTTATTTGGCCGGGCAAACTGTCTGAAGTCCTCCTTAAGAGGCCATGCTTGTGTGTGTTTAAAATTGTCCCAAGCAGGAAAAGTCCTTCAAGTAAGGCAATTGGTAGATCAAAGGGATAAGTAGCCTATCCCCTACTATTCAGTGAGTCCTCTCCTTGCTCCCATTACATGGTTGTAGCATTGAGATAAAAACCCAAGATCAATCGAGTCAATAATGTGGAAAGAGTTCCATCTTTCTGAACTCCCCCGCTTTCTATTATTTGATGCTCTCCCTGATTAGGGATAGAAGCAATGAGGCACACCCCTCATCTCCTATTCATCTGCTTCACCTTAGCCTCTCAATGGCAAGGTTAAGAGCGACATTTACCTATTACAGTGGACTTTCATAGTCAAACCCTCTTGTATGAGCCCCCTTGTTTGGCTATAGAGTGTGCTGTTTGATTCTCATTGATTGATTGATTGCTTCATATGCACCTATTTGCTTGTATGTTATGCATTTATCATCATCAATTGCCATTAATGCACGATCATCTCTTTTGTCTGTGTGACATTGTCACTGCTGTTTACCCATTGAGGACAATTGTAAGTCCATTGCTTTGGCATTTGTTCCTATGATATGGAAGTGAGTATAAGACCATCACATTGGCCACTCATCTTATCTTTGCTTGTTTCATTATTTGTATGTGAGGATACAATTGTAAGTCCCACTAGTTGGCATTTGCTTTCCTATGATCATGTTTGGAATTAACCTAAGTCCCACAAGTTGGCAGTTGATTCCCATATTTCATTCTTGTTTTTTTCTTTTGAGGAGATTAGTGTAAGACCATTGAGTGGCATCTGATATCCCGTTTTGTTTTAGGAGATTGGTATAAGCCCAGTGATTGGCATCCGATATCCGCTTTTCTTGTTTGTTTGTTATTACCCATTGCCTATTCCAAAGGACACCCTTGAATCATCTCCTATATGATTTCAAGAAGTGAACCTTCTAAGAGGTTTTACTTTCCATCTTCATCCATTCATCATTCATTATGTCCTAGACTTTTTCACACTTTACATTTCAAACTTGACATAAGTGTTGTGCAAACATCTTCATGTTTTCAAATTAAAAACCTGGACCCCAAGTCCTTGACTTTTTTTCAAACTCCATTTCATAACACTTCTTTTGAATCAATCTTAATCATACTTTGACTTCACTTTCATAATCACAATCAATTAACTACACCCATTCACTTGTTTTGGCTTAGTCCATTGTTAATCTTTTCACATAGCCATAGGTTTCAATTATCATTGTGGTTGATGTAAATCTTGCCTATCTTTAGTGAGTCGACAGTAAGACTTCCGTACTGAAAACAGGGTTAACCCCTCTCGTACGTCGAAGCTATCCTCGCATGGTGGATGTTGGTCTTGGTCGAGTGTTCTCCCATTGATAATGAAAAGCCTCAGTGCTATTGTTTAAAATTGAATCCACCAACTTTTGGAAATCTTTTAGCCGAACTACGGCGTTTTGATCCTCACCTTTGATGGGAGGTACGTAGGCAACGGGTTCATCCGTTCAAACACAAAAATAAAAAACTTGTATATTCTTTTCTCATCATCCCAATCATGTTTGCACAATCTTTATGTCATAACAAATAACAATCTTTTACAACAAGTGTGAAAAGGGCTCCCTAGGAGTACCTAGGACGTGATGGGTGCCTAACACCTTCCCATTGCGTAATTTACCCCTTACCCAGAATCTCTGATCTTTTTATTAGCTTTCTACGTGTAAAACTTCTTAGGCTTTTGTTCGCTTTTTAGCCAGTCCTTTGGATAAATAAAAGTGCGGTGGCGACTCGAAATTTCAATGTATCTCTTGCTTATGATTTAATCGATAGATCATATAGCGACGAATACACCGCTACACGGCCTAACTTGAACCTTAAACAATTTTTCATCAGGAAATTCTTCCCGGATTTCCTTTTCAGATGCGGTAACCTCGACATTCACTAAGCGGGATAAATGATCCGCTACCAAGTTTTCCGACCCCTTCTTGTCTTTGATTTCGACATCGAATTCTTGTAACAAGAGGATCCAACAGATGAGCCTTTGCTTCGAATCCGGCTTGGTTAGCAGATATTTAATCGCCGCGTGGTCGGTATACACAACGACCTTAGACCCTATAAGATAAGACCTAAACTTTTCTAGCGCATACACTATTGCGAGTAGTTCTTTTTCCGTTGTGGCATAATTTATTTGAGCCTCGTTAAGAACCTTACTCGCATAATGTATCGCATGAAAAGTTTTATCTTTTCTTTGGCCAAGTACCGCTCCAACAGCATAGTCACTCGCGTCACACATTAGTTCAAAATTTTCATTCCAATCGGGAGCGACTATTATTGGAGCGGTAACCAATTTTTCTTTTAAAACCTCAAAAGCTTGCAAACAATCTTCGGTGAAGAGAAATACCTGGTCTTTGGCGAGCAAATTGCTCAAAGGTTTAGCCACCTTTGAGAAGTCCTTGATGAAGCGCCGGTAGAACCCCGCGTGCCCCAAAAAGCTACGGATGCCCTTCACATTCACCGGAGGGGGTAATTTTTCAATTACTTCAACCTTAGCTCTATCCACTTCAAGCCCCCTTTTAGAGACTTTGTGGCCTAGCACGATCCCCTCGGTCACCATGAAGTGACACTTTTCCCAATTTAGCACCAAATTGGTCTTCACACACCTTTCCAACACCGTCTTCAAATTTGCCAAGCATAGACTAAACGTCCCACCAAATACCGAGAAGTCATCCATGAAGACTTCCATTGTTTTCTCTATCAGATCGGCAAAAATGGCATGGACACATCGTTGGAAGGTCTCCGGTGCATTGCACAGCCCAAAGGGCATTTTTCTGTATGCGAACACTCCAAACGGACACGTGAAAGCCGTCTTCTCATGATCAACCGGGTCAACCGCAATTTGGTTGTACCCGGAGTAGCCGTCCAAAAAACAATAGTATTGTTGGCCCGATAGTCTTTCAAGCATTTGATCCATAAATGGGAGTGGGAAATGGTCCTTACGAGTCGCGGTATTCAACCGTCTATAATCTATACACATTCTCCACCCCGTGGCAACTTTAGTCGGGATCAATTCGTCTTTGTCATTTCGGATTACGGTCATTCCACCCTTCTTCGGAACCACGTGCACGGGACTAACCCACGGACTATCCGAGATCGGGTAAATCATTCCCGCATCCAATAGCTTCACCACTTCCTTTCTTACAACCTCTTTCATGGTAGGCTTTAAGCGGCGTTGTGGTTGAGCTACCGGCTTGAAATCCTCCTCCATCAAAATCTTGTGCATACAATAGGATGGACTAATTCCTTTTAGATCGGAAAGAGTCCAACCCATAGCTTCTTGATTGGTTTTTAGCACAATGATTAGACGGGCTTCTTCTTCTTTTGTCAAGAGGTTGCTTATGATGACCAGCTTTGCCTCGGTCTCATCTAGAAACACATATTTCAAAGTCGAAGGTAACTCTTTTAATTCAATTGGCGCTTTCTCGTCAATGACCTCCTTCTTCAAATTTTCTTCCTCTACTTCCCACGATTGTAGGTCTTCCAAACTATCAAGTTCCTTTAAGCATTCCTCAAGGGCTAGCTCCTCTTCAACAGTGAAAACCTCCATTGAGTCGTCAAGAGCTAACTCCATAGGAGATATCTCATGAATATGCTTTGAAACCTCTATAATAGCGTCTTCGATCACATCGATGCGAAAGCTATCATTTCTATCCTTGGAATGCTTCATCGCCTCGAATAGATCAAAGGTGACTTCCTCATTTTGAACTCGCACCTTCATTAAGCCGTCATCAACATCTATCATCATTCTTGTGGTCTTCATGAATGGTCGGCCCAATATGAGCGGAGCATCATCATCTTCCTCCATATCAATTACAATAAAATCCACCGGGAAAAAGAATTTGTCGACCTTCACCAACACATCTTGGGCTACGCCATGAGGATGGGTAGTCGACTTATCCGCCAATTGCAATGTCATTCGGATGGACTTAATCTCGATGTTGCCAAGCCTCTTGATAATTGACAAAGGTATAAGATTAATACTCGACCCCAAGTCAATAAGTCCTTTTCCGACATACACATCACCAATTTTAACCGGCAATGTAACTCTTCCCGGATCAACCTCTTTCTTAGGAAGCGTCCTTTGAATAATGGCACTACAGCTCGCATCAAGGATGATGGTCTCCGGTTCCGTATACCTCCGCTTTTTGGTTAGTATGTCCTTCATGAATTTGGCATACTTTGGCATTTGTTCCAAGGCTTCAGCAAACGGAATGTTGATTTGCAACTGTTTAAAAATATCCATGAACCGGGCGTAATGCCGTTCATTTTCCCTTTTGGAGGGAGCATGAGGGTAAGGAAGATTTTGGACCGGAGTAGCGCTCACTACCTCCTTTCCCTTTGCAATTCTAGCACTTTTCCATCTAGGCTTCTTCACTACCTCCCTTATTACCTCATCACTTTTATTTTCCTCAATCTCCACACCTTTTTCTTTTTCAACTTCACCATTATTTTATTCTTTTCAACTACTTCCTCATCACTCCACACTCCTATTTCACCATCAACATTTTCCTCCACTATTTCCTCCTCAATCTCCTTCTCTTTCTCTCTTTGTTCACTCTCAACTCTTTTTTCATTCTCACTACCCAACTCCCTCCCACTTCTCGTCATAATCGCCTTACAATGCTCCTTAGGATTTGTTTGCGTATTAGCCGAAAAAGAAGGACCGGTTTGTTGTTCAGCGAGTTGCTTGGCAAGTTGCCCAACTTGAGTTTCAAGATTTTTTATGGCCGCGTCATTACTCTTTTGATTGGCCATTGACATTTGCATGAATTGCGTCAATGTCTCTTCCAATTTAGAATTGACGACCGGCGGTTGTTGAGGTTGATACGGATTTTGGGGAGGGTTTTGACGGCTAGAAGAACCACCTCCATAACCTTGGTTATGATAATAGTTGCTTCTAGGTTGGAACCCTTGGTTCCCTTGGAATTGTTGTTGTTGTGGTTGATAAGGTTGTTGTTGTCTCGGTTGATAGTCCCGTTGATTGGCCATGTAGTTTACTTCGTCAAAACCGGGAGGTGGACAAAATCCGGTGTCATGTTCACCTTTACAAAGTTCACAACAAGCTATTTGTTTAGCTTTTGACGTTTCTCTTAACTCTTTGATTTGTTGCGTTAAGAGTTCCACTTGTTGTGAGATGAGCTTGTTTTGGGCAAGGATGGCATCATTCGTCCCTAACTCAAGCACTCCCGCCTTCTTCAAAGAATTTCCACGACTTTGACTCTGAAGATCATTTAGAGCCATGCGATTTATAATGTTGGTGGCTTCTTCGGCACTTTTTGACATCAACGAGCCACCCGAGGTGGCATCCAACAACGTTTTGCAGTTTGGTTGAAGTCCATTTCTGAAGATATGGATTTGAGTTAATTCATCAAATCCATGCCCTTTACATTTCCTAAGCATGGACTTGAATCTCTCCCATGCTTCATTCAAAGATTCACTGGTTCCTTGAGAAAACACCGAGATGGCCGTCTTTGATTCCATGAATCGGTTATGGGAGAAAAACCTTTCAATGAATTTATCTTCTAACACGTTCCAGTCTGTCATTACGGCTGGTGTTTGATCGAGATACCAATCCTTTGCTTTACCGAGCAAAGCGTGGGGAAATAATCGTCTGAACAACGGAAGCTCCTGAGCCTGATCCACTCCGGCAGCCAATGCTATCTCATAAAATTTTGTGAGAAAAGCAAATGGGTCTTCATGGTCCATTCCGGTGAATGGACTCCCATATAATAAATTCAGAGTTCCCGTCTTCATCTCAGCTTGCCTTCCTGTTTGGTTGGCAAACTGAGCGGTGTTCCTTGGACTATTGATACATGGAGTAGAAATAGGTGGTGGTGGTTGTGGCTCCATGTTTGGTATGAATGTGTGTGGATTTGTGGTCGAAGAACTTTCTCCTTGCTCTTGGCGTTGTCTAGCCTGTTGCCTCCTACGTCTCGTTTTGCTATTGAGCCTCCTTGCGGTTCTCTCGATCTCAGGATCAAAAAGAAGTTCGTCCACAGGGATTTGCCCTCGCATAAAACGTAAGCTGCACACTAAACCAAACAAATTACAAGCACAAGTCAAAAATTCACAAGCTAAAACTTAAACAACCATTGCGATGCTCGCAATATCAATTTACAATCCCCGGCAACGGCGCCATTTTGTTGAAAAGTATGTTTCGTGTCGGGTTTTTGTTATCGTATCCACAGGGATTGTAAGATATCACCGCCGTTCGATGGTTGTATTAATCTTAAGTTAATGTGACAATAGGGTTTTGGTTTTAATCAAGTTATCTTGCATACAAAGTAATTAATTACGGTAAAAGTTATGTTTTGATTAATATGAGAAATATTGTCAAAGTTAGGTTTCAATGATCACTTTGCATGTATTTGCTCGGTCAACAATCTTATAAACTCCTTTAGATGATAAATAATTTCACAAAGTCCTCTCAATATGTTTCTCTCGAACACACATTGTGAGTTTTGCCATTTTGATCCATTGTTTCTCTCGAACACAATCTATCAAAATGACAACTTTTTGGTTCAACCTTATGGTGAACAAAATCATTCGTTACTATCTCTAGCTAACAAACAAGTTTGGATGAAAACCTAGGTCAAGAATCGGTAAACATCTCTCGATCATAAACCAACACAAAGAGTTTTAAATAGAAACAAAGTTTTCATCATATATTTACCGTTAAAGAGTTTACATATGAGGATCCTTACATTTACACACAAAGCTAGTAATCACCTACATCTAACCTTGACAAATGGATGACTTAGCTACTCATTTTCATGGTAGCTTGGTCGGCAAGTAAGGAAAGAAGGTTGATCAACATCCAAGTCGGATAATCGAAGTTGGATGGGAATCCACCTTCTTTTTGTGGAAGATGGTTGCTAGATGAAGAGAAATGGAAATTAGGGCATAAAAGCTCCCAAAACAATGCTGCAAAAATATCTAGAAAAAGTACAGAAAGGGAAAAGTTGGTAAAAATGAGGTATGGTGCTCAAAAGTGGCACCTGCTACTTATAGACCTCAGCTGGTCTGTCACGTTCGCTAGGCGAGCAGAATGGCTCGCCTAGCGAGGGTCTAAAATGGGCACAAAAGGCCCCTGCGCCCAGAGAAAACAGGGCCTGCTGAACTGTGATGTTCGCCTAGCGAACATACCTTCGCCTAGCGAAGGACACGCTTCAACCTCGCCCCAGCGAGGTTGAGAGGTTTTGCTACTGGAATGCTCGCTGGGGACTCGCTAGAGCTTCGCCTAGCGAGTGAGTGCTGGCTGCGTTTTTCACCAAAACAGAATGAACTCGCTACCACATTCGCCTTGAGCTCGCCTAGCGAATTAATTTGCTAATTTACTGGAGCTTTTCGCCAGGAGCTCGCCTAGCGAACCAAAAGCTTCGCCACAGCCTCGCCTAGCGAGCAGGCAGATGAAATGCTTGTATTCTTTGGTTCCTTTGCCAATTCTCTTGTGTCTTTATTATCAATTAATTCATGCCTTTCCTGCACAATAACACACACATCAAAGGCACCAAGCTTGTTTATCAATGTAATGCATTCCGTGTAAAACAAATGTGGTTTTGACAATTTTAGCAAGGAAAAAGAGTGAAAGATGCCCACATATGATAGCTCAAATAAGCACTTTTGGGCATCTAACAAATAGCATATTCTTTCTTCCCTGATTCGTCTTGCTGACCAAGGACACAACCCATTGAGTCTTCAAGAACTGTTAAGTACATAATCAAAGGTCTCCCTTCCACAGGCGGAGACAAAATCAGAGGTTCGGACAAATACTCTTTAATACTGTCGAAAGATTTCTGGCAATCCTCGGTCCAATCATGGGACTGATCTTTCCGGAGGAGCTTGAATATCGGTGCACATGTGGCAGGCATGTGGGATATGAATCTGGAAATATAATTCAAGCGGCCAAGAAAACCTCAGACTTGCTTCTCAGTTTCGGGCGCAGGCATCTCTTGTATTGCTTTGACCTTTGTAGGATCAACCTCAATACCTCTTTCACTGACAATAAAACCCAATAACTTGCCGGAACGGACTCCAAATGTACACTTGTTGGGATTCAGACGAAGCTTGTACTTCCTCAAATGCTGAAAAAGCTTCAACAAGTGCTCTACATGTTCAACTTCCGTTCTTGACTTAGCGATCATATCGTCAACATAAACCTCGATCTCCTTGTGCATCATATTATGAAACAAGGTGGTCATAGCTCGTTGATACGTGGCTCCGGCGTTCTTCAAACCGAAGGGCATCACTCGATAACAGAATGTTCCCTAAGGTGTGATGAATGTTGTCTTCTCCATATCCTCGGGTGCCATTTTGATCTGATTATATCCGGAAAATCCGTTCATAAATGAGAAGACATTGAATTTAGCTGTGTTATCTACCAACATATCGATATGTGGTAGAGGGAAATCATCTTTCAGACTAGATTTATTCAAGTCTCTATAGTCCACACACATTCGGACTTTTCCGTCTTTCTTAGGCACGGGCACAATATTGGCCACCCATTGAGGATATGTAGAAGTCACCAGAAACCCTGCATCAATTTGCTTCTGAACCTCCTCTTTGATCTTTACTGCCATATCATGATGAGTTCTTCTGAGCTTCTGTTTCACAGGCACGCACTCAGGCCTCAAGGGTAAGAAATGTTGCACAATGTCAGTATCTAGACCTGGCATGTCTTCATACGACCAAGCAAAGACGTCGACATATTCTCGTAGCAATTCAATCAACCCCTTCTTAGCAAATTCTTCCAGGAGTGCCCCAATCTTCACTTCTCGCACACAATCCTCAGACTACAAGTTGACTGTTTCCAGATTCTCAAGATGTGGCTGAATGATCTTCTCTTCATGCTCAAGTAGACGGGTAATCTCATCAGGAATCTCTTCAACATCATCCTCTTCTGCCTCAAATACAGGGAACTCAAAATTGGGAGATGGTGTTGGATCATTATGTTCAATGGGTTTGATCAACCTTCATAATGATTTTGGATATGAAAAGCTTTAGAATTCAAACAAGGCAATCATTATGCAGATGAAAAGATTGATTTTATTCTATTTTTTTAGGTTTTATGTGATCACCAATTTCATGCAAAAAAGCGAAAAGGGAAAATAATTGGAAAAACAAACATTTAACATGAATTTATTGAATGAAAATATCATTGTATTTATGCGCCAACAATGTCATCACTCCTCCTTTTGGCATGGGAGGAGGGTTTTTAAACACAATGAACATTACTTCGACTTATGGATAACTGTTGGAATATCCACAGCGACCCAATTATTGCAGATTCCCTCAGGGATGACGAAGTTGCCAGAATCCTCTTCATCCTCTTCCAGAATGGCAGCAGCTTCCTCATCTTGACCGGTGTGGATGAAACCTCCACTCTTGAATAGCCCTTGCGTGTTGAAGACCCCAGACGAATAACCTATGCCAGCCCGAGACTTGTTGTCTTCTAGCTCAATCATTTTTCCTAAACCAGCAGTTGCACCACGCTTGATAGCCAACTTTGCATCTTTATAGTAAGCAAATGAAGGAGTTCTCTTCTCAATAGGCTCAGCAATAGATAAAGCTTGGAAAGGAGTTCCAACTTCATCCTCAGCCTCTATGTATGAGAAGGAAGACAAGTGGCTAACCAGGAGAGCCTTTTCTCCCCCTACCACCACCAGCTTCTTATTCTTCACAAATTTCAGTTTCTGGTGTAGGGTGGATGTCACGGCGCCTGCCTCGTGAATCCATGGTTTACCTAAGAGACGGCTATACGATGGGTGAATGTCCATAACCTGGAAGGTAATCTGGAAATCACTTGGTCCGATTTTGACTGGGAGATCCACTTCCCCAATCACAGTTTTGCGAGACCCATCGAAAGCCTTCACAACTACTCCACTCTGCCTCATGGGAGGCCCTTGATATAACAGTTTCAAGAGAGTGGATTTTGGCAATCCGTTTAGTGATGACCCAGTGTCCACCAGCACTTTGGACATGGCGTCGTCTTTGCAATTCATAGATATATGTAATGCCAAGTTGTGGTCTCTTCCCTCCTCGGGGAGATCAGAGTCACCGAAACTCAGGTTGTTACAAGCGGTAATGTTTGCAACAATGCTATCGAATTGTTCTATCGTGACATCATGATCTACATATGCCACATCCAAAACCTTCTGCAGAGCCTCTCTATGTGGTTCTGGATTCAAAAGCAATGACAGTACCGATATTTTGGATGGCGTTTGTAGAAGCTGGTCTACAACATTGTACTCGCTTCTCTTGATGAGCCTCAGCATCTCATCACAGTCTTCTTTCACATTGCCGCTTGGGCCAACAGAAGCAGGAGTTATCAATGTAGAGGAGGGCTTAACAACAGGTGTTGGATTCAGAGTGCTCACTGCATTCCTCACCGGGCGTTCAACAGAATCAGCATTTGCTTGGGGCTTTTGAGGTGCTGAAAACACACGACCGCTGCGGGTCAAACCACTAACATCTGCAATGTTAACAACGGAGGAAGATGGCAAGGACACCTCTTTCCCATTTTCTACCGCAACAGCATTGTAGTGATAGGGAATCGCCTTTTTGGAAGAATATGGTACTGGTCCGGCTGGCTTGATGGTCAAGGCAGGAGAAACCTTCTGCTTGCTACCATCATACTTGATGATAACAGGCCCGGGGATCCGGAATACTGGAGAAATTACGTTGACCTCATCAGCGTCTTTGTCAACATTTCTATTTTGAAGGATCTCAATAACTCCTTCATCCAGCATTTCCTGAACATCTTTGTGCACCTGGCGACAACCTCTTTGATTGACAGAGCAAACTCGGCATCTATCGTAGTCATGCTCATAATGACTATAATCACATAGCAAACGATGCATCTCGACCAGAGATTGTCGAATATGACTAACATATTTGACTTTGTATTTGCCAAGGCAGCCCTGGACCATGTTAATAGACTTCCCATGCTCGGGCAATGGGTTCTTCTTCACATTAGGACCTACGTTCTCGAAACACAGAATGCCACACCTCACAAGGTCTTGAACCTTGGTCTTCAAAGGGTAACAATTCTCCACGTCGTGGCCGGAAGCACCAGAATGGTAAACATAGTGTAATTAAGGCTTATACCACCACTAGGGGTTAGCAGGTATAGCCGGTGGGTCTCTCGGAGCAATCAACTTCCTCTCTATCAAAGAGGGATATAACTCTGCATATGTCATCGGAATAGGATCGAAGGTGACCCTTTTCCTCTCGTAACTCGTGCTGGTTTGATTACTGTTTCGAGGCTGGTAGGCCTG
Organism: Lathyrus oleraceus; assembly: GCF_024323335.1. Taxonomy (NCBI): domain Eukaryota; kingdom Viridiplantae; phylum Streptophyta; class Magnoliopsida; order Fabales; family Fabaceae; genus Lathyrus; species Lathyrus oleraceus. The sequence goes on along the minus strand of NC_066584.1, from coordinate 441,582,745 downwards.
CTGTTGCGGACGATGTTGCTGATGTTGATATTGCGGATGTGGTTGCTGATTGGTGTTATGCTCCTGGTACTGCTGATTATCTCTGAAAACAGGCGCTATGTGAGCCACCTGGTGCTGGTCACCGGCAGGACGCACGGTCTTCCTCCTTACAGAGGGTCTTCTTGGTTTCACATGGGAGGTTACAACATGTGCCTCTCCATCTTTCTTCTTTGCAAACGCCTCATATCGTTTGGCAGAAGAGCCTTATTCTCTGGTTAGACGTCCTTCTCTAACCCCTTCTTCTAGACGCATCCCCATATTCACCATCTCGGTGAAGTGATGCGTGTTTTTCGCAAGTGTACGAATCACGTCAAAGTAATATAAAAGATTATCGAATCCACAGAGACCAAGTGTCAATCTATCAAACCTGTTGTTATGGTGTGTATCTAAGGCAACTATTTTTAAGGGTTTTAATAAGGGTGCAATGGTAAATAAAATTATAATTTTAAATAATAAATAAAGACAGGCTCGAATGTAATTCACGCAATCAATGATAATCCAGTACTTGTTAGTGGAACTACTTATGGGCAATGTTTTCTCCTTTGAAAAGAACTAATTTAACAGGAACTGTCGCTTTCGCGTATTCAGAACCGAGTTGTACTCTCTAATCAACCCCTCCTATTGTCACGGATAAAAAGGTGCGTACTGCGTTAGAGTAGTAAACCTATTTTTAAGAAATATAGTATCTTAACTAAGTTGAAAAGTATTTTAACCTGGACTTCTTAGCAAAAAGAGGTTCTTACGAACCAGAGTTTAAACTTCCTAACGCGTCCGAAAATCGTTTTAAAATCTCTTTTCTTTTTAATCTAAAATCTCCTAATAAACTAGACAAAGCGCTTTTGGCTGTTTTTGAAATAGTTAAAAACAATTACTTGAATTGAAAGATAAAATAGCCCTTAGGTGTTTCCACGAACAATTATACTGATTACTGGTTTAATTACGATCCTTACATTCTAACCTTTATAGAATTAGTTAGACATGATAAAGTAAATATTCTTTTTATAGTTTTTCATAAAAGTAATTTAAAGCGAGTGCGGATAATAAACAAAGTAAAGTGCGAGTGCAGGAAATAAACAACGTAAATGTGCGAGTGCAGGAAATAAACAACGTAAATGTGCGAGTGCAGGAAATAAACAACGTAAATGTGCGAGTGCAGGAAATAAACAAAGTAAAGTGCGAGTGCAGGAAATAAACAACGTAAATGTGCGAGTGCAGGAAATAAATAAAAGTAAAATACGAACTTGAATTAAAATGGCGGCAGGATTAACTTCCTCCAGAGTGCTCCAAAACTCGAACCACAGACAGATTACAGACTCGATCACTCGATTGCAGAGGCACCCCGATGTGGAATGGCAACTGCTTTATAACTGATATATGCCTAGAGAATTCTAATTCTGGATGAAGAAAAACGAAAATCTAAGGTCCTATTTATAGTAAAAACTGAAAGCATGAAATGACAGGGACGCCCCTCCACTAAAAAGTGGAGGTTACTGATTTTGGCCTTGTGGCGCCCGCCACAGGCCTATGGCGCCCGCCATGGTCCCTACAGGGGATGATGGAGTGGGGATCGTGGGTCTTGGCGGTTGAGGAGTGGTCTTGAGACGTGGCCACGTCATGGCTAACCCCATGGCGCCCGCCACGGTGGGTGCCGTAAGTGCAAAACGCTGAATTTCTAGGTTTTCGCCCGTTTTCACTCCTTTTTCGCTCCTTTTCCCGATTCAAGCTCCGATTATTATAAAAACCTGAAAACATAAGAAAACAAAGAAATAACAAAGCAAAACAACAATAAAAGCTAAGAATGCATGCGAAATCGGAGTCAGAAATACGGTGAATTTTAGTGTGATCAAATTCTCCCACACTTAAACCTTTGCTTGTCCTCAAGCAAACATTAAAGCTTAAGAAAATATGGTGTCAACACTTGTCTTTGGGCTAAAGGGATTCTAAGTTCAAGTCAGGATGCAGTGACAGATACTAACTAAGTGAACCAAGGGTACCATAGTAACACAAACACAAACTTCAATCCTATATTAACCACTCCATATCATCCCACAATACCTAGGCCTATCTTCTCATCTTTTTGTGTCCTTTTCATTCAGGCGCAATCACATTAAGCCCGTTATCTTGTACATGCTTCATAGTAGAGTGACCGGTTAGTGATTCTGATCCATAACATAAGGTTTCTGGCACATAAGCATGTGTAAACCTGTTTTATTTCGCCTAAATGTAGCTGCAGGGGATCGGATCGTAATCCGCCCTACCAAGTTCAGTGCCAGATACCTCTGAACCAACTAACAATAGGTGACTTGCAAAATTTTTTTTTTATTTTTATTTTTATTTTTATTTTTTTTTTTTATTTTTTTATTAGCACTGGATCATTCACTTATGTTCATCGGCCCCCTACGTAGAGCATGCTTAAGCCGGAGCTGACTGCTAAGATAAACTACTTAGGACAATTTTTAAAATGATAGTGAAGGCCAAGGTGGTGGGGTTTAGGAGTGATTCCTATATTCAAGAGGTCTATGGTCCTAAAATGGTTCTGATGTTTCAAAAAGTTGACCTAGGTCACTACATCCTAATCTAAACCTGTCCCAAAGCCCAAAAAACATGTGAAACAACATCATTTTCTTTTTTTTAAAAATTTTCTGGTAAGGCTAAGGAAATGGGAAAAAATGAAGATGAACTAAAAAGACACTATACTGGTGACTCGTCAGACTCATGCATTATCTAAGAAAATTAAATTACTGAAAGGAAATAACTGAAAGGAAATAATTAACTAAAAAGGGAAATGACAGAAAGCAATAAAATCCCCTCCCACACTTAGATCGAACATTGTCCCCAATGTTTCGAAATAAGATAAGGGGGGTAACCTGAAAATGACTACTGAGGAGGGGCACTGGTGCCTTCGCCGTCCTGATGTGATGGTCTGGAACGACGGGATCTACTACGATGCTGGTCCCTCCGGTCGAGTCGTGCTGATAAAGCAGCCTGAGCACTCCGAACCTCTCGAAGGTTACCTAAGATGGAACCCTGAGTGGCCTCGACAAGCTGGTAGTGTTGGCTGTTGAACTCTCTCTGACGGTTCTGCTCTAATGAGATATCGTTCAAGGTACGGCAAACGTTGCTATAGGCACGATCCGAAACCAATCGCGATTGTTGCATGAAGCTCATATTGTCCGTCAGCTGCTGTGAAATAGTAGAGAGAAGGCCATCACGCCTTTCTTCTCTAGCTGTCATATCACGCCACATCTCCTCGGTGACATGGAATCCAGGAGCAGTACCTGCAACAGGGTTAGAGGAAGATGGTGCGGTGTGTGACTGTGAAGGACGATGGGGGGACATGTGAGGGATGGGAGACTGCTCTCTCCGATCATACTCATCATCAGTGTCATGTGCCTCCCCATCGGGATATTAGGAGGAAGTGGACCCAAAACACGTGGAGCATTAAGATCATAGGTCCAGTTCCTTTCATCACGTACATCAGTACGTCTACTGCATGGTAAAGCAACAGATGGGATAGCTACCCCATGAACCATCAACTCATAACCACCTTCTCTCCTTGCTCGGCACAATTTCATGTCTTTCAGAAATTTTAAATTAATTGTGCGAGGAGGTAGTGGTTCAAGTGTAGCTATCTCATCGTTCAGGCCAAGAGCCCGAGCAATATACGTAACAAGCCCTCCAAAAACAATCGGTCCTGTTTTGTTAGTAAATAAAGTCATATGAGCAAGCATAAACGGGACCGGATTGATGTGGGTTCTAGTGAGGCATCCTTGCAAAAATAGGAGTTCACGAGCATTTACCTTGTTTGGACTTTCCCGGCCAAAAATAGTACATGCCAAAAGAAGTCTAAAAACTCTTATGGCCGGGTTGTGAATGGTCGACGCAAGTATCCCTTCGAAAGAATTAATTGAAGAACTTGAAAGCCTTTGCCAGAAGGTAAATACCTCGGCCGACCACTCCGCATCCAAAGGTGCCTCACAAATTGCACCTTCCCTATGAGGGATTCCTAACAAACCTGCTAGATTGTCGGTACTGAATTCATACTCAATTCCGAACAGTCTAAAAATAACAGTACCAATAGTGCTAGCAGTGTTAGGACTGACAGTGTATATTAAAGAACTCAAAAACTCGGTTGTCAGTCGCTCATAGGTAGGTTCCTGATTAATGAAAATATTATGCAAGCCTAGAAATTCTAATAAATTAAAAACACTATGATAAATACCCAAAGCATACAGACAGTTATCGTCGACGTACCTAGTCGAGAGAATTTCTCGACTTTGAAGCCTCTGAATAATTTTCCGTTGCCTTTCGCCCGGTCTTCCATCACGAAGAAGAAATCCGTTGAACTCCATTGTTGAATGCTCCTTAGGTAGTGAAAATGGTAGAAAAAGTGGTTTATGAGGGAATGATAAAGTTTTGATTTTTTTGGTTTTTTGATGGATGAAAATGGAAATGGATGTTGGATATGTTTTATGGATGGTGGGTATTTTGGAAATGAGGGAGCTTTAATGGGGTTCAAGGAGGATTTGGAAGGTTGGAAAAATGGGTTTTTGGTGAAGAAAGGGATGAAAATGGTGGAAATGGGGATTCAGCCCCGTACTTGTTGTTGGTACGGTGTGGCGCCCGCCACAGGGCCTATGGCGCCCGCCACAAGGCCAATTCCTGGGCCTTGTGGTTTTGGATCCTCCTTTTGGGCCTTCTTGCACCTTTGTCTTCCGGGGGGTCTGAATAGCGTTTTTCTTCTTCTTTTCAAGGCTTGAGGCTTGCATATTTTTTTGTAAAGACAAAAATGAAAATATTTTTGTCTTATATTTTTTTTTTCTTTGCACGACAAAAAAATAAAATAATTAAAGAAACAGAAGAAAAAGAAAAAGTTAACATTAGTGCATAATATGTATATATATAAGAAATTCAGAGTGCATGAAAATATAAAAGCTGCAGTAAAGTAAAATATGTCTGGAAATGCGATAAATAAAATACTAGGGTAATGCTGTCAGGGTAGAATGAGTCATGTGGTAGGCGTCTTTTCCTGGCTTGATCCACGAAACTCAGCTATCTCCCTCCGAAGCTCTTCAATCGCCTGATGTAGAGCATCGGTCTCTGAGGCATGAGTGAGATCAGAAACCTGCATCTGTAACTCTAAGTCTGCCACTTCCTGCTTGAGCAGGGCAGTCTCCTTACGGAGCTCATAAATCTGTGTTTGTAGGTCAGGTGGCTGCAGAGACAAATTGTTAGACATAACAGTGATCTGGGGAGTAAGAGGTGTAGGAGTGTACTCAGCGGCGGGAGGCGATTTCGGCTCTTCGACAGTCTCTCCATAACCCTCTAGAGCATAACTCCAATTTTCAGGATCATGGACACTGGTCATCAGCTGATCTGGTAATGTGAAATAGTGTATCGCTTCGCCGTCGATCAGCAGTCTAAACATGTTGGGCTCAAAAAAAACCCTCCTCATCAGTCCTCTATCAAGACAAAAATCAATATCCAGGGTGGTGTAGAAGCAGAAGGTCCTGAGGTGCAATAACTTGCGAGACAGACCCAATGCAGTAGCAATCTGTGTAACAATCCCACCGACATGGATGATGCCTACGGATGATCTGGCAACACTAGCCAAGCCCTTTAACAGAAAGTTGCCACAAGCAACAGGGCGAGACTGAGTCGCACAAAACAGTAGGAAAATCTCCTCTTCACTTAGCAGTGTCTCTGTATCTGGAAAACCTAGGAAAGAATGTGATAGAATCATCTGGAAGTACCTCAATGCAGGGTTGTGGATTACCTGAGAAAACTGGGTAGAAGGATCTTGGCTCCCTCCGCCGGATATTTTAGTCCAAAACTTTTCCACTTCTCTGCTCATAAAATACCCCATCGGTGTATCTGGAATAGCATCAGGAGTAGTCTGGAAACCTGGTAGGAGCCATAGGGCGTCTCATGTGAACATAGTAACGCTCTCTCTGTGCATCATCTCTAAAGGCCACGTGCATGTCATCAGGGTTCTGCATTCTGTACAAGGTTAGCAAACAAGTCCTGAAAGCACATAAAACATTCAATCGTTAGTCCTGACATAATAATAATAATATAAACAAAATAAAGTAAAAGTAAAAAATAAAAAGTACAAAAAATAAGAAAAACCATGGGTTGCCTCCCATGCAGCGCTTGTTTAACGTCATTAGCTCGACGACCGATATTTAAACATCATTGGAAGGATATGGTGGATCACTCAGAGTATGGCAGGTGTATGTTGTCGGGATGTCACCTCCTTCGTAGGGCTTCAACCTCTGTCCATTGACGATGAACGGTTTACATGTCTGGTTCTTGATTTCAATAGCACCGGATCTCAGGATCTTAGATACTTCGAAAGGGCCAGTCCATCTCGAACGGAGTTTACCTGGAAAAAGTCGTAACCTAGAATCGAACAGGAGAACAGGATCGCCTATTTTGAAGTCTCTTCTTATGATTCTTTTGTCATGCCAAGCTTTTGTTCTTTCTTTGTATATGATGGCATTTTCGTAGGCAGATTGTCTGAGCTCTTCTAATTTGTGGATGTCAAGGATACGTTTCTCACCAGCTGTCAAGTAATCCAAATTCAAAGTTTTGATGGCCCAATAGGCCTTATGTTCCAATTCAAAAGGTAAGTGATATGATTTTCCATAGACCAGTTGATAAGGGGTTGTTCCTATAGGAGTTTTGAAAGCGGTTCTATAGGCCCATAATGCTTCTTGAAGTTTCTGTGACCAATCCTTTCTAGATATAGAGACAGTCTTCTCGAGGATTTGTTTTATCTCCCTATTAGATACTTCCACTTGTCCATTGGTCTGTGGGTGGTATGGTGTTGCTACTCTATGCTTAACTCCATACTTGCTTAAAAGTTTATCAAATATTCTCGATATGAAGTGCGATCCTCCATCGCTTATGACTAAACGGGGTGTTCCAAACCTGGGAAATATATAATTTTTGAATAATTTGATGACTACTCTGGTGTCGTTTGTGGGTGCGGCGATAGCTTCAATCCATTTAGACACGTAGTCAACAGCTACTAAGATGTACTGATTTCCAAAAGATGGTGGGAACGGTCCCATAAAGTCTATACCCCATACGTCGAAGAGTTCTACTTCTTGGATATTTCTTAACGGCATTTCATTACGTCTTGAAATATTTCCTGTGCGTTGGCATCTATCACACTTGACAATGAAAGCATGGACATCACGCCACATAGTAGGCCAGAATAGGCCAGCTTGAAGAATCTTGGCGTAGGTCTTAGATGTGCTTGCATGTCCACCATAGGGTGCAGAGTGACAATGCTCAATTATATTATTTACCTCTTCTTCTGGAACACAACGGCGGAAAATGCCATCTTTACCTCTCTTGAAAAGAAATGGTTCGTCCCAATAGAAGTTTCTCACATCACTATAGAACTTCTTCTTCCGGTGGTAGTTTAGATCAGGGGGTATGATGTCAGCGGCTAGATAATTAACAAAGTCTGCATACCAAGGTACATCACTTATGGCTAAGGATTTTTGAAAATGCTCATGAGGGTCTGGGTTATCTTCTTCAATGGTTTCTAGTTGGGCTATCAGTCTATCATAGGCAAAATCGTCATTTATGGGAACTGGATCAGGTTTCAGGTATTCTAGCCTAGATAGGTGATCAGCTACCACATTATCAGTGCCTTTCTTATCACGGATATCCAAATCAAACTCTTGCAGTAATAGAATCCATCGAAGTAACCTAGGCTTGGCATCCTTTTTGCTTAGTAAGTAACGAATGGCAGCATGGTCGGTATAAACTATAATCTTGGCTCCTACTAGATAAGATCTAAATTTGTCTATTGCAAAAACTACAGCTAGGAGCTCTTTTTCGGTTGTTGCGTAATTGAGCTGTGCAGCGTCTAGGGTTCTACTGGCATAATAAATCACATGTAACTTCTTATCTTTTCTCTGACCTAGAACGGCTCCAACAGCGTAATCACTGGCGTCACACATTATCTCAAACGGTTCTGACCAATCAGGGGGTTTCATTATAGGTGCTGAAGTCAGAGCTTCCTTCAGAAGATTAAATGCTTCAGTACATTTTTCATCGAAGATAAATTCAGCATCTTTCATTAAAAGACCAGTTAAGGGCTTTGTTATTTTGGAGAAATCTTTGATGAAACGTCGGTAAAATCCGGCATGTCCAAGAAAACTTCTTATCTCCCTGATAGTCTTCGGCGGTTTTAGATTCTCTATGACTTCTATTTTTGCTTTATCTACCTCTATACCTTTTTCGGAAACTATATGTCCTAAAACAATCCCTTCGGTGACCATGAAATGACATTTTTCCCAATTTAGCACAAGGTTTACCTCCACACATCTCTCCAGGATTTTCTCAAGGTTGACAAGACAATTTTTGAAATCTGATCCACAAACTGAGAAATCGTCCATAAATACTTCCATAATTCCATCTAAATAATCAGCAAAGATAGACATCATGCAGCGTTGGAAAGTTGCAGGAGCATTACAAAGTCCAAAAGGCATTCTTCTATAGGCAAAAGTTCCAACTGGGCATGTAAAGGTAGTTTTTTCTTGATCTTCGGGGTGAATAGGTATTTGGAAGAATCCTGAATATCCATCTAAATAACAAAAGTAAGAGTGTCTGGCTAGGCGCTCCAACATTTGATCTATGAATGGTAATGGGAAATGGTCCTTCCTAGTTGCTTTATTTAATTTTCTATAATCTATGCACATACGCCAACCTCCATCGGTTCTTTTTGCTACAGGTTCGCCCTTCTCGTTTTGCACGACTGTGATGCCTCCCTTTTTGGGTACTACATGCACAGGACTTACCCATTTACTGTCCGAGATCTGATATATTATACCTGCCTCTAGTAACTTAAGAACTTCAGTCTTAACTACCGCACTCATTATAGGATTTATTCTACGTTGGTGTTCTCTGGAAGGTTTTGAATCTTCTTCAAGCAAAATCCGATGCATGCATACGGATGGGCTTATTCCTTTTAGATCAGAGATCTTATATCCTAAGGCTGAGGGGTACCTACGTAAAACTTCTAATAATTGATCGGTTTCTTTTTGGTTTAAGGTAGCACTGACTATAACTGGACGATTCATATCTTCATCCAGAAATTCATATCTCAGGTTTTTAGGCAGTTCCTTAAGTTTTACGGTCGGTTTCATAGGGCAAGGCATAGGATCTGGGGTAAGAGATAAACATTCGTGAAGGTTATCATCAATGTAGGGTGTTTTATAATTGTCATCTTCCAAAATAAGGGTTGATGGCAATTTTATAGATTTATTTTCTTCTTCTTGTTCTAATTCCCTAATGCATTCTTCGATGATATCTAAGGCATAACAAGAATCTCCTATCACAGGTGCCATAAGAAATTTTGACAATATAAATTCTATCTTCTCTTCACCTACCTCAAAAGTTAGTTTTCCTTTTTTAACATCTATTACGGCTCCAGCAGTCGATAAGAACGGTCTACCTAGGAGGATTGGTATGTCGTCATCTTCTTTAATGTCCATGACAACAAAATCAGTAGGTATAAACAACTGACCCACCCTAACAGGGACGTCTTCAAGTATGCCTATAGGGTATTTAACGGATCTATCGGCTAATTGAAGCGACATCTTAGTAGGTTGTAATTCTCCTAAGTTTAATCTCTCACAAACTGCTAAAGGCATTAAGCTCACACTAGCTCCTAAGTCTAGAAAAGCTTTTTCGATGACATGATTCCCTAAAATACAAGGAATGGAAAAATTTCCGGGATCTTTATCTTTCTTTGCTAACCTATCTTCGGAAATAGAATTACATTCCACGGGTTTCGGATCTTCAAGTCTACGTTTATTCGTAAGTATGTCTTTGAGAAACTTAGCATAAGAAGGTATTTGGGTGATGGCTTCTGTAAAGGGGATTTCTACGTGAAGTTTTTCTATAACCTTAACGAATTTTTGATATTGATTATCGATTTGGGTTTTCTTTAATCTTTGAGGGTATGGTATTGGTGGTTTGTATGGCGGTGGTGGTACATAGGTTTTATTTTTAGGTTCTTCTCCTTTTTCTTGACTCTCCGGGGTTTCAGGCTTCTCTGGTTCCTTTTCCTCACTCCTCTCAGAAGTTTCAGGCTCACTTAATCTAGGGTTTAAAGGCTCCTTATAAGCGGTTCCACTTCGTAGAGTAATGGCATTAGCTTGCCCTTTCGGGTTTTGTTGAGGTTGTCCAGGGAACTGTCCTCCAGGGGTAGTCTGTGGGGCTTGGTTTAACGCTACCTGAGAGATCTGGGTTTCAAGCATCTTATTATGAGTAATGATTTGATCAACCTTGGTTCCTAACTGGGTAATTAGTTCGTTAACATGGACGCTTTGGTTCATGAACTCTTTGTTTTTCTGTTTTTGAGCAACGATGAAATCTTTTACAATTTCTTCAAAGCTCGGGTTTGGCGGTACAGGTTGCATAGGTTGATTTGTTCTAGGGGCTTGGTAACCTTGTTGTCTCGGAGGTGCGGTATTTTGAATAGGGTTATTATTTTTGTAGGAGAAGTTTGGGTGATTCCTCCATCCAGGGTTATATGTGTTAGAAAATGGGTTCCCTTGGGTATAGTTCACTTGCTCAGTGTTGGTTTCATTTAACAGATTGCATTCGGCGGATTGGTGTCCTTGCGTTCCACATATCTCACAATTCGGCGAAACTGCGGCTACAGTATTCGGAGTTGTACACATATGTTCGACTCTAAGGGCCAACGCGTCCATTTTAGCCTGCATCATGTCTATAGAGCTTAGCTCATGTATTCCTCCTTGGGCTTCCTTCTTTTCCACTGTCGCTCGTTCTACTCCCCATGATTGATGGTTTTGGGCCATATCCTCGATAAGGGCACTAGCTTCAGGGTAAGGTTTATTCATCAGTGCGCCACCAGCGGCAGCGTCGATGGTCATCTTAGTGTTATAATGAAGTCCATTATAGAAGGTTTGGATGATTAGCCAATTCTCTAAGCCATGGTGTGGGCATGCTCTTAATAGTTCTTTATATCTCTCCCAGGCTTCGAACAACGACTCTCCTTGGAGTTGGGTAAATCTAGTTATAAGGTTTCGAAGAAGAGCGGTCTTACTTGGGGGAAAATATCTAGCAAGAAAAACTTTCCTAAGGTCATCCCAAGTTGTTATTGAATTGGGTGGAAGGGAATCTAACCATGATAGAGCTTTATCTCTGAGGGAAAAGGGAAATAATCTTAAGCGTATCGCCTCAGGAGAAGCTCCATTGGTTTTAAAGGTGTCTGCTAACTGAAGAAAGTTTTTTAAATGTTGGTTTGGGTTATCAGTAGCGAGACCTGAGAATTGTCTCTGTTGCACTAATTGCAGCAGGGATGGTTTAAGTTCAAAATTATTGGCTGGGATAACGGGGTTTACTATACTGGAACTAGGTTCCTCGTTTGATGGTTGGGCGAAGTCCTTAAGAGGTCTTCGGTTTTGTTCTTCGGCCATAGCTATCCTATTCCTATGGAAAAATAAACGTGCGCGAGCGTAACGTTCAGGTTCAGCTAGAGGGTCTACTAAACTTCCGGCACTGCGAGTCTTTCGCATTGACCGGTGGGTAACAACCTTAGTCTAAACGGTATAACTACAGGGTAATGAAATTTGACGAAATTGGTCCCCGGCAACGGCGCCAAAAACTTGATGCGTGTTTTTCGCAAGTGTACGAATCACGTCAAAGTAATATAAAAGATTATCGAATCCACAGAGACCAAGTGTCAATCTATCAAACCTGTTGTTATGGTGTGTATCTAAGGCAACTATTTTTAAGGGTTTTAATAAGGGTGCAATGGTAAATAAAATTATAATTTTAAATAATAAATAAAGACAGGCTCGAATGTAATTCACGCAATCAATGATAATCCAGTACTTGTTAGTGGAACTACTTATGGGCAATGTTTTCTCCTTTGAAAAGAACTAATTTAACAGGAACTGTCGCTTTCACGTATTCAGAACCGAGTTGTACTCTCTAATCAACCCCTCCTATTGTCACGGATAAAAAGGTGCGTACTGCGTTAGAGTAGTAAACCTATTTTTAAGAAATATAGTATCTTAACTAAGTTGAAAAGTATTTTAACCTGGACTTCTTAGCAAAAAGAGGTTCTTACGAACCAGAGTTTAAACTTCCTAACGCGTCCGAAAATCGTTTTAAAATCTCTTTTCTTTTTAATCTAAAATCTCCTAATAAACTAGACAAAGCGCTTTTGGCTGTTTTTGAAATAGTTAAAAACAATTACTTGAATTGAAAGATAAAATATCCCTTAGGTGTTTCCACGAACAATTATACTGATTACTGGTTTAATTACGATCCTTACATTCTAACCTTTATAGAATTAGTTAGACATGATAAAGTAAATATTCTTTTTATAGTTTTTCATAAAAGTAATTTAAAGCGAGTGCGGATAATAAACAAAGTAAAGTGCGAGTGCAGGAAATAAACAACGTAAATGTGCGAGTGCAGGAAATAAACAACGTAAATGTGCGAGTGCAGGAAATAAACAACGTAAATGTGCGAGTGCAGGAAATAAACAAAGTAAAGTGCGAGTGCAGGAAATAAACAACGTAAATGTGCGAGTGCAGGAAATAAATAAAAGTAAAATACGAACTTGAATTAAAATGGCGGCAGGATTAACTTCCTCCAGAGTGCTCCAAAACTCGAACCACAGACAGATTACAGACTCGATCACTCGATTGCAGAGGCACCCCGATGTGGAATGGCAACTGCTTTATAACTGATATATGCCTAGAGAATTCTAATTCTGGATGAAGAAAAACGAAAATCTAAGGTCCTATTTATAGTAAAAACTGAAAGCATGAAATGACAGGGACGCCCCTCCACTAAAAAGTGGAGGTTACTGATTTTGGCCTTGTGGCGCCCGCCACAGGCCTATGGCGCCCGCCATGGTCCCTACAGGGGATGATGGAGTGGGGATCGTGGGTCTTGGCGGTTGAGGAGTGGTCTTGAGACGTGGCCACGTCATGGCTAACCCCATGGCGCCCGCCACGGTGGGTGCCGTAAGTGCAAAACGCTGAATTTCTAGGTTTTCGCCCGTTTTCACTCCTTTTTCGCTCCTTTTCCCGATTCAAGCTCCGATTATTATAAAAACCTGAAAACATAAGAAAACAAAGAAATAACAAAGCAAAACAACAATAAAAGCTAAGAATGCATGCGAAATCGGAGTCAGAAATACGGTGAATTTTAGTGTGATCATGAAGTCAGAAGGAGCGCTAGCAATCATCCGCTCATAATAAAAAGAACTCAAGGTCTTCAAAAAGATCTTGGTCATCTCTTTCTCTTCCAGCGGAGGCACGATCTGTACTGCTAACTCTCGCCACCTCTGGGCGTACTCTTTAAATGTTTCCTTGTCCTTCTGGGACATGGCTCTCAATTGATCCCTATCAGGAGCCATATCCATATTGTACTTGTATTGCTTGACGAAGGCTTCGCCAAGATCGTTGAAGGATCGGATGTTCGCATGTGTCTAAACCCATGTACCAACGCAGAGCGGCACCGGACAGACTGTCCTGAAAGTAATGGATAAGCAATTGGTCGTTGTCGGTCTGAGTCGACATCTTCTTGGCATACATGACCAGGTGGCTGAGAGGGCAGGTATTTCCCTTATATTTTTCAAAGTCAGGGACCTTGAATTTCACAGGGATCTTCACATTGGGAACCAAGCAGAGTTCGGCAGTAGACTTGCCGAAAAGATCCTTTCCTCTGAGAGTTTTTAATTCCTTGCGAAGCTCAAGAAATTGATCGTTCATAGCGTCCATCTTCTCATAGACATCTGGGCCTTCAGATGGCTCAGAATGATAAATGGTGTTGTCTACTCTGGGTAGAGTATGCACGAAAGGAGGAGGAATAGCAAGGACCGGGCTAGATGCCGGCATAGAAGCAAAGGTAGGAGCAGGACCCTCGGGCATGAAATTGGGAGGCATCCCCCACGGGAATCCGGCTGGCATGGCCGTCGGAGCAAAGTGTGTACTGGCTGCAGGCACAGTCGAGGAGACAATCTCAGAGATGACCGTCCTCTGGGGAGAAGTTGAAGGTGTTGGAGAAGACTGGCTTTGGGCAGCCAAGAATGATTCCATCAAGGCACTCAATCTGGCCACTTCCTCTTTCAGCTTGCGGCTCTCTTGTTCTAGATGATCCATCAGTCTTGAAATGTTGGCTCTGGTGTAGTACCGGTGAGTCAGCTTGTCTTAAAAATAAATGAAGAACACAGAGTTAGACCACAGGACAAGAAGCTGGGAACAAAACCTGCTTGTGCACATGATGCATGCAATGCTCGTGCATATGATTTGTTTTTTGTTTTCAAAGGAATTTTTAGGGTTCTATTTGCAAATTTTTGGAAATATTAAACATTTATCATATATGGAAATATCTCATCAAATAATATCGGGGAAAAGAAGTACAACATTGTCAATCATATACAAGAGAAAAGGAAAATAATCATCCTATGGATCCCTAGAAACAATCATCTAAAGCTCGGACACAGGAAGATATGATGCACGAAGCCTCTTCACCTCTCTCTCGTAGGCTGCCTCCATATCTGCCTTCTACTTGGCAAGTCGATCGTACTTCCTCTTCCAAAACTTGGAAGACTGAGGAAGTAGAGAAGTCCATGCATCATTAGGATCATCAATAACCTGGTGTTCGAGGAACTCTATCAAAGCATCCTTCTCCTTGATCTGCTGAAGCAACTCTTCTCTTTCACGGATCCAAGCATGTGATCGGTCTTCGTCTCTCAACTCCTCTACTCCTTGGTTGGGGAGGGTTGAAGGCCCAGCCATAATCAAAGATGTAGGTCTTGGATACTCGTAAGGCATGAGATACTCAGACGCTCTCTTCCTAACCCAAGCGGTGTACGGCTCCATAGCAACACAATTCTTAGGACCCAACTCTTTCCTTCCTTTCCTATGAATCTTGCGCCAAGCGCGGACCATTCTTCCCTTCAAGCCTTGGGGATCTTTACCCTCCTGAAAGAACACACCCTCTAACAGAATGTTATTGGGTTTATCCTTTAGGGGGAACCCAAGCTGATGACGTGCCAAAACAGGGTTGTAGTTAATCCCACCACATGTACCAAGAAGAGGTACATTGGAGAATTCACCACAAGAGTCGATAATCTGCACACCATCATACACACGGCTGTACCAAGAGATATCATCATTAGTGAGAGACATAAGTCTCGTGGACCACCGTAGACATCCCTTGTTCTCCTTGAAGGCGACCGTTTGCGGTAAGTGAGAAATAAACCACTTATACAACAGAGGCAAACAGCACACTATGGCGCCACCACCCTTTGCATTCCTCATATGCAAAGAGAAATAGGTATCACCCAACAGAGTCGAAACGGGATTAAGAGTAGAGAAAATCCTAATAGTGTTCACATCCACAAACTTGTCGATGTTGGGGAACAATACTAACCCATAGATGAGAAGTACAAATATGGCTTCAAAGGCATCCTCACTCATGGCCTTCCCATATAAAGTAGCTTGAGCAATGAGGAACTCAGAAGGGAGACCTTGAATTCCACCTTTGGTAGTCATATGGGCACCAACCAGAGATTCATCTATGTGCAACATGTCTGCTATCTCTTGAGAAGTAGGAATACTCTCTAAGCCATTGAACGACAACTGGTCTAGAATAGGTATACCCACAAGGTAGGCATACTCCTCAAGTGTAGGCAAAAGCTGGAAATCCGGAAACGTGAAACAACGGTACAAGGGATCATAAAACTGCACCAATACACTCATCAACCCTTCATCCACCTGAGTAGTCAGAAGAGGAAGAAGCTTCCCAAAACGAGCCTTGAAACCCAAAGGATCTAATACATAGGATGTCAAGTTCCTTAACTCTTTCAAGTCTGGTTGTCTGAAGCTGTACTTCTTTGTATTCCTTCTTTGTCTTTCCATGTCTGAAAATTTGCAAATAAACCCCTTAAGTTCCTTGAGAATTCCTTCATAATTGATGATATGGATGCAAATGAGTGCATGAATGCATGAATGCAACAATCACACTCAAGGATCAAGCAAAGCACACCAAACAAAGGTCATGGGATGGATCATATTATCCTTAATATCAATCATCCATTTTGGTTGATCATGGTTTACACCTTATCAACACCCAAGTTCCATTGATATTAAGGATACATGAACGGATCAACCATGAATCAAGGGTTTGTTGCAAGTCACGAGCATGGGGTTTCGGTTAAGAACCACCCAAAGGGAGTGTACTGGGGTTTAAACTTGCCAAACATGTTCTACAAGAGGTTCCCATAGTCATCATCCCATCTTTCGGATATTATCGGAGAAACGACTACTCGTATTCCAACAATATTCTCAAGAGAGACTCTTACGAGTGTAGTATCGCGTAACAATCGTATCAAATCTTACACTTGAACGAATTTCGCACTACATCCTAAGAATAGGCCAAGATGGGCTTGGTAAACTAAGGTCCTTGGCTTCTAAGGTCTATATCGAAAAGAGTAATGTCTAACCACAACTTACTTGTGTGACATTATTGATCCCAACATGACCTCCACCAAGTGAATGGACTTGCAAGTCAACTTGCTAAGGAATAACTCCACACAAGTCAACAAGACTATGCCATTCTCCTATCCTAAGTGCACTCGAGTCCAGGTATAGAACTCATCTCACAAAGATCACCAAGCACACAAGGAATTAATATCAAGCAATTCAATCATTACATACAATACAGTAATCCCAAATTGCACAAAAATATGTCACAAGACAATACAATACAATGAATATGAAAAGTAGGCAAAACCCACTAGGATAACTCTTTCCCCAGTAGAGTCGCCACTTTTCTGTAGCGGGGTATTCGTTACCATTAGAGATATTGACTAAATCCAAGGTAAATCATACAAGTCGAGTCGCCACCGACTTCTATTTATCCAAAGGAATGGTTAGAAAGCGAACAAAAACCTAATAGTTTTACAAAAAACTAGTAAAAAAGAACAGAGATCTGGGTAAGGGGGTTGGTTATGTAATGGGAAGGTGTTAGGCACCCAAAACATCCTAGGTACTCCTAGGGAGCCCTTTTCATACTTGTTGTAAGGTTGTTGTTTTGTGAAAATTTTGTTTGTGCAAACATGATTGAAGAGATGAGAAGAGAATGTACAAGTTATTTACATTTTTGTGTTTGGATGGATAAACCTATTGCCTACGTACCATCTTATAAAAAGATTAGGATCAAACCCTCATAGTTCGGGATAAAAATATCAAAAAATGAGTTGGTGAATTGATTGGTCCAAAAGCCTTAAGGTCTTTTGTTATCAAAGGGAGAAAACTCAACCAAGCCACAAATCCACCATGTGAGGATAGCTTCAACATGCTAGTGAGGGGTTAACCCTATAATAAGCATGGAAGGGTCATTGTCCATCACTAAGGATATAGCTGAGTATTACATCTACCACAAGGATAATTCAAACCTAATAGCTAAAGGTTATGAAAGATTTTGATTAAGAAAGTGGCCATTGGAACCACCAAAAGGCATTTGAATGGGTTATATTTACCAATTAGAAGTATATACAAAAGTGGTCCAAGTTGACTTAAAGATTCAATTCAAAATAAGTGTTATGAAAAGAAAGTTTGCAAATCAAAAGCATAAGGCTTAGGTTTCTAATAGTTGAAAACAAAGGTTAAATGTTTGCACAAAGAGTTTTGGCTTGGGTTAGAGTGGAGAGAAGAAGAAGAAGGGCTAAAGTCCTAAGGAAAGAAAAAAGATGAAGGATAAAGAAACAAAACCACAATGGAGTTCCTCTCTTGAGATCATATTGATGATCCAAGTAGCTCCCATCCTTTGGAATAAGCAATCACGAAAATAGTAAGCTCAAGTCTCTTAAGAGATCCTCAATGTGTCTTGTCTTTCACTTTGTATGAGCATGGCAATGGTCCTTTAATTAAGCTCAAATAGAATTCCCTAGCACAAAAGCACACACATCAAAAGTTCCATGAAGTAAAACAAGAATGGACAAGAGTGAGTTTAGAGATTGGTCCTTCTAATCCATCTTCATCATTAAGGTCCATTTACTCCAATTTGCATAGGTAATATCCTAGAAACTAAGTCCATCCTTCCATTATTTGCATAGGGAAAGTCCTAGAAACTAAGTCCATTTCTTGCATTTGGTCCACAATAATCAAACAAAACACAAGCACAATAGTATGTATATACAATTATGTGCTCAAGTGAGCAAAAGGCAAATGGCATTAACATAAACATGGGCTCAAGTGAGCAAATAGAAAAGCAAATGGATAATATGTGCAAGAATAGTAAATTTCATAAAAGTAAAGAGCAAAAAGTAAATGTTAATTGTCAATAGTTAGTGTTAGTAGTTAGTGTGCCATAAGGCAAATTTAGCGTTATGTTAAGCAATCGTAATTGGACTTATGTAGAAGTCACAACTATCTGAGGCCGGTCAATAATAATGTAGGCAACAACACAAGTTAGAAGTCTTGATTAGTGAACCAAGTTCCAACAACTTGCCATGCCAAAAAGAAAATGAGAAATGATCTTGTATTGGTTTAAGCCTTTTGCATGATTTAGAAAACAACCTATCCTTAATGCAAAGCCATTCACTTGATCAATTGATCAAGATGAATTAGATTTGGATCAAGGAAGATTAAGTCTCCCTAATCAATGCTAACTTATCAACCTTCAACTCATTGATCAAAAAGAAAAAAGAAGAAGAAGAAGGAGATGGAGAATGGATAATGGAAAATGGAAAGATCAAAATGCATAAGATGAAATAAAATGTACCAATCCAAATGTATTGACCAAATGATATTAAAAGTCAAAGTCAAAGTCAAACAATGATAAATAAGAAATAAGATGAAGATTGGAGATCAAACAATAAGCAAAATATTTTTGGCATTTTCCAATATTAAAAGAAACTTGAATTAAAAATAATGGAAAGGTCAAACTTCAAAATCACTTCAAATCAACCTTGAAAGGTCCAAGTAATTTACCCCAAGTTCAACAAGGTCAAACTAAGTTTGACAAAAAATTTCAGCATTTTTAAAAGTCAGAAACTATTTTTAATCAATTAAAAATGAACAAAAATAACCTAATTGAACTAAAATCTCAAATAAATCTCAAATCAATTTAAAAATTGATGAGAATATTTTTCATAGATCCATCATCATTCAAATAGGTTAGGAAAATATTTTTGTATTTTTTGAATATCAAAAACTATTTAAAATGAATTAAAAACAACCAGAAAAGAGAAAATTCATAAAAAATATCAAATGACAAAATAAAAAATATTAAAAATCAGAAATAGAAACTAGAATTTATTTGGAGACTAATGCAATTGGTCCCAAAATTTTTGGACTAAAAATGAAAGAGTTATTGATTTTTGAAAATAATTGGAATTAAAAGAAATAAAGAAAATAGAAATCAGAAATTAGAAATGGCAAAAAACGAGAGCCCTTGGATCCGAGCTCATTAATTTAGCTGGCAGATCCAAGCATCCAGAGGCGCGCGTCCAACGTGTTCCACAGTCAATGCAACCACACGTGGTATTTAAATAAGTCATAAGTTTGGACAACCAGGATTAGATCTGGGAATGCAATCACACGGTCCAGATTTGATCTGGCAATGAAGCAGCCACTGTCTTCTCCAGTGAACTTGGATTTTCCGGCCAAAATTGCAGAGATCCAAACCTTAATGAAAATGCACGATCTATACATCATTGGAAATCAGAGGTTGAAAAATCTGGTGTTCATCATGAACTCAATGGATTTCAAAAATTGAATGCACAATCATGATGCCTCTATTGAGAGGACTTCAGCCAACACAAGATCCAAGCAAATAGGTCAATGGATGATGAGATTCGAAGAAAATACCAGTTGAAGAGTAAGCTTGAATTCTGGAAACTTGAGCTCAATTCTTTGCTTTCTTTACCAAAACAGAAGATCAGTGAGATGGATGATGAAGGTTTAGAAGCTTTGGATCCAAAGATTCAACCAGATGTAGTTGAATTTTGGATCTGAATTTTTTTTGAAGAAAAATGGAAATAGCTTCTTTGGTGAGGTTGGGGAATCACTTCTGCAGGGTTTCAGGCGCCTTTAGGTTGAGTTTGAATGAAGCTGAACCCTTCTATTTATAGCAAAACAAACTGCAAGCAAGGTGAATTCTCATGTGCATGGAATTTGGACTTCTCATGCATGGGCCTGTACAGGCGCGTGCAAAGCCCAAAAATGGATGGAAATGCAAGCTAAACTCAGATGCCAATGATTTGGACGTGTAATTAGAGCTGCATTGGCTTGTGCATGAGGTTATGATGTGAATTCCATAATTATGCCTAAATGTTCAACTCTTCGAAAATGCCATTTGCCAAATCCAAATATGATCATGTGAGTAATGGTTGGAAAGGTCTTGATGTAAGGAACAATTATTATGTTGGGCAAAAATCCATTTGGAGTGTGGAAATTTATGAAATTTGAGTTTAAAGTGTGATGTGCAAAACATGTCAATGCAAGGTTTCTAAATTTGGCCAATTTTCAAGCCCCTCTGTTTTGATGATGCAAGCCTCAAATGAAAAAAACCTCCAACATCAAAGTTGTAGGTCTTTTCAGGACAATCAAAATGGACTTAAATTTTGCATCATTTGGATTTTTGATGAAAGAGTTATGGGCACTTGAAGTTGGACTTTTTTGCCTTTTAATGCATTTGGTCAAAAAGGACCTATAATGTCTTGCATTATCACATGTATTTACTTTGATATTTTGAAATTTTGTTCAACATAACATTTGAAGTAGACATCTTAAGCTTTCCAATGCATTTGATCCAACCTCAAAATCATAAAAAATGAATGAGTTAGGTCCTTGGGAAGTTGACCCAAAATTAGGGTTTCAGTCAAAATGACCTATAATGTATTGGAATGGGAGATGGCCTTCCAAGCTTCAAATCAATTTTTGATGAACATGAAAGTTGTTCATATTGTCCTTAAGAACATTTTTTCTTTTGGAATAATCTCCATTTGACCAACACATAAAAAGTTAGATCTCAGTGAATTTCAAAATAGTCAGATGAATTGACTGATCAACTTCTCAAGTTCATAACTCATATCTTGATGAATTGATGATTGAGGACACTCAAACAAGTTCAAATATGCATGACATGATGAGTTAGAGAACTTCCCTTGATTGTATTTGATCATGGGCTGAGGTTGCTTCAGGAGCAAGGCATTGTGGTGCATAGATGAATTAGGGTTTCCTTGAAGAACAAGACCTCAAACCCTTTGAATTGCTTTGACCAAAATGATGAATTGAGATACTAGGGAGGCATATTTGATGGATGAGAGATTTGGGAACCATTACCATTCTTGCTATCATCTCCTCTTGGCCATGTCTTTGTACCAATGATCTCCTTGAAGCTTGGGACCTTGTGATTGCTCAAGCTACAAACAAAAGATGTTAGTGACATATTTTTGTGCTTTTATTTAGTAAACAAAAAATGAGAAAAGCAATGATATACAATTCAAGCATGCTTGGTGATCTCAAACCACTCTCAAGAAGTCCCACCCAAAGGCAAGGGGAACCAAGATGCTTATGATCCTTGAGGCTTTGCAAATGCAATGTTATGATGCCATGAGGGATCTTAGGGACAAAATTAGGGTCTTACAATTGTCAAACACAATATTGTGTGGATTAAGATTCTGACTCGGGCGCTTCCGTGACTTCGCCATCTCTGCAAGTTGTTGCTTTCTGGTGAGGATTCTTCGCGGGGGCATTTTGGACCTGTAAAAAATAGAAATATTCTGAACATTTGAGTTAGGAAAATCTGAAACCGTGGTTAGGACCGGGACGACGAGTGGAGTAATATTTGTGAAGGGTGTTTTGGCGATAGGTGAGTGGAAATTGGGGTTATGGAAGGTTTTGGGTGGTGAGGTTAATGAGGTTTAATGGAAGTTGTAAGAGTGTGAGAGAATGAGATGAAGAATGATGAGAGAGAGTAATGATGTGTGGAGTGAAAATCAAATAATGATGAGGTAATTGGGGAAAAAGTATGGTTAAGAGTGGATTAAGTGGGTGGGCCCCACAAAAAATCAAAAGGTTAAAAAAAATATAAAAAATTCCACCTGCCTGACACGGCCGTGTCAGGCTACTGTTTTACCACGTTCTAAAAATATCTTACAGTGCTCCTGACACGGGCCGTGTCAGCTGACACGGCCACCCATGTCAGGCCACTGTTTACAAGTCCAAAATTCCTTTTTCTTACAGTGCTCCTGACACGGGCCGTGTCAGGCTGTCCTTTTGGCCGTTTTTTGGTTTTCTTGTCAGGTCAACCGCTGGTTCCCATGGCTATGAGATGTTCCCTCCTTGTAGAGATCCTGTATACCTATAGACACACACAACTGATTAGAAATAAAAATCGTGGGTTGCCTTCCACGAAGCGCTTCGTTTAACGTCGCATGGCTCAACGGTTCTCTGTCTGCTTAGGTGAGACGAATTTTTTATATAGGACCACCCTCCTGGTTTTATATGTAAGGTTTCACTCTCTACCCATTCACCTTGAACGTGTCTCCGTTCGCTGGATTTATTAGTTCAACGACTCCATGCACAAATACCTTTTGTATCTCAAAGGGTTCCGACCATCGGGACCTCAGTTTCCCTGGGAAGAGTTTCAACCTTGAGTTGAATAATAACACCAGTTTTCCTTCCTGAAGGTCTTTCTTCTGAATGCGCCTGTCATGCTAGGTTTTGGTTTGCTCTTTGTATATCTTGGCATTCTCATACGCTTGATTCCTGAACTCTTCCAGCTCTTGTAATTGGAGGATCCGAGATTTACCCGCTTTGGCAAGATCATAGTTGAGGAATTCGGTAGCCCAAAATGCCCTATGCTCAAGTTCGAGTGGGAGGTGAAAAGCTTTACCATAGACTAACTGATACGGGGACATACCTATTGGTGTTTTGAACGCTATTCGGTATGCCCAGAGTGCGTCATCGAGCTTGATTGACCAATCCTTTCTTGAGGCACTGACAATTTTTTCTAGGATTTGCTTGATCTGCCGATTGGATACCTCAACCTGTCCACTGGTCTGGGGGTGGTATGGTGTGGCGATTCTATGCTTTACATTATATTTCCGCAGTAGGTTTTCCATTAATTTATTTAGGAAGTGGGTACCTTCGTCACTAATCAGTGCTCTCGGTACCCTAAACCGTGCGAAGATACAATTCTTGAGGAAATTGATTACCACCTTTGCATCATTCGTGGGCAGTGCAACTGCTTCCACCCATTTTGACACAAAGTCAACCGCAACCAGAATGTATTGCTTTCGAAAGGAAGGTGGGAAGGGTCCCATAAAATCTAACCCCCATACATCGAACAGTTCGACTTCTAACATGGCATTCTGAGGCATCTGATTTCTTTTGGATATGTTGCCTGTTCTTTGACATTTGTCGCACTCTTTTACCACTGCTTGTGCATCTTTGAACAGTGTAGGCCAGTATAATCCAGACTGGAGGACTTTGGCTGCGGTTCTGTCTCCGCTAAAATGTCCTCCATATTCTGAGTTATGACAGGCTTTTAAAATGTCCCTCTGCTCTTCCTCCGGAACACATCTCCTGACTAGGCCATCTAATACCTTTTTGTAAAGGAACGGATCGTCCCATACATAGAACCTGCAATCATGCAAAAACTTTTTTCGTCTGTTAGAGTCAAAGTCATCAGGTATCAGTCCATCTACCACAAAGTTCGCGTAATCGGCGAACCACGGGATATGCGTAACAGCTAGAATACGTTAGTCCGTGAACTCATCTCTGATGGGGTGCGTTTCTTCTGTTTCTTAAATCGGAGTCATCCGATAAAAGTGATCAGCAACAGTGTTTTCACTACCCTTTTTGTCTCTGATTTCCAGGTCGAATTCTTGTAGTAGGAGGATCCATCGCAGCAGCCTTAGCTTTGATTCCTGTTTAGCAAAAATATATTTTAAAGCAGCATGGTCAGTATATACGATTACCTTTGATCCTAGTAGATAGGACCTGAATTTGTCAAACGCGTATACCACCGCCAGGAGTTCTTTTTCTGTGGTTGCATAGTTCATTTGAGCAGGGTTGAGTACATGGCTTGTGTAGCACCTCAAATTTGCACCTATCATTGTACATACATTTTCATATTAGGTCATAGCATATCATGGTCCATTGCATAGCATTACATTGCCTCATTTGCCTCAAGTGCAAGCAAGTCAAGAAATTAGGTCAAACTGATCAGGAGATCAGTCAACCAAGCAAGCAAGGGTGTTTCTCAAGGAGCCAAGGCCCTAGGGTTGGTCCAATTTGTTCACATGACTTGGAGGTCCATTTGAAATGTTTAACTCAAGGGTTGGATGTTCAGAAGCCATCAGTTCATGCACAGACAGTCAAAAACCCTAGAAAGTCAAAGTTGGTCAACTGTGGTTGATTTTGATAGTTTTAATGGATGGATTTGGTTTGAAAGAGCTCATTCATGTCCCAATAGGCCTCACATATCATGGCAAACAACATCATTGAAGAATTTGAGGCCAATCAGAAAATTTCCAAAAATAGAAACTGGACCTGTAATTTTAACTGCCAAAAATGGAAACTTCTTGATCCCAAACTTACATCATGATACAAGCTTCAAATGAATTTTTGCCCAACATGAAAGTTGAAGATCTTGTTCTCCCATTTCCAAAAAGTCCAAGAACTCTCAATTCCCATGCATGGTTGTCAAGATATGATCAAATCATTTTCACAAAATCTTGAACTTCAAAAGGCCATATCTCTCAAACCATTTGGCCAATTTTTGTGGGGTTTTTTCCTACAAACCACATTTCATCTCCTTTTTCCAAAAATATAAATTTCATAAGCTAAAACATTGCCAATCAAAATGGCATTTTTGAACCTAGCATGTTTGAATTTCAAGTGAAGTGGAAATTTGGAATTTTGAATTAAGCAATTTCTGTCATAAAGGCCATTTGGAATTGATTTAGGACAGCATTTTTGACTTGCTGGAAGGCCCAAATTCGTGCATGGTACCATACACCCCACCACTCAAACCAAAATTGGACAATTAGCAAAATGGTTCATTTGAGCAAATCATGGTTAACACTCACTTATGCAATACTAAACAGAAGTATATAACACATCTTTCTGTCAAAAAAACCCTAGGGGCAGCCTCTTGAATACACAGAAAACTCTCTCTCTCAAAAAATCTCATTTTCCATTCTTGAACTTTTGCTGAAAAATTCAAAGAAAACTTGAGCTACCCTTGCTTGCTACATCATCTCTCATCATATTTGAGCTGCTTCCAAGCATCAAACAACAACCGTAACAACCATTTCGAGCTCTGTTTTTCCAAGCATTCATCAATGGCAGCCATGAGTAGAAGCCATTCCAAGCACTTTGAAGCCAAGAATCTTCAACCATGCATCATGTGGGAGGCTGAAGCGCATCTGTTTTGATCTACAACTGCCAAACAACCACTGTTCACTCATTTCTTCAAAATCAAGTAAGAAATCAAATCTCTCCATTTCTAAAATCATGAACTGCATCTTGTAGATCTTTTTGCCATGAGTTTACTGAGCTTTGAATCGAAGGAAACGGTTAAGAATTGAGAGAGAAATTCGAAATTCAAATTTGATGTTCATTTATATTTTTGCATGATTTGTCCATTCTAGTTTGATTTGGGATTAATAGAGGTTGATTTATGTCTAAGCATGTTTAAATGAGCATTTTGGTATTTTGGATTTTTGGTTTTGTTAAGAAAATTGTGTTGCTGGAATTTGCTGTGATGAGCATATGATACTGAAGTTTGTTTTGCTGCATAAAATTCTAGGTATTTGTTTTAGGCATGCTGGGCATTTTATTTATACTGTAGCCATGCCGTTTCAGATATGAAGGGTAGTACATACCGCGGTACTGTAGGTTTTTTTAGGGAATAATTGCTGTTTGTTGCTACTTTTGGTTTTAATTCCTTGTTTTCATTTATTCTGCCCTGCGCACTTATAATTGGCACTGTCTGAGAGAAATATAATAATTGGCCGGTGACAGTGGGCCAGGCATTGGTACAAGTGGCCGTGGGCCCACCGGCTGGGATACTGAAATCCCATGTAGTTGGAATAATACCAGTCCACTGCGCGGCATGTGCCTTTGTTTCTTAAAGTTTTTTTTAATATTTAGTCAAGTAGCTTCTTCACTGTGCTTGTTGGCTTTTAAAGGAACACATTAATTGGTCCAATGATTTACTGCGCCAGCCTGCCATTGGTCCAGGCGCATTGACCCATTGAATGAAGCGCTGGGCTCCGTGCTTGCCATTTTTTCATTGGTCGTTTTAATTCCCACTTCGAATCCGGCTGAGGGAATTTTCCAGTCTTGCTTTTTCTCTTCACTAATTCAACTTTTATTTAATTTGTTTTAATAAACTTAGAAAATTCATAAACTGATCATTTCTTATCCAATTGAGATGGGACTTTTTGCATTGTTTTCCATTCTTCATCTAGTTTTTTATGAGTATTTTTATTTAAATTGTGCATGTGTGGAAAATTTATTTGGCTAGGGCTTTGTTCATGTAACCAATTCTTGTACCTTTTGCCAATTCAATTGTGAAATGGTCATGATTTATCCAATGGACTTGAAACTTTTTGAGCATAAACTAGACTCACTCATGTTTATTTTGATGTAAAGTTTGTGCATTTATCTTATGTGGTTTGAGAGTTGTGAATTTTTGAAGTGGGGTGTGACAACTTGTGTCACACCATGGATGTGCAACTTTCTGATTTTTGTATCCATGCCTCTTGACTTCCAATTGACCTAATTTTTTGCATGAACCTTCTCTCATTTGTCTAGTTGACTTTTGATTTTTCTTGGAATTAATTGTGCTATTTTCCATTTGTTTGAGATTTTTCTCCCCTGCCTAGTCAATTGTTGACTTTATGTGACACATCTTGCCATTTCATTTGGGAAATTCTCATACCTTATTGTATGATCATGAAATTTTGTATGAGATAACTAGACACCTTGAGTTTTGCATTGGTGTTGATCCCATTCATTTCTAATCTGTTTTCATTTAGTTATGATTTTTTGAAGTTGACCCATGTTTGTTTGACTTCTTTGTGCATGCTTGAATTTGCTTTGACTTTATGATTTTCATTGACTGCCTTCCACTTGTCCAAATGCAATGAAATTTTACATGCTTACCATGATAGGTGTTAGGATTGATCATGATTAATTTGGTGATTTTTGAAAATGTTTGAGTTGACTTTTGATGCAAGTCATTCTGTTGACTTCTTTGAGCTTCTGTTTGCAATGCTTTGCCTCCTTTTGTTTGTGAAATGATGATAATGCATGATTTGAATGTGAGACCATTTGAGCTTGCTTCTTAAATGTTTGAACTTGACTTTGGTTGACTTTCATTTTCTGTTTTGACTGTTATCATTTATTTTTGACCCTAGGCTTGCCCTAGTGGTCTCTTGGCTTATGTTTGAGTTCATTTGTTTCAGGATAAGCATTTGCCTCAAAGAAGTCATTGCCAATTTGATTGAGCTTGACTATATATCATGTGCTAACCTTTGTTTTGTAGGTGGTATGACCCATATGAGTGGGCCTTGTGCTTTTGTACTTCTGTCTGTTGTTAACTGTTGATTCATTTCCTTCTGATTTAAATTGTTGAACTGTACTGATTAGTTGGACTATTTCAGGTACCCTTAGTCGCTTAAGTTCTTTTGAACTTGCTTTGCTTTGCTATTTAGCAATTTGCTTTTGAGGTATAATTACTTTTTCTTCATGTAGTCTGGAGACCCGGCCTGTTATTTGGCCGGGCAAACTGTCTGAAGTCCTCCTTAAGAGGCAATGCTTGTGTGTGTTTAATTTTGTCCCAAGCAGGAAAAGTCCTTCAAGTAAGGCAATTGGTAGATCAAAGGGATAAGCAACCTATCCCCTACTATTCAGTGAGTCTTCTCCTTGCTCCCATTACATGGTTGTAGCATTGAGATAAAAACCCAAGATCTATCGAGTCAATAATGTGGAAAGAGCTCCATCTTTCTGAGCTCCCACACTTTCTGATATGCTCTCCCTGATCAGGGATAGAAGCAATGAGGCACACCCCTCATCTCCTTTCATCTGCTTCACCTTAGCCCCTCAATGGCAAGGTTAAGAGCACACTTCACCCCATTCCAGAGGTTTGTTTGTTGAGGTTGATATGACCCCTCGACTAAAACCTAACCCATGTTTGAGCCCCCTTGTTGGTGTGTTTACCTTATGCTGAATGTGTTTGTGTGTGCTTATATGGTGTGATCATATCCCCTAGGTTTGTTAGACTCCGCGTAGTCTCGTTTGCATGTCAATTAAGGTAGCACGGTTCCTTCGTATAGGACTTCCTTTCTTGCTTGAGCCTTCTTTAAAACACAAACAAACACCATCCCTTCTTAAGGATACGTCAACTCCTTCGACTACAGATGAGTAAGTCTCCAAAGGTCGAGCATCAGGTAGATTGTGCAGTGACGTTGTCCACTTAAAAAACACAAACCAACAGTAATAGTTTAGCCGAACTACGGCAACTCTGATTCTCATGTTCAGATGAGATACGTAGGCACGAGATGCGATGTCTTGTCGAGTTTGACTAACCACTAACACTAATTCTCTTCTCTCGCCCTCGTTGCGATTGAGACCTCCCTTTTCTCTTGCCCTAGTTGCAATCGAGACCCCCCTTGCTTCCTGTGCAAGTTGGTTTGGTGTGGCTTGCTTCCTGTGCAAGTCATGTTTAGGATAGGCTTGCTTCCTGTGCAAGTTAGCTAGAAACCTTAACTTAGGGTTGACCTTTGCATGACAACATCTAGGCTCGAGTCGTAGTCTCCCTAGTGTTGTGTCTCCCTCTGTTATCTGGTTAGGCTAGTCCTTTGTCCCTGCGTAGGGGAACTACATCGCCCTGATCTTCATACCAGATGAAGTATGTAGGCAGGAGATTGAGCTGATCTCTCCGGGCGCTTTTTTTTTTCTTTTTGTGTGAGTTGTTTGACAGTTGCTAGGCTCGAGTGCCTGACTCCTTAGCAATTTGTTGTCTGTTTGTTTGAGTGTGTGCTTGACAGTTATAGGCTCGAGTCCCCGACTCCCTATTAACTTGTTGTGTTGTTGTGTGCTTGGAAGCCGATGTAAGTCCATCGAGTGGCATTTGGGTTCCAGTGTGTGTGTGTTTAGGTTCGGATGCTGATGTAAGTCCAGTGATTGGCATTCAGGCTCCACGTTTGCCTGTGTCTTGTTTGTTTGTGTGCGTGTCAGCCGAGCTACGAATGCTCTGATTCTTCTTCGTCCGAGAAGATACGTACGCATAGGATGCGATATCCTAGCGAGCATGTGTTGTTTTTCCCCAGTCCGAACTACTTCGACTCTGATGTCTATGTCTGATAGACTAAGTAGGCCCAGGATACGATGTCCTGCCGAGTCAGTTTCAGTCAGTTTCTTTTGTCTCTTTCAGCCAGTGTGTGTGAGTTTGAGCAGCATTTTAGCAACCATTTTCCTTCCTTTTGTGCGTGGATCCCGTAGAGTACTACGGATGCGTAGGGGTGCTAATACCTTCCCTTCGCATAACCGACTCCCGAACCCATTCTCTTTGGTCGCGAGACCATGTTCTTTCCTAGGTTTACTCTGAGCGTTTCCTTTCCCTCTTTTTGGGATAAATAACGCACGGTGGCGGCTCTGTTGTTTCTTTCCTTTCCCGCCGGTTTTTCGCGTGATGCGACAGCTGGCGACTCTGCTGGGGATAAAGAGAAGTTGACCTATGCTGGTCCATCTTCCCTGAGCGAGTCTCTCCTAGCGCTCTCTAGGATTAGGGTTTTGGTTGCTTTGTGCTGTGTTTATTTATTGCATTCATTATTTGTTCATTTCATTTTTTGATTGCATTGATTGTGTGCATTGATGTTTGCATTCATATTCATTATTCATTCTGCCTGGCTGGTTGTCTGTTTTTCTTTGTGGGGTGGGAGTCAGTTGAGGTAAAAGGTTCTATACCCGAACTCGAGTGCACTCTAGGATAGGAGAATGGCATAGTCTTGTTGACTGGTGTGGAGTATTCCTTAGCCAGTTGACTTGCGAGACCATTCACTTGGTGGAGGTCATGTTGAACTAATAATGTCACACAAGTTATTTGTGGTTAGGCATTATTCTTTCAATCATGTGCCGCAGAAGCCAAGGACCTTAGTTTACCAAACCCATCTTGGCCTATTTTTTAGGACCGTAGTGCGGAGGTCGTTCAGATGTCAGTTCTGATACGATGGTTACGCGATACTACACTCATAAGAGTTTCTCTTGAGAATATTCTTGGAATACGAGTATTCGTTCCTCCGATAATATTCGAGAGATGGAACGATGATTATGGGAACCTCTGATAGAACATGTCTGGCAGGTTTAAACCCTAGTACACTCCCTTTGGGTGGTTCTTAACCGAGACTCCATGCTCGTGACTCTCAACAAACCCATGATTCGTGGTTGAGTCGTTCAAACATTGTTAATATCAATGGATCCCGGATCAGGGGTAAAACCTAAAATCCACCAAAGCGGCTGGTTGATATTAAGGATGTTTGAGCTGGTTCATGTACCGTTAATATCAATGGAACTTGGGTGTCGATAAGGTGAAAACCTAAATCCACCAAAATGGATGATTGATATTAGGGATACAATGAGCTTTCCCACGACCTTTGTTTGGCGTGTTTTGCTTGGTCCTTGAGTGTGTTTGTTGCATTCATGCATTCATACATTCATCTGCATCCATATCATCAGAAAAAAGAAAATTTTCAAGGAACTCAAAGGAGTTTATCTGCAAAAAATTTCAAAACATGAAAAAACCGGGAAAATTTTTTCACCTGATATATCTGATGAGATATTCTCATATATGATCAAAATGCTAAATATTTCAAAGTTTGCAAATAAAACCCTCGAGTTCCTTTGAAATAAAAACAAGCATATGCATAAACACTTCATGCATCATTTGCATCAGCAGGTGTTCTGTTCCGATCTCCCGTCCTGTGGTCTGACCCTGCGATCTTCATTTATTTTGAAGACACACTTTGCCAGTATTATACCAGAGCCGACTCTGCCAGATCGATGGATCATCCTGAGCAAGAGAATTGTGAACTCGAGGGAGATTTTGCCAGACTTAGTGTTGTTGATGGATTTATTCCTGGTTAACCAATCCCGGGCTGGCATTGGCTGCTGTTCTGGGGCACTTAAGGAGCAAGGTTTGTTTGCAAGTGGAGGATTCATCCTTGACGATCAACCTGAAGAAGAGGATGCTGCTATCTTGGAAGAGGACGCAGAGGACTTGAACAATTTCATCATTCCTGGTGGTGTCTGTCACAATTGGGTCACTGTGGGCGTTCCTACAGTTGTTCATAAGTCAGAGTAACAATCACTTTGTTTAAAAACCCTTCTCCCATGCCAAAAGGAGAAGTGATGGCATTGTTGGCAACATTTTGTGCAATGATATTTTCATTCAAATAAATTCATGTTAAAACATTTGTTTTTCCATTTGTTTTCCCTTTTCGCTTTTTGCATGGAATTGGTGATCACAAAAAACCCTAAAAAACAAGAATAAAAGCAATCTTTTCATCTGCATAACGATTGTCTTGTTTGATTTTCAAAGTGCTTTTTATACTCAAAATCTTTATGCAGGTTGTTTCTCAAACCCATTGAGCATAATGATCGGACGTCATCTCCCAATTTTGAATTCCCTGTATTCGAAGCGGAAGAAGTTGATGTTGAAGGGATTCCTGACGAGATTTCCCGACTTCTTGAGCAAGAAAAGAAGAACACACTCAGCTGCATCTCGAGAATCAGCAGAACAGCCAACTGGGGCATTTATCAAAAAAAGAGAAAAAGAAAAAAAGAGGAGGGTGCAAAATCAAAAAAAAAAAAAAAAAGAGAAATCAATCAAAATTAAAAGAAATCAAAAGAAATCAAATCAAAAGCAAAATCAAAAGAAAACAAAAGAAAATAGCACCCTCAAAGTCCCAAGTTGACTAATGCTGAATTCGACGGAAAGAACGAAAAGATCAACTGCCATGTGTCATGGTCAAGTTATATCAGCAGAGAGTGAAGAAAGCATTCGATAAGAAGATCAAGCCTCGTGTGTTCCGAGGGACCTTGTGCTCAAGAAAGTCTTGTCTTTCGTGCCCGATTCCAGGGGCAAGTGAACTCCAAGCTATGAACGTCCATTTGTTGTCAAGAGAGCCTTTTCAGGCAATGTTTTGACACTTACAACAATGGGTGGAGAAGTTCACTCGTCCTGTGAATTCTGATGCAGTCAAGAAATACTTCGCCTAAAAGAAAAAGAAAAAAAAGCAAAACAGCTCGCTAAGTCGAACACCCCAAAGGGCGACTTAGGCAAAAAGGAGCGTCTCGGTGGATTGAAAACCCGAAAGGGCGATCCAGGCAAAAGTTAGAGACATTGAAAAAAGAATTTGCATCCCGCTAGATTGAGCA
Organism: Lathyrus oleraceus; assembly: GCF_024323335.1. NCBI lineage: Eukaryota > Viridiplantae > Streptophyta > Magnoliopsida > Fabales > Fabaceae > Lathyrus > Lathyrus oleraceus. The sequence goes on along the minus strand of NC_066584.1, from coordinate 441,550,229 downwards.
CCTCACACTGGGGCAATCTAGGCAAAAATTAGGGATTTGGCAAGTAACTGCATCTTGACAAGACTGTGCTCTATATCTGTCATCCGTCAGGGATTCTCGATTCGTCGTCGACTGAAGCTTTGAATACATCGAAAATTCAGAATGGTAGAGGAAAGGTTATTATGTTCAATGTAGCCCTCTCCAATATATATCATCGATTTCAAACTTGTACAGATCCATGGAGTCTCGCCCTTTGCAGACTACCATTCCATTACATTAATTTGAGCTTTTATCCAATTATTTGCACTCTTATTTGTTTTCAACTCAACAAACGTTTTGCATGTTTTAATTGATAAAGTATCATTGTTTTCAAAATAAACAAATTTTTCACAAAATTGTTCTTAAACAAAGTGAACATTCACAATGATGGAAGAATACTTAGGAGACCCACAGTGCTCTCCCGGGGGTGGTATGATTACCGACAGGTAAGACAATTGTTCGTATCTCGAGCATGATTGTATCTTTGTCCTGCAGAACCTCGTATGGTCTCTCCTCAGTGAAGTTGCCCGATGCAGTGTTGTTTGAAGTTGTTTATCTTCATGTTCAGGCAGTACAACATTCTTCCTACAAATCCCTGTTAGCCCTATTGTGGGGCATCTCCAGTAGAGGATTGTTCGAGCCCTACCATGGGGCATTCCCAGCAAGGTTGCTGTTGAAATACTTTTGTGGGGAAGTTCCCCAAGCAGAGTGTTTACTGAAGACTTTAACTTTCCTCTCTCCAGCAGAGCAGTCTTCCTCTCTCCCCCAGCATAGTTGCTTTTCTTTGAAGATTCAGTATTTCGTGGATTGACATCCCAATACTCCAGCATGTCCTCAGATAGATCTCTCAGTGGAGTTGTTTGCATAAGGAGCTTTATCAATGCCTATCTACTCTCATCAGAGATCTGGTCGCTTCTTGGTATCTCTGATTTTTTCAGCATAAGTTTTGTGGCACGTACGCCTGTATGTTGAACTCTGTTCTCCGGTTGTGACCGACGATCCCTCCGGAAACCTCCGATGGCTTTCCTCCCCTGCAGGATGAGTGTTCCCAGTCCCCAGTGGATTTTCTTTGCTCTCTGGTAACTTTGGTTTTCCCTCTGGAAGAGTGGTGCCGGATGGTTGATTCCTGGACCCGCGTGTTGAGCATGTCTGTTTGTCAGCATTCATCATACATTCATCATGCATAATGCATACATGCATAATCATAGCATTTGGATACTCATGTTGCAGCTGTTGCCATGTATCTGTTATTTGTTGTCTCCTGCTATTTACAGATCTCTCCAGTAGATCCTCCTAGCAGAGTTGGGTGCGTCTGATCTCTCCATGTAGAGTCTACCCCTTAAGCAGAAAGTGTCTATCCTTTCCTGCCATTTCCCCACTGAGATACATCCTCGTGGATGACGGTTGCTTCCGTTCCCTCCCTACACGGGATGGGTTTTCCCTATTGAGTTCTTTCCTCATTAGGATGAGTCTTGTTTCAGTCTGCCTTTTGGATCGATCCTAAATTGGCTTCCTGTTGGCTGTCTCCCGTGCTTCCTTGGGGCATAAATGAATAGTCGCTCACTAACCGGCACTCATTCATCTTATTCTCAGCGGAATTTGTTTGGCTTCTACCTACGAACCGGTAGCTGTAAGTCCTTTCTTTACGGTCTTCTACCCACTACCCGGTAGTTGTAAATCCTTTTTTCTCACTCTGTCTCTCAGCAGACCGTTTGTTGGCCTCTGCCTACAAACCGGTAGTTGTAAGTCCTATCTTTGTGGTTTTCTACCCACTAGCTGGTAGTTGTAAAATCCCACTTTCATCCCCTTGTTGGAGTTGACCGTTTGTGCTCATCCCGATGATGACTGGTTACTTTTCCATTGGCCTCTGCCTACAAACCGGTAGCTGTAAGTCCTATCTTTGTGGTTTTCTACCCACTAGCTGGTAGTTGTAAAATCCCACGTTCTCCCCTTGGTGGAGTTAACCCGTTGTGCTCATCCTATCGATGACTGGTTACTTTTCCGTGGTTTTCTGCCTACTAACCGGTAGATGTAATCCCCTCTTTGCGGTATTGATACTCTTTCCCCTTTGGATACTTGCCTTGATCAAGCAGTATTGTCCCCATTGGGTCTTCCCTTTCCTTTTGGATATTTGCTCCGAGTTGGCAACTTCATCCTCTTTTGATTGGTCATCTTTTGCATACCTAGTCCTGGTGCCCTGATGCCTTTCTTTTCGGTCGATTATTCATTTAACAACCTACAACCCGGTTATGGATAATCTTCCATGCGAGGTTATTATCTACGTTTTGATGGCTATAGATAATATATCTCATGCACTCTTTGGTCAATCTTTCGATTGTTATCTCCAGCAGAGTAAGATTCGTATTCCTTGTGGAATCGAATGTCCATCCTTTAATAAGACTGCTTTTCTAGCCCTCTTCAGGATGTTGAGTGTTTTGGAACACAAACCAATTCACACTCATGGCACTCAGGCCAATTTTCCGGTATTCAGACCGAAGAAGTTTCCGACGATAAGGTCGATGTACTTATGTTTTTTCCGGTATTCAGACCGAAGGAGTTTCCGACGATCAGGTCGATGTACTCATGGCACTCAGGCCAATTTTCCGGTATTCAGACCGAAGAAGTTTCCGACGATCAGGTCGATGTACTCATGGCACTCAGGCCAATTTTACGGTATTCAGACCGAAGAAGTTTCCGACGATCAGGTCGATGTACTTATGTTTTTTCCGGTATTCAGACCGAAGGAGTTTCCGACGATCAGGTCGATGTACTCATGGCACTCAGGCCAATTTCCCGGTATTCAGACCGAAGAAGTTTCCGACGATCTGGTCGATGCACTTATGATTTTTCCGGTGTTCAGACCGAAGTGGCGTTCAGGCCAATTTCCGATTTTCAAATCGAAGAAGTATTCCTCCTCTCCGTTGGTGTCGGTAAACGCCATTGTTTCGGTGTCGGTAAACATCGAGTCTCACCCAGTCATCGGTAAATGTCTGGTCATTTTTGGTGTCGGTAAACGCCATTGTTTCGGTGTCGGTAAACATCGAGTCTCACCCAGTCATCGGTAAATGTCTGGTCATTTTTGGTGTCGGTAAACACCATTGCTTCGGTGTCGGTAAACATCGAGTCTCACCCAGTCATCGGTAAATGTCTGGTCATTTTTGGTGTCGGTAAACACCATTGCTTCGGTGTCGGTAAACATCGAGTCTCACCCAGTCATCGGTAAATGTCTGATAATCCCCAACAAACATCCCCAGTAGAGTCATTGGTAAATGTCCTACCTGGTTTCCAGTTGCAAATATTTGTTTGTCTCTCCCCAATAAATTTCTCATCCCCAGTCATCGGTAAATGTCTGGTCATTCTTTTTGATGACGGTAAACGTCATCCTTTGATGTCGGTAAACATCGAGTCTCATCCCAGTCATCGGTAAATGGCTGGTCATTCTTTGTTCTCTTGTTAATAAAATCAAGATCCCCAGAAGTCGTCGGTAAACGTATTGTCTGGTATCTTCACAAAGATTTTGTTCCTCCCCAAGCGGAGATGCCATCGGTAAATGGCCCGGTTCCTCGATATCGGTAAATATCGAATTCCCAGTTGCAGCAGCCATCGGTAAATGGCCTTGATATCGGTAAATATCAGGTTTGCTTTGAAGCCACCATCGGTAAATGACCTTGCTTCCTCTCTACATCAATCTGTTTCCCAGCAGCCATCGGTAAATGGTCTGGCTGAAGTTGATATCGGTAAATATCAAGTTTTAACCATCGGTAAATGGTTTTGTTTTTCATCAATTATTTCCCAGCAGCCATCGGTAAATGGTCTTGCTGAAGTTGATATCGGTAAATATCAAGTTTTCCAACCATCGGTAAATGGTTTCGCTTTTCAGAAGTTTGTTTTCCCAGCAGCCATCGGTAAATGGTCTTGCTGAAGTTGATATCGGTAAATATCAAGTTCCCAACTTTCCAACCATCGGTAAATGGTTTTGCTTTTCTGAAGTTGTCATGCAGTTGTCATCGGTAAATGACGTGGGTCTTCTTGTATTATATTCAGTCGGTGCAAATTTCTACGGTTCTTTTGTATTCAATCCCTGTTTACCCTGAAAGTCTGACAGCCGTTGCTATCATCCGTTCGGGTTCCCAGCTGATTGAATAGGGGCAGCTGTAGCACCTCAAATTTGCACCTATCATTGTACATACATTTTCATATTAGGTCATAGCATATCATGGTCCATTGCATAGCATTACATTGCCTCATTTGCCTCAAGTGCAAGCAAGTCAAGAAATTAGGTCAAACTGATCAGGAGATCAGTCAACCAAGCAAGCAAGGGTGTTTCTCAAGGAGCCAAGGCCCTAGGGTTGGTCCAATTTGTTCACATGACTTGGAGGTCCATTTGAAATGTTTAACTCAAGGGTTGGATGTTCAGAAGCCATCAGTTCATGCACAGACAGTCAAAAACCCTAGAAAGTCAAAGTTGGTCAACTGTGGTTGATTTTGATAGTTTTAATGGATGGATTTGGTTTGAAAGAGCTCATTCATGTCCCAATAGGCCTCACATATCATGGCAAACAACATCATTGAAGAATTTGAGGCCAATCAGAAAATTTCCAAAAATAGAAACTGGACCTGTAATTTTAACTGCCAAAAATGGAAACTTCTTGATCCCAAACTTACATCATGATACAAGCTTCAAATGAATTTTTGCCCAACATGAAAGTTGAAGATCTTGTTCTCCCATTTCCAAAAAGTCCAAGAACTCTCAATTCCCATGCATGTTTGTCAAGATATGATCAAATCATTTTCACAAAATCTTGAACTTCAAAAGGCCATATCTCTCAAACCATTTGGCCAATTTTGGTGGGGTTTTTTCCTACAAACCACATTTCATCTCCTTTTTCAAAAAATATAAATTTCATAAGCTAAAACATTGCCAATCAAAATGGCATTTTTGAACCTAGCATGTTTGAATTTCAAGTGAAGTGGAAATTTGGAATTTTGAATTAAGCAATTTCTGTCATAATGGCCATTTGGAATTGATTTAGGACAGCATTTTTGACTTGCTGGAAGGCCCAAATTTGTGCATGGTACCATACACCCCACCACTCAAACCAAAATTGGACAATTAGCAAAATGGTTCATTTGAGCAAATCATGGTTAACACTCACTTATGCAATACTAAACAGAAGTATATAACACATCTTTCTGTCAAAAAAACCCTAGGGGCAGCCTCTTGAATACACAGAAAACTCTCTCTCTCAAAAAATCTCATTTTCCATTCTTGAACTTTTGCTGAAAAATTCAAAGAAAACTTGAGCTACCCTTGCTTGCTACATCATCTCTCATCCTATTTGAGCTGCTTCCAAGCATCAAACAACAACCGTAACAACCATTTCGAGCTCTGTTTTTCCAAGCATTCATCAATGGCAGCCATGAGTAGAAGCCATTCCAAGCACTTTGAAGCCAAGAATCTTCAACCATGCATCATGTGGGAGGCTGAAGCGCATCTGTTTTGATCTACAACTGCCAAACAACCACTGTTCACTCATTTCTTCAAAATCAAGTAAGAAATCAAATCTCTCCATTTCTAAAATCATGAACTGCATCTTGTAGATCTTTTTGCCATGAGTTTACTGAGCTTTGAATCGAAGGAAACGGTTAAGAATTGAGAGAGAAATTCGAAATTCAAATTTGATGTTCATTTATATTTTTGCATGATTTGTCCATTCTAGTTTGATTTGGGATTAATAGAGGTTGATTTATGTCTAAGCATGTTTAAATGAGCATTTTGGTATTTTGGATTTTTGGTTTTGTTAAGAAAATTGTGTTGCTGGAATTTGCTGTGATGAGCATATGATACTGAAGTTTGTTTTGCTGCATAAAATTCTAGGTATTTGTTTTAGGCATGCTGGGCATTTTATTTATACTGTAGCCATGCCGTTTCAGATATGAAGGGTAGTACATACCGCGGTACTGTAGGTTTTTTTAGGGAATAATTGCTGTTTGTTGCTACTTTTGGTTTTAATTCCTTGTTTTCATTTATTCTGCCCTGCGCACTTATAATTGGCACTGTCTGAGAGAAATATAATAATTGGCCGGTGACAGTGGGCCAGGCATTGGTACAAGTGGCCGTGGGCCCACCGGCTGGGATACTGAAATCCCATGTAGTTGGAATAATACCAGTCCACTGCGCGGCATGTGCCTTTGTTTCTTAAAGTTTTTTTTAATATTTAGTCAAGTAGCTTCTTCACTGTGCTTGTTGGCTTTTAAAGGAACACATTAATTGGTCCAATGATTTACTGCGCCAGCCTGCCATTGGTCCAGGCGCATTGACCCATTGAATGAAGCGCTGGGCTCCGTGCTTGCCATTTTTTCATTGGTCGTTTTAATTCCCACTTCGAATCCGGCTGAGGGAATTTTCCAGTCTTGCTTTTTCTCTTCACTAATTCAACTTTTATTTCATTTGTTTTAATAAACTTAGAAAATTCATAAACTGATCATTTCTTATCCAATTGAGATGGGACTTTTTGCATTGTTTTCCATTCTTCATCTAGTTTTTTATGAGTATTTTTATTTAAATTGTGCATGTGTGGAAAATTTATTTGGCTAGGGCTTTGTTCATGTAACCAATTCTTGTACCTTTTGCCAATTCAATTGTGAAATGGTCATGATTTATCCAATGGACTTGAAACTTTTTGAGCATAAACTAGACTCACTCATGTTTATTTTGATGTAAAGTTTGTGCATTTATCTTATGTGGTTTGAGAGTTGTGAATTTTTGAAGTGGGGTGTGACAACTTGTGTCACACCATGGATGTGCAACTTTCTGATTTTTGTATCCATGCCTCTTGACTTCCAATTGACCTAATTTTTTGCATGAACCTTCTCTCATTTGTCTAGTTGACTTGTGATTTTTCTTGGAATTAATTGTGTTATTTTCCATTTGTTTGAGATTTTTCTTCCCTGCCTAGTCAATTGTTGACTTTATGTGACACATCTTGCCATTTCATTTGGGAAATTCTCATACCTTATTGTATGATCATGAAATTTTGTATGAGATAACTAGGCACCTTGAGTTTTGCATTGGTGTTGATCCCATTCATTTCTCAACTGTTTTCATTTAGTTATGATTTTTTGAAGTTGACCCATGTTTGTTTGACTTCTTTGTGCATGCTTGAATTTGCTTTGACTTTATGATTTTCATTGACTGCCTTCCACTTGTCCAAATGCAATGCAATTTTACATGCTTAACATGCTAGGTGTTAGGATTGATCATGATTAATTTGGTGATTTTTGAAAATGTTTGAGTTGACTTTTGATGCAAGTCATTCTGTTGACTTCTTTGAGCTTCTGTTTGCAATGCTTTGCCTCCTTTTGTTTGTGAAATGATGATAATGCATGATTTGAATGTGAGACCATTTGAGCTTGCTTCTTAAATGTTTGAACTTGACTTTGGTTGACTTTCATTTTCTGTTTTGACTGTTATCATTTATTTTTGACCCTAGGCTTGCCCTAGTGGTCTCTTGGCTTATGTTTGAGTTCATTTGTTTCAGGATAAGCATTTGCCTCAAAGAAGTCATTGCCAATTTGATTGAGCTTGACTATATATCATGTGCTAACCTTTGTTTTGTAGGTGGTATGACCCATATGAGTGGGCCTTGTGCTTTTGCACTTCTGTCTGTTGTTAACTGTTGATTCATTTCCTTCTGATTTAAATTGTTGAACTGTACTGATTAGTTGGACTATTTCAGGTACCCTTAGTCGCTTAAGTTCTTTTGAACTTGCTTTGCTTTGCTATTTAGCAATTTGCTTTTGAGGTATAATTACTTTTTCTTCATGTAGTCTGGAGACCCGGCCTGTTATTTGGCCGGGCAAACTGTCTGAAGTCCTCCTTAAGAGGCAATGCTTGTGTGTGTTTAATTTTGTCCCAAGCAGGAAAAGTCCTTCAAGTAAGGCAATTGGTAGGTCAAAGGGATAAGCAACCTATCCCCTACTATTCAGTGAGTCTTCTCCTTGCTCCCATTACATGGTTGTAGCATTGAGATAAAAATCCCAAGATCTATCGAGTCAATAATGTGGAAAGAGCTCCATCTTTCTGAGCTCCCACACTTTCTGATATGCTCTCCCTGATCAGGGATAGAAGCAATGAGGCACACCCCTCATCTCCTTTCATCTGCTTTACCTTAGCCCCTCAATGGCAAGGTTAAGAGCACACTTCACCCCATTCCAGAGGTTTGTTTGTTGAGGTTGATATGACCCCTCGACTAAAACCTAACCCATGTTTGAGCCCCCTTGTTGGTGTGTTTACCTTATGCTGAATGTGTTTGTGTGTGCTTATGTGGTGTGATCATATCCCCTAGGTTTGTTAGACTCCGCGTAGTCTCGTTTGCATGTCAATTAAGGTAGCACGGTTCCTTCGTATAGGACTTCCTTTCTTGCTTGAGCCTTCTTTAAAACACAAACAAACACCATCCCTTCTTAAGGATACGTCAACTCCTTCTACTACAGATGAGTAAGTCTCCAAAGGTCGAGCATCAGGTAGATTGTGCAGTGACGTTGTCCACTTAAAAAACACAAACCAACAGTAATAGTTTAGCCGAACTACGGCAACTCTGATTCTCATGTTCAGATGAGATACGTAGGCACGAGATGCGATGTCTTGTCGAGTTTGACTAACCACTAACACTAATTCTCTTCTCTCGCCCTCGTTGCGATTGAGACCTCCCTTTTCTCTTGCCCTAGTTGCAATCGAGACCCCCCTTGCTTCCTGTGCAAGTTGGTTTGGTGTGGCTTGCTTCCTGTGCAAGTCATGTTTAGGATAGGCTTGCTTCCTGTGCAAGTTAGCTAGAAACCTTAACTTAGGGTTGACCTTTGCATGACAACATCTAGGCTCGAGTCGTAGTCTCCCTAGTGTTGTGTCTCCCTCTGTTATCTGGTTAGGCTAGTCCTTTGTCCCTGCGTAGGGGAACTACATCGCCCTGATCCTCATACCAGATGAAGTATGTAGGCAGGAGATTGAGCTGATCTCTCCGGGCGCTTTTTTTTTTCTTTTTGTGTGAGTTGTTTGACAGTTGCTAGGCTCGAGTGCCTGACTCCTTAGCAATTTGTTGTCTGTTTGTTTGAGTGTGTGCTTGACAGTTATAGGCTCGAGTCCCCGACTCCCTATTAACTTGTTGTGTTGTTGTGTGCTTGGAAGCCGATGTAAGTCCATCGAGTGGCATTTGGGTTCCAGTGTGTGTGTGTTTAGGTTCGGATGCTGATGTAAGTCCAGTGATTGGCATTCAGGCTCCACGTTTGCCTGTGTCTTGTTTGTTTGTGTGCGTGTCAGCCGAGCTACGAATGCTCTGATTCTTCTTCGTCCGAGAAGATACGTACGCATAGGATGCGATATCCTAGCGAGCATGTGTTGTTTTTCCCCAGTCCGAACTACTTCGACTCTGATGTCTATGTCTGATAGACTAAGTAGGCCCAGGATACGATGTCCTACCGAGTCAGTTTCAGTCAGTTTCTTTTGTCTCTTTCAGCCAGTGTGTGTGAGTTTGAGCAGCGTTTTAGCAACCATTTTCCTTCCTTTTGTGCGTGGATCCCGTAGAGTACTACGGATGCGTAGGAGTGCTAATACCTTCCCTTCGCATAACCGACTCCCGAACCCATTCTCTTTGGTCGCGAGACCATGTTCTTTCCTAGGTTTACTCTGAGCGTTTCCTTTCCCTCTTTTTGGGATAAATAACGCACGGTGGCGGCTCTGTTGTTTCTTTCCTTTCCCGCCGGTTTTTCGCGTGATGCGACAGCTTGCATAATAGATCACATGCAAGAGCTTCTCCTTGCATTGCCCTAATACTGCCCCTACTGCGTTATCACTTGCATCACACATTATCTAAAAAGGAAGAGACCAACCTGGGGCAATAACTATGGGCGCTGACACCAGCTTCTTCTTCAAGGCCTCGAAGGCTTTCCTGCATTCTTTGTCAAATAAGAACGTGGTATCTTTTACCAACAGACTAGTCAGTGGTTTGGCAATCTTGGAGAAATCTTTTATGAACCTGTGGTAGAAACCCGCATGTCCTAAGAAGCTTCAGATGCCTTTCTCATTCACCGGTGGTGGTAAATTTGCTATTACCTCCACTTTTTCTATATCCACTTCGATACCTTTGTTGGAGATCTTGTGTCCCAAGACTATTCCTTCCCGGACCATGAAGTGACATTTTTCCCAATTCAGGATCAAATTTGTTTGCTGGCATCTTTCTACACAAGTGACATGTTAGTCAAACAATTATCAAATGAAGAACAGAATACGGAAAAGTCATCCATAAATACTTCCATATGCTTTTCGAGCATGTCAGCAAAAATAGAAGTCATACACCTTTGAAAGGTGGCCGGTGCGTTACACAAGCCAAATGGAATTCTTCTATAAGCAAAAATACCATAGAGGCATGTGAATGCAGTCTTCTCTTGGTCTTCAGGGGCAACCACAATCTGGTTATACCCCGAATAACCGTCTAGGAAATAGTAGTAATCGTGTCCTGCTAACCTTTCCAGCATTTGATCAATGAATGGTAACGGGAAGTGATCCTTCCTTGTTGCCATGTTTAGCCTTCTGTAATTGATGCACACTCTCCAACCTGTAACAGTGCGGGTTGGAATCAACTCATTCTTTTCATTCTTTATTACCGTTGTGCCCCCTTTTTTTGGTACCACGTGGACTAGACTTACCCAAGAGCTATCGGAGATAGGATAGATTAGGCCCGCATCCAAGAGTTTTACAACCTCTTTGCACACCACTTCTTTCATGGCCGGGTTAAGTCTTCGTTGTGGTTGCACTACTGGTTTGTGGTCGTCTTCCATTAAGATCTTGTGCATGCAAACAATAGGGCTTATACCTTTTAAGTCCTCAATTTCCCATCCGATTGCACCCTTGTATTTTTTTAGCACTTGAATGAGTTCTGCCTCTTGGACCCTCTGTAGACTAGCATTAATGATGGCTAGACATTTTTCTTCAGTGTCTAGAAATACATACTTCAGATTTGTTGGCAACTGCTTCAGATTCACCCCTTTTTTTGGTTCTTCAGTGACATCGGATGGTGGTGGTCTTAGATCTTCCCACCGGTGTGGTCTAGATCTAATCCATTAAGGTTGTTTTTCCATCAGAGCAAGCACCTCAGATTCTTCTTCATCTTCATTACTCTCAAAAATGGACAAGCTTAAGACCCGGTTTAGTGGTGACGGGGGTCTATGCTGGTCATTTTCTTGAGCAATTACTTGGTCGATTATCTCTATAGTGTTGCTTGTGTCGATATCATCTTTGTATTGCATGGTATTCCTCACATCTATCTTTAACTCTTCATCATAGACCTTGAGGGTCATAGTTCCTTCCTCAATATCTATCATACACCGTCCTGTTTCCAAGAAAGGTCTTCCCAATATGAGAGGGATCTCCTCATCCTCTGGCATTTCCAAAATGACGAAGTTGACTGGAAAGACAAACTTGTCAATTTTTACAAGAACATATTCCACAATACCGTAGGGTCGCCTAACAGAGCGATCCGCAAACTGAAGGGTCATTCGAGTATCTTGAACAGAACCGATGCCTAATTTCTTATAGATGGACAGTGGCATCAAACTTACACTCGCTCCTAAGTCAATCAGAGCCTTCTTAAATTGCCCTGTACCTTGTTGCGAAACATTCCCTCTCTGATCTTTCCAGGAGAAGTTTGGATGATTCTTCCAACCTGGGTTGTAAGTGTTAGAGTAGGGATTATTCTGCTTCAAGAATTTAATCTCTTCAATTTGTTGGGGAGTCGCAAAGCAATAGACAGTGTGATGAGGTCCATTAAAGATTTCACAAGTACTTGCCTGAGCTGGCTGAACCTGTGCTATTTGTTGAGTACCTATATTCATAGCTTTCAACTTTTTGTCTACTTCGACAACAACAGTGTTTTCCAGACGGATTTTATTTGTCTCTAATTTTAGATCAATTATCCCGTCTGGCTGACTGGTACACCTGTCATATAGCTCTAGATGCTCGTTGGCAGCTATTGCTTCAATAATCCTCTTGATACCAGTGGCTGTTTAGAAATTTGTTGAGCCACTGGCTGCTGTATCAATCAACTATTTTGTTTTTATTTTCAGCCCATTAACGAACATCTGCATTTGTTCGGTCTGATCCATATTATGAGTGGGACACGCGACTAATATTCTTTTGAATCTTTTGTAAGTGTCTCCCAATGATTCACCATCCTTCTGTTTGAAATTCAAAATTTCATACCTTTTTCTCAGGAATACTGATGCTAGAAAATACTCATTTAAGAATGCAATTTCCATCTCCTCCCAGGAAGTGATACTACCGGCAGGGAGAGAATAGAACGATTCTTCCGCGTATTCAGCTAAAGTGAATGGGAACATTCTTAATTTTTTTGCTTCATCAGTATGACCATCAATTTTCAGGGTGGTGCTCATGGTCAGAAATCTTTGCAGGTGTTTGTTGGCATCTTCATTAACCTTTCCGGTGAAAGGTTTTCTTTCCAATTGATTGATCGTGCTAGGATGTAGTTGAAAATTCGTCACATTAACTGGTTGGTTAACAATGGTCATTCGACCACCCGATGCATTTTCACCTCCATAGTCACCCAAGAGTCTTTCCGGAGGTGGAGGAGGTCGAATTGGAGGAACTTCAGCCATCAGTTCCTTGACTTCTGAGTAATCAGAGGTACTTTCTTCTGTAGAATCCACTCTTTATTCTCTGCGTCTTCTGTGAAGGGTTCTCTCGATCTCTGCGTCAAAAAGAAATTCAGCTGAGGGTTCTCCTCGCATACACAAATTAGTAAATTATAAATGACAGAAAACTAATTTTGTTGCAGAGCATAAATTTAATTGAAACAAAATTTTGTGAATAAAAAGAACAGATATATGTTTTAGCCAAAATTTGCCAAAGGGGGAGTTTGTTGATTCTAAGTGTTGGCAGCGATTTTGGTAAAACAAAGAGTGTTCACAAGATGTTATGTGTGATGTCTTAACATGAGATATCCTATGTACCCGCTGGAGTTCAAGAACATGATAATGTAGGATTGTTTCAGAATGTCATACACAAGGTCATGGCATCTGATATGTGTGTACCTGCTGGAGTTTAAATGACAGACATGTTCATGCAGGATTGTTTCAGTATGTCATACACAATGTCATGGCATCTGATATGGTTGTACCTGCTGGAAGTTATAAAAGGAATTATGGAATCATGCAGGATTTTTCCAGGATGTCAAACCCGATGTCATGACATCCTGTACACAGAACATTCAGTATGAATGTCTGGTGTTTTGTGATTGCACAATTAATGGCAATCTATGTATGATTGAAGATCTGATTTACAGGCGCATTCAGTCATTGATTACAACCTGATTTACTTATTTTCCAAAGAGATCTAACCAACTGTCATAAGAAGATTTGATTGGAAAATAGATTTAGGGTTTTCAAGATGTCCAAGCCCAGCTGAAAGCTTCTATAAAAAGGGACTTAGAAAACCTATTTTACAACACAACCAATATTGAGCGAAATACAGAGAGAGAGAGAGCTAGGGTTTGTGTCTGTTTAGTCGTAAGACTTGTAAGCCATTCAAGTCATCTTTTGATGATTGAATTGGACTGATTTGTGGTTGTAATTTGTCACTCTAAAGCTGTTAAGCAAGAGTGTGTGTCTACTTGATCAAAGCTGTTAAGCAAGATCAAGTGTGTGTCTTCTTGATCAAAGTTGTGAAGCAAGATCAAGAGTGTGTCTTCTTGATCAAAGTTGTGAAGCAAGATCAAGAGTGTGTCTTCTTGATTGAAACTGTGAAGTAAAATCAAGAGTGTGTTATTGAAAAGTGTTTTCTTTTCTCAAGGGATTGTTGTTTAAGATCACAGGTGTGATTGTAGGGAAGTGAGCGGGTTCTCATATCTAAGAGTGCTTAGGTAGAAATTACACGGTTAGATATTAGGTGAGAAAGACTGTAACTTGTTGAAGTGTACAGAGAGTCTTTGAACTGATTCTATTTTAGTGAATTTCCTTCCTGGCTTGGTAGCCCCCAGATGTAGGTGAGTTGGACCGAACTGGGTTAACAATTGCTTGTGTCTCTTGCAATACTATTCTCTATCTTTTTCTGTTTGCATTATTCAGATATTAGTGTCGTGACATTACCTTCGACATCTCATATCTGATACCAGAATTTCAATTGGTATCAGAGCAGGCATCCTGCTCTGGTTCTGGGTGAGATCTAGGGAGAATACTTTCTGGTACAATGGAGAGAGATGGAGGATTTGTTCACAGGCCACCAATATTGGATGGTTCTAACTATGACTATTGGAAACCTCGAATGGTAGCCTTTCTAAAATCTCTTGATAACAAGGCTTGGAAGGTTGTGTTAACAGGCTGAGTGCATCCTGTATTTAATAAAGACGGAGAAGCCAATACTAAGAAGAATCCTGAAGAACAATGGTCCAAGGAGGAGGATGACTTAGCCATTGGGAACTCCAAAGCATTGAATGCCATCTTCAATGGTGTTGACAAGAATATTTTCAGGTAGGTAAACCACTGTGAAGTGGCTAAAGATGCTTGGAACATCCTCAAGACCACTCTGTAGCATCTCAAATTTGCACCTCCCATTTGTATATACATTTTCATTTTAGGTCATAAACATTGCATTGTTCATTGCATAGTTCACCAAGTCATCAGGCAGGACTGGTCAGGAGATTCAACTGTGCAAGCAAGCAAGTGCATTTTCTATGGAATCAAAGCCCTAGGGTTGGTACAATGAGTTCATGTAACCCAAGGATCATTTTGAAGTGGTTTGGCCAAGAGTTGAAGGCTCAGAGCTCATCGGTCCATGTGCAAATCATCTGAAACCCTAAAAAGTCAACAGAAGTCAACTGTCAGTCCAACCATGGATTTGGAGGTGGGAGATGGTTAGAGATGCCTAATTCATGTGGGAACAAGTCTCATTTGACATTTCAAACATCAACATTGAAGAATTTGAAGTCAGATCAAAACTTGCCCAAAATAGCAGGTGACCTGTAATTTGAATTTGCCAAAAATGGAAAGGTTTTCAACTCAAGATTACATCATCAAGAAGGCTTCAAATGAAATTTTGTCCAACATGAAAGTTGAAGATATTTCTCTCCCATTTCCAAAAAGCCAAAGATCATGGATTTCTCATGTGTGGTTAAGGAGATGTGATCAAAACTTGGCCAAGGATGCATTGAACTTCAAATAAGCATAACTTTCAAACCAAAACTCCAAATGGGATGGCTCTTTTTGCATTGTTCTTATTTTGGCTTCTAGTTTCCAAATCTTGCATTACATGACATGCATTATCATCATATGAACATTGGCCATTTCACTTGATTTTTGGAGGGAAAATTGAAGTTTGAATTTGGTGCATTATTTGAACATTCCATCATTGCATTTAGCTCCAAAACAGAATTTTGAGTGAATTTGAAGGCAAGCTCGTGCACTGTTCACCATGCATTTCATGCATAGGGTGAAAATCACAATTTTGCACTTACACTCCAAATTGCTAATTACACTTACCATTGGCCAAAGCATGATTAAAAGGGTGATTAGCATGGCATATAAAAAGAAAACCCTAACTGTTTTCAGGATAACAATAATCACTTTTTCAGATCTAGATCTAGAACTCTCAAATTTTCTCTCAAATATTTCTTGCATTTTCTTCACGTTGAATCCATTTCTATTGCTTGATCCTTGTTTATGAAGTGTTCCTGAGTAGTTTTCCACGTGGAAGCTAGAGGATTGGTGCTGTATGGAAGCATGCTCGAAGCTTTGAATGTCAATGGTGATTTCAGATTTTGGTGAATGCAAGAGCAATTGAGCTTCAACCTTCCTTCCAATCACCTCCATAATCATTGTAGAGGAACTGTAAAGCATTGCTAAGGCCTGTAGCACGCGAAATCCAGTTCTGCACTTCAAGAGGTCACAATTCGATTCTCTTATTTTTGAAATTCATTATGATATTGTTGAAGATCTTTGCATGCTGATGAATTTGAGCTTTGAATTATGAAAATCCATGTTGTTTTGAGTGAGATACGATTGATTAAATTCTTGATGATGGACTTTTGATTTCTTCGATCCATGCGTGTTTTGATGTTTTTACATGAAATAATTATGGATCCTTGATGTATATGACATGCTGATTCGGATGCTATGCTTGATTGAGATTTCCGGACACTTTGAATTTTTCTGGAAAATTTGGATGAAGATCTTCATGATCTTCATCGTGTTCTTCATGTGTTCTTCATTACCTGCGAATTTTCTTGCAATGTTCATGCGTTTCCAGATTAGCCACGACCTTGCTTCTATTTTTCTACGAATTTTGAATTTAGCTACGAATTTGGTTGGGGCGCTAGGGTTTAGTACAAAACGCACCGTTTTGAGTGAGGCGCCAATTTTGAAAATGAACATGGATCGAATCCAGGCGATGGCAATTTTTCAAATGCTTCATTATTTTTCTCATTTCCCTCCATGTATTCATACCATGCTTCATATGTCATTTTTTTATTTTTTCTTCATCTTACAAAATTCATATCTAATTGAATATTGATCTAAAAATGATGAGGTTTTTTGCATCATGATCCTGATTCTGTCTACTTGTTTTTGATCATTTTTCCATAAATTGTGCTTGGCCTGGAAATTATTTTGTCTAAGGAGTTTGAACATGTGTCCATTCTTGACATTGCCTTGCCATATCATTTGTGAAATGCTTGATTCTTGTCCAATGAATCTGAAATTTTAAATGTTGAAACTAGACACGTTTCTTGAAATCATGGTGTTGATTTGGTATTTTTATCATGTGTCATTGCTGTTTTATGATCATGTTAAGGTAGGTGTGACAATTTGTGTCACACCTTTGCTTGTTCATCTTATGTGATGTGTTTGCCATGCCAAATGATATCCAATTGCCTTGATTTTTTGTATGATACTTGATATGGATGTTGTGATTGCTCATGATATTTATTGGAATTTTTGAGATCATTTCTGATTTAATTGAGATTTTTCATTCAGGATGGTCACATTCGAGCTTTTAAATAGCCTTGAACTTCATTTGATTGTGAAATGCTTGTGGATTATCCAATGAATGTGAAATTTTGCACACTATTTCTAGACATGTTGAATGTTGTTTTGGCTTTGGTTTGAGGTTTTTACCATGATTCATCTCTGTTTTATGCCTATGCTAAGTTGGTGTGACAATTTGTGTCACACATGAGCTTGTTGTGCTTGCCTTGACTTATGCTACATGATTACCATGCCTAATGATGTCCAATGCCTCTAATTTTTTGTGTGATGATCATGTTGTATGTTTTGTTTACTCATGAATTTTGCCAAGATTATTTGAATCATTTTTGATTTAATGTGCATTTATTGCTTCTGATGTCACAATGTGGTCACAATTTGCATACCTTGCCATGTTTGATTCATGAAATGATTTTGGTTAATGATATTGATATGGGACCTTTTGAGTTGTGTTCTTGATTGAATGAAGTTGATTCATGTTAAATTTCATGTTCTGTTTTGGATTTTTTCTCCATCTTTGACCCTAGGCCTTGACCTAGTGGTTTGTGACTCACAATTGAGCTTTGATTTCAAGTTTACACGTCCAAGTCCATAGTTGATGATGCTTCCTCACTTGAGCATTGATGTTTGTTCTAGATGTTGGCTAACCTTGAGTTGTTTTGTAGGCTTTGAGACCAAGTGGCTTAATAGCTCGTGCCTTGCTCACTGTTGCATTGCTTGCTTATCTGTCTGATTGTGTGATTGACTGTCTATTTGTTTGTTTGACTTGTATACTGATTGGGTTAGATTTTTTTCAGGTACATAAGTTGCTTTGAGTTCTTTTGAACTTGCTTTGCTAGCTTGTGGGTTGCTTAACCTAGGTATAACTCTCTGACTTCATGTAGTCTGGAAGACCTGTCTTGTTATGTGGGCAAGCACCTGTCTGAAGTCCTCCTTAAGAGGCAATGCTTGTGTTCGTTTATCTTTGTGCTAAGCAGGAAAAGACCTTTTATGAGGCAATTGGCAGATAAAAGAGACGTGTAATCCATCTCCTGCTATTCAGTGTGTCATTCACTTTGCTCACACACCTTGTGTTGATGCATTGTGGATACTAACCCAAGATCTTTGTTGTGTCAGTCATATGTGGAGAAGAGTTCCTACTTTCTGAACTCCCACGCTTTCTATTTGAGTCAAGCTCTCCCAGGCCAGGGATAAGAGCTGTGAGGTCTTACCCTCACTTCCTATTTCATCTGCTTCACCCTAACTCTCAATGTTATGGTTAAAAGCTATTAACACCCCATTCCAGTTGGCTTGCTTTTGCAGCCTAGCCTTGTATGAGCCCCAATTGCTTGCATATAGTGTGTGTGATTGTTTATTGTGCTTGTGTTTGTTTGACTGTGCTGTTTAGGATAGCTGTGCAAGTTAGATTGAAACTTCAACCTAGGGCCATTGTGGATTACATGATAACTATTAGGCTCGAGTCAGGCTCCCTTCTAGTTTGTCATTTCCCAGTCTCTGGTTAGGTTAGAAGTTCTTTCCTTGCGTAGGGGAACTACGTCGCCCTGATCCTCATACCAGATAAGGTACGTAGGCAGGAGATGAGTTGATCTCTCCGGGCGCCCTTTTTCCTTTACAACCCCTCTTATGTGTGTGTTGGAGTCTGACGTAAGTCCAGCGATTGGCAGTTGGTTTCCTGTGTCTTGTTTGCTTGTTGGAGTCTGACGTAAGTCCAGCGATTGACAGTTGGTTTCTTGTGTGTGTTTGTTGGTTCGGAGTCTGATGTAAGTCCAGCGATTGGCATTCGGTTTCCAGGTTTGCCTGTTTGTGTGGAGTCTGACGTAAGTCCAGCGATTGGCAGTCGGTTTCCTGTTTGTGTTTTGTTTGGCGTGCGTTAGCCGAGCTACGAGTGCTCTGATTCTTCTCTGGTTAGAGAAGATACGTATGCATAGGATGCGACATCCTAGCGAGCACGTTTCCCCCGTCCCGAACTACGTCGACTCTGATGTCTGTTCTTGACAGACTACGTAGGCCCAGGATGCGATATCCTGCCGAGTTAGTTTCTGTTGTCTTTCTGTGTTCCGTCCAGCCTTGTGTGCAGTTTGTGATCAGTTTTTAGCAACCTTATCCTTTCTTTTGTGCGTGGATCCCGTCGAGTACGACGGATGCGTAGGGGTGCTAATACCTTCCCTTCGCATAACCGACTCCCGATCCCATCTCTCTCTGGTCGCGAGACCATGTCTTTTCCAGGTTTACTTCGAGCGTTTCCTTTCCCTCTTTTGGGATAAATAACGCACGGTGGCGGCTCTGTTGTTTCGTTTTCCCGCCGGTTTTTCGCGTAATGCGACAGCTGGCGACTCCACTAGGGAACTAAGAAGTTGACCTCTTGCTGGTCTATCTTCCCTAAGCGAGTCTCTCCTAGCGCTCTCTAGGATAGGGTTTGGTTGCTTTTGCTGTTTCATTTATTGCATTCATTTATTTATTGTCTGCATTTATGTTTGCATTTATTGTTTGCATTTATGTTTGCATTCATCCGTTCATCTGGCTGTGCTGTGTTGTCTCTCTGTTGGGGTGGGAGTTACATGAGGTAAAAGGCCCAATACCCAGGCTATGAGTGAAATCTAGGACGCCTAGGAATAGAGTGATTCATGGGAAGCGGGTGGTATTGCGCCACTTAACGAAACTTGATATCACGAGCAGTTCAGACTCTGATGGGGTATTATCGTTACATACTTCGGGTGTGTATATGATGATATTCTATGAAAGGGTTATTTATGCTGCGTTTCTCTCGACCTTACCCTGGCCTAGATGACACCCGTGAGTGGGGAGGGAATGATCATTATTACAGGTACAGTTGGTGACTTGTCGGTGACTTGTTGGTGACTTGTGATCCTGTTGGTGACTTGGTTCAGAAGTGTTGAGGTCTCAGATGATTTTTGGGGTCTCAGATGATTTGTGGTTCCGAGTTCAAGCCGAAGCTTTGATCCTGTGCCCCGAGACACACAGCCAGCCAGTCTTGTCAGCATCATTTGCATCATAGCATGTTTATTTTCAAAAAAAAATACGCACTAAAAAAGAATTGAAAAAATGAAAAAAGAAAGAAAAAAAGCTAATCTCTGCATGCATATCATTTCTCAGGTTCATTCAGGAGTTCAATTCATTGATAGAGATGGCAACTGGTCCAGAGTTGAAGCGGAAGACTTGTTCCTACAGTTTTCATCGTGAGCCTTTGACGCCTTTGATAGAGTTGAGCAACTTTGTGACCGGTGGTAACCAGAAGATGTTTGCTGATCAGTATTGGAATTTGTTGACACTGTTGAGGACGGTGGTAGATCCAGTGCCGTTGCAGACTCTTCTACAGTTCTATGATCCAGAGCTTCGTTGCTTCACTTTCCAGGACTATTAGTTAGCGCCCACTCTTGAAGAGTATTCCATTCTGTTGAATGTCCTGATCTGGTATCAGATTCCTTTCTTGGATGTTCCAAAGGAGGTTGATTTCAGAGTTGTTGCCAGAGCTCTCCATTTGGGGATCAAAGAAGTTAGTGATAATTGGAAGTCCAGTGGGGATGTGGTAGGGTTGCCTTTGAAGTTCCTGTTGAGGATTGCTAGAGAAGAAGCAAAGAAGGGGAATTGGGAAGCTTTTCATGGTCAGTTGGCCATCATGATCTATGGGATTGTCTTGTTCCCGAGTATGCCCAACTTTGTGGACTACGCTGCAGTCACTATCTTCCTTGGAGGAAACCCGGTTCCTACCTTGTTAGCTGACACTTACTATGCTATTCACAGTAGGCATGGTAAGGGTGGAGCTATCAGATGCAGTCTCCCACTTTTGCTCAGATGGTTCTTGTCTCTCCTGCCAGTCAGTGGACCTTTTGTGGATGCTCAGAGCACTCACAAGTGGACTCAGAGGGTTATGTCTCTTACCTCATATGATATCAGATGGCAATCTTACCGGATGGATGTGCGTAATGTCATTATGAGCTGTGGAGAGTTTCGTAATGTGCCACTTGTAGGGACCAAGGGTTGCATCAATTATAATCCGGTTCTTTCTCTTCGCCAGTTGGGGTTCGTGATGAATGGAAGACCGCTTGACGCTGAGATAGCTGAGAGTGTGTATTTTGAGAAGCGAAGTGACCCTGTTAGATTGGAGCGAGTAGGAAGAGCTTGGAAGACCATTGGTGTCAAGGATGGAGCTGTCCTAGGGAAGAACTTTGTTGTTGCTATGCCTGACTACACTGAATGGGTCAAGAAGAGAGTGGAAACTTTGTTGTTGCCCTATGATAGGATGAAGCCTTTGCAAGTGCAACCACCTTTGATCCTTGCTGAGAGTGTACCTGCTGAGCAGTACAAGCAAGCCTTGATGGAGAATCGCCGGTTGAAAGAGAAGGAGCAAGATACCCAGATGGAGTTGTACAAAGCCAAAGCTGATAAGTTGAACTTGGCTCATCAACTCAGAGACATGCAGGGTGTAAATGCTAGTGGAGTAAAGAGCAAGAAGAGATCCTATGAAGAGATGGAGAACTTGTTGAATGCAGAACACCGGGAGTGCTTGAGGTTGCAGAGAGTTGAAGCCAGTTATCAGAAGAAGATAAGAGACCTGGAGGAGCAACTCAGAGACAAAGACATCCAACTGAAGAAGGAAGTTGACTTGAGACATGCATCAGAGAGCCAGCTTGGAGGAGAAGTTGTGAAGCTCAGAAGACAATTGAAGGAGAAGCTCACTCCCTTGCCAGAATGCTCAGAGTGCGACCTGTTGATAGACCAGTGCCGCTACCTGAAGACGCTCATTCCTGGAAGCCATTTGCCTTAGCTTATATCTCTGTTGTTTATGTTATGAATCACCTCCAGACTTGTTGGATGGGATTCATTGTTGTACTTTGACTCATTTGGATCTTTGTTGACTTTGTTGTATGATCCCTGTTGCTCATATCTATAGATGAGGTTGTTGATGTTTCACCTGGTGCTCAGTTATCTTGTGTTGCTTCCTTGTTGTGTATTGCAGGTTGCCATTTCTTGAGGATGAATCAGGCTCTTGAATATCTGAGGAATGAACATATCATGTGCATCATACGCATCATTAGCATCATACACATATCATTTTGCATTATAGGTGTTCTTGCTCGTGACTTTTCACTCTGGTTCCTGTGTTAGGCAGGATAGCTGATCAACGACCGCATCGTTACTCAACCAGACTAAATCATCAGAGGAACATGGACCAGGTTCAAGCAGAATTGGCTGAGATGAGGGCTAACATGGCCCAATTCATGACTATGATGCAAGGGGTTGTTCAAGGGCAAGAGGAGTTGCGTGCCTTAGCCCAGAGACAGGAAGCTGTGATTCCGCCGTCCAACCGTGCTTCACCAGTGGGTGTACCCGTTCATGAGAATGTTGCTGCTGCTCCCGTTAATGACTACGCTGCAGGGGATGAATTGAGGGGTATCAGAATCAACGGACAACCTCTTGCTGCAGAGACTGTTAATGCCAGAGCTACCCGGGCTCCGATTCGCCAACCTGCTCCGCTTGTTGATAGACAGGAGGACATGTTCACATTGCTTAGTGAAGACGACGATGTTGGAAGAGTTGAAGAGAGGGACCGTAAAGTTGATGCCCTTGCTGAAAAGATCAGAGCTATGGAATGTCAGAACTCCCTGGGTTTTGATGTTACAAATATGGGTCTGGTGGAAGGGTTGAGAATCCCTTACAAATTCAAAGCACCCTCATTCGATAAATACAACGATACTTCTTGTCCTCGCACCCATGTGCAGGCCTACTACAGGAAGATCTCTGCTTACACAGATGATGAGAAAATGTGGATGTACTTTTTCCAGGACAGCTTGCCTGGGGCTTCCTTGGATTGGTACATGGAACTGAAGAGAGATTCTATCCGATGCTGGAGAGATCTGGGTGAGGCCTTCTTGAGGCAATATAAACATAACATGGACATGGCGCCGAGCCGGACTCAGTTGCAGAGTCTTTGTCAAAAATCTGGTGAAAGCTTCAAGGAGTACGCCCAGAGGTGGCGTGAATTGGCTGCAAGAGTACAACCCCCTATGCTGGAGAGGGAGTTGACTGACATGTTTATTGGTACTTTACAAGGTGTATTCATGGACCGGATGGGAAGTTGCCCATTCGGTAGTTTCTCAGATGTTGTTATTTGTGGTGAAAGGATAGAGAGTCTAATTAAAGCTGGAAAGATTCAGGATGTGGGTTCTTCGTCTTCCAAGAAACCATTCGCTGGGGCACCTCGCAGGAGAGAGGGGGAAACCAATGCTGTGCAACATCGAAGGAATACAAACAGAAACCAATACCGCCAGGTTGCTGCTGTAACCATTCTGGCACCTCAGCCTCGTCAACAACAACAACAGAGAGTTCAACAACAGCCACAACAACAACAACAACATCAACGTCCTTATCAGCCTAGACAGAGGATGCCTGATTGACGTTTTGATCCGTTACCGATGACCTATGCTGAGTTGCTGCCTGAGTTGCTCAGATTGGGACTCGTAGAGTTGCGTACAATGGCTTCGTTGACAAAGATACCACCTGGGTATGATGCCAACGTGCGTTGTGACTTCGACTCTGGTGCACCGGGGCACCACATTGAGAACTGCAGGGCTTTTCATCATAAGGTCCAGGACCTAATTGACGCTAAAACTATCAATTTTGCTCTTGTGCCGAATGTTGTGAACAACCCTATGCCGCAGCATGATGCACACAGAGTGAACAATGTTGAAGATAGAGAAGCTGAGGACTTGATGGTCAGTGTTGAGGATGTTCAGACCTCATTGTTTGTTGTGAAGGACCGTCTATTGAAAGGGGGCGTATTCCCGGGCTGTGGTCATGATTGTGAAGAATGTGCTGGTTCAGAAAATGGTTGCATACAATTGAGGGCTGGTATTCAGAATCTGATCGATGAGGGCTGTTTACAGTTTGCTCAGGCTGCTAGATATTGTGGGGTGGTGTCAACCGTCACCATTTATTTTAAACTGTTCGAGGGACGTGGCCAGAGGGTTGTTAGTGCGCCTATAACTAGTGGTACTCCTGTTACCATTTCTGCTCCTGTAACCGTCAGTACTCCAACTACCATTGTTGCTTCGGGTAGAAGGCCTGTTGAGAATAGTAGGGCTGTGCCGTGGAAGTATGACAATGCTTATCGCAGCAACAGAAGAGCTGAGAGTCAGATAAGGCCAGTGAATCAGTCTCCTGTGACGATTGGATTGCCGAGTAGGGCTCCTGTGGTTGCGAGTCCAGTTGTGGACAATGTTGGGGGACCCGGAGGTTTTACCAGAAGTGGTCGCTTGTTTGCTCCGCAACCTTTGAGAGATAAGAACGCTGAGGCTCTCGCCAAAGCTAAGGGTAAACAGGCTGTGGTTGATGAAGAACCAGCTCAGAAGGAGGCGCCTGAGGGTTCGTTTGAGAAAGACATGGAGGAGTTTATGAAAATTATCAAGAAGAGTGACTACAAGATTGTAGATCAGCTGAATCAGACTCCGTCCAAGATTTCTATCCTCTCATTGCTTCTATGCTCTGAGGCACACCGTAATGCCTTATTGAAGATGCTGAATCTGGCTTACGTGCCTCAAGAGATCTCTGTCAACCAGTTGGAGGGTGTGATTGCTAATGTAAGCACCAGGCATGGTGTGGGGTTGACAGACTTGGACTTGATGCCTGAAGGACGTAACCATAACAAGGCCTTGCATATCACCATGGAGTGCAAGGGCGCAGTGTTGTCTCACGTATTGGTAGACACTGGCTCGTCATTGAATGTGCTGCCTAAGAAGATTCTGGGTAAGATTGATGTTGAAGAGGTTGTCCTCACTCCGAGTGATCTGATTGTGCGTGCATTTGATGGATCCAAACGGTCCGTTTTTGGTGAAGTCACATTGCCGGTGAAGATTGGCCCGGAGGTATTCGATATCATCTTCTATGTGATGGACATCCAGCCCGCATACAGTTGTTTATTGGGGCGTCCTTGGATTCACGCAGCTGGGGCAGTTTCGTCGACTCTCCATCAGAAGTTGAAGTATGTCTGGAACGGTCAGATTGTGACCGTGTGTGGTGAAGAAGATATTCTGGTGAGTCACCTATCCTCTTTCAAGTATGTAGAGGTGGATGGCGAGATCCATGAATCCTTATGCCAGGCATTCGAGACTGTTGCTCTTGAGAGGGTGGCTTTTGCTGAGAAGAAGAAGCCAAGTGCCTCAATAGCATCGTATAAGCAGGCGGTAGAGGTTGTCAACTCTGGTAAAGTAGAAGGCTGGGGCAAGATGGTGGATTTGCCTGTCAAAGAAGATAAGTTTGGTATTGGTTATCAATCCTTGCAGGCGGAGCAAGATGTGCAGACAGGTCCGAGTACCTTTACCAGCGCTGGGCTGATGAATCACGGTGACGTCTTTGCAGCCAGTAGTGAAGACAGTGATAGTGATTGTGATCTGGACAACTGGGTTCGCCCGTGTGCACCAGGAGAGTTGATCAACAACTGGACGGCAGAAGATGTGGTCCAAGTTACTCTTCAAACAGAGTAATTTTCTTTTGTTTTTCATTTTGCACAAAACCCTACGTTCTGCCCAAGGCGTAGTGGTTCATTGTAGGGCCTCATCATGTTTTTCAATGATATCATTAATAAAGGACGTTTTGCAAACAATTTTGTGATCCCTGTCTTTCTATTTTTGTTTTCATTTTTCAAAAATAAAAATGGCAATGTTTTTGTTTTTTGTGACTTTCTTGAACTCTTTTTCTAAAATAAAGCATTAAACATGCAGAAGTGATCTCACGGAATCCACTATGAACATTTCTATTATGGCTCAGTATGATTTCAATAATCCCATCTACCAAGCTGAAGAGGAGAGTGAGGAAGACTGTGAACTCCCCAAAGAATTGGTCAGATTGTTGAAGCAAGAGGAAAGGGTCATCCAACCTCATCAGGAGGAGTTGGAGAGTATTAATCTTAATACTGAGGATGCCAGAAAAGATATTAAGATCGGGGCTGCTTTGAAGGAAGATGTCAAGAGCAGGTTGATTGAGATGCTGAGAGAATATGTGGAGATATTCGCCTGGTCGTATCAAGATATGCCTGGGTTGGATACCGATATTGTGGTGCATAGACTACCTCTCAGAGAAGAGTGTCCTTCAGTCAAGCAGAAGCTTCGGAGAACTAGTCCTGATATGGCTGTTAAGATCAAGGAAGAAGTTCAGAAGCAGTTGGATGCGGGTTTTCTGTCAGTGACGACTTATCCCCCGTGGGTGGCCAACATTGTTCCCGTGCCGAAGAAGGACGGTAAAGTCAGAATGTGTGTCGATTACCGGGATTTGAACAGAGCGAGTCCGAAAGATGATTTCCCATTACCTCACATTGATGTATTGGTTGATAATACGGCTCAATCCTCGGTTTTCTCTTTCATGGACGG
Organism: Lathyrus oleraceus; assembly: GCF_024323335.1. NCBI lineage: Eukaryota > Viridiplantae > Streptophyta > Magnoliopsida > Fabales > Fabaceae > Lathyrus > Lathyrus oleraceus. The sequence continues at coordinate 441,523,785 of NC_066584.1, read as the reverse complement.
TTTCTCTGGCTACAATCAGATTAAGATGGCGCCAGAGGACATGGAAAAGACGACATTCATTACACCTTGGGGCACGTTCTGCTATAAGGTGATGCCATTTGGGCTGAAGAATGCCGGTGCTACCTATCAGAGGGCTATGACGAGTCTCTTTCATGACATGATGCACAAAGAGATTGAAGTGTACGTGGATGATATGATTGCGAAGTCGCAGACAGAAGAGGAGCACCTGGTAAATTTGCAGAAGTTGTTTGATCGGCTGAGAAAATTCAAACTGAGGCTGAACCCGAACAAGTGTACGTTTGGGGTGCGATCCGGGAAGTTGTTAGGTTTCATTGTCAGCGAGAAAGGGATTGAGGTTGATCCAGCAAAAGTCAAAGCTATTCAAGAGATGCCTGAACCGAAAACAGAAAAGCAGGTTCGTGGGTTTTTAGGGAGATTGAACTACATTGCAAGGTTTGTATCTCACCTAACTAACTGCCACGTGTGAACCGATATTCAAATTGCTAAGAAAGAATCAAGCAATCAGGTGGAATGATGACTGTCAGAAAGCTTTTGACAAGATAAAAGAGTATTTGCAGAAGCCTCCAATCCTTATTCCTCCCGTTCTTGGGAGACCACTAATAATGTACCTTTCAGTGACTGAGAACTCGATGGGGTGTGTATTGGGACAGCATGACGAGTCTGGTCGAAAAGAGCATGCCATATACTACCTTAGCAAAAAGTTTACCGACTCTGAAATCAAATATTCACAGCTTGAGAAAACTTGCTGTGCTTTGGCCTGGGCTGCTCGCCGACTGAGACAGTATATGTTGAACCATACTACCTTATTGATTTCTAAGATGGATCCAGTGAAATACATCTTTGAGAAGCCGGCTCTCACCGGACGTGTTGCCCGTTGGCAGATGATTCTAACAGAGTATGATATCCAGTACACGTCGCAGAAGGCCATCAAAGGTAGTATTCTGTCAGACTACCTTGCCGAGCAACCGATTGATGATTATCAACCAATGATGTTTGAATTCCCTGATGAAGACATCATGTATCTGAAGATGAAAGATTGTGAAGAACCTCTTGTCGAGGAAGGACCGGATCCTGATGACAAGTGGACATTGATGTTTGATGGGGCTGTGAATGTGAACGGTAACGGTGTTGGGGCAGTGGTTATCAATCCAAAAGGTGCTCATATACCTTTTTCTGCCAGACTGACTTTCGACGTCACCAACAACGAGGCTGAGTATGAGGCTTGTATCATGGGGATAGAAGAAGCCATCGATCTGAGGATCAAAACGCTTGACATTTATGGAGATTCTGCTCTAGTGATCAACCAGGTCAATGGAGATTGGAATACTAATCAGCCGTATTTGATTCCTTACAGAGATTACACCAGAAGAATACTGACGTTCTTCAAGAAGGTGAAGCTGTATCATGTCCCCCGGGATGAAAATCAGATGGCTGATGCCTTGGCTACTTTGTCTTCTATGATCAAAGTTCATTGGTGGAATCATGTGCCAAATGTTGCGGTGAATCGACTCGAGAGGCCTGCGTATGTGTTTGCAGCCGAGTCTGTTGTTGATGAGAAGCCGTAGTACTATGATATCAAGAACTTCCTCAAGAGCCAGGAGTATCCTGAAGGTGCGTCAAAGAATGACAAGAAAACCCTGAGAAGGCTAGCTGGAAGCTTTTATTTGAATCAGGATGGTGTGCTGTACAAGAGGAACTTTGACATGGTTCTGCTCAGATGCGTGGATAGACACGAAGCAGACATGTTGATGCAAGAAGTGCATGAGGGTTCGTTTGGTACTCATGCTGGTGGTCATGCAATGTCCAAGAAATTGTTGAGAGCCGGTTATTACTGGATGACTATGGAATCCGATTGTTTCAAATACGCTCGGAAATGCCATAAGTGTCAAATCTATGCTGATAAGGTGCATGTACCACCAAGCCCTCTGAATGTCATGAATTCGCCTTGGCCGTTCGCGATGTGGGACATTGATATGATTGGGAAGATTGAGCCTACTGGTTCGAATGGACATCGCTTCATCTTGGTTGCGATTGACTACTTCACCAAGTGGGTGGAAGCAGCTTCCTATGCTAACGTCACCAAACAAGTGGTTGCCCGGTTCATTAAGAAGGAAATCATCTGTCGTTATGGAGTTCCTGAACGAATCATCACTGATAATGGTTCGAATCTTAATAACAAGATGATGAAAGAACTTTGTAGAGATTTCAAGATTGAACATCACAATTCTTCTCCTTATAGACCGAAGATGAATGGTGTTGTAGAGGCGGCAAACAAGAATATCAAGAAGATTGTGCAGAAGATGGTCGTGACGTACAAGGATTGGCATGAGATGCTGCCTTTCGCTTTGCATGGGTACCGTACTTCAGTACGTACGTCGACCGGGGCAACCCCTTACTCCCTTGTGTATGGTATGGAAGCTGTCCTACCAGTTGAAGTGGAGATTCCTTCTCTGAGAGTCTTGTTAGATGTCAAGCTTGATGAAGCTGAGTGGATTCGAACAAGGTTTAACGAGTTGAGCCTTATCGAAGAGAGACGTTTAGCAGCTATGTGCCATGGGCAGTTGTATCAGAGAAGGATGAAGAGAGCCTTTGATCAGAAAGTGCGTCCTCGAAGCTATCAGACTGGTGATTTAGTTTTGAAGAGGATCCTTCCTCCCGGTACAGATAACAGGGGCAAGTGGACTCCTAATTATGAAGGTCCATATGTTGTGAAGAAGGTTTTCTCCGGTGGAGCCTTGATGCTTACAACTATGGATGGTGAAGATTTCTCGTCCCCTGTTAACTCAGATGTAGTCAAAAAATACTTCGCGTAAATTGACCCGCTGGACAAAAAGAATAAAAGAGTCCAGGCAAAAAAGGGGCATCCCGGCGAACCAAAAAAAAAAAAAAAAGAGAAAGGTTCGGGCAAAAGTTAGGGATAAAGAATGAAAAGAATTTGTACACCCGGTAAGTCGAAAACCCGCAAGGGCGGCTTAGGCAAAAATGGGTATCCCGGTGGATTGAAAACCCGAAAGGGCGATCCAGGAAAAAGAGGGATTAAAGCGAAGACTACAGTCTGAGTTACCTGTACTTCATCGCACTTCATGGTCTACCATCTCGAAGGATGTGATCGGTCCAATCATTCTTCTTAGAAAGCAAGGAAGTTGGGAGGAAAACTGATAATCTGTGAGTTATAACAGAATTGGGAAAAAGTGGATGCCGTGTTCACATTGCCATTAGGATAGATTTTTCCTTTTGTGCGCAATTACCTCTTTCTAGGAATTGCTTCCCGATGTATTCGCCTTTTCAGGCCCATTTTCAATCAATAAAAAGTCGTTATTCGGATAAATTGCTCTCTTGTTTTTATTTTTACTGTTTTGTTTGCAAAAACGTCCGAATTTTTGATAAACATTGCATATAAAAACATGAAGGTTAAACAATAATGTGCAGGAAGATAAAACATTTGAAAATCATTTTGAATGTTGAGGACACTTGAGCGTATCTTGTCCATGCAATTCCCTGGTGCATGTATGTAGTGTTGTTTTGCAGGTTATTACCTTTGATTCCTGGCTGAAGCAGTTAAGCCATGGTTGATTCCTCAGCAGTGTGAGAGGATGGGGATGTTCCCCAGCAGATGGAGCAAGTTCGAGACTTGTCTCTCCAGCATACATTCAAGATCAGGAATTCCCCAGCCGGATTAAGGATGATTCCCTAGCAGGCTTGGAAGTGGCTGTTTCCCCAAGCAAGTCTGAAGGCTGTCAGAACTATTTTTTTTCTCCCCTGTAGAGGCGTCTGTGGATAGCGCCTTCTATTCCCAGCAGAGCTAAAGATTGTTAAGTCTCCGGCAGGCATGGAAGTGGGTTGTACCCCTAGCTAGTCTGAAAGATATCAAGTTCCCAGCTGAGTCTGAAGATTGTTAATCCCCCCTGAGTCTGAGAATGTTAATCCCCACTGAGTTGGAAGGATGTTGTATCCCCAGCGGAGGTGTCAGTGGAGTAGTTTTATTCCCCAGCAGTCTGGCTTGAAGTACTGCTATCCCCAGCGTGGTCGTGAACGCTTTTCCCCGACAGGATTGTGGATGTCTATCCCCAGCGTGGTCTGGGATATTATTTCCCAACTGAGTTATGCTTTTCCTCAGCAGGGTGGTGAATGCCTGTCTCCATCAGGGTTGTGATGTGTTTGTCGCATCACGCGAAAAACCGGCGGAAAAACAAGAACAACAGAGCCGCCACCGTGCGTTATTTATCCCAAAAGAGGGAAAGGAAACGCTCGAAGTAAACCTGGAAAGAACATGGTCTCGCGACCAAAGAGAATGGGTTCGGGAGTCGGTTATGCGAAGGGAAGGTATTAGCACCCCTACGCATCCGTAGTACTCTACGGGATCCACGCACAAAAGGAAGGATAAATGGTTGCTAAAACACTGCTCAAATACTCACACACACTGGCTGAAAGAAACGCAAGAGACTGACTGAAACTGACTCGGCAGGATATCGTATCCTGGGCCTACTTAGTCTATCAGGCATAGACATCAGAGTCGAAGTAGTTCGGACTAGGGAAACGACACATGCTCGCTAGGGTATCGCATCCTATGCATACGTATCTTCTCGGACGAGAGAAGAATCAGAGCATTCGTAGCTCGGCTGACACACACACAAACAAACACAGGCAAACGTGGAGCCCGACTGCCAATCACTGGACTTATGTCAGCATCCGAACCAAAACACACACAAGAAGGCAAACATGGAGCTTGAATGCCAATCACTGGGCTTATATCAGCATCCGAACCAAACACACGCACACTGAAACCTAACTGCCACTCGATGGTCTTACATCAGCTTCCAAGCACATAACAACACAACAAGTTAATAGGGAGTCCGGGACTCGAGCCTATAACTGTCAAGCACACACTCAAACAGACAGACAACAAATTGCTAAGGAGTCAGGCACTCGAGCCTAGCAACTGTCAAACAACACACACAAAAGAAAAAGGGCGCCCGGAGAGATCAGCTCAATCTCCTGCCTACATACTTCATCTGGTATGAAGATCAGGGCGATGTAGTTCCCCTACAGAGGGATACAGGACTAGCCTAACCAGATAACAGAGGGAGACACAACTAGGGAGACTACGACTCGAGCCTAGATATTGTCATGCAAAATCATCCCTAAGTTAAGGTTTCTAGCTAACTGGCACAGGGAGCCAGCCTATCCTAATCATGACTTGCACAGGGAGCAAGCCACACACACACTTAACTTGCACAGGAAGCAAGCCAAGCAAAACCTAACTCGCACAGGAAGCAAGTCTAAACTAACCCTAACTTGCACAGGAAGCAAGTCAAACAATCCTAACTTGCACAGGAAGCAAGTCAAACAATCCTACAAGCACAGATAGCACACACTATACACAAACAAGTGGCTCAAACAAGGGTTAGGTTTTAGTCAAGGGGTCATATCAACCTCAACAAACAAACCTCTGGAACTGGGTGGATGTTGCTCTTAACCTTGACATTGAGAGCCAAGGTGAAGCAGATGAAAGGTGAGTGAAGATAAGACTTCACAGCTCTTATCCCTGGCCTGGGAGAGCTCAAGACAAGAATGTGTGGGTTCAGAAAGTGGGAACCCTTCTACACATTTAAGACTGACTCAACTGTGCAATTGCACAAGATCTTGGGTTTTTATCTGTAATGCATCAACACAGTGGTGTGAGCAAAGCAGATGACACACTGAATAGTGGGGGATAGATTGCATATCCCTACCTTCCACCAATTGCCTCTTCACTTAGGAGGACTTTGACTCTATGCAAGGACAAAAGTAAACAGTCACAAACATTGCCTCTTAAGGAGGACTTCAGACAGTTGCCTGGCCAAGTAACAGGCCAGGTCTTCCAGACTACATGAAGTAAAAGAGACATACCTCAATGCAAATTGCTTATACAAGCAAAGCAAAGCAAAAAGTTCACAAGGAACTAAGCAACTAAAGCACCTGAAACAGTCAAGCAGATGTTAGTATGCAACTTCAAACAAAACAAACAGAAACAGACACCAACAGTCAATTAGAGGCACATGGATGTGCAAGGCACAAGGCTTAGGGCATGTGAGCCAAGCCACCTACAAAACAAACAAGTTAGACAATGATATTTAAGCAAGCTCAATCAAAAGAATTGGTCTCAATGACCACTTGATGGTCAACCTGAAAACACAAGCTCAAAGGTGAGTAACAGGACCACTAGGGCAAGCCTAGGGTCAAACATGAATGAAAAAGTCAAAACAGCAAGCAATGCCCAATCAAAATCAATTTCAAACATTTAAGAAACAAACCCAATTGGTTTCACATTCATATCAATCATCATCATCATTTCATGAACCATTTAGGTCAAAGTATGGCAAACAGAAGCTCATAGAAGTCAACAGCAAGACTTAACTCAAAAGCAATCTTAAACATTTCCAAAAATCACCAAATAAATCATGATCAATCACAACCCATATCATGGTAAGCATGTCAAATTTCATCTCATTTGGACAAGTGGAGGGCAGTCAATGAAAATCAGAAAGTCAAAGCAATTTTGAACATGCTCAATGAAGTCAACCAAACATGCATCAACTTAGAAAAATCATAAATCAGAGATGGTGTATGGTAAATGAATGGGACTAAAACCATGGCAAAGATGAGGATGTCTAGTTATCTCATGTAAAATTTCATGTCCATCTAATAAAGTATGAGAATTTCACAAATGAAATGGGAACATGTGTCACACAAGGTCAACATTTGGTCAAGCAGGGGGGAAAATCTCAAACAATTAGGAAATGGCACAATTAATCCCAATAAAATTCACATGTAAACTAGACATACAAGAGTAGGTTCATGCAAAAAATCAGATCAATTGGAGGTCAAGAAGCATGGCTATGAAAATCATGAAGTTGGACATCAATGGTGTGACACAAATTGTCACACCCTAATTCAAAAAATCATGACTCACAAACCACAAATGATAAATTCACAAACTTTACACCAAAATCACCATGAGTGTGTCTAGTTTAAGCACAAAAAATTTGGGAGCCATTGGATACATTCTCATCATTTCACAATTGATTTGGCAACGTGTACAAAAATTGGTCACATGTCACAAACCCTAGCAACATTTAAAAACCACTCATCCAAAAATTCTGGAAAAATAATGATAAAATACTAGAGATCATGGGGAAGGCAATGCAAAAAACCCCATGATTTTTGGATCAAAAATGGATGCACAATGATTTTTGGAAGATTGGATATCAAAGTGAAATAAAATGAAGAAATTAATTGAATTAATATTGAAAGAATGGCATTTTTGTAATATAGGAATCCACTTATTCAAACACGGTCGTTTTGGCCATTAAAATGAAATGATTCTATTGGTTGGTGACTGAAAGGCCATACATGCACGTGAGACAAACAGAAAATCTGGAAAATGCAATTGGGAACTAGGGTTTCATGCTACAGTGCTCATTCATCATCTTCAAACACAATTTTTTTCCAGAAATTAAAATTGGATATATGGAAATGACCAGCAAACAACAAGCAACATGAATCTATCACTGGTTTTCACTAAATCGAGCTAGGCAATGAAAAACAAACAAAACAAATTTGAATCATCAACATTCGTTTCAACATAACTTGCTACACACTAAACCATTCTTAAAACTACAAACACTGTTGAGCTCAGCATAGAAGGATCTTCATGAAGCATATCACAATTTTAAAAAAGGTGGAAGTTGAAAACTCACCTATTTTTGAAGACAATCGTGGTACAGTGGTTTGTTGGTGTCCAATGGCTGAAACAGATGCTTTAGAACCTCCCCAATGATGAATGATGAAGGTTGTCTGGTTCAGGAATGTGGGAAAATGCTCCAAACTTGGATTGCCATTGATGATGCAAGGTTGAAGACAGTAGTGAAAAGGCTGTTTACAGATGGAGAGTGATGCTTGCCATAGGTTCAAAATGATGAAATGGTGGTGAAATAATCAATGCAAGGCTAGGTTTTGGACAGATTTGGTAAATGGCCAAGAATCAGTTTTTTGAGCATGAGAGCAACAAGGCTTTTCTTGCTGTCTTATGTTGGCTGTAGTTGTTTTCCATGGCAGAAAATGAGGTTTGATTATTGTCTCAGGCAAGGCCAGGTTAGGTTACTTGAGGTTTTTGGAAGCCTTTTTAGAAAATGGCCAAGAGTGAGCATGAATGAATGAGTAAAATTGGTTGTGTGATGGCTGCAAGTAGTGTTTGTTCATGACAGAAAAAGGATGGAAAATTCTGCATCAAGCAAAGCCAGGTCTTGTCTTTTTGCCAATGTTTGGACAGAAAATCATAAATGCACAAAAGATGAGTTTTTTAGCATGTATGAAGTTTGTTGGTCTGCTGTTGGTTCCTCATGACAGGAAAATGAGGTTTGATTCTTGTTACAAGCAAGGCCAGGGTTTGTTCATTGGAAGTTTGGACAGAAAATTGGAATATGCAAGATGTGATTTTTTTATGCAAATGTGTCTTAAGGATGCTAGTTAGGAGTTTTCATTTTTGACAGAAAATGAGGGTGTACCTGCTGTTGGATGTTGCTCCATGGTATGGCAGGGTTTGGCTCTTTGGTGTTTTTGGACATGGTTTTAGAAATGCATTCAAGATGATGTTTTAATGAATGAAGTTGGTTTGTTCTTGCTATTAGTGTTTAGCATGACAGAAAAAATAAGGAGATCTACTCTGCTGTTGGCTGTTGCTTTTTGTGGTCATGCCAAGCCTTGTAACCTTGGAGTTTTTTGACAGCCTTTTCTCAAAATACCAAAGCAAGGTCCCCTCTTGAGGGAGTGAGTGAAGGTGGTTTTGTTCCTCTTGTTATGTTGGCTGCTGTTGCTGCTACTGTCCTTCAATGACAGAAAATATGATGGAAAAAGTCTGCTGTTGTGGTTTGGAGTTTTGACAGTTTTTTTTTGATAAATGCCAAGCAAGGTCAATTCTTGAGGGAGTGAGTTGTATGCCGTGTATTGCTGCTGCTACCAGTCCTCAAATGACAGAAAATCCATCACCAAACCTGCTGTTGAGAAGTTGCTTCTGTGGCAAGGCAGAGATTTTTTTTAGAAAATGCAAGTGAGATCATGTTTTAGAAAATGCATCAAGTTCTATCAGCAATGTGTGGGCTTGTGGCTGCTATCTTAGGGTTGGTTTTGACAGGAAAAATGATGAACAAGCCTGCTATGTGCAGTACCAAGCATGGTCCATGTTTTTGTGGGATGGAGTTGTTGTAAACATGTACTTTTGCCAATGTTCAAGCAAGCTAGCAAGGCCTTTTTCTGTTGGTTTTAGGCTGCTACTGAGGTTTCAAATGACAGCCAATGACCTTTTAATTTTCTGTTTTAAGAGTACAAAGCAAAGAATGGTGGATAGTATGGAATAGCATGGTGGAAATGTCCTTTTGTTCCAATGTTCAAGCAAGCTAAGCATGGCCATGATGGGTGCAAGTACTGCATAATTTGAGCTTGCAAACATACTTCAAATGATATTTCTGAGCTATTTCAATTGGCCAAATGGTAGAAAAATGTTTATATCAAAAAGTCAACCCTTGGTCAAACTTGCATTTAAATGAGATAAGTCAAAAAATGCCATTTTGATTGGTGAAGTTTTGGCTCATGAAATTTATATTTTTGGAAAGAGGGGAACAAATGTGACTTGTAGGAAAAAACCCCACCAAAATTGGCCAAATGGTTTGAGAGATATGGCCTTTTGAAGTTCAAGAATTTCTGAAATCGATTCGATCATAACTTGCCAACCACACATGGGAATTAAGAGTTCTTGGACTTTTTGGAAATGGGAGAACAAGATCTTCAACTTTCATGTTGGGCAGAAATTCATTTGAAGCTTTTATCATGATGTAATTTTGAGGATCAAGACTTTCCATTTATGGCAGGTTTCAGTTACAGGTCCAGTTTCCATTTTGGGAAATTTTTGATCTGGCTTCAAATTCTTCCATGATGGTGTTTGACATGATACATGAGGCCTATTTGGACATGAATAAACTCTCTCAAACCAAATTCAATCATCAAATCACTGATTAAATGGATAGTTGACCAACAGTTGACTTTTAGGGTTTCTGCCTGACTGAACCTCTTCTGATGAATTCCAAACCCTAATTCCTTGAGAACTTGACTTCAAATGATGTCCCAAGACATATGAACTCTTGATTAATGAGCATGGTGCTCAAATTCCACAAGAATGGCCACCATCCACTGCTTTGGCTGACTGTTGACTGTCTAGGGTTTTTGACTGTCTGTGCATGAACTGATGACCTCTGAGCCTTCAACCCTTGACTTGAACACTTCAAATGGACTTCCAAGTCATGTGAACACGTTGGACCAACCCTGAGGCCTTAGCTCAATGAAAATTGTGCTTGCTTGCTTGACTGACTGATCTCCTGACCAGTTTGACCTAATTTCTTGATTGGCTTGCACTTGAGGCAAATGGGACAATGCAATGCTATGCAATGGACCATGATATGCTATGACCTAATATGAAAATGTATGTACAATGATAGGTGCAAATTTGAGGTGCTACAGTGTTCCCCTAGCAGATCTCCCGAGCAGAGGTTTGTGTTGATGGTTTTCCCCAGCAGGTTCCCCGAGTGGATCAGGTTCGGTGGAAATTATCTCCAGCAGAGTTTATTCTACCTATGGATTGGCATCTCTCCCCAGCGAAGTCGCTTTCGGTTGTTTCCCTAGCAGAGTCCCCGAGTGGATTGGGATCTTTTCCCCAGCAGCGGTGCTATTCTCCAGCATGAGTGAGAAGTTGGTGCTACTCCCTGCAGAGTATTCCTCAGACGGAGTATCCCCATAGAGTTGGAGTGTCTAATCTGTTTTCTCCCCAGCAGGAGTTCATCATTTTGCATTTTGCATGTAGTGATCATTGCATCCTCAAATCGCGTAGCATTTCCATTCAATATGAAGCATTACGCCATAGAAAAATTCAAACATATGCATTCATGTGTTGAAACTTAATCAGACCATATCCCCGGCAGAGGCGGATCTTTGTTCAACATCTGTACAACACGTTTGCTCCAGTTGCTCCTGACAGCATTCAGGATTGATATTCCCCAGAGAGGTGTATTGCCTCACCTGTCCGTGAACGGAAAGCTTGATTCTCCCCAGTGAGACCCCCGGCAGGTGTTTAACCTCGCCCTGACATAGGTAGATATCGTCCCTGTGATACCGGTAAGTGTCATGTCAACACCCGCGTGTGTTCTTTCTTTGGTGTCGGTAAACATCGAGTCCATCCTCAGTCATTCGTTAATGTCTGGTCTTCTTTTTTGATGTCGGTAAACATCATCTTTCGATGTTCGTAACATCTTTTCTCCTAGTGCAGAGTTCACCTCTCCGTTGGTGTCGATAAACGATGAGTTTTTCCTATTCGTCCATTGACGTCTAGTTGTATCTTCCCCATAGGTCATAAGTTGATGTCTGTTCACCTCTCCGTTGGTGTCGATAAACGCTGAGTTTTTCCTATTCGTCCGTTGACGTATAGGTGTACCCTTCCCCAGGAGTCACCTCTCCGTTGGTGTCGATAAACGTTGAGTTTTTGCCTGGCCGTCCGTTGACGTCTGGTTTTACATACTATTCCCCAGTCATTCGTTAATGTCTGGTTTTTTTTTTGTTTGATGTCGGTAAACATCATCTTTCGATGTCGGTAAACGTCGAGTCTCATCCCAGTCATCGGTAAATGTCTGGTTGTTCCCCAGCCAGAAACCCCCAGTAGAGTCGTCGGTAAACGTCCTATTTGGTTTCCAGCTGCAAGTATCTGTTTTCCTTCCCCAGTGAAGTGTTCACCTCTCCGTTGGTGTCGATAAACGTCGAGCTTCTCCCTTTCGTCCGTTGACGCCTGGTCGAGTCTTTCCCAGTCATTCGTTAATGTCTGGTCACCTCTCCGTTGGTGTCGATAAACGTCGAGCTTCTCACGTTCGTCCGTTGACGTCTGGTCGAGTCTTCCCATTCATCCGTTGATGTCTGGTCACCTCTCCGTGGGTGTCGATAAACGTCGAGCTTCTCCCGTTCGTCCGTTGACGTCTGGTCGACTCTTCCCATTCATCCGTTGATGTCTGGTCACCTCTCCGTTGGTTTCGATAAACGTTGAGTTTTTCCCATTCGTCCGTTGACGTATGGTTGTATCCCTTTCGCAAGTTCATCCGTTGATGTCTGGTCACCTCTCCGTTGGTGTCGATAAACGTTGAGTTTTTCCCATTCGTCCGTTGACGTCTGGTCGAGTCTTCCCATTCATCCGTGGATGTCTGGTCACCTCTCCGTTGGTTTCGGTAAACGTCGAGTTTTTCCTAGTCGTCCGTTGGCGTCTAGTTGTGATTTCTTTGTTCCCATCCATCATCCTTCGATGACGGGTCATGGTTCCTTTTCTGAAAAATCAAAATCCCCAGTAGAGTCGTCGGTAAACGTCTTGTCTGTTTATTGTTGCAAGTATCCTGTATCACATCCCGCAGAGTGCAAATTTCTACGGTTCTTTGGTATTCAATCCCTGTGTACCTTGAAGGTCTGACAGCCGTTGCTCTCATCCGTTCAGGTTCCCAGCTGATTGAATAGGGGCATCTGTAGCACCTCAAATTTGCACCTCCCATTTGTATATACATTTTCATTTTAGGTCATAAACATTGCATTGTTCATTGCATAGTTCACCAAGTCATCAGGCAGGACTGGTCAGGAGATTCAACTGTGCAAGCAAGCAAGTGCATTTTCTATGGAATCAAAGCCCTAGGGTTGGTACAATGAGTTCATGTAACCCAAGGATCATTTTGAAGTGGTTTGGCCAAGAGTTGAAGGCTCAGAGCTCATTAGTCCATGTGCAAATCATCTGAAACCCTAAAAAGTCAACAGAAGTCAACTGTCAGTCCAACCATGGATTTGGAGGTGGGAGATGGTTAGAGATGCCTCATTCATGTGGGAACAAGTCTCATTTGACATTTCAAACATCAACATTGAAGAATTTGAAGTTAGATCAAAACTTGCCCAAAATAGCAGGTGACCTGTAATTTGAATTTGCCAAAAATGGAAAGGTTTTCAACTCAAGCTTACATCATCAAGAAGGCTTCAAATGAAATTTTGTCCAACATGAAAGTTGAAGATCTTTCTCTCCCATTTCCAAAAAGCCCAAGATCATGGATTTCTCATGTGTGGTTAAGGAGATGTGATCAAAACTTGGCCAAGGATGCATTGAACTTCAAATAAGCATAACTTTCAAACCAAAACTCCAAATGGGATGGCTCTTTTTGCATTGTTCTTATTTTGGCTTCTAGTTTCCAAATCTTGCATTACATGATATGCATTATCATCATATGAACATTGGCCATTTCACTTGATTTTTGGAGGGAAAAATTGAAGTTTGAATTTGGTGCATTATTTGAACATTCCATCATTGCATTTAGCTCCAAAACAGAATTTTGAGTGAATTTGAAGGCAAGCTCGTGCACTGTTCACCATGCATTTCATGCATAGGGTGAAAATCACAATTTTGCACTTACACTCCAAATTGCTAATTACACTTACCATTGGCCAAAGCATGATTAAAAGGGTGATTAGCATGGCATATAAAAAGAAAACCCTAACTGTTTTCAGGATAACAATAATCACTTTTTCAGATCTAGATCTAGAACTCTCAAATTTTCTCTCAAATTTTTCTTGCATTTTCTTCACATTGAATCCATTTCTATTGCTTGATCCTTGTTTATGAAGTGTTCCTGAGTAGTTTTGCATGTGGAAGCTAGAGGATTGGTGCTGTATGGAAGCATTCTCGAAGCTTTGAATGTCAATGGTGATTTCAGATTTTGGTGCAAGAGCAATTGAGCTTCAACCTTCCTTCCAATCACCTCCATAATCATTGTAGAGGAACTGTAAAGCATTGCCAAGGCCTGTAGCACACGAAATCCAGTTCTGCACTTCAAGAGGTCACAATTCGATTCTCTTATTTTTTAAATTCATTATGATATTGTTGAAGATCTTTGCATGGTGATGAATTTGAGCTTTTAATTATGAAAATCCATGTTGTTTTGAGTGAGATACGATTGATTAAAGTCTTGATGATGAACTTTTGATTTCTTCGATCCATGCGTGTTTTGATGTTTTTACATGAAATAATTATGGATCCTTGATGTATATGACATGCTGATTCGAATGCTATGCTTGATTGAGATTTCCGGACACTTTGAATTTTTCTGGAAAATTTGGATGAAGATCTTCATGATCTTCATCGTGTTCTTCATGTGTTCTTCATTACCTGCGAATTTTCTTGCAATGTTCATGCGTTTCCAGATTAGCCACGACCTTGCTTCTATTTTGCTATGAATTTTGAATTTAGCTACGAATTTGGTTGGCGCGCTAGGGTTTAGTATAAAACGCACCGTTTTGAGTGAGGCGCCAATTTTGAAAATGAACATGGATCGAATCCAGGCGATGGCAATTTTTCAAATGCTTCATTATTTTTCTCATTTCCCTCCATGTATTCATACCATGCTTCATATGTCATTTTTTATTTTTTCTTCATCTTACAAAATTCATATCTAATTGAATATTGATCCAAAAATGATGAGGTTTTTTGCATCATGATCCTGATTCTGTCTACTTTTTTTTGATCATTTTTCCATAAATTGTGCTTGGCCTGGAAATTATTTTGTCTAAGGAGTTTGAACATGTGTCCATTCTTGACATTGCCTTGCCATATCATTTGTGAAATGCTTGATTCTTGTCCAATGAATCTGAAATTTTACATGTTAAAACTAGACACTTTGCTTGAAATCATGGTGTTGATTTGGTATTTTTATCATGTGTCATTGTTGTTTTATGATCATGTTAAGGTAGGTGTGACAATTTGTGTCACACCTTTGCTTGTTCATCTTATGTGATGTGTTTGCCATGCCAAATGATATCCAATTGCCTTGATTTTTTGTATGATGCTTGATATGGATGTTGTAATTGCTCATGATATTTATTGGAATTTTTGAGATCATTTCTGATTTAATTGAGATTTTTCATTCTGGATGGTCACATTCGAGCTTTTAAATAGCCTTGAACTTCATTTGATTGTGAAATGCTTGTGGATTATCCAATGAATGTGAAATTTTGCACACTATTTCTAGACATGTTGAATGTTGTTTTGGCTTCGGTTTGAGGTTTTTACCATGATTCATCTCTGTTTTATGCCTATGCTAAGTTGGTGTGACAATTTGTGTCACACATGAGCTTGTTGTGCTTGCCTTGACTTATGCTACATGATTACCATGCCTAATGATGTCCAATGCCTCTAATTTTTTGTGTGATGATCATGTTGTATGTTCTGTTTACTCATGAATTTTGCCAAGATTATTTGAATCATTTTTGATTTAATGTGCATTTATTGCTTCTGATGTCACAATGTGGTCACAATTTGCATACCTTGCCATGTTTGATTCATGAAATGATTTTGGTTAATGATATTGATATGGGACCTTTTGAGTTGTGTTCTTGATTGAATGAAGTTGATTCATGTTGAATTTCATGTTCTGTTTTGGATTTTTTCTCCATCTTTGACCCTAGGCCTTGACCTAGTGGTTTGTGACTCACAGTTGAGCTTTGATTTCAGGTTTACACATCCAAGTCCATAGTTGATGATGCTTCCTCACTTGAGCATTGATGTTTGTTCTAGATGTTGGCTAACCTTGAGTTGTTTTGTAGGCTTTGAGACCAAGTGGCTTAATAGCTTGTGCCTTGCTCACTGTTGCATTGCTTGCTTATCTGTCTGATTGTGTGATTGACTGTCTGTTTGTTTGTTTGACTTGTATACTGATTGGGTTAGATTTTTTTCAGGTACATAAGTTGCTTTGAGTTCTTTTGAACTTGCTTTGCTAGATTGTGGGTTGCTTAACCTAGGTATAACTCTCTGACTTCAAGTAGTCTGAAAGACCTGTCCTGTTATGTGGGCAGGCACCTGTCTGAAGTCCTCCTTAAGAGGCAATGCTTGTGTTTGTTTATCTTTGTGCTAAGCAGGAAAAGACCTTTTATGAGGCAATTGGCAGATAAAAGAGATGTGTAATCCATCTCCTGCTATTCAGTGTGTCATTCACTTTGCTCACACACCTTGTGTTGATGCATTGTGGATATTAACCCAAGATCTTTGTTGTGTCAGTCATATGTGGAGAAGAGTTCCTACTTTCTGAACTCCCACGCTTTCTATTTGAGTCAAGCTCTCCCAGGCCAGGGATAAGAGCTGTGAGGTCTTACCCTCACTTCCTATTTCATCTGCTTCACCCTAATTCTCAATGTTAGGGTTAAGAGCTAACAACACCCCATTCTAGTTGGCTTGCTTTTGCAGCCTAGCCTTGTATGAGCCCCAATTGCTTGCATATAGTGTGTGTGATTGTTTATTGTGCTTGTGTTTGTTTGACTGTGCTGTTTAGGATAGTTGTGCAAGTTAGATAGAAACTTTAACCTAGGGCCATTGTGGATTACATGATAACTATTAGGCTCGAGTCAAGCTCCCTTCTAGTTTGTCATTTCCCAGTCTCTGGTTAGGTTAGAAGTTCTTTCCTTGCGTAGGGGAACTACGTCGCCCTGATCCTCATACCAGATGAGGTACGTAGGCAGGAGATGAGCTGATCTCTCCGGGCGCCCTTTTTCCTTTACAACCCCTCTTGTGTGTGTGTTGGAGTCTGACGTAAGTCCAGCGATTGGCAGTTGGTTTCCTGTGTCTTGTTTGCTTGTTGGAGTCTGACGTAAGTCCAGCGATTGGCAGTTGGTTTCCTGTGTGTGTTTGTTGGTTCGGAGTCTGATGTAAGTCCAACGATTGGCATTCGGTTTCCAGGTTTGCCTGTTTGTGTGGAGTCTGACGTAAGTCCAGCGATTGGCAGTCGGTTTCTTATTTGTGTTTTGTTTGGCATGCGTTAGCCGAGCTACGAGTGCTCTGATTCTTCTCTGGTTAGAGAAGATACGTATGCATAGGATGCGACATCCTAGCGAGCACGTTTCCCCCATCCCGAACTACGTCGACTCTGATGTATGTGCTTGACAGACTACGTAGGCCTAGGATGCGATATCCTGCCGAGTTAGTTTCTGTTGTCTTTCTGTGTTCCGTCCAGCCTTTTGTGCAGTTTGTGATCAGTTTTTAGGAACCTTATCCTTTCTTTTGTGCGTGGATCCCGTCGAGTACGACGGATGCGTACGGGTGCTAATACCTTCCCTTCGCATAACCGACTCCCGATCCCATCTCTCTCTGGTCGCGAGACCATGTCTTTTCCAGGTTTACTTCGAGCGTTTCCTTTCCCTCTTTTAGGATAAATAATGCACGATGGCGGCTTTGTTGTTTCGTTTTCGCGCCGGTTTTTCGCGTAATGCGACACACTCATGAAGGCACATCTAGAGTAAAGATGTCTAGACTACAACTGCTCACCTCCAAGTTTAAAATTTGAGGATGAAAGAAGATGAAAATATCCATGAATTTCATATGAGTATCCTTGAATTAGCTAATGCCTCAGGAGCCCTGAGAGAAAAGATGTCAGATGAAAAATTGGTAAGAAAAATACTCAGGTCTCTACCTAAGAGATTTGCTATGAAAGTGACTACCATAGAAGAATCTCAAGACATCTCCAGCATGAGAGTTAATGAGCTGGTTGGTTCTCTCCAAACCTTTGAAATGGGATTGAATGATGGTTCTGGAAAGAAAACCAAAAGCATTGCCTTCATATCAAACACAGAAGAGGAAAATAGTCAGGACGTTGATGAAGATTTGGCCAATGAAGTTGCAATGCTAGGGAGACAGTTCAACAGATTGTTAAAAAAGATGGATGTAAGATCCAAGGCAAATGTCAAGAACATCCCATCTGACATCAGCAATGGAAGAAGAGCAAGGTCAGATGAAAAGCCCAAAGAAGGAAAAGAAGTAAAGTGCTATGAATCTGATGGGTATGGACACATTAGAACTGAATGTGGAACCTGTTGGATAAATAAATCCAGCGTCACTGTTAGGGACCAATTAGTACTACTTTTTATATCATTTTATTGGTCCCTTTTACCAAGTTTTGATGTAATTACACACTTTTATTCTCACTATTTTGTATAAATGCAATTAGGTTTAATTTATTTTGTTTTGAATAGTTATTTCACATATTTGTTAGTTTTGTAGAATTTTTGGATGAGAAAGCTTTGGATTGCAGCATCATAATATGGAAGATTTTGGATGAAGCTTGCAAAGCAAGGAAACTGAGGCAGCTTCAGTTCGCCCCGCGAACTGAATGAGACAGCATCAGTTCGCCCCGCGAACCCTGCGAATCTAGCAAACTGATTTTTGGGTCAAAAGTGCTGTTTTGAAGGCCAGCTGGTTTTGCCATTTTGGTGTCTGCCTTGGGATAACTTTTCTGCTTTGGATGGAAATGATCAATTAAGGAAATGTCAACTCTTTTAGGAGAGAAAAATACATTATTCACATTCATTCATTATCATTCACACATTGAGCTTTTTGTAAGAGAGAAAAACAGAGTTTTTCTTCTTTAACTTTCTGCTTTGCAACAATGATGATGAGGAGCTAAACTCCCTTTTGTCAAGATTGGAGGTAGTAGCTATTCTCATATGTTTATGTATTCCATTTGATTTATATATATGATAAAGATTGTTGATGTATTGAATACTGTTTTTGCCCTAAGTTGAAAACCAGATTTGAGTAGTTGTCGAGAGAGATTATTTGAGTCTTGACATAAAACAGATTTTCAAGTAGTGAATAAGTTGTAGAGATAGATTTATTCATTACTCTTCTTTGGTATTAAGCATTAAAGATTGCTATATTGATAGTTAGGTGGAGAGATCGTCTAAGGATCAATATAGTGATTATCACAATATCATTTAGACATAAATGACTTTGAGAGGATACTTGAACATCATCAATAATCTTGAATCTATTTATTTATCATAAGGAATCATAAGCATTTGAAATAGTGAACTCCAATCTTGCCAAGCTTTTACATTAGATTAAAACCATTTTACTGTTTTAGTGACATTTACTCACAAGATAAATTTCCAACCAAAACAACTTTGTTACTTTCTAAACTTATAACAAATCGGATTATAGAACGGAGGTAATATCAACCAATCTCTGTGGATACGATATAAAAATATTTGTCGAAGATATACTTTTCAACAAATTGGCACCGTTGCCGGGGATTGGTGTCGATATTACAAGCATTGCAATAATTCTTTGTTTTAAGTTGTGTTACAATTATTACTGTCCCTCTTTTGTTTCACTTGGTTTGTTAGTTTTGTAGATTCTAATGCATGCGAGGAAAAGCAAACGAGGAGCAACTTCAATTCGATCCTGAAATTGAAAGAACACTTCGGAAGCTCAATAGCAAAACACGAAGAAGAAGGAAACTAGCCGAAGAGAGAAACCGGAGAGAAGAAGCATCTACTTCCGCACTTGTTCCAATCGAAGAAGTGGTTGTAGAGGCTTATGACGGAAACATGGCGGATGACAATCGTACCGAAATGTCCGCTAATAGTCCAAGAAGAAATGCTTAATTTGCCCGTGGAGGAAGAAATACAGAGATGAAGACCGGAATCCTCCAACTTCTCTATGCAAATCCATTCACCGGAATGGATCATGAAGATCCGTACACCCATCTCATCAAATTTTATGAGATTGCGGGTTCTACGGGAATTGATGAAACGGGTGAAGAGGCACTATTCAAAAGGATGTTTCCACACTCCTTAGTGGGAAAGGCAAAAGAGTGGTACCTTGATCAAGCACCGAGAGTGATGACGGATTGGAATTTACTAGAAGAAAAGTTCTTAGAAAGATACTTCCCTCAATCCCGATTCATGGAAGCCAAAACGGCTATTGCGGTATTCACTCAAGGAGGCAACGAATCTCTAAATGAAGCTTGGGAAAGATTCAAGTCAATGTTGAGAAAATGCAAGGGTCATGGTTTTGATGAGCTCACTCAAGTCCATATTTTTCTAAATGGGCTCCAATAAACTCACAGAACACTTTTGGATGCTACCGCGGGTGGCTCTCTTATGTCAAAGAATGCGGAAGAAGCTAAAGTCATTATTGATCGGATGGCACTCAATGATCGCCAAAGTCAACATGACCGTAGCCCTTCACAACGTAAACCGGGAGTTCTTGAGTTAAATACCAATGACGCCATTCTTGCTCAAAATAAGCTACTCTCTCAATAAGTGGAGTTGCTTACTCAACAAATGGCCAAGCTTCCACAACAAATGAAGGAAATTCAAGGGTCTCAAGTTCGACATCAAGTAGCATGTTGCGAATTATGTCAAGGAGATCACCCTACTGGTTTTTGTCCTCCACTAGAAGAAGTAAGCTATGTGAACAATCAAAATCAAGGCTATCAAAGGAACAATCAAGGTTATCAACCATCAAGGTTCAACAATCAAAATTTTCAGCAGCAAAGTCCTTACCAACATCCAAATTCTCAAGGACAGCAGTCGCAAGGAGGAAGTTCCAAGCTAGAGGAGACTCTTCAACAATTCATGCAAGCTTCCATGGCAAATCAGAAGAGTAATGAAGCAGCAATTAAGAATCTGGAAAATCAAATAGGTCAACTTGCGAAACAACTGTCGGAACAAACTGCAGGATCTTCTTTCTCCGCTAACACTCAAACCAATCCAAAGGAGCATTGTAAAGCAATATTTACTAGAAGTGGTAGAGAGTTGACATGTGGAAAAAATGAGCAAATTACTGTAGAGAATGATATGGATGCTGTACTGGAAAAGGAGAAAGTGGCAGAAACAGCTCAGTTCGCGCCGCGATCTCCCTTCGCGCCGCGAAAACAACAGAACCAGCAATTGATGGATGAACAGTAGTGTGAAGCGGAAATGAATAAGGAAATCGAACCAAGAAAGAAGAAAAAAGGAGACAAAGGAGTGAAGGTCATTCCAGTTCAACATTTACCATATCCACACGCACCGTCAAAGAAGGATAATGCTAGACACTATGCACGGTTTATGGACATTTTCAAACAACTTCAAATCAATATTCCATTTTCCGACGCATTAGAGCAAATGCCACGTTATGCAAAGTACATGAAGGACATTCTTACAAAGAAGAGGAGACACGTGGAAGACGAAACCATCTTGCTTGATGCACGTTGTAGTGCCATCATTCAAAAGACCCTCCCAAGAAAGGAATCTGATCCGGGCCGAGTCGTCTTACCGGTAACCATTGGAAGCACATACATTGGTAATGGTTTGATTGACTTGGGGTCTAGCATCAATTTAATCCCCCTCTCCATTGTTAAAAGATTGGGAAATGTTGAGATCAAATCGACAAGGATGACTTTACAACTAGCTGACAAGTCTACCACTTCACCATACAGAATCGCTAAGAACATGTTAGTGAAAGTGGACAAATTCTTGTTTCCGATAGATTTCGTGATAGTAGAGATGGATGAGGATCATGATGTTCCTCTAATTCTTGGAAGACCATTCATGAAAACAGCCTGGATGATGATTGACATAGATGATGGACTAATGAAGGTGAGAGTGCAAGACGAAGAGGTGACCTTTAATCTTTTTGAAGCTATGAAGCATCCAAATGACAAGCATGATTCTTTCCGAAATGATGCAATTGAAGAGAAATACCATGATGGAAAGGTTCGTCACAAGGAGTTTCATGTCGGACAAACGGTATTGCTTTTCAAATCAAGGTTGAAGTTATTCCCTAGTAAGTTGAAGTCAAAATGGTCAGGACCGTTCGTATTCAAAGAGGTGCGCAATTATGGAGCCATTGTGATCGAGGATCCAAAGTCACAAGAGAGTTGGACTGTAAATGGTCAGAGACTCAAAGTCTACCATAGTGGCGACGTAAATCGTGATGTGGGTGTCGTGTCTATATTTAAACCGGGCTAATTAGTGGACCGTCGAGCTCTAAAAGACGTTAAACAAAGCGCTTGTTGGGAGGCAACCCAACGTTGTAAGTCTGCATTTTAATTTTTTTTTCTGCTGTGTGAGTTTCTGTTGTGTTAAATTTTGAAAAAATTGGGTTCTGTTTTTTACCGTTCGCCCCGCGAACTGAATTCACAGCTTCAGTTCGCGCCGCGAACAGTGAATGGCAGAACCAATTTTTTTGAAATTTCCTTCAGTTCGCCCCGCGAACTGAAAAAAAAAAAAAAACAACTTTTGTTTTATGTCATTTTCGTTTCATTCCTATTTTCACGAACTTAGGAGATTCTTTCAACAACCTCGCTACTCCACGTCCAAACCTCCAAATTTCAAAACTTCCCCTCTCCATTCCCTTCCTAAGAGGATTTTGTTGATTATGCTAAGTGGCCTGAGGGCAAGCCAATTTTTTTGGGGGGTGCAGGAGGTGGTGTAACCCATGGCGATGAGTTGAAGGAAGATTGAGGAGTTTGTTGAACTTTAGAGTTTGTCTTGATAATTGCATGAATACTTTTTGAAATTTAAGTGTGTTACAATCAAATTGATTTACCAACATTGTTGTTTAATTGTTCTTACTCTTAAGTCAAGCTTAAAGCAACCGAGAAATGATCGCAAAGAAAGAAGCATAGGACACTTCGAATGGTGATGATAAGAATTAGTGTCGGCATTTCAAGGTACACTTTATTGCTTTCTAGACTTAACATGAGTAGTTTGATGTTGTGTGCAAATTCCATGTCATAAATTCATTGAAGTATATGTCATTTTTGAATCAAAATAGGACTTAACCAATTGTGAGGAGGATTTCCATTGTACACTAAAAAAGCGGGAAACCGAGCATTATTTTAACTCATTCTATCATGCTAAATCATGCATCAATCTATTTTTGTGTGAAAATTTTGAAAATGATAGAGGCATTGTTTGTGAGAAAAACCACTTGACCAAAAAGTTTGAATCAACTAACCTTGTGAGGAATAATCCTTAGTTAAACCCCTTTGAGCTTATTTTAGGATTCATTTGATTGATCATTGTAAAATCAATTGAAAATTGTGGAATAAATGAATCCTAATTTCTTTCGTATCAGTTGAAACCTCAAACCGAGTTTTTTGCAAAATTTTGCCTTTTGCTTATGTTTAAGTAGGGAGCATTATTGAATAAATTTGGTTTTGGAATCTAAAGTTGGGGAGAGTAAAGTGAAAAGTTGATTACAAACTTGGAAAAGTGAGTTTTTATGAAAGGGTAAAAATATGAAAAGAAACAAGAAAAAGAAATTACCCTTGAAACCATAGAGCAAAGAAAAAAGAATAGAAAAAAAAAAGCAAAGAAAATGCTCATGGTTGTGTGGATTTGAAAAGAAAAAAAAAGAAAAAGAAAAAGATAGGGATCAAAGAAAGGGAAATTGTGTAGAGTTAAATGTTTGAGAATGCTTCCTTAGGATAGGCAACTTTGTTGAATTCTCTTAATCATATCCTTTCTTGTAACCTAAGCCACATTACAACCTTGAAAGACCTCTTGATTCTCATTTTTCACATGATTTGGTACTTGTTGTGATAACCGCATGATTTGAGTTGTTGTTGATTTAATTACTTGGATGAGTGAAAGCAACCCTTCATGTTATTCATCATCATTATGATGTGTGTGTAAGTTTGATTCCATTTTGACATATATGGCTTTGAATTCCTTGGAATGATTTTTGCACTCAACCATTTTCCTTATTCATGTTTTGTCTAGAATATAGATAGGTGGATTGAGAAATTGCCAAACACTTTTGAACCATTTGAATGTCCTTGGTAAATCCTTGTTCCAATCTTTTGTGTCATTGCTTTGGTTGTAAGGGTGGAAACTTTTGTTTAGGGACAAACAAAATGCTAAGTTGGGGAGAGTTGTTAGGGACCAATTAGTACTACTTTTTATATCATTTTATTGGTCCCTTTTACCAAGTTTTGATGTAATTACACACTTTTATTCTCACTATTTTGTATAAATGCAATTAGGTTTAATTTATTTTGTTTTGAATAGTTATTTCACATATTTGTTAGTTTTGTAGAATTTTTGGATGAGAAAGCTTTGGATTGCAGCATCATAATATGGAAGATTTTGGATGAAGCTTGCAAAGCAAGGAAACTGAGGCAGCTTCAGTTCGCCGCGCGAACAAAGTTCGCCCCGCGAACTGAATGAGACAGCATCAGTTCGCCCCGCGAACCCTGCGAATCCAGCAAACTGATTTTTGGGTCAAAAGTGCTGTTTTGAAGGCCAACTGGTTTTGCCATTTTGGTGTCTGCCTTGGGATAGCTTTTCTGCTTTGGATGGAAATGATCAATTAAGGAAATGTCAACTCTTTTAGGAGAGAAAAACACATTATTCACATTCATTCATTATCATTCACACATTGAGCTTTTTGTAAGAGAGAAAAACATAGTTTTTCTTCTTTAACTTTCTACTTTGCAACAATGATGATGAGGAGCTAAACTCCCTTTTGTCAAGATTGGAGGTAGTAGCTATTCTCATATGTTTATGTATTCCATTTGATTTATATATATGATAAAGATTGTTGATGTATTGAATACTGTTTTTGCCCTAAGTTGAAAACCAGATTTGAGTAGTTGTCGAGAGAGATTATTTGAGTCTTGACATAAAACAGATTTTCAAGTAGTGAATAAGTTGTAGAGATAGATTTATTCATTACTCTTCTTTGGTATTAAGCATTAAAGATTGCTATATTGATAGTTAGGTGGAGAGATCGTCTAAGGATCAATATAGTGATTATCACAATATCATTTAGACATAAATGACTTTGAGAGGATACTTGAACATCATCAATAATCTTGAATCTATTTATTTATCATAAGGAATCATAAGCATTTGAAATAGTGAACTCCAAGCTTGCCAAGCTTTTACATTAGATTAAAACCATTTTACTGTTTTAGTGACATTTACTCACAAGATAAATTTCCAACCAAGACAACTTTGTTACTTTCTAAACTTATAACAAACCGGATTATAGAACGGCGGTAATATCAACCAATCTCTGTGGATACGATATAAAAATATTTGCCGAAGATATACTTTTCAACAGTCACCCTTAGGGATTCGAATGGGCTTAACATCCTAACCCATGGCACTTAGAGGGAGCTTACAAACCTCGCTTTAGGTGCAGCCCCTGAGGGCTCATACTATCAGGAAATAAAGTTGCACCCTCACTAACAGCAATTGCTTTTAGCTCAGTGGTAAGCGCTTGATCCTACAAGTGGTATCAGAGCATGGTCATGGGTTCGAATCCCCCCGGCTGACACTGGGGGAGGGGGGGGAGATTGTTGGATAAATAAATCCAGCGTCGCCCTTAGGGATTCGAATGGGCTTAACATCCCAACCCATGGCGCTTAGAGGGAGCTTACAAACCTCGCTTTAGGTGCATCCCCTGAGGGCTCATACTATAAGGAAATAAAGTTGCACCCTCACTAACAGCAATTGCTTTTAGCTCAGTGGTAAGCGCTTGATCCTACAGAACCTACCTCAAGAAGCAGAAGATGAGTCTTGCTGCCACCTGGTCTGATGAGAGTGATACAGAGGAGGCTACAAATCTGGTGACTGCATTGGCAGGAAAATGGGGTTCTGATAAAGACTCAAGTGATGAAGAAGTGACCTTTGAAGAATTGGCCTCTACCTACAGAAAGTTGTGCCACAAAAGTTTAGAGATGTGTAAACAAGTTGAAAACCAGAAGAAGGGGATAACTCAACTTCAGAATGAGAAGGTAGAACAATTGGAAACCATCTCCAAATTAAAAGCAGAAGCAGTGGCTCTGAAGGTCAAGCTAGATGAAAGTCAACAAGTTGAAAGCCAGAAGATAGTACAGCTGGAGAATGAAAAGGCTGAACATGTGGAAACCATCTCCAAGTTAAAAACAGAAGCCTTGTTCTTAAGCTCAAAACTAGAAGAGATGACCAAGTATGTAAGGATGTTAAATAATGGATCTGACTCCTTAGACAAGTTTCTTCAAACTGGACTAATCATAGGAGACAAATTTGGAATAGGATATAATAAATCCAGGGCTGAGAGCGGTTACACTAGTTACAAACCTCAAGCCAAACCTGAATGCAGCAATAGTAAGAGTAGTCCTGAGATGTCACAACATCAGAGGAGAAGACAACAGAAAGGGAAACACCAAAGATGGAGATGTCATTACTGTGGGAAATTTGGTCACCTAAAGCTCTTCTGCTATAAGCTATATGGTTACCCTACCCCTGTTCATCAACGTACTCACTATCAACAACACATACCTATCAACAATAAGCAATGGGTTCCTAAGACTAATGCTGAAAGTCTAATAGCTCACATTCCCCTTAGAATCTTAGCCAAAGAAGAATGGTATCTTGATAGTGGATGTTCTAGACACATGACTGGAAACATAGACCTGATAACTGATCTTCACCCTCATATCATAAGCCATGTAACCTTTGGTGATGGAGAAAAGGGTGAAATAAAGGGGATAGGCAAGCTTGATTGTCTTGGAGTTCCTAAACTTGACAATATCCTGCTGGTTAAGGGCTTGACTGCAAATCTAATAAGCATCAGTCAACTATGTGATCAAGGCCTGAATGTCAATTTCACTAAAACTAATTGTATGATTAGTAACAAAGACAGTGAAGTGATTATGAAAGGAATCAGGACCAAAGAAAATTGTTACATGTGGATCTCTCAATTGGATCATTCCTTAAAGTGTACCTGTGACAAAAAGGATTGAGATGAAGAGTGAAAGGAATCCTGATCCTACACATTTGAAAGATAAAAATGATGTTGATGATAAAAGTATATCAGATGAAAGCAGCTATTCTCAACTAGGTTGGATGAAACTACTGATAATTGCATACAAAGTCACACACGATGTCATGACATTGTATTATGACAATCTGTATGTTGCAACTATGTCCAAAAATCATATTCAGCATAGTTGGACCAAGTCCATTATTTGATGTCATCACTCAATTAGAAAATATGTGGAAAATAAGTTCATAGTTCTAAAACATGAAATGCAACTAGCTGACAAGGCTGCAAGGGATTTGGATGATATCTAACTTGATTATGTAAGAGGGAAATTAGGGACTTGGATTCTTGAGAAAATATGGCAATTAATATGGAGTGGAAAAGGTAACAAAAATAGTGTCTGCCCAATTAAAAGAAAGAGCCACATTAATAATGAATCATTCCCTAGTATTGGAAATAATATCTATTCCATTTGCATGCTCTACCTGAACACAACTCTTTCCATCTTCATCAAACTTCTCAGAGAACCTCTGCTAGGGCAAAGAAATTTCCTTCAAAAGTTCAACAACATGTCTCAACATCCATCATCATCTAGCTCAAAACCCTTTCATCATACAAGAACTCCCTCCATGGAGTTTTTAGATGAAGATTTGATGGACGCGACTCCTCTGTGTATGATACCAGGTGACGTCCCAGGCCCCTCTTCCATGGCTGGAACTAAGCAAGGTAACTTTCCTGAAAAATCTCCTAATAAAGAGGACATACACTTTTCTGATCGTACCATAAGAAACCTAGTTACTAGGATTCTAAATGAAGAACAAGGAGTCAAGGATATTTTTACCCCTTTGTCCAGAAGGGACCCCTCTCATGAGGTGGAAACCCAAGGTGAGAAAGATGATGACTCATCTAAGACAGAAAAGGAAGTAGCTGCTGAGGGATTATGTTCTCTTGGGAAGAATTTACCTAGCAAGAAACCAGCTAGCATGTCTCCTGATACTGCTGAGGATAGTATTGATTTGGAGGAAGAAAGTTCAAAGGAAGAGGATGACACTTTGGTTCACCATGTGAAACCAAGTGCTGCTAGGAAATTGAAGACTAGGAAAGGAAAAACTGTGGCTGAAATGATGACATCTAGGACTAGGAAGAAGACTGCTGGTGTAGGACCCTCCAAATCATGGAGCAAGGTTAAGGTTAAGAAGAGGAAAGAAAGTAAGAGTTATGATGAGGATGTCGAAGACGATGTCCTAGACATCTCTCCTGTAAAAAGGCAGGTTGTTAAGAAGTGTCTAGGCAAAGCTGCAGCTGTACACTTAGACAACATCTCTTTTCACTTAGAAGACGGTGCTGCAAAATGGAAGTATGTCATTCAGAGGAGGGTAGCGGTTGGGAGAGAGTTGGGAAAAGAGGTTGTTGAAGTAAAGGAAGTCATGGATTTAATCAAGAATGCTGGATTGATGAAGACTGTGGTTGCTCTGCCCCAATGCTATGAGGGGTTGGTAAAAGAATTTGTTGTAAATATCCCTGAGGAGATTTCTGAAAGGAGCAGCAGGGAATTTTGCAAAGTTTTTGTTAGGGGTTGGTGTGTGAGATTCTCACCAACCATCATCAACAAGTTCCTAGGAAGAGGAACTGATGGAGGAGTGGATCTAGAGACTACAGAGAATGAGGTCTGTAGGATCATTACAGCTGGCCAAGTTAAGGAATGGCCTAGTAGGAATCACCTATCAGCTAGCAAGCTAACTGTCAAATATGCCATCTTGCACAAGATTGGTTCAGCTAATTGGGTGCCTACTAGTCATATCTCTACCATCTCCATTAGTCTTGGAAGAATCATTCATGCAATTGGAACCAGGATTAACTATGATTTTGGAAATTTTATGTTTGACCAAATTATCAGACATGCCTCCACAAATGCTGTGAAGCTGCCCATTGCCTTCCCATCCATTATTTGTGGTATTATCTTGAGTCAACAACCAGGCATACTTAATGCAAATGACATTCCAAGCAGAAGAAAACCCCCATTATCCATTCATTATAAGCTATTTGAGGGAAATCATGTCAATGATGTTGTCATGACATCTGCCAGAAAGGAGTCTGCATCTCAAGGGAGTTTAATTGATCAGTTGAAGGAAACCTGCAAAGAACTAGAGTAGGGTATTAGGGTTGCCAAAGCAAGAAAAGAGGCTTTGGAGGCTCTTATTAATGGTCTAGAGAAGGAAGAGGTGGAGAAGGCTGGTGAGACCAAAGACTCAGATGGCAATACTTCAAGTGAGAGGTCAAAAGCTCAATCCAGTGACAGCTCTGAAAGCTCTGAAGGCTCTGAAGGTGAAGGTGATACTTCTTCCTCTGTTTGATGGTTCTCCTTTTGTGTTAAAGTTGAAGACTGTGTGAAGTGTGCTGTGAAGACTATGTGGCTGTTGTGACTGTTGTTTTGGAAGCAGTTCTGGTGCTGCTGTTTGGACGCTGAAGCTTTATTGTTTTTTTTTGAAAATGTGTATTTTGTGGCAGTCCTCATTGATGCCTGTTTGTAATATTTTGGGCTCTTAATGAGTTCCTTGGATTTGTTCATTTTCTCAACTATCACAGCTACATATGATGATGGTTTGTATCTCCTGAACAAATATGTTTTAACATTTTTTAATGTTATAACATCTATGCTAACATTCTCTACTAGACTAATTGACATTTATTTTGTCTAATTGGTCACCCTTGGTCAATTTTGACTAAAAAGGGGGAGAAATGTTTATGTGAAGCTGGAGCTGTGAGGAGATGTATGTGGCTGGACAGATGGACAACTATTGATATCAAAGGAGATGTGGTGATACACAGGTGGTGA
Organism: Lathyrus oleraceus; assembly: GCF_024323335.1. NCBI lineage: Eukaryota > Viridiplantae > Streptophyta > Magnoliopsida > Fabales > Fabaceae > Lathyrus > Lathyrus oleraceus. The sequence goes on along the minus strand of NC_066584.1, from coordinate 441,494,263 downwards.
AGATGTCAGAATGACATTCTGATTGTTCCAAGTGTTGTGGTTACAGGTGCTGTTATTTTCATGGAGATGAATGCATAGATTTAGGGGGAGAAGTAGTACCCTTGTGCGTTTGTGTGTCTTACTAGTTGCATCCAGAACTAGTAATTCTGTTTGTGTTGCACAGATTTAGGGGGAGGAGAAGTACCCTTGTGCATGTGGGTATTACTAGTAGCTATAACTAGTAATTGTATTTTCTTCTGCTGCTGATTAAACTACTGTTATGTTGTTTAACTGCTGATAGTTTCTCTTGTGAACAAAAAGAACAGATATATATTTTAGCCAAAATTTGCCAAAGGGGGAGTTTGTTGATTCTAAGTGTTGGCAGCAATTTTGGTAAAACAAAGAGTGTTCACAAGATGTTATGTGTGATGTCTTAACATGAGATATCCTATGTACCTGCTGGAGTTCAAGAACATGATAATGCAGGATTGTTTCAGAATGTCATACACAAGGTCATGGCATCTGATATGTGTGTACCTGCTGGAGTTTAAATGACAGACATGTTCATGCAGGATTGTTTCAGTATGTCATACACAATGTCATGGCATCTGATATGGTTGTACCTGTTGGAAGTTATAAAAGAAATTATGGAATCATGCAGGATTTTTCCAGGATGTCAGACCCGATGTCATGACATCCTGTACACAGAACATTCAGTATGAATGTCTGGTGTTTTGTGATTGCACAATTAATGGCAATCTATGTATGATTGAAGATTTGATTTACAGGAACATTCAATCATTGATTACAACCTGATTTACTTATTTTCCAAAGAGATCTAACCAGCTGTCATAAGAAGATTTGATTGGAAAATAGATTTAGGGTTTTCAAGATGTCCAAGCCCAGCTGAAAGCTTCTATAAAAAGGGACTTAGAAAACCTATTTTACAACACAACCAATACTGAGCGAAATACAGAGAGAGAGCTAGGGTTTGGGTCTGTTTAGTCGTAAGACTTGTAAGCCATTCAAGTCATCTTTTGATGATTGAATTGGACTGATTTGTGGTTGTAATTTGTCACTCTAAAGCTGTTAAGAAAGAGTGTGTGTCTACTTGATCAAAGCTGTTAAGCAAGATCAAGTGTGTGTCTTCTTGATCAAAGCTGTGAAACAAGATCAAGAGTGTGTCTTCTTGATCAAAGCTGTGAAGCAAGATCAAAAGTGTGTCTTCTTGATTGAAATTGTGAAGTAAAATCAAGAGTGTGTTATTGAAAAGTGTTTTCTTTTCTCAAGGGATTGTTTATTAAGATCACAGGTGTGATTGTAGGGAATTGAGTGGGTTCTCATATCTAAGAGTGCTTAGGTAGAAATTGCACGGGTAGAGATTAGGTGAGAAAGACTGTAACTTGTTGAAGTGTACGGAGAGTCTTTGAACTGATTCTATTTTAGTGAATTTCCTTCCTGGCTTGGTAGCCCCCAGATGTATGTGAGTTGGACCGAACTGGGTTAACAATTGCTTGTGTCTCTTGCATTACTATTCTCTATCTTTATTCTGTTTGCATTACTCAGATATTAATGTCGTGACATTACCTTCGACATCTCATATCTGATACCAAAATTTCAGTAATAATGGGGAAATTCCCCGAATGTCGATCTCAAGGACTGCACGTTAATATTGAGTTAAATTATCATTCAATTAAACAAAAAGTATTAATTTGGTTTTTGAGTGTAAAAATATAATAATAAAAGAAAAGGTAAAGAAATATGAAATTAAGGGTTTATTAAGAAAAAGGAACAATGCCAGGGAAGGTGTATGATTTATCCCTGTAACAACTCTGAGTTACTATTGCATTAACAAATATCAATTACTACCAGTTCTCAAGGGTATTTTCTCCCAAGTCCTTGGTGAGAAAACCTTTAATCAATCTACCCTAATTCTTATGTCCATAGCCAATTAGGGTGAAGTTAAGCCAATTAGAGAAAGCAATAAACACATCAAAAGGTTACCGTAAAAACAATATTATAAATGCAAATGTAAACTCAAATTCATTATAATTCTAAATCAGGGACACCCCCTAGCATTGGGGGGTTTAGCTACTCATATTGTTTAAAACAAATTCAAGATAAAAATTACACATTACAAGTAATTGGAAGACTTTGATCTTCAATCGCTCCCGCTCATGAATATCTTCAGCTCTCCGAATGCCTTGATCTCTGTAATACTTGATTGCTTCATAATACTATGTTTTGTTGTATTCCAAGATGATTTTCCTTTGGCAGAAAACCTCTTTTTATAGTGAAAGTTCCCAGCAGCAGTTGGACAGGTCCAAGGATGTCTCTAAAAAGCCTGCAGAATAAAAAGCCCGAGAAAACTGGAAATTTTGGGCTTGGGCTGACACGGCCCGTATCAGCTGACACGGGTGGCCGTGTCAGCCTACTGTTTAAGCTGACACGCCCATGGCAGGGGTGACACGGTTGAGGTTTCTACCTGACACGGCCCGTGTCAGCTGACACGCGTGGCCGTGTCAGGCTACTGTTTTCTTCACCTGCTTCCCTTACCCTGACACGGCCCATGTCAGGTGACACGGGTGGCCGTGTCAGGCCTCCTGTACCGAGGTTTTCTGCTTCTTTGTGTGCCGGAATCTTGCACTGTCTTGTTCTGAGTTCTCCGGTTCTTCTACCTGGATCTGTCGGACAAAAACACAGCTATCCCACGCATAAAATCAAGATAATAAAAGGTAAAACATAACTAAGATTAAAAACGCGTAAATAAAATAACGGAAGTAAAACTAACTCGAAATTTACCATAAATGCTTGCACAGTGGGTCAAATATCTCTGTTTTGCGTCGGATCAGTAATGAAAACTCAATGTAAATGGTGATTGATCAATGAGGTTTTAGGAATTTGACAAACCATATTTAATTTAATGCATTATTTTTAGTATTTTCTAATTGAATTAATGCCAAATAATTGTGTTGAGCCATTTTGATTATTTGTATAAGTTTGACTTGTGTTGTTGGACCTTGGTCAAGGTTGATTTGACTTTGTTAGGTTAAGATCATTGGATTTAGGGGATTGATGGAATGTACATTCCATCTCCCAAAATGAATTAATGATCTTAATTTGGTAAAAGTCCTCCTTTGTCGAATTTGAGTTTTGATCCATTCCCCTCCCTCTTCATCTAATTCCCCTTCTTTATGCATCCATTTCATTTGACCTATGATATCTCAATATCCTAAGGCTAGTTGATTGCAAAATCAACATAAGTATGGATGAGATTAAGTCACCTATTTTGCATATTCTTTTTGTGTGTGGTATGTTTCATGAGCATAGTCCATTATACTATGTCTCTAACATGCATTAACACCAAAATTCATATGCCCGACCTCAAAAAGTTGTGACTTCTAGATAAGTCCAATTACGGTTGCTTAATATAGCGCTAAATTTTTGACACAAAAGGCATAGAATTCTAGTTAGTGATATTGTAAGTCTCCCCTCTTTCATGGTATTGTGTGGAAACTTGGCCTTTTTTCCTTCCTTTGGAAGATGTCTTGGTTCAAGGATCCATGCTTGTGATAAGTGGGTTGAGTGTTCTCCAAAGAATGACTTAAAAAGTAAAAAGAAAAAACAATACTAACTTCTAACTCATTAACAACTAACATTTAATTTCAAGCCATTTACGTTTAATGCACTTTAATTTTTAAGCTTCTATTCATTTGCCATTATTCATACCATTCTAATTGTTTATATTAATGCCATTTTTACTTTGTCCACTTGGATCATATTGTGTGATATATCTTGTTTGTGTATACTTTGTTTGCTTGTGTGGTTTTTGGCCATTAATGTACATAATAAGAACAAAAACCCTAAAAAACATCTTGTGTGGACTGTTGGTTTGATTTGAGACAATTGGACTTAGCATTTAGGCAACACTCCCTATGCAAAGGACTTGGCCAATACCAACCTTCATCTAACCAAATGCTTGCAATTTGAAACTTCATCTGAAATATTATGGAGGATCCCTTTGAGTTCTTCTGCAACATGATCATTATGAAGTTGTTACTTTGAACCTGTGACTTATGGCATTTTGAAATTCATCTGCTACATGGGCAAATTTGAAGAAGATCAGGGAGTTGCTAAGCTTTGATGTGGCTATCTTTATTTGATGCCTTGCTTTTCAAGTTGATATTTTGTGCATTGTTTGTTTCTTGATTCTAATGTCCAAGGGAATTTGGGGTTTCTATATGACATTCTTGTCTACTGGATTGCAGCCAATTGATCAGATATTTTCAACTCTTAACTTTTAAATTTATGCTAAGGATTAGTCTTTTCATCTCCTCCCCATCTCTTTAATTTCAAAATCTCTCCCTCCTTTTAAAAACATCTTTTATTTTACTTGTCTTTTTTAAACTTAGACCCTTTGCAAATTAGAAACTTTGGCCTTATGCCATTTCACTTTTTAACTTCTTTTCTTAAATCGAACTTGTAAATAAAGTTAACTATACTTGACTTAAAATTTTCAAAAGCCAAAAAGAACTAACTCATTCAAACCATTTTCTAAGCCTTTGTGCCTTTCAAACTTAATTTTTATTAAAAAGCAATGCATCCACTTTGAAATTTATATCATGAACTACGAGGTTTTGATCCCTCATTCTTATGTTGGTACGTAGGCACAAGTCCGAAGGTCTTGTCAAACACAAAAATATAATTAATAAATTCTTTTCTCATCCCCCCATTCTATTGGTTTGTAAATATCATTTTGTACAAAATACACATGCACACAAGAAAGGGCTCCCTAGGAGTACCTAGGACACTTTGGGTGCTAACACCTTCCCTCTGTGTAACCAACCCCCTTACCTGTAATCTCTGGCATTTTATTAGTTTTGATTTGAAAACTTCTTATTTTTGGGTTTTGTTCGTACTTTTTCCCTTCTCCCTTGGAAACAATAAAAGCGTGGTGGCGACTCTTGTCATTTGATGTCTTGCTTATCCCTAGCTTGATGATCATGAGTTTACCGCTACTGAAATTAAGCGGCGACTCTGCTGGGGATTAGTCTCCACTGGGTTTAGCCTACTTTTTTGTGTGTATATAATTGTATGTATGTGATATATGTATATTTGTTTATGTGATATAATCTGCTTGTTGTGCTTGGTGATCTCTGAGTGGTGAGATAACTTCTAACTCGAACTTGAGTGCAATTAAGATAGGAGGATGGTATAGTCATGTTCGACTTGTGTGGAGTAGTCCTTAACAAGTTGGCTTGAGATCCATCTGCTCAGTGGAGACCCTTTTGGATTTGGAAATATCATACGAGTATTTGTGGTTAGGCATTACTATCTCTAATTTGGGTCCGAGAAGCTAAGGACCGTAGAACATTTATCCCCTCTTGGCCTATTTTAAGACGTAGTGCAGAGACTGTTCAAGTGTAGACTTGATCACAGTTGTTATGTGATACTACACTCAGACGAGTTTCTCTTGAGAATATTATGGGTCGATGAGTCAGTCATCTTAACCTGTATTATCCGATAGATGGAATTAAGACTCTGGGAACTTTTTAGAACATGATCTACAGGTTTTATCCTTAGTTCACTCCTTTGGGATGGTTCTTACCCAGACTCCATGCTCTTGATTCACAACAAACCCTTGATTCTTGGTTGATCCAATCAAGTCTTGTCAATATCAATGGAACTTGGGTGTTGATAAGGTGTAAACCATAATCCACCAAAATGGATGATTGATCTTGACAATGACTTGATTCATCCCTTGACCTTTGTTTGTTTGCCTTGTATGTGATCCCTTATTTGTGATTGTTGTATTCATGCATTCATGCGCATCATAACATTCATCACACGAAAATTTAAAGGAACTAAGGTATTATTTGCAAATGTTTTCAGACCATGAATTATGGACGAAGGAACACTAAGAAGTACAGTTTCAGGTGTCCCGACTTGAAAGAGTTAAGGAAGCTAGCATCTTTTGTATTAGATCCCTTGGACTTCAAACAACGTCATGGGAAGCTTCTGTCTATCTTGTCTACTGATGTGGTTGAAGGACTCTTGAGTGTGTTGGTTCAGTTCTATGACCCTCTTTACCGTTGCTTCACTTTTCCGGATTATCAGCTTGTGCCTATGTTGGAGGAGTATGCCCATCTTTCGGGAATGCCTATTTCTAACAAAGTTCCATTTAGTAGATTGGAAGAGATTCCTAGATCTCATCTTATTGCTGAAGCTCTTCACTTGAAGAAGTCTGAGATAGAGGCTCATTGGGTGAAGAAAGGAGGATTGTTTGGGTTGCCATCTGATTTCCTCATCAAGGAAGCTACTACCTTTGCTCAAGTCGGTAGTGTGGACGCTTTTGAAGTTATCTTTGTGTTTCTCATTTATGGATTAGCTTTGTTCCCTAACATTGACGGTTTTGTTGATGTTAACGCCATTAGAATCTTATTGATTGGGAATCCTGTGCCTAATTTGTTGGGTGATATGTATTTCTCTTTGCATCTAAGGAATTCTAAAAGTGGAGGAACGATTGTCTGTTGCATTCCTCTTCTATACAAGTGGTTTATTTCCCACTTGCCTCAGACACCTGCTTTTGTGGAGAACAACCAATGTCTACGGTGGTCTCAAAGACTTATGTCTCTCACTAATGATGATATAATTTGGTATGATCCTTCTTTGAGCAGTTTGAGATTATTGATTGTTGTGGTGAATTCTCTAATGTGCCTTTCATTGGTATACAAGGAGGAATCAACTACAACCCTGCTTTGGCTCGTCGTCAACTTGGGTTCCCCTTGAGAGACAAACCTAATAACACGATGTTAAAAGGTATTTTCTATCAAGAGGGTAAAGATTCCCAACTTTTGAAGCAGAAGATTATGCATGCTTGGCATAATGTGCATAAGAAAGGAAGATCCGAGCTTGGTCCGTGCAACTGTGTAGCTTTGGAAGCTTACACTACTTGGGTGAAGAAGAGAGCTTTGGAGTTGAAGATGCCTTATCCTTGTGAGAGCCCTATGTCTATGGTTGTGGTTGAACCATTAACTCTCCCTAACCAATATGTAGAGGAGTTAAATTATGCGCTCGGCAAGATGAAGCAAGAGAAGGATATGTGGGAAGAGTGTTTCCATGATTTGAGCAAAAAGAATGAGGAGTTGTAGTTGGAGTCTAAGGATAAAGATGCACTTATTGAGCTACTTGAAGATCGAGTGACAAAGAGACAGAGAGTGTCGGAGGTTTTATCTTCCTCTAGCATGCCTCAACCTTCCATCACTTCGAAGAAGATTGTTGATCAACTTGTCCTCGAGAAGACTCAGATGAACGCTTCTTTTGAGACCGAGATTCAACGCATTCGAAGGAAGTACGCGCCTACAGTCAGACCTTCTGACATTGTTGTTAAGGATCCTTAGGATGACTAGTCTCCTTTCCTCTTGTATTTTTCATTTGATTTCTGAAATTGTACTCAGTGTAATCCTTCCAATTATATAAATGAAAAGAAATTTTTGGTCATATCAAATTATTGCAATTGTTGTTAAATACATATATATTTGCAAATGATATAGTAAGTTCCTCGAAAAAAATGAAAAGAATGAATAAACAAGCATTGCATTTCATGCATAATTTGCATAAGCAGGTTTCTCTTTCGCCAGATGTCCCATTGGTGTTTCTTTTGTGTTTCAGCCAAGCTGACTCATCGGTACAATACTCGTGCCAATCACTCAGAATTATGGAACATCTTGAGCAAGAGAATAGAGAGCTGAAGGACGAGATCGCCCGCCTGACTACCATGATGGAGTCAGTTTTAGCTGCACAGAGCCAGTCTTCTCCAACGCCCACAACTCCTCCTCCTCAGAGGATTGCCATTTCAAAGGTGGCTACCTCTACCATGCCTGCTGCTACCGCTCGTTTCGCACATGCTATGCCTGCCGGATTCCCGTGGGGAATGCCACCGAACTTTGTGCCTGAGGGTTTTGTGCCTACTTTTGCTTCTATGCTAGCATCTAGCCCGATCATGTCTGTCCCACTGCTTGTAGTGCACACCTTACCTCGCGTAGAAGACACCATTTATCATTCCGAGCCATCCGAGGGTCCGGACTTTTTTGAGAAAATGGATGAGATGAAAGATCAATTTCTTGAGTTGCGCAAGGAGTTGAAGACTTTAAGAGGTAAGGACCTTTTTGGGAGGAGTACTGCTGAGTTATGTCTGGTGCCAAATGTGAAGATTCTAGTAAAGTTCAAAGTGCCTGACTTTGAAAAGTACAAAGGGAACACATGTCCGCTCAGTCACTTGGTCATGTATGCCCGTAAGATGTCTACCCAAACAGACAATGATAAGTTGTTAATCCGTTACTTCCAAGACAGTTTGACCGGCGCTGCACTTAGATGGTATATGGGGTTGGATAGTGCAAGCATCCACACTTTCAACGATTTAGGAGAAGCATTTGTTAAGAAGTACAAATATAACGTTGATATGGCTCCCGACCGAGATCAGTTGAGATCACTATCTCAGAAGGACAAGGAAACGTTTGAGGAGTACGCGTAGAGATGGAGAGAACTCGTTGCTCAGGTCACCCCTCCTTTAGAGGAAAAAGAGATGACTAAGATATTTTTGAAGACCCTTAGCTCATTTTATTATGAGAAGATGATCTCCAGTGCCCCCAGTGACTTTACCGAAATGGTAAATATGGGGATGAGGCTTGAAGAAGGTGTCTGAGAAGGACAGTTGTCGAAGAAGGAGGTATCATCTAGTAAGAGATACGACAACAATTTTGGTAAAAAAGAAGGACAATAAAGCCAACACAATCATTAGTGGGAGGCAGAGGAGGCCTCAGACCAGAAGAAGTCAACCAGCACCATTTTCACAGCAAATCAATCAGCACCAACTCAACAACAACAACCACATCAACGAGAAAACACCTACAACAACAACAATACCAATAATCATCAACAACAGACTTTCAAGAGGAAAAAGGTCTCTTTCGACCCAATTCCTATGACCTATGCAGAGCTTTATCCATCACGGGTTCTCAAGAACTTGCTACAACCCAGAAATCCGCCATAAATTCTTGAACCACTTCCATGGTGGTACAAGCTTGACCTCCGTTGTGCTTTTCATCAAGGAGAACCCGGACATGACATTCAGAACTGCTATCCGCTCAAATACGAAGTTCTGAAGCTAGTGAAGAGTGGAATGGTGTCCTTTGAGGACCGTGCACCTAATGTGAAAGCAAACCCACTGCCAACCCATGGAAATTCATCTGTTAATATGGTAGATGGTTGTCCTGGGGAGTTCAAAGTGTTTGATGTACGCTTCATCAGAAGGTCTTTGGTGACAATGCATAAGGACATATGTATGATAAGCGATTGTGAGCATGACCATGATGGTTGTGCTATCTGCAGTGTCAACCCGAGGGGGTTGTATGATTGTGAAAAGAGACATCCAGCGGTTGATGGATGAGGGTATGATTCAGATTGTTCAATCTCGTCATGTAGATTACGATGTGAATGTGATCGTTCCAGTGGTTAAGAACCCCGAGAGGGTGGTGATTCAGTATGGCAGTAGTAATAGTAATAGTATCAGTCAAAGATCGGTATCACCGTTGGTCATATGGTTAGCATGCCCAGTCCCGTATTCATTCGATAAGGTTGTTCCATATCAATATAATGCAACTATGTTGAAGGATGGTCAAGAGGTCCCGTTACCTACAACCAATTCTGTCGTGAGCATTGTAGATGTTACTAAGGTGACCCGTAGTGGTCGAGTGTTTGGGCCAGTGGTCCCAAAAGATGTAGAAGATTCAACAGTTGGTAAGAAGGTGGAAGTACCTGCAGTAGATCCGATTAGCACTTCAAAGCGTCAATATGGTGAATCCAACAATTTGAAGACTAATGATGATGATGAGGTACTTAGGATGGTAAAGAAAAGTGAGTTCAATATGGTGGAGCAGTTGCTCCAAACCCCCTCAAATATTTCAGTACTGTCTCTGCTTATGAATTCAGAAGCGCACAGAGAAGCACTACAAAGAGTTCTAGAGCAAGCATTTGTGGAACATGATGTTACGGTGGATCAGTTCGATCATATTGTGGCTAACATCACTTCCTGCAACAATATCAACTTTTGTGATGAAGAACTCCCTAAGGAGGGTAGAAATCATAACTTGGCTTTGCATATCTCCATGAATTGCAAAGATGTCGCTTTATCCAATGTATTAGTTGACACCGGGTCTTCGTTGAACGTGCTGCCGAAGTCAACTCTTTCAAAGCTATCATATCAAGGAGTGCCTATGAGGTATAGGGGTATAATCGTCAAAGCTTTTGACGGTTCACGTAAAACAGTGATAAGAGAAGTGGACCTTCTGGTGAAGATAGGTCCGAGTGACTTCCAGATTACTTTTCAAGTAATAGATATCCACCCGTCTTATAGTTGTCTATTGGGAAGGCCATGGATTCATGATGTGGGAGATGTTACTTCCACGTTGCATCAAAAACTCAAATTTGTTAAGAACGGAAAATTAGTCATTGTTGGTGGGGAAAAGGCGCCGTTGGTTAGCCACCTGTCATCTTTCTCTTATGTTTAAGCTGAGGATGAGGTTGGAACTTCATTCCAAGACGTATCTATTGCTGCTGAAAAGAGAGTTGGGGCACCTATGTCCTCATTGAAAGATGCAAGGAAGATTGTTGAAGAAGGTAATGTGGATCAGTGGGGGCGAGTGGTAGAGATCTCCGACAACAAGAACAGAATCGGCCTGGGTTTTCAGCAAGGTTCATCAACTGCTAGATCAGAGGATATGCAACTTAACTTCCGTAGTGGAGGGTTCATTCATGGAAATGAACAACACTTAGCTGCAGTGCTAGAGGATGACGAAGAACAAGACTGCACCAATTTTGTGACGCATGGAAAGGCTTGTAACAATTGGTCTGTTGTTGATATTCCTATTATGTTGCATCAATCTAAGTAATTGCTTTTATTTCTTTTAAAAATCCTTCTCCTATGCCTAAGGGAGAAGTGAATATTGTTGGGCATTTCAAATTTGATAATTAATAAAATTAATTCTATTCATCCACATCTATGATGTTTGTTTTACATTTTGCTTTATTCTGAAAATCTTGTTGGGCATTTCAAATTTGATAATTAATAAAAATCCTTCTCCTATGCCTAATTGCTTTTACTTTTTACTTTTTGCTTTATTCTATTCATCCACATCAAAATATCAAATCATTATGTAGGTTGGTTTCTAACCCCGTTGAATACAATGATACTTCTCCTTCTCCAAATTTTGAATTCCATGTGTTTGAGGCCAAGGAGGAATGTGAGTGATGAATTGTCTCGTCTTCTTGAGCATGAAGGAAAAGCCATTCAACCATTCGAAGAGCATCTTGAGTTAGTCAACTTGAGTTCCGAGGATGATGTGAAGGAAGTCAAGATTGCGTCTCAACTATGTCCAGATGCAAAGAAGGGGTTGGTTGATCTTCTTCGAGAGTATTCAGACGTGTTTGCTTGGTCCTATCAAGACATGCCTGGTTTGGATTCTGAGATTGTGGAGCATAGATTGTCGTTGAAGCCAAAATGTTCGCCAGTCAAGCAGAAGTTAAGAAGAACACATCCTGATATGGTAGTAAAGATCAAAGAAGAAGTGCAGAAGCAGATTGATGTCAGTTTCCTTGTGACTGTTGAGTATCCGCAATGGGTGGCCAACATTATGCATGTGCCTAAGAAAGATGGAAAAGTACGCATGTGTGTTGATTATAGAGATTTGAATAAAGCCAGTCCGAAAGATGATTTCCCTCTGCCACACATTGATATGTAGGTAGACAATACTGCTAAGTTCAAAGTCTTTTCGTTTATGGATGGATTTTTCGGATATAATCAGATCAAGATGGAACCCAAAGATATGGGGAAGACCACATTCATTACACCTTGGGGAACATTCTGTTATAGAGTGATGCCTTTTGGTTTGAAGAATGTTGGTGCAACTTACCTAAGAGAAATGACTACTCTTTTTCACGATATGATGTATAAAGAGATTGAAGTTTATGTCGATGATATGATTGCCAAATCAATTGATGAAGAGGAACATGTTGAGAATTTGTTGAAGCTATTCCAGCGTTTGAGGAAGTATAAACTCCGCCTGAATCCCAATAAGTGTACTTTTGGTGTTCGCTCTGGTAAGTTGTTGGGCTTTATTGTCAGCGAGAAGAGTATTGAAGTTGATCCTGCCAAGGTCAAAGTAATACGAGAGATGCATGTGCCCAAAACTGAGAAGCAAGTCAGAGGTTTTCTTGGTCGCTTGAATTATATCTCAAGATTCATTTCACACATGACTGCCACATGTGCGCCTATATTCAAGCTTCTTCGGAAAGATCAGTCTTGTGATTGGACCGAAGACTGCCATAAAGCTTTTGATATTATCAAAGAGTATCTTCTTGAACCTCTAATTTTGTCTCCACCTGTTGAAGGAAGACCGTTGATCATGTATTTGAATGTGCTTGAGGATAGTATGGGTTGTGTTCTAGGTCAACAAGATGAGACTGGAAAGAAAGAATTTGCAATTTACTACCTCAGTAAGAAGTTCACCGACTGTGAGACTCGGTATTCTATGCTAGAGAAGACTTGTTGTGCAATGGCTTGGGCTGCTAAGTGTTTGCATCAATATATGTTGAATCATACTACTTGGTTGATATCCAAAATGGATCCAATCAAGTATATTTTTAAGAAGCCTTCTTTAATTGGGAGGATTTCCCGTTGGCAGATGTTGTTATCAGAGTATGATATCGAATACCGATCTCAGAAAGCGATCAAAGGTAGTATCTTGGCTGACCATTTGGCTCACCAACCGATTGAAGATTATCAGTCAGTACAATATGATTTTCCTGATGAAGAGATCTTGTACCTGAAAATGAAATATTGTGATGAAACATTGCTTGAAGAAGGGCCAGAACCTGGTTCCCATTGGGGCATGGTACTTGATGGAGCTGTTAATTAATTTGGTAATGGCATTGGGGCAGTGATTATTACTCCTCAAGACACGCATTTTCCCTTTACAACTAGATTGACTTTCAAGTGTACAAACAATATGGCAGAATATGAATCTTGCATTATGGGGCTCGAAGAACGCCATTGATCTCAGAATCAAGCATTTAGATGTCTTTAAAGATTTAGCTTTGGTTGTGAATCAGATCAGAGGTGAATGGGAGACGAATCAACCCGATTTGATACCATATAGAGATTATGCGAGGAGGATTTCAACTTTCTTTACAAATGTTTAGTTTCATCATATCCCTCGAGATGAAAACCGGATGGTAGATGCTCTTGCAACGTTGGCATTAATGATTGTAGTGAAGTATTGGAATGAAGTTCCCAATTTGACTGTGATACGTCTTGATAGACCAACTCATGTGTTTGCTATTGAAGAATTTAAAGATGAAAAGCCGTGGTATTATGACATCAAGTGTTTCCTCCAAAGTCAGATTTACCTGCCTGGGGCATCTTTGAAAGATAAGAAGACTTTAAGAAGATTAGCCGACAACTTCTACCTGAATGGTGATGTGCTGTATAAGAGAAACTTCGATATGGTTCTTCTCATATGCGTGGATAGACACGAAGCAGACCTATTGATGACTGAAGTCCATAAAGGTTCCTTTGGTACTCATTCCAATGGACATGCAATCGCAAAGAAGATGTTGCGAGCAGGTTACTATTGGATGAGAATGGAGTCCGACTGATGCAAGTTTGTGAAGAAATGCCACAAGTGTCAAATATATGCAAATACGATTCATGTTCCTCCCACACTGTTGAACATCATCTCTTCTCCATGGCCCTTCTCCATGTGGGGAATTTATATGATTGGCATGATTGAGCCTAAAGCGTAGAATGGAAATCGTTTCATTTGGCTATTGACTACTTCACAAAGTGGGTTGAAGCGGCATCGTATGCAAATGTAACCAAGAAAGTTGTTGTAAGGTTTATCAAGAATCAGATTATATGTCATTATGGTGTACCAAGTAAGATCATTACTGATAATGGATCAAACTTGAATAATAATATGGTGGAAGCTCTTTGTAAAGACTTCAAGATCGCACATCATAATTCTTCTCCCTACAGACCAAAGATGAATGGGGATGTTGAAGCTGCAAACAAGAACATCAAGAAGATCATTCAGAAAATGGTTGTGACATACAAGGGTTGGCATGAGATGCTCCCATTTGCTTTGCACGGGTATCGTACATCCATCCGCACTTAAATAGAGGCAACCCCCTTCTCTCTTGCATATGGTATGGAAGCAATGCTTCCCGTAGAGGTTGAGATTCCGTCATTGCGTGCGCTCATGGAAGCCAAGTTGACTGAAGCTGAATGGTGTCAAACCAGGTATGATCAGCTGAATTTGATTGAAGAGAAGAGATTGACTGCCATGTGTCATGGTCAGTTATAGCAGCAGAGAATGAAGAAAACTTTTGACAAGAAGGTCAGACCTCGTGTGTTCAGAGAAGGTGACCTTGTGCTCAAGAAGATCTTATCTTTCAAATCAGATTCTAGGGGTAAATGGACTCCTAATTATGAAGGCCCATATGTTGTTAAAAGATCCTTTTCAAGCGGTGCTTTGATTCTTACAACTATGTATGGTGAAGAGTTCACTCATCCCGTGAGCGCAGATGCAGTCAAAAAATACTTCGCCTAAAAAGAAAAGAATAACTCGCTAAGTTGAAAACCTGAAAGGGCGGCTTAGGCAAAAATGAGCATCTTGGTGGATTGAAAACCCGAAAGGGCGGTCCAGGCAAAAGTTAGAGACATAAAATAGAAAGAATCATCCCGATAAATTGAGTACCCCACCTTGGGGCTATTTATGCAATAGGGATTATGGCAAGTAACTGCATCCTGCTGATCTTCAGTATTGGAAAACTTTGTTGAGCACAAGGGTTGACAGTGATTCATCATCCCCAGTAGCGGCCAAAAGCACAGTGGACATCAAGAGTTGGTAAAAGGATTAGTGATCATATGTATTCAATGTAACCCTTTTCCATGTAAATTACAATTTTCAACTTTGTAAAAATCTATGGAGTCTTGTCATTTACAGACTACCATTCCCTTAAATAATGTTGAGCTTTTATCCAATTCTTTCCACTCTTGTTTACTTCAGCCAAATAGTTTTAAATTTTATTATGATCATTTTCGAAATTAAAATTTTAAAATCAAAATCGTTTTTCTTAAACATATAAAAGCATGAATTTTAAAGCAATAAAAGGAATGTCAAGAGAAGTTCGAAAGCAGTAAGCCCTAAATGTGGAGCACTGTTGGTTCTCCCCAAGCATTTGATTCGTAATCCCCAAGTAAATTCAATTCCCCAACTGAGTTTGTGTTTGTTACCCAGCCAATTTTTATCTCCAACAGAGTAGGGAGTTGTCCTCAGCAGTTCGTGTGGTTACGATAGAGCTTTGGTTTCCTCACCAATCACCATCAGATTCGCTCCTAGTCAGAGCTTCCTCCTGGTTTCTGAGCGGTTTTTCGCGTTTGTTCCTCTGCAGGGTTATCTCCCATTCGATATGGTGTTGATCTAAAATTCCCCGCAGACTCGATAACATTTTTCTCAGCAGATCTCCTCCTTCCCTAGCTAGGTTTGAGCCTTTGGGATGTTGATCTCTCTTTTCTCTGACATTTGTCTCCCTCTCTTGTGGACTGACCGAGAATTATACCGATGAGTCAAAATTGCGACACCTTTGTATCCTTTGCGATCGTTTTGTCAGCATAATCATCATATACATATACATATATAATTTCATGATTGCATAATTACATGTTCATAGTGGTTGATTCATTCCTGTGATTATTATTCTCTGTTATGGCGGTACTTTATCCCCATTTGAGTTTGGTGTCTGTCCTCCCTCAATTGTAGAGTGTCAGCCCCTTAAGCAGAAAGACTTTAACCTTTCTCTTTTCCCCACTGAGTTATTTCCTCGTGGATGATTATTGCTTCAATTTCCTCCCAAGTTGATTATTTGGATGGAATCACTCCCCTTGAGTTATATCCTCATTGGGTTGAGTCTTGATTGATCGTTTCTTTCTAGCTCTTACCTAGATAGATGGTCTGGGTCCCCTAAGAGTTTATTACCCAGTAACTGGTAATATCCATCTTAGTTTGCAGTTTGCTACTTCTTGCCCAATACCCAACAAAAGTACCCCTGTTTTCTCCTTGGTGGAGTCCCCGATGGATTCATTTTTGTGATTCCCCAGGAAGTATATTTTTGATATGTTCATTCTAACTGATGACAGATACTTTCTTCCCCTTTTTGAGTTTATCCTTGATATGTTCATCCTAACCGATGACGGATACTCCCATCTTTGGTATTCTACCTGTAGCACCTCAAATTTGCACCTCCCATTTGTACAATACATTTTCATGTTTAGGTCATTAACATTGCATTGTTCATTGCATAGTCCATCATGTCCTCAGTCAAGACTGGTCAGGAGATTCAGTTGTGCAAGACAGCAAGTGCATTTTCTATGGAATCAAAGTCCTAGGGTTGGTACAATGAGTTCATGTGACCCAAGGATCATTTTGAATTAGTTTGGTCAAGCATTGGATGTTCAAAGCTCATTAGTTCATGATCAATTCATCTGAAACCCTAGAAAGTCAACTGTCAGTTCAACCATGGATTTGGAAGTGGGAGATGGTTAGAGATGCCTCATTCATGTCCATACAAGTCTCATTTGACATTTCAAACATCAATAGTGAAGAATTTGAGGTCAGATCAAAACTTGCCAAAAATAGTAAGTGACCTGTAATTTGAATTTTCCAAAAATGGAAAGGTTTTCTCCTCAAGATTACATCATCAAGAAAGCTTCAAATGGATTTTTGTCCAACATGAAAGTTGAAGATCTTCCTCTCCCATTTCCAAAAAGTCCAAGATCATGGATTTCTCATGTGTGGTTGAAGAGATATGGATCAATCATGGCCAAGTGAACTTTGAACTTCAAACATGCATAACTTTCAAACCAAAAGGCCAAATGGAGTGGTTCTTTTTGCATTGTTCATGTCTTGACATACACTATCCAAAACATGCATTACAAGCCATGCATTCTCATCACATAATCATTTGATTTTTCACTTGATTTTTGGATGGAATTTTCAAATTTAAAAATAATGTATTGTCCATACATTCCATCACTTGCATTGGCTCTAAAATGAACTTTTGAGTGAATTTGATCCAAAATTCGTGTACTGTTCCATTCATTTCATGCATAAAGGGTGAAATTGCAAATTTGCCTAAACACTCTCATTTTCCCTAATCCACTTGCCAAATGCTTAAACATGTTTAAGGACTTGATTAGGAGGGAGTATAAAGGGCTAAGCATAACAGATTTCATCTAATGACAATTCATTTTTTTCAGATCTAGATCTAGAATCAAAATTTTTTCTCTCAAACTTTCATCAATTTTCTTCAAACACATTGCATATTTCTGGATCCATTCATCATCTAGAGGCATTGTGGAGCATGTTTGAAGCAAGAACCAAAGCAATTCATGCAGATTTGAAGCAGCTCGAAGCTTACATCCAACAATGGTGGAATCTGGTTTTGAAGAGATCAAGCACGATTAAGCCTTCATTCTTCATCCATTCATCCATACAAGTGTTGTGGAGTATCTGTTTGTGCACTACAAGGCCTAAATCTATCGATTCCAGTTCTGCATCTTCATCAAGGTCAGAAATCGAATTTCTCTATTCATGAAATTGTTATGTGATTGTTGTAGATCCTTCAATGCTGAGCAAACTGAGCTTTATTCCATGAAATTCCATGTAGAATTGAAGTAGATATAGTGATTTAAAGATTGACATGTGAAACTTCATTTGATCGATTTGCTTGATATATGTTGATTCATGTTTAGCCATGCTTGGATTTGTGATGTGTGATGAAAGACCTATCCATTGATGTGCTTGTTTTTAATTTCTGTGAACTTTTGTTCTTAAGCATGAAGAACATGATGAACTCGTATGAAGCTGATGCCAATTTTTCCAAAAAAACTGTGTTTGATCTTTCCCATCGTTTCCCAGCGTGTTTGCATGTGTTATTGACTAGCTGGACATGTATTGGTCCATTTGGCGTGTGCGTGTCAAAATGATTGGTCGTTGTTAATTTGCCTGGCCACATAGGATTAATGAAGCGCTGCGTTTTGCAGCAAGCGCGCTTCATTTCAAATGCCAACTCAATTCGAATCCTGGCTCCAGCTTCTTTTCAAATTGCATTTCATTTTTTCATTTTCCCTCCATGTCATTCATACTATGCTTCTACATGTTTTTTTATTTTTTCTTTCACTTCATAAATTCATAACTAAATGATAAATCATCCAAAAAACATGGGAATTTTTGCATTGTTTTCCTTATTGTGTCTAGTTGTTTTTGGTTATTTTTCCACAAATTGTGCCTGGCTGGATTTTGTTTTGACCTAGGGTTTGTGTGCATGTATCATATTTTGTACCTTGCTTGCCATATCTCTTGTGAAATGATGGTTGTGTATCCAATGCCTATGAAATTTTACATGCTTAAACTAGACTTCATGCTGGACATTTTGGTGTTGAGTTTGCAATTTTATCATGTGCCATTGCTGAGATATGATCTTGTGAATGTAGGTGTGATAATGTGTGTCACACCTTTGCTTGCTCAACTTGATTAATTTCTTTGCCATGCCAAATAAATTCCAAATGATGTGATTTTTTGTATGATGCTTCTTATGGATGTTGTGATTGATCATGATTTTTTCTGGAATGTTTGGATTGATTTCTGATTTGATTGAGATTTTTATTTCTGGATGGTCATGTTTGAGCTTTTGAAGTGTCTTGAATTTCAATTGTCTGTGAAATGCTTGTGCTTTATCCTATAAATGTGAAATTTTGCACACTCTTTCTAGACATGTTAAAGTTTGTTTTGGCTTTTGTTTGAAGTGATTATCATGTTCCATTTCTGTTTTAGGCTTGTGCTAAGTTGGTGTGACATTTGTTGCCACACATGTGCTTGTTTATGTTTGCCTTGCCTTATGCAATTTTATTACCATGCCTAATGTTGCTCAAATGCCTTGATTTTTTGTGTGTTGATCATGTTATATGTTTTGTTTAACCATGAATTTTATTGAGATTAATTGAATCATTTTTGAATTAATGTGCATTTGTTTATTCTGTTGTCACAATGTGGTTACAATGTGCATGCCTTGCCATATTTAGTTCATGAAATGAAATTGGTAATTGATATTGATGTGGGATTTTTTGGATCATGTTCTTAATTGATTGAAGTTGATTCATGTCAATTTTCATGTTCTGTTTTGAATTTTTTCTCCCTCTTTGACCCTAGGCCTTGCCCTAGTGGTTTGGCTCTCACAGTTGAGCTTTGTTTTCAGGTTAAGAAGTACATGGCCATGATGGAATTGATTCACTTGTTTGGATGGATTATTTGGTTGATGTTGACTAATCTTGATTTGTTTTGTAGGTTGATGTTAGCTCATTTGAGTGTGAGCTTGTGCCTTGCATATTGTTACATTGCTTGTTTGACTATGTCTGTTGACTGTTGACTATTGGATTGTCTGTTTGGTTTATTTGAGTTGTATTCTGATTGAGTTAGATTTTTTTCAGGTACATAAGTTGCTTAAGTTCTTTTGAACTTGCTTTTGCTGCATGGTTGCTAAACCATTTGAGGTATAACTCTCTGACTTCATGTAGTCTGGAAGACCTGTCCTGTTACTTGGGCAGGCACCTGTCTGAAGCCCTCCTTAAGAGGCAATGCTTGTGTTTGCTTATTTTTGTGCCAAGCAGGAAAAGACCTCTATGAGGCAATTGGCAGATATAAGAGATGTGTAATCCATCCCCTGCTATTCAGTGTGTCATCCACTTTGCTCACACACCTTGTGTTGATGCATTGTGGATAATAGCCCAAGATCTTTGTTGTGTCAGTCATCTGTGGGGAAGAGTTCCTACTTTCTGAACTCCCACTTCTATTTGTCTGAAGCTCTCCCAGGTCAGGGATAAGAGCTGTGAGGTCTTACCCTCACTTCCCATTTTATCTGCTTCACCCTAACTCTCAATGTTAGGGTTAAGAGCTAACTACACCCGATTCTAGTTGGCTTGTGTTTCACAGCCTAACCTTGTGTGAGCCCACTTTGTTTGTATATAGTGTGTGCTAATTGTGTGTATGATTGCTTTGCCTATGCTGTTTAGGTTAGCTTGCTTCCTGTGCAAGTTAGATAGAAACCTTAACATAGGGTTATGATGCATGACAACTTCTAGGCTCGAGTCGTAGTCTCCCTAGTAGTTTGTGTCTCCCTTTGTATCTGGTTAGGCAAGTTCTTTCCCTGCGTAGGGGAACTACGTCGCCCTAATCCTCATACCAGATGAGGTACGTAGGCAGGAGATGAGCTGATCTCTCCGAGCGCCCTTTTGTTTTCAACCCTTTGTGTGTGTTGGAGTCTGACATAAGTCCAGCGATTGGCAGTTGGTTTCCTGTGTCTTGTTTGCTTGTTGGAGTCTGACGTAAGTCCAACGATTGACAGTTGGTTTCCTATGTGTGTTTGTTGGTTCGGAGTCTGATGTAAGTCCAGCGATTGGCATTCGGTCTCCATGTTTGCCTGTTTGTGTGGAGTCTGACATAAGTCCAGCGATTGGCAGTCGGTTTCCTATTTGTGTTTTGTTTGGCGTGCGTTAGCCGAGCTACGAGTGCTCTGATTCTTCTCCAGTCAGAGAAGATATGTATGCATAGGAGGCGATATCCTAGCGAGCACTGTAGCGGTGTATTCGTCGCTATATGATTTATTGAATAAACCATAAGCAAAGTATACAAAGAATCGAGTCGCCACCGCACTTTTAT
Source organism: Lathyrus oleraceus (assembly GCF_024323335.1). Lineage (NCBI taxonomy): Eukaryota > Viridiplantae > Streptophyta > Magnoliopsida > Fabales > Fabaceae > Lathyrus > Lathyrus oleraceus. The sequence continues at coordinate 441,473,453 of NC_066584.1, read as the reverse complement.
TTATCCTAAGGACTGGTTAAAAAGCGAACAAAAACCTAAGAAGTTTTACACGTAGAAAACCAATAAAAGATCAGAGAGTCTGGGTAAGGGGTAAATTACGCAATGGGAAGGTGTTAGGCACCCATCACGTCCTAGGTACTCCTAGGGAGCCCTTTTCACACTTATTGTATAAAATGTTTATTCGTTTATGACACATTGTGCAAACATGAATGGGAAGACGAGGAAAGAATATGCAATTTTATTATTTTTGTGTTTGAACGGATGAACCCGTTGCCTACGTACCTTCCATCAAAGGTAAGGATCAAAACGCCGTAGTTCGGCTAAAAGATTTCCAAAAATTAGTGAGTTCATTTTAAAACACAAGCATTAAGGTTTTTCATTACCAATGGGAGAAAACTCAACCTGAATTCAACAATCCACCATGCGAGGACGGCTTCGACGTACTAGAGGGGTTAACCCTGTTTTCAGTACGGAAGTCTTACAATCGACTCACTAAGGATAAGGTAAGATTTACATCAACCACTATGGTAATTGAAACCTATGGCTAATGTATGAAAACATATCAACAATGGACAAAGCCACAAAACAATTGAATGTGTGAAGTTAATTGATTATGAGTATTCACAAAATATGGTCAAAGTATGATTAGGATTGATTCAAAGAAGTGTTATGAAATGGAGTTTGAAAAGTCAAGGACTTAGGGTCCAGGTTTCTAATTTGAAAAGACATGAAGATGTTTGCACAACAATTCAAAGTTTTTGAAATCAAAGTGTGAAAAGGTTTAGGATAAAGAGGGTATGGATGATGGATAAAGGAGTGTAAAACTTCTCAGAAAGGTTCACCTCTTGAGATCATATAGAAGATGATTCAAGTGTGTCCTTAGGAATAGGCAAATGAGCAATAATAAATAAGAGGCAAGGTGATACCGGATGCCATCAATGGGCTTATACCAATCTCACAAATAAAAGCGGATACCGGATACCAATAAATGGATTTACACCAATCTCCTAAAACAAAACAATGATACCGGATGCCATCAATGGACTTATACCAATCTCATAAACAAAAGCGGATATCAGATGCCAATAAATGGACTTATTCCAATCTCCTAAAGAATCAAGACATGGATGTCAGATGCCAATCTATCTGGACTTATACCAACCTCCAAAGGATGATCATAGGAGTACAAATGCCAACAACATGGTCTTACAATTGCATCCTCACATAGCAAACACAAACAAAAAGATGGATGTCAGATTCCAATCTATCTGGGCTTACTCTAATCTCCAACAAATGATCATAGGAATACAAAAGCCAACAACATGGTCTTACAATTGCATCCTCACATACAACAAACAAACAGAAGCAATGGACATAAGTGGCCAAATGGAATGGTCTTACACTTTATCCCTTCCAAATCATAGGAACAATAGCCAATGAATGGACTTACAGTTGTCCTCAATGGGTAAACCAAAGATGGATCACAAAGATATGAAGTGATGATCATGCAATAATGAACAATCCATGATGATAAATGCACAAAGGCATGCAAGCAAACATGTACAAATGCAACAAGCAATCAATCAAACAAAGTCCTTTAGCACACACTATAACCAAGCAATTAGGCTCAATCAAAGGGTTAGACTTAAAAGTCAACTGGAATAGGGTAAATGGTGCTCTTAACCTTGACATTGAGAGCCAAGGTGAAGCAGATGAAAGGATATGAGGGGTGTGCCTCATCACTCTTATCCCTGGTCAGGGAGAGCATTGAATATCAGAAGGTGTGGGAGTTCAGAAAGATGGAACTCTCTCCACAAGTTAATGACTCGATAGATCTTGGGTTTTTACTCACTATGCATCAACACATGTGGTGTGAGCAAGGTGAGTGACACACAGAATAGTAGGAGATAGGCTACATATCTCTTCTATCTACCAATTGCCTCATATGAGGTCTTTTCCTGCTTGGGGACAAAGTTAAACAATCACAAACATTGCCTCTTAAGGAGGACTTCAGACAGGTGCCTGGCTAAGTAACAAGCCAGGCCTTCCAGACTACATGGAGACAAGAGATTCTACCTCAATGCTTAAGCAAAGCAAAGCAATAGCAAGTTCACAAAGGAACTATAGCAACTAAGGTACCCGTGGAAACATCAAACAAATTAGTATGCTATACAGACAAACAACCAACAGTTAATGCAACAGACAACCAATATAGGCAAAGGTATAAGCCACAAGTCAATCCTAATTGAATCAACTTCAACCTACAAAACACACATTAGTGATCAAAAGCAGATATCAAATGCTCTCAAGATGAGGCATCATCAATTGTGTAACTTGCATGTGCAACCTGAAACAAAGCTTCAAACATGAGATGTGAACCCTTAGGCCAAAGCCTTGGGTCCAAGATAGGGAAAAAATTTAAAACAGAACATGAAAAATTACCAAAATCAAGATTAGTCAATTAAGAACCAAGTCCAATTGGTCTCATGTCAAAACTATCAACCAATTCCATTTCATAAGCAAATCATGTCAAGCTAGGCAAGTTGGGAACTCAATGATGTAAACAGAATGAACACAAGCATATCAATACCAAAATGGCTCAATAAATTCCAGGAAAAATCATGCTTAACCAAAACACATTCAATGAGCAACATACCAAAAATCATGTCAATTGGATAAAGGGAATCAAGTCAATAAAAATCAACAAGTCAAAGCATGTTCAACCAAGCTCATACAAGGTACCAAATCATGCATCAAGTTCATGCAAGCATAAAACAGAAATGACATGAGATAAATGAATGAAACCAAAGACATAGCAATCTTCAATATGTCTATAATACACATGCCAAATTTCAAGTCCATCCAATAAGCCACAAGAATTTCACAAAACATATGAGATCATGACTCACAAAATGTTCACAATTGGTCAAACAGGGGAGAAATTCTCAAACAAAATAGAAAATGCATTCAAAAATTCCAGGAAAAATCACAAGCAAACTAGACATCCATAAGTATCCACATGCAAAAACCCAGATAAATTCAACTTCAACAAGCATGGAAAATAAAATCAAGAACATGAACAAGACATGGTGTGACATACATTGTCACACCTCCAAAGATTACATCATATCTCACAATCCAGAAATGAAAAATTAGCAAACCATATACCAAAATGCTCAGGAGTGAGTCTAGATCATGCATATAAAATTTCAAGCATTTTGGAGCAAGCATCAAGATTTCACAATCAAAATGGAAAAACATAGGCAAATAGCATACATGATCAAAACCAATAGACCAAAATAAAAACAGACCATGCACAACTTTTGTTATCATGCCTATAAAAAACTAGAGGAAAAATGGAGATCAATGCAAAAATTCCCACTCAGTTTGGATTAAAGATGAATGACTTATGATTTTTTGAAGTTTGATTATGAAATGAAATAAAAATTTGAGAAAAAAATGAATAAGATGAAGCGCATGGCAATTTGGTAAATATGCAAAACATTTGAATTCAGGCGCCTAAATGAAACGATGCGTTTCATTAAAATGAAGCGCAAGCCAACCAGAGCGTGACAAATGGCCCAATACATGTGCACAAACACGAAATAACATGCAAACACGCATGGCAAAGATCTACACACAATCTGGAAACGAAAATCAAACGCATTCATCGTGTTCTTGCTGTTCTTCATGATCAAAATCCAACTCTCACAGAAATGCACAAAAATTACATGAATCAACTCGTCTTTCATCACACATCAATAATCTAGCAAGGATTTGTCCTAATTCTAACCACATGAAGAGAATCGAATCAAATAAGTTCTGCAATAAAAAATTCAAATCAAGATATCTTGCTCAAATCTTAATGGAATTGCACGATTCAAGCTGCAACATGATCTATGTACTAAGATCTATCAAAGCCATATCAAGATTTCAGGAATTAGCATGATCGAATTCTCACCTTATGAAGATGCAGATCCTGATTCAGTTGGATTTAAGGCTTGAATTATCAAAACAGATCTTCAATAATGCTTGGATGAAGGTATATAATCAAGATCTCAACTCAACACAGCTCGAATTTGCATAAATCTCCAACTGCCATGTGCAAGCTCAAAGTTCTACAGCCACGATTCTTTACGATTCTTCCACTTTTTGCCTTCAACAGTTGTTCAATTATACCTGCAGATGGTGAACCACACAAGAACAAGCAAGAAGAATGATGAATTTCAATGGAAGAAGTGAAAAAAAAAAGCTTGAGAGAAATTGAGAGAATTTTGGTGATTTGTGATTTGGATCTGAGATTGTGATTGTTCCTTTCGAAATTCTGTTACAATTAAGACTATATAGTACCTGTTAATCCAATTGTTAAACATGATTAACAACAAATGAAATGGATTAGTGAATTGCACATGTTATGCAAAAATGCCAAAATGCCCTTTTTCAAATAGAACCAATGGAACAGTGCAAAACCAGTTGAAGCAAGTCCAAATTTCTGTTTTGAAGTGATTGGTATTGGTTTGGAGAGAAAATCATGTGTATTTTTCAAAATCACTTTTTTTCCCACCAAAATTTAAATTGGTTCACTTGAAAAATGGACTTTTTATGTGATGATTTTTGATGAAATGTAATGATGCATTATGATAGCTCATGTCAAATGGAGTTTTCTCAAAAAAGAATCACATGAATTGGCCATTTGGTTCAAGAGTTATGCCTCCTTGAAGTTCAAGATTTCTTGAAAATGATTTGATCATAACTTGCCAACCATAAATGCGATATGGGTGTTCTTGGACTTTTTGGAAAGGCAAGAGCAAGATCTTCAACTTTCATGTTGGACAAATTTTGATTTGAAGCTTGCTTGATGATGTTAAGTTGAGGAGAAGACCTTTCCATTTTTGGCAGTTGGAAATTACAGGTCACTTGCTATTTTGGGAAACTTTTTGTCTGACCTCCAATTCCTCAATGTTGATGTTTGATATGTTATATGAGGCTTGTATGGACATGAATGAGACCTCTCAAACCATTTCCCACCATCAAATCACTGATTAAATGCACAGTTGACCACCGTTGACTTTGCTAGGGTTTTGGTTGACTGAGCCATGCTTTGATGAATTTCAAGCCTCTACCACTTGAGATATTGATACCAAATGATGTCATAACTCATGTGAATCTCTTATGAATGATCATGGTGCCCAAATTCTTCAGAATGGCCACCATCTATTGCTCAATGACTTACTTGACTGATTGACTGTTGATTGCTTCAGCTGCAAGTAACAAGGTTAGATGACAATATTTTTGTACTTTTGGGTTAATAAACAAATGAAAAGCAATGATATAAAAATGCTAAACATGCTTGGTGATCAAGAACCACACTCACAATGATAACCCACCCACTAGGAGGGAAGCAAGGTGCACAATGATCCTTGAGGCAATGATATGATATGATATGATGCCATGAGGGATCTTAGGGCAAAAATTGGGGTCTTACAGATGCCCCTATTTAAGGTCATTCTAGCCGGAGAAGTGAAGTTTAGAAGTCTTCATCTCGATGCGGTAGAATGGGCTTAAATAACAGTAATGAGACAAATTTTGGTCCCTAAGAGACCTCATGATGCAGATGTATGCATGTAAAAGAACACAAACTCTGTGGGGATATGGTTCACACAGAAGAAAAGACGATCTATCGGAGTAATACACTCACCAGGAACAGAGACTCTAACAGGACTCTTATTGGGGATAATAAAAAGAATGCGTGAGCAGGACACGACTCTGATTTGGGGAAAACAGAAACAACAGACTGGAGACTTTACTGGGGAAGTAAAGGACTCACACTGGGGATCAAAAGAAATTCCAAAGGGAAACACTTCCATTGGAAAGACTCAAGCTGACTCACAAAATGCATGTACTGGGGATAACACCAATACAACAACACGAATAGAAACACAACTCCGCTGGGGAAATCTAGAAAAGACTTTCCAGGGGAAACCAAAGGATGAGATGTTACCGGTTAGTGAGTAACAAACTCAGGAAGAATGAATATCTAAAACCTGTATACGGGTGAGAGATATCAATCAACCAAACATCTGAGAGAGACCTGAAAAAGGTACATAAACTCAGGAAAATCCGACTCCACAGGGGACCAAGGTCATAATAGGGAGCAGACAGGAAGGAACACCAAGGATACCGGGTTGTAGGTGTGTAACAGGTGACCGACCAAGGCGTGAATTGGTGTGTGTTCCAAAACACTCATCATCCTGAAGAAAGCTAGAAAAGCAGACTTGTTTATAGGATGGATATTTGATTCTGTAAAGAATGTAAATCTTACTCAGTTGGGGAAATAAACAAAGGATCCGACAACAGAGTGCATGAGATGTATTATCTATAGCCGTCAAAACGTAGATAATAATCTCGCATGGAAGATTATCTTGAACCGGGTTGTAGGTTGTTTATAGGATAAAATCCGGAGACGTGAATTGGTTTGTGTTCCAAGACACTCATCATCCTGAAGAAAGCTAGAACAGCAATCCTGTTTATAGGATGGATATTTGATTCCACAAGGAATACGAATCCTACTCTACTGGGGAAGATCAACAAAGGACTCCAACCAAAGAGTGAAAGAGACATATTATTCATTACCGGCAGACCGTGAATAACATACTCGAAAGGAAAAGACACCAGAGATACCGGTTAGGGCATGTAATAGGTGACTAACCAAAAAGAGAGACAATCGATACCGAGCATACGGGTAAACGAAAGACAACTCAGAGGGATTAATTGCAAGCATCCGGCAATTATCCGCAACAACAAATATTCGACTCCGCAAAGGGAAATAACGAATCTTACTCGACTAGGGAAACACAAAAGGTTTCAACTGAAGAGTGAATGAGATATATTATTCATTGCCGTCAAAACGTGAATAATAACCTCTAGAGGAAGATTATCCTGAACCGGGTTGTAGGTTGTTTGTAGGATAAAAATCCGAAAAGAAAGGCATCGGGATACCAAACCAGGTATATAATGATGGCCAATCAACAAGGAGTCACAACATTACCAACAAGAGGTTAAACGAGAGAAGACTCGTCGGGGATACATTGATGAAAATCAATGATCCGGGGAACACAATCACTGACAAACGGTGAAGGGACCCGCTGGGGATAAAATTGCTAGCATACGGCAATTATCCACAAAAGGCTTGCTGGGGATATGAGTACTTATTCAAGCAACTCATCCAAGCGAAGGAATATCAACATCGAATACTAGATGAAGATAACCATAAAGAGGGGATTACATCTACCATAAACAAAACTGGGTAGAAAACCGCAGAAGAGTAATTGTCATCGGTTGGGATGAACAACAAAGTTAACTCCGTTAGGGGAGAAAACAGGGTTTAAACTACCGGGTCGTAGGTAGAAAATCGCAAAGGTAGGACTTATAACTGCTGGTTTGTAGGCAGAGGCCATCAAATTCTGCTGAGGAACAGAGTGAGAAAAAGGATTTACAACTACCGGGTAGTAGGTAGAAGACCGCAAAGGTAGGACTTACAACTGCTGGTTTGTAGGCAGAGGCCAAACATTCCACTGAGGATAAGATGAATGAGCGCCGGTTTGTAAGCAACTATTCATTTATGCCACAGTGAAGCGCAAGAGATAGTTGAAAAAGGCCAATTTAGGATCAAACCAAAAAGGCGGGCTGAATCAAGACTTGTCCTGATGAGGATATAACTCAAAAGGGCAAACCCGCCCCAATGTGTGTTGGGAGGGAACGGAAACAACCGTCATCCACGAGGATGTATCTCAGTGGGGAAGTGGCAGGAAAGGATAAACACTTTCTGCTTAAGGGCTGACTCTATTTTGAGAGATTAAACACCCGACATCCGCTTTGGGAGATCTATAAAGAGATCTATATCACCATAGCAGGAAACAACAAACAAAAGATATATGGCAAAAATGCAACATGAATATCTGAATGTTTATGAGTATGCATGAATATGCATGATTTATGTTTGATGAATGCTGACAAAACAAACATTTCTAACACAAACAGGACCAGGAATCAAACATCCGGTACTATACTTCCAGGGAAAACCAAGGAGGTCCAACTGGAAAGCCAATCTGCAAGAGATCCTCAAGCTAAAAAGCAAAGATCTGCAGGGAGGCAAAAGATCGGAGATATCACAGAAAATCTGAGTAATGGATCAACAATCAACCCAACTGGAGTACAGAAAGTCACAACAGGCAACAACGGCCACAAAGACAAATCTGTTGGGGAGTGGGAGAAGTCCCAAAATATCTGCAGGGGAACAAGAGCTCACTGCTATGAAAGCAACTCTACAATAACTCCACTGGGGAACAACCCACAAAGGGAGAACAGATCATCCACGTAGAATCTGGCTGCACAAGCAACTCTACCTGGGGAGAACACAAATATCCATTCCATTGGGGAACAACCCACTGAGGGAAAAACAGATCACACAAGTAGATTCTACAACAAGCTACTCTACTGGGGATCAAAAGCAATCAGGGAATCAACCCAAATCTCTGGATGATAGGTCCCCAACCAACCCTACTGGGGAAAACAGAGGTTTCAACTCCGGCGGAGACTCTGAGGGGGATATCACGGATGCAATCCTGACTCTGTTGAGGAAAACCCATTCTATAGGGGATTTTGCATATACACGATCCACCAAACCACAAACTTACTGACGGTTCCTGGGGAGATCCGTTGAAGAATCCACTGAGGGATACGGAAGAGAGCTGGGGATCAACCACCAAATGTTGACTCTTCTGAGGAGAAAGTCCACAACTGCTGAGGAGGAACACAATCACTGCCCTGCTGAAGGAATAAGCGCACTGACGGGGAGATATAGCAACTCCGCTGGCGACGTGGCCGGGGAAGAGAGTACTACTGGGGCAAACAAAGTCTTCCACAAGCACTCTATCCTGGGGATATATCACAGATCCCACTATCGACTGTGCTGAGGAAAGATGGCAACAATCCAGCTTGAGACAATGCTGGGAAAGCGGTAAAGTACCGGGATATCAATTCACCAACCATTGAATCTTCAAATGGAATGCATCCCTGCTGAGGAGAAAGACCACAACTCCGCTGGCGATTGCACTGGGGAGAGTGACAGGGTACTGGGGTCTTCAAACCACCCACTACCGAAGCTTCCAGATGGGAAACACCCATGCTGGGGGAGAATACTGCTGGAGAAGAAAACGAAGTCTTCGACAACATTCTACTTAGGGGACAACCCCAACAAAAGCTCTGCTTGAGGAACCACCCCTTCAATAAAGCAGGAGAAAGAGGATACAACCAATGCCAGGAATATGAAGAAATGTCTTACCTGTTGGGAATCATGCCACCCTTGGGAGAGCACTGAGATATTCTTAAGTATCCTTTTGTCATTGTGAACGTTCACTTTGTTTAAAACAAAAATTTTGAAAATTTATTTGTTTAAAACAATGACATTTTATCAATTAAAACATGCAAAACATTTGTTGAGTTGAAACAAATAAGAGTGCAAATAATTGGATAAAAGCTCAAATTGATTTGATGGAATGGTATCCTGCAAATGGCGAGACTCCATAGATTTGTACAAATTTGAAATCAGTGATATATATTGGAAGAGGGCTACATTGAACATAATGATCCTTTCTCTACCAATTTGAATCTCGATGTATTCAAAGCTTCAGTTGACGACGAATCGAGAATCTCTGACGAAAAGACAGCTGCGGAACAGAAAGTCTTGTCAGGATGCAGTTACTTGCCAAATCCCTAATTTTTGCCTAGATTGCCCCAGGGTGAGGTACTCAATCTAGCGGGATGCAAATATACCCTTTTTTTCAAGTCTCTAATTTTTGCCTGGATTACCTTTGCGGGTTCTCCATCGAGACGCTCATTTTTGTCTAAGCCGCCCTTTCGGGTTTTCAACTTAGCGAGCTATTCTGTTTTTCATTTGCATATACTTTTTTTTTTAGGCAAAGTATTTCTTGACTGCATCTGAATTCACAGGACGAGTGAAATCCTCCCCATCCATTGTTGTAAGCATCAAAGTTCCGCCTGAAAAGGCTCTCTTAACAACATATGGACCCTCGTAGTTTGGAGTCTACTTGCCCCTGGAATCGGGCACGAAAGACAAGACTTTCTTGAGCACGAGGTCACCTTCTCGGAACACACGAGGCTTGACCTTCTTATCGAATGCTTTCTTCATTCTCTGCTGATATAACTGACCATGGCACATGGCAGTCAATCGCTTCTCTTCAATCAAATTCAGTTGGTCATAACGACTCTGGATCCATTCAGCATCAGTCAACTAGGGACTTGAGGGTATACTTTTTTCTTTTTTCTTTTGAAAAAATTTTGAATTTTTTTTCCTGATTTTTTATTTTTCCATCTTTTTCACCCTCTCCTTTTTTGTTTGATTGCATTTGTAATGCCCCAGTTTGACTGTTGCTGGGTTCTTGAGACGCAGCTGAATGATCTGCTTTTCATTGCTCAAGTGCTCGGGTAGTCTCGTCAGGAATCCCCTTCAACATCATCTTCCTCTGCTTCGAATACAAGGAATTCAAAATTGGGAGATGGCGTTGGATCATTATATTCAATGGGTTTAGAAGTCCCTGCATAATGATTCTGGATAATGAAAAGCTTTTGAATTTAAACAAGCAAATCAATTATGCAGATGGAAAAGCTGTTTTCTTGTTTTTCAGGGTTTTTTGTGATCACTGATTTCATGCGAAAAGCAAAAAGTGAAAACAAATGTTTAACAATGCATTAATTGAATGAAAACATCATTGTATTAAATGCTGCCAACAATATCATCACTTCTCCTTTTGGCATGGGAGAAGGGTTTTGAACAAAGTGAACAATTTACGCTGACTTATGAATGACCGTAGGAACATCCACAGCGACCCAATTGTGGCAGACACCACCAGGAATGATGAAATTGTTCAGATCTTCTGCATTCTCCTCCAAGATAGCAGCAGCCTCGTCCTCAGGTTGATCGTCATGGATGAATCCTCCACTCTTGAACAGACCTAGCTCATTATATGCCCCAGAACAGTAGCCAATGCCAGGCCGGGATCTATTGTCTTCAAGCTCGATCATCTTCCCTAAACCAGCAATTGCACCACATTCAATGGCCAGTTTCGCATCTTTATAGGAAGAAAATGAAGGAGACTTCTTCTCAATTGGTTCATCAATAGATAAAGCTTGGAATGGCGTTCCAACTTCATCTTCGGCATCAATATACGAGAAAGAAGACAAGTGGCTAACCAGGAATAAATCCATCAAAAACACTTAGTCTGGGGATTTCTCCTTGAGTTCACAGCTCTCTTGCTCTAGATGATCCATCACTCTGGCAGAGATAACTCAGTGTAGTACCGGCGAAGTGCGTCTTCAAAATAAATGAAGATCGCAGGGTCAGACCACTGGATGGGAGACCGGAACAAAACACCCGCGTATGCAAATGATGCATGAAGTGTTTATGCACATGCTTGTTTTTTATTTCAAAGAAACCCGAAGGTTTTATTTGCAAACTTTGAAATATTAAAGCATTTTGATCGTATATGAGAACATCTCATCAGATATACCAGGTAAAAAAAAAATCCGGTTTTTTTTCATGTTTGAAATTTTTTGCAAATAAACTCCTTTGAGTTCCTTGAAAATTTTCTTTTTATCTGATGATATGGATGCAGATGAATGCATGAATGCATGAATGCAACAATCACACTCAAGGATCAAGTAAAGCACACCAGACAAAGGTCATGGGAAAGCTCATTGTATCCCTAATATCAATCATCCATTTTGGTGGATTTAGGTTTTCACCTTATCAACACCCAAGTTCCATTGATATTAACGGTACACGAATCGGCTCAATCATCCTTAATATCAATCATCCATTTTGGCGGATTATGGTTTTCACCTAATCGACGCCCAAGTTCCATTGATATTAAGGATATTTGAACGACTCAACCACGAATCACGGGTTTGCTGAGAGTCACGAGCATCGAGTCTTGGTTAAGAACCACCCAAAGGGAGTGTACTAGGGTTTAAACCTGCCAGACATGTTCTACCAGAGGTTCCCATAATCATCGCCCAATCTTTCGGATATTATCGGAGGAACGAATACTCGTATTCCAAAAATATTCTCAAGAGAGACTCTTATGAGTGTAGTATCACGTAACAATCGCATCAGAACTTACATCTGAACGACTTCCGCACTACGTCCTAAAAATAGGCCAAGATGGGCTTGGTAAACTAAGGTCCTTGGCTTCTAAGGCACATGATTGGAAGAATAATGCCTAACCACAAATAACTTGTGTGACATTATTAATCCAACATGACCTCCACCAAGTGAATGGACTCGCAAGTCAACTGGCTAAGGAATACTCCACACCAGTCAACAAGACTACGCCATTCTCCTATCCTAGAGTGCACTCGAGTTCGGGTATAGAACTCATCTCACAGAGATCACCAAAGCAAACAGCAATTGTATATCAAGCAATTCAAACATTACAATCAATACAGTTATCCCAAATTGTACAAAAATATGTCAAATAACACATAAACAAATATCATACAACAAGAGTGAAAAGTAGGCAATACCACCAGGGAAGGTCTAATGTTGTCCCCAGCAGAGTCGCCACTTTTCTGTAGCGGTGTATTCGTCGCTATATGATTTATTGATTAAACCATAAGCAAAGTATACAAAGAATCGAGTCGCCACCGCACTTTTATTTATCCTAAGGACTGGTTAAAAAGCGAACAAAAACCTAAGAAGTTTTACACGTAGAAAACCAATAAAAGATCAGAGAGTCTGGGTAAGGGGTAAATTACGCAATGGGAAGGTGTTAGGCACCCATCACGTCCTCGGTACTCCTAGGGAGCCCTTTTCACACTTGTTGTATAAAATGTTTATTCGTTTATGACATATTGTGCAAACATGAATGGGAAGACGAGGAAAGAATATGCAATTTTATTATTTTTGTGTTTGAACGGATGAACCCGTTGCCTACGTACCTTCCATCAAAGGTAAGGATCAAAACGCCGTAGTTCGGCTAAAAGATTTCCAAAAATTAGTGAGTTCATTTTAAAACACAAGCATTAAGGTTTTTCATTACCAATGGGAGAAAACTCAACCTGAATTCAACAATCCACCATGCGAGGACGGCTTCGACGTACTAGAGGGGTTAACCCTGTTTTCAGTACGGAAGTCTTACAATCGACTCACTAAGGATAAGGTAAGATTTACATCAACCACTATGGTAATTGAAACCTATGGCTAATGTATGAAAACATATCAACAATGGACAAAGCCACAAAACAATTGAATGTGTGAAGTTAATTGATTATGAGTATTCACAAAATATGGTCAAAGTATGATCAGGATTGATTCAAAGAAGTGTTATGAAATGGAGTTTGAAAAGTCAAGGACTTAGGGTCCAGGTTTCTAATTTGAAAAGACATGAAGATGTTTGCACAACAATTCAAAGTTTTTGAAATCAAAGTGTGAAAAGGTTTAGGATAAAGAGGGTATGGATGATGGATAAAGGAGTGTAAAACTTCTCAGAAAGGTTCACCTCTTGAGATCATATAGAAGATGATTCAAGTGTGTCCTTAGGAATAGGCAAATGAGCAATAACAAATAAGAGGCAAGGTGATACCGGATGCCATCAATGGGCTTATACCAATCTCACAAACAAAAGCGGATACCAGATACCAATAAATGGATTTACACCAATCTCCTAAAACAAAACAATGATACCGGATGCCATCAATGGACTTATACCAATCTCATAAACAAAAGCGGATATCAGATGCCAATAAATGGACTTATTCCAATCTCCTAAAGAATCAAGACATGGATGTCAGATGCCAATCTATCTGGACTTATACCAACCTCCAAAGGATGATCATAGGAGTACAAATGCCAACAACATGGTCTTACAATTGCATCCTCACATAGCAAACACAAACAAAAAGATGGATGTCAGATGCCAATCTATCTGGGCTTACTCTAATCTCCAACAGATGATCATAGGAATACAAAAGCCAACAACATGGTCTTACAATTGCATCCTCACATACAACAAACAAACAGAAGCAATGTACATAAGTGGCCAAATGGAATGGTCTTACACTTTATCCCTTCCAAATCATAGGAACAATAGCCAATGAATGGACTTACAGTTGTCCTTAATGGGTAAACCAAAGATGGATCACAAAGATATGAAGTGATGATCATGCAATAATGAACAATCCATGATGATAAATGCACAAAGGCATGCAAGCAAACATGTACAAATGCAACAAGCAATCAATCAAACAAAGTCCTTTAGCACACACTATAACCAAGCAATTAGGCTCAATCAAAGGGTTAGACTTAAAAGTCAACTGGAATAGGGTAAATGGTGCTCTTAACCTTGACATTGAGAGCCAAGGTGAAGCAGATGAAAGAATATGAGGGGTGTGCCTCATCACTCTTATCCCTGGTCAGGGAGAGCATTGAATATCAGAAGGTGTGGGAGTTCAAAAAGATGGAACTCTCTCCACAAATTAATGACTCGATAGATCTTGGGTTTTTACTCACTATGCATCAACACATGTGGTGTGAGCAAGGTGAGTGACACACAGAATAGTAGGAGATAGGCTACATATCTCTTCTATCTACCAATTGCCTCATATGAGGTCTTTTCCTGTTTGGGGACAAAGTTAACCAATCACAAACATTGCCTCTTAAGGAGGACTTCAGACAGGTGCCTGGCTAAGTAACAAGCCAGGTCTTCCAGACTACATGGAGACAAGAGATTCTACCTCAATGCTTAAGCAAAGTAAAGCAATAGCAAGTTCACAAAGGAACTATAGCAACTAAGATACCTGTGGAAACATCAAACAAATTAGTATGCTATACAGACAAACAACCAACAGTTAATGCAACAGACAACCAATATAGGCAAAGGTATAAGCCACAAGTCAATCCCAATTGAATCAACTTCAACCTACAAAACACACATTAGTGATCAAAAGCAGATATCAAATGCTCTCAAGATGAGGCATCATCAATTGTGTAACTTGCATGTGCAACCTGAAACAAAGCTTCAAACATGAGATGTGAACCCTTAGGCCAAAGCCTTGGGTCCAAGATAGGGAAAAAATTTAAAACAGAACATGAAAAATGACCAAAATCAAGATTAGTCAATTAAGAACCAAGTCCAATTGGTCTCATGTCAAAACTATCAACCAATTCCATTTCATAAACAAATCATGTCAAGCTAGGCAAGTTGGGAACTCAATGATGTAAACAGAATGAACACAAGCATATCAATACCAAAATGGCTCAATAAATTCCAGGAAAAATCATGCTTAACCAGAACACATTCATTGAGCAACATACCAAAAATCATGTCAATTGGATAAAGGGAATCAAGTCAATAAAAATCAACAAGTCAAAGCATGTTCAACCAAGCTCATACAAGGTACCAAATCATGCACCAAGTTCATGCAAGCATAAAACAGAAATGACATGAGATAAATGAATGAAACCAAAGACATAGCAATCTTCAATATGTCTATAATACACATGCCAAATTTCAAGTCCATCCAATAAGCCACAAGAATTTCACAAAACATATGAGATCATGACTCACAAAATGTTCACAATTGGTCAAACAGGTGAGAAATTCTCAAACAAAATAGAAAATGCATTCAAAAATTCCAGGAAAAATCACAAGCAAACTAGACATCCATAAGTATCCACATGCAAAAACCCAGATAAATTCAACTTCAACAAGCCTGGAAAATAAAATCAAGAACATGAACAAGACATGGTGTGACATACATTGTCACACCTCCAAAGATTACATCATATCTCACAATCCAGAAATGCAAAATTAGCAAACCATATACCAAAATGCTCAGGAGTGAGTCTAGATCATGCATATAAAATTTCAAGCATTTTGGAGCAAGCATCAAGATTTCACAATCAAAATGGAAAAACATAGGCAAATAGCATACATGATCAAAACCAATAGACCAAAATAAAAACAGACCATGCACAACTTTTGTTATCATGCCTATAAAAAACTAGAGGAAAAATGGAGATCAATGCAAAAATTCCCACTCAGTTTGGATTAAAGATGAATGACTTATGATTTTTTGAAGTTTGATTATGAAATGAAATAAAAATTTGAGAAAACAAATGAATAAGATGAAGCGCATGGCAATTTGGTAAATATGCAAAACATTTGAATTCAGGCGCCTAAATGAAACGATGCGTTTCATTAAAATGAAGCGCAAGCCAACCAGAGCGTGACAAATGGCCCAATACATGTGCACAAACACGAAATAACATGCAAACACGCCTGGCAAAGATCTACACACAATCTGGAAACGAAAATCAAACGCATTCATCGTGTTCTTGCTGTTCTTCATGATCAAAATCCAACTCTCACAGAAATGCACAAAAATTACATGAATCAACTCGTCTTTCATCACACATCAATAATCTAGCAAGGATTTGTCCTAATTCTAACCACATGAAGAGAATCGAATCAAATAAGTTCTGCAATCAAAAATTCAAATCAAGATATCTTGCTCAAATCTTAATGGGATTGCACGATTCAAGCTGCAGCATGATCTATGTACTAAGATCTATCAAAGCCATATCAAGATTTCAGGAATTAGCATGATCGAATTCTCACCTTATGAAGATGCAGATCCTGATTCAGTTGGATTCAAGGCTTGAATTATCAAAACAGATCTTCAATAATGCTTGGATGAAGGTATAGGATCAAGATCTCAACTCAACACAGCTCGAATTAGCATAAATCTCCAACTGCCATGTGCAAGCTCAAAGTTCTACAGCCACGATTCTTCAAGATTCTTCCATTTTTTGCCTTCAACAGTTGTTCAATTATACCTGCAGATGGTGAACCACACAAGAACAAGCAAGAAGAATGATGAATTTCAATGGAAGAAGTGAAAAAAAAAAGCTTGAGAGAAATTGAGAGAATTTTGGTGATTTGTGTGCCACACAAGAACAGTTGTTCAATTTTGCCGTCCAGCCTTGTGTGCAGTGTGTGAGCAGTTTCTAGCAACCTATCCTTTCTTTATGAGCGTGGATCCCGTCGAGTACGACGGATGCGTAGGGGTGCTAATACCTTCCCTTCGCATAACCGACTCCCGATTCCATCTCTCTCTGGTCGCGAGACCATGTCTTTTCCAGGTTTACTTCGAGCGTTTCCTTTCCCTCTTTTGGGATAAATAACGCACGGTGGCGGCTCTGTTGTTTTCGTTTTCCCTCCGGTTTTTCGCGTAATGCGACAGCTGGCGACTCTGCTGGGGATAAGAGAATGTTGACCTCTTGCTGGTCCATCTTCCCTAAGCGAGTCACTCCTAGCGCTCTCTAGGATAGGGTTTGGTTGCTTTTGTTGTTTCATTTATTACATTCATTTATTTATTGGTTGCATTTATTGTTTGCATTTATGTTTGCATTCAGTCATATTCATCTGTGCTGGCTGTGCTGTGTTTGTCTCTCTGTTGGGGTGGGAGTTACATGAGGTAAAAGGCCCAATACCCAGGCTATGAGTGAAATCTCAGACACCTAGGGATAGAGTGATTCATGGGAAGCGGGTGGTATTGTGCCACTTAGCGGAACATTGACATCACGAGCAGTTCAGACTCTGATGGGGTATTATCGTTACATACTTTGGGTGTGTACATGATGATATTCTATGAAAAGGTTATTTATGTTGCGTTTCTCTCAACCTTATCCTGGCCTAGATGACACCCGTGAGTAGGGAGGGGTTGAATCATTTGCAGGTACTGATGGTGACTATGGTTCAGATGGACTTATGGATATCTATCTCTGAGACGCCGGAATTCTGTCCGCGGTACTTATCAGCGGGTTCCGTTTATTTCGGATCCCCGGGTTGAATTTGAAGATACTTGTTCAGAAGATCCGTTTGTCATCCGTTAAATGGATTTCCTGCGATGATAGTGATATATTCCCCTGTTCCGTTTATTTCGGAACTTCCCAAGTTGGATTTATGGTTACTCGGGCCTCCAGATGATTGTAATTGGTTTAAAAATCGGTCCAGCACAGTTGATCCTCAGATGACTTGGAAGATGGCACAGTGACCTGCCTGCATGCATTTGCATCATTCCCATTTCGCATTCATCTGCATTTAACCCATGTCTATCCATACTCAGGGTCCATTTTTGATTGAGGTTCTGGTCGAGAGACATCCTGAGGTCAGAATGTTGTTGATGAAATATTATCCGTCTCAATGAAGCCAGAATCAAAGGACAGAATATTCCTAGTACGGATAGACATTGCATGTGTGAGTCATATTAACCTGTTTGCTGTTTTGTAGGTGTCTAACCAGTGCACATAGCCCTCTCGCTCAGACGTCCTGCCAGACCCGACAAATCCAAGCCGATGGATCCGCCCAACGCCGACATTCTCGAATTGAAAGAGATGATGAGGGAGTTGTTCAAAGTCGTGCAAGGGCTCGCCTCGGGGCAGAAAGCAATGGCTGAGAGGTTGGAAAGGATTGAGGAATGGATGATAAAGGAGAAAGTTCAAGCAAAGGCTCCGTCATCCATAGTAAAGAAACCCTCTGACAGTGGTCAGCTCAAGAAGGAGGTTGAGTCAAGTGGGAAGAAGGCCAAGAAAGAACGCGGCCAGGATCGTTACCACCCTTATGCTGTCACTATAACCACTCCTGTTGGTAATCCACCTGTACAACAGCAACAACTGCTACCTCAATAGAAAGCACAGAAAGCTAAGAGCCAAGTGAAGAAGGGGACGGATTGTCAGTTTGATAAGCCACCCGTGACTTATACCCTTCTGTTCAAGAGGTTGAGGGATCTTGGGTTGGTTCAGCCAAGGATGATGGCTCCGGTAAGACCAGATCAGAGACCCCCTAACTATGATTAGAATGCCAGGTGCGAGTTCCATTTTGGGGCACCCGGACACAACATTGAGGGTTGTAGAGCTTTTAAGCATGTCGTCCAAGATATGGTGGACTCTAAGGCTATCAGCTTGGCGCCAACACTGAATGTTAACACTAACCCCGTGCTAGGTCCCGTGGGGGTGAAGGTGATGTCAAAAGACAAGAGAGGGGTAGAGGTTCCTGATGGAGATCAGTTAAAAACTCCAATATCTGTGGTCCAAAAACATCGGATGAAGAGTGGAGCTTTTCCTAGTGTTGATAACTGTTGTGCGGCCGTCGCCACAAATGGGTGTGTAGTGATGGGGGAAACGATCCAGAGAATGATGGAAGTAGAAATGGACGGTGGAAAATTTGAAACACCAAGTCAGGCAGTTGAAACCATCAAGGTAGAGGACGCCATTCTTGCTGAGAAAGAGAGGAAGCTGTCCATTTCTTCTTACAAACAGGCTTTGGAAGTGGTGAAGAACGGAGAAGCCCTAGGATGGGGAAAGATCATAGACATTATGGTGAAGGCAGATATGTTCGGGATTGGCTATCAGCCAGATCAAGAGTCGTCTAGACAAAACAGAGGACGTCGTCCACCGTTCACATTCATCAGCGCTGGAATGCTGGATCCAGGTCACGCCTGTATAGTGGGTGAAGAGATTGACCGGGATCACGAGCTTGAGTTGTGGATAAAATCGTGCGTACCAGGGAACTGGAAGGCCTCAAAGATTGCCACTGTCACTCGTCCTGAAGAGTAGTATTTCTGTATTTCAATTCTGTTTGCATGAAAGCCATACGTTTTGCCCGAAACGTAATGGTCCATTGTAAGGGCCATCTCGTGTGTTTCATTTTGAAACATTTTGCATCATTAATAAACGGATGTTTTTGTGATTTAAAAAGCGGTGTTCCCTGTTTTTCATTTATTTTTGCAGTTTAAAAATAAAAATAAAAATGGCAATGTTTATTTTCATTTTTCCTTCCATTCGATTTGTCTTGTTCTGACTTCCAAAGTGACTATCCTCCTGATCTCATTGATAACAATTCGGTTACACCTTTGTATGACTTCGACAATCCGATCTATCATGCTGAAGAATAAGGCGAAGAAGATTGTGATCTGCTGGAATTAGCCAGGTTGTTAAGACAAGAGGAGAGGGTGATTCAACCGCACGAGGAGAGATTCAAGATTGTTATTCCAAGCACCGCCGAGGTCAGAAAGGAAGTGAAAGTTGGGGCCGCTTCAGAGGCGAGTCGAGAGCAGAATGGTAGCCCTGTTGAAAGAGCATGTGGATACCTTCGCCTGGTCGTGTCAGGATATGCCAGGGTTGGATACCGATGTCATTGTGCACAAGCTACCATGAAGAGAAGACTGTCCTCTAGCGAAGCAGAACGCCGGTGCCACGTATCAGAGTGACTTTGTTTCACGATATGATTCATCGTGGAATCAAATGCTATGTTGATGACATGATAGCAAAGTCCCAAGCAGAAGAGGGGCATCTGGTGGATATGAGGACAAGTTGTTTGACCGGTTGAGACAACTCAGACTGAGGTTGAGTCCGAATCAGTGCACTTGTGGAGTGCTGCCCGGTAAACTGCTGAGGTTTATTATGAGCGGGTAAGAGGAATCGAGGTCGATCCTGCAAAAAAAAAACAAAAAAAAAAAGAAAGAAAGAAAGAAAAGAAAAGAAAAGGAAAAAGCAATGCAAGAAATGCCTGAACCGAAAACAAAAAGAGATCAAACGGTCAGGTGGATAATGGTTGCCAAGGGGCATTAAAAAAAGAATAAGTTGCAGGAACCTCCGATTCTGATGTCTCCGGTGGAAGGAACAACTGTTAATCTGGTACTTGACGGCCCTCGAGGGGTCTATGAGGTGCGTATTGTGTCAGCATGACGAGTCTGGTCGAAAAGAGTATGCAATTTACCTTAGCAAAAAGTTTATCGACTGTGAAACAATACATTCACTGCTCGAGAAAACTTGCTGTACTTTGGCATAGGCTGCTCGTCGACTGAGACAGTATATGCTGGTTCATACCACTTTGTGGATTTCTAAGATGGATCTGATCAAGTATGTGCTTGAGAAGCTAGCATTGACCGGACGGGTTGCGAGAGGGCAAATGATTTTGATTGAATACAATAGTCAGTATACCTCTTAGAAAGCAATCAAGGGGAGTGTATTGTCTGATTATCTCGCCCAGCGACCCATTGAGGATTATCAACCAAGGACGTTTGAGTTCCCTGATGAGGACATCTCGAGGTGCTCAAATCGAAAGATTGTGAGGAACCGATCCCGGAGGAGGGGCCTGACCCTGAATCCGAACGGATTCTGATGTCTGATGGGGAGGTTAATGTGGATGAGTTAGTGTCGTTTTGGTTACGCCGAAAAGATCTCACGTTCCCTTCGTTGCCCGGATAACATTTGAATGCACCAACGATGGTGGCTGAGTACGAAGCTTGTATCCTGGGTATTGATCTGTGGTGCGTATGTCTACTAGGGCAACGCCGCGCTCGCTCGTGTATGGGATAGAAGTGGTAATACCTACTGAAGTCTAGATCCCATTGTGGAGAGTCCTAATGGATGTAAAATTGGAAAAGGCTGAGTGGATAAGGGCTCGGTATGACGCGTTGAGCCTGACTGAGGAAAAGAGGCTGGCAGTTACTTTTCATGGGGCAGCTGTACCCAGTGAATGAAGCGTGTTTGTTAACCGAGAAGTGCAACCTCATGCGTACCACGTGGGAGAGCTGGTATTGAAAAGGATCCTTCCTCCTCAAGATGATCGTGGGGCACGTGGATATACAGTTATGGATCCCATTCATGGTCAAACAGGTTTTCTCTGGCAGAGCCTTGTTGTATACGACCACGGATGACGAAGATGTTCCATCCCTTGTGAATGCGGACGCAGTTAAAAGATACTTCGTGAAAAAGAGACCCGCTGGACGAAAAGAATAAAAGAGTCCAGGCAAAAATGGGCATCCCGGCGAACCAAAGAGAAAAAGGAAAAGGTTCGGGCAAAAGTTAGGGATAAAAGAATGAAAAGAATTTGTACACCCGGCAAGTCGAAAACCCCACAAGGGCGACTTGGGCAAAAAAGGGTATCCCGGTGGACTGAAAACCCGAAAGGGCGGTCCAGGCAAAAAAGGGAATGAAACGAACAACTGCGTCCAGCATGGTCGTTTGTGCTTGAGACATGACTTGGATAATCCCCGACAGAGATCGATCGGAAGCGTCTTGTTCAGAAGACAGAAAGTGCGGAAAGTCTTGAGGACATATGGGGTGTAACCGAGTTGAAACCCGATGAGATCACGGTTTCACATTGCCATTAGGATAGGTTTTTCCTTTTATGCGCGATCACCTCTTTTCAGGGATTGCTTCCTGTGTGTGGCTCGATTTTGAACCACCTTTTTTTCAGTCAATAAGTGCATGTGCAATCAAATGATTTTTGTTTTTGTTTTCATTACCGCTTTGATTGCAAAAACATCTGTTTATTTTTTATAAGAATATTTGCATTTTGAAACATAGAGGTCCCTTCCGATGCATGCTCATAAGACTGGAATCTGGAAATCTTATTCCGAAGTTTGAGTGACCTAGGCGTTGAAGTTTTGGCACGCCTGGGGCACGTTTTTATCTAACGATCTCTTTGCAGGTGTTGTTTGTTCATTTTCACTCATTTGCAGGCTATGATATGAAGCCTTTTGACAAAAGATCCCCGTAGAGTCCAATCAGGGGCAAGGGATGGAAAGAAGGACGACGATCCTAGAGGGAAATCAAGAAGACTCTTCAAAGTCTGAGGACTGGAAAGTTTGTATGAATCCCAGGAGTTCGATCTCCGTGGAGTACGGAGGAGTCAGGAATACAAGGTGATGAATCAGAAAAGTCCAGACGAGTCTGGGAGTTTTCAAAAGTGGAAAGTCGACATTGTGGTTGGATGATGAATGCAGATGTTCGACGAATCGACGGGCGGTCCGTGTCCAATAGGCCGTATCTCCCCAGTGAGAGTGTTATCTCCCTAGCAGAGTCGAGATCGGCGTCTCCTCAGCAAGTCTGAAGGTTATGGTTTTCCCAGCGGAGTTTGTGTTGATAGTTTTCCCCCAGCAAGGTCCCCAAGCGGATCGGGTCCGGTGAAATTATCCTCAGTAGAGATAAGCATTGGTTGCCTCCCCTAGCAGAGTAATCCCCAAGCAGTTCAGGTTCGATGGAGGTCATCCCCGGCAAGGGTTGTCTTTCCCCAACCGGGTGGAAATTGACGTAGTATTGAAATCCTTAGCATAGTTCCTGGAGCTCCCCGGTGTTGTCTCTGGAGGAGATGTGTTTTTATGCATTCATCATTTAGATAAGCATAGCATATTGCATCATTAGTGCGTAGCATTTCCATGATCATGGGGCATTACGCTAAAAAAAACTCATGCATCAGCATTGCAAACATATCCATTAGCCCTAGGTCGTGGTGACCAAGAATGAAAAAACTCATGCATCAGCATTGAAAACATATCCATTAGCCCTAGGTCGTGGTGACCAAGAATGGGTTGTTGAAAGAGTTTAGCATCGCGTCGTTGGATTGATTTCAGAATTGGGTTCCCCAACAGGGTAGAAAGGTGTTTTCCCAACAAGTGACTTCTTAGTTGAGCGGGTATCCCCAGCAAGGCTACTCCCCACAAAATGGGTAGCATTTGGCAAGCTTGGTTTGCTCCCCTAGCAGATGTGGGTGTGTCTGATCTCTCCATATAGATTCGACCCCTTAAGCAGAAAGTGTCTGTCATTTCCTTCTGCGCTCCCCACTGAGTTATATCCTCGTGGATGACGGTTGTTTCCGTTCCCTCCCTGCATACATAACGGGATAGGTTTTCCCTATTGAGTTCTTTCCTCATTAGGATGAGTCTTGATTCAGTCTGCCTTTTTGGATCGATCCTAAACTGCCTTCCTTTTGGCTGTCTCTTGTGCTTCCCTGTGGTATAAATGGATAGTTGCTCACTAACCGGCACTTATTCATCTTATCCTCAGCGGAATTTGTTGGCCTCTGCCTACAAACCAGCAGTTGTAAGTCCTATCTTTGTGGTTTTCTACCTACTAACCGGTAGATGTAATCCCCTCTTTGTGGTTATCATTATCCCGTTTTGGTATTGATATTCCCTTTCCCCTTTCAGATATTTGCTTTGATTAAGCAATATTATCCCCAGCGGGTCTTCCCCTTCCTTTTGGATAATTGCTCCGAGTAAGCCAGTTTATCCTCAGTGGGTCCTCTTTCATTCGCCGTTTGCCGGTAATGTTTGTGGTTTCCCCTTTTGATTGGTCGTCATTTGCATACCAGTCTCGGTATCTCGATGCCTTTCTTTTCGGTTGATCTATCCATTTAACAACCTACAACCCGGTTATGGATAATCTTCCATGCGAGTGTATTATCTACATTTTGACGGCTATAGATAATATATCTCATGCCCTCTTTGGTTGAACCCTTTGTTTGTTTCCCCAACTGAGTAAGATTCGTATTCCTTGTGGAATCGAATGTCCATCCTCTAACAAGATTGCTTTTCTAGCCCTCTTCAGGATGATGAGTGTTTTGGAACACAAACCAATTCACGTTTTGGTCGGCCACTTGTTTTATGCCTACAACCCGGTATCCTTGGTGTTCCTTCCTGTCTGCTCCCTGTCGTGACCTTGATCCCCAGTGAGCTACCTCTCTGTTGGTTTCGATAAACGTTGAGTTTTTCCTATTCGTCCGTCGACGTATAGTTGTCTTCTTCCCCAGGAGTCACCTCTCCGTCGGTGTCGGTAAACGTTGAGTTTTTCCATTCGTCCGTTGACGTCTGGTTGCACATCCTTTTCCCCAGCCATTCGTTAATGTCTGGTTGTCCCTTTTTTGGTGTCGGTAAACATCATCTTTCGATGTTGGTAAACGACGAGTCTTCTCCCATTCATACGTTGATGTCTGGTCGAGTCTTTCCCAGTCATCTGTAAGTGTCTGGTCGATTCTTTTTTTGGTGTCGGTAAACATCATCTTTCGATGTCGGTAAACATCGAGTCTTCTCCCATTCATCCGTTGATGTCTGGTCGAGTCTTTCCCAGTCATCTGTAAGTGTCTGGTCGATTCTTTTTTTGGTGTCGGTAAACATCATCTTTCGATGTCGGTAAACGTCGAGTCTTCTCCCATTCATTCGTTGATGTCTGGTCGAGTCTTTCCCAGTCATCTGTAAGTGTCTGGTCGATCCTTTTTTGGTGTCGGTAAACATCATCTTTCGATGTCGGTAAACGTCGAGTCTTCTCCCATTCATCCGTTGATGTCTGGTCGAGTCTTTCCCAGTCATCTGTAAGTGTCTGGTCGTCCCTTTTTTTGTGTCGGTAAACATCATCTTTCGATGTCGGTAAACGTCGAGTCTCTCCCGTTCGTCCATTGACGTCTGGTCGAGTCTTTCCCAGTTCATCCGTCGTCCGTTGATGTCTGGTCACCTCTCCGTTGGTTTCGATAAACGTTGAGTTTTTCCCGTCCGTCCTTTGACGTATGGTTGTATATTTCTCTTTCCAGTCATCGTCCTGCCTGGTTACCTCTCCGTTGGTTTCAATAAACGTTGAGTTTTTCCCGTCCGTCCTTTGACGTATGGTTGTATATTTCTCTTTCCAGTCATCGTCCTGCCTGGTTACCTCTCCGTTGGTTTCGATAAACGTTGAGTTTTTCCCGTCCGTCCTTTGACGTATGGTTGTATATTTCTCTTTCCAGTCATCGTCCTTCCTGGTTACCTCTCCGTTGGTTTCGATAAACGTTGAGTTTTTCCTGTTCGTCCTTTGACGTATGGTTGTATATTTCTCTTTCCAGTCATCGTCCTGCCTGGTTACCTCTCCATTGGTTTCGATAAACGTTGAGTTTTTCCCGTCCGTCCTTTGACGTATGGTTGTATATTTCTCTTTCCAGTCATCGTCCTGCCTGGTTACCTCTCTGTTGGTTTTGATAAACGTTGAGTTTTTCCCGTCCTCCCTTTGACGTATGTGAAATTCTGGTGTAGTCAGTATTCAGATGTTCTACTTCAAGTCATGACATCTGATCTAACATTGTACATACAGCAAGACAGTTATTACACCCTGTACTAATGTACACCCCTTTTTTTTTTCCAGTGTCACATCCTCTCATTCTATGTCATCCTAGAATGGAGGAACACCTAGTTATGTGCACCATAACATTCACCACTGTTGTTTTCCTGCACAGTTGTCATCATGATGTCTCAATCCTGTTTTGAACATCATCTGTTACATTGTTCCAGTTTGTTGGTCATGTACTTGTATTTCCTAGATTAAAGGTTGTAACAAGTTAAACTAATCTCCACTTATTAAGGAGCTAACAAATAGATTATTTGTTAGGTTCATTAATTGTAGCTTAGTTGTTAGTTTCCTAGATTTTAGAACAGCTGGTGGATTCCTGAAGAATAGCCTGAGAAAAATCCTGAAACAGTAAAACTAACCATCCAACAATATAGCATATGCTGTCTGGAATGAATGTCACAACATTCTGTCTGACATCCAAGCCCAGAACCATATACTTAGTCTGTTTGGTTCCTAACCACAGACTGCTAAATTTGTTGTACTGTAAAAGACTAACCAGTATCTACTTCAGTATCAGCTTCCTGGAAGAACTGTCAAGACATCCAGTTTGACAATTTCACACTGCTCTTTTGGCCAGGTCTGATATGCTGTTTAAAACCAGACTTTACTACATACTGAACTGAATTCATCAGCTTATTAAACAGTATGTGCTGTTGTTGATGAATGTCCAAACATTCTGATTGACATTCCAACAGAAGGCTATGTATCAGGTTTGTTATTGACTTGATTGGCAGACTGTAACACAACCTGAATTATGGCAGATAGGATTATAACATGCAGTAGGTAAACACACACAGGAAATTGTTAACCCAGTTCAGTCCAACATGACCTACATCTGGGGGCTACCAAGCCAGGAAGAAGATCCACTATTAGTAGTATCAATTCAGAGTTAAACTCCCCCGTTTACAACTCATCACTTAATCCCTACCCAATGCAATCTATACCTAGGAACTCCTAGATAGAAACCTCCAGTTTCCATTCCTATCACTACAAATACAATGTAATGTGCAAACACCTTGAACTTGCTTCACAGCTTCATTCAAGAACATAATCACTCTTGCCTACAGGCTTTGAGTGACAAACACTCTCAGGTTTACCACTGAGAGACACATGGTAACCTGCCCACAGATTGGGAGGTTTACCTTACACACACCCCTAAAAATTCATTCTATGAGGCTTACAAAAACTAGATTACAATCAGCTATTTATAACCTAATCACCCAACTGGATTTGGGCCTTCAGAAAGCTGCAGCAGACTTGTTCTTTGCTGTTACAACTTCAGCAGAAAAATTCTGCTAAAAACAAGGTCTTCAAGTTCCTAATCTCTCTCCATATATATCTCCATATTTTGAGCCTATATATATTCTGAATTAGTCTTCAAGTCCTCCACAAGGGAGTTAGGATATTCACCAGATATCCTTGCTGATCCCTTGACATATACTGAATTAATTAATTCAGTCTTCTACACATGTGCGATGTCACAGTCCTGAAGTCGTGACATCGTACATGACATGTTGGTCCAGATGTTGAATTTCTTCAACCCAACATATTAAAACAACAGAGGTGGATACATTATTTGTTTTCTAAAATTAATGCCAATCCTGAGGTATCAACAATCTCCCCCTTTGGCAAATTTTAGCTAAAACAAATAAGCCTCTGTTATTATCTCCCCCCCACCATGAACACCAATGTTGGTGTACACGAGGAAGATGAGGTACACGGGTCAGTTGTACCAAAACCCTTCCCTTCAACAGGAGAGCTTCCTGAAGAGTATGTAATGCTGAGTACACGAATGATGTAACTCAGATTACAAGGCACAGCTGTCCTCTTAACTCAGATCACAAGACACAAGTGGTAATTCAGTTGGTGAATTTTGTGTCTAACCCCAACCCCAACTTTCTGTTTGCTACCACAGTGATCTGTTTGCTTCTCGACCCCAGGACTATGTTTGTTTCTCTCCCCCTTTTTAGCTAAACATTTGTAAAGGCTCCCTTCACAAAACCAGATCCAGGCGCAGCTTGCCCAGACCTTAACATACCCCATGATTCTGAGATTGGAGTGTTTCTGTTGTGGGGAGAGGAGGGCTCTTGCATCCTTTAAATAGTCCAGCCCGTGCCTAGGAATTTCCGGTAGAAATAAATGCTTGGTCAAGATGCATTTATTTTTGCTGAGAAACAGTCAGAGAATCACCAACAAAATCTCAGACTATCTTTGAATACCTTTTATAGCTCTTGACTGTTTCTTTTCCGAAACAGCCGTTCCAGTGCATGGAGACCATTCCATATATGCAGTCAGACACGTTGCACGCGATGTCTTAACATTCCTGCATTCAGCCAGCATTCAACAAGACCTCTGTCATACCTCCAGTAGAGACTTGACACCTAGCACTGCTACAGCCAACTTTACACTCTTCAGTTGATGGACACTCCCCCTGTACCACACAGCTGTAGCCATCAGGCTTATTCAGGTTAATCAGACTTAGCCACATCACCCTCATAATTTCTAATGACTTGAAGATTTAGAAGGAATTAATAGCACTGTCCAGGGCAATGTCATGACATCCGGTCAGACATTCTTCAGCTCACTCAGCCTTGCCCCACATCACAGCATCCTGAAAACTAACAGGTTGCCATACCCCGTTATCTGAGAGCACATAGACCACAAGCTTGGTGATTACTTGCAGCACACGGACACACTCCCCCTGTCATGGACAACCTACTCTCTTGGAGGTCACACATGATCATATCCAACACCCCAAGGTTGGACCTTCACCTACTTCCTGATTCAAAGAGATTCCAGACCACTTGATGAAAGGAAAACATAAGACGCATCTTCATGTCTTCAAGAGCGCACCCTCTGTCCAACCCTCTTGGCTGAACACATCCACACTCTGTGTCAATTTCTCTTCTAACCAGAACAGAAGATCACTTCACAAGATGTTTGAACATCAGCTGAGACTTCCTTCACAGCATCACAGGGAGCACTATCTGATAGACTTCAGATATTACTGAGTCCTCATCTTGGGCCAGAGGAATCCAGACATACTTTGGGGTATATACACTCTCATCCCACTACCAGAGACAGTCTTCCATAGATAGATCAGAACTTCTACCACAAGCTCCAAGGGATGAATGGAAGCCCCTCCTTTTGTCTTCAACTTCCTATTTTTCTACTCGAAAGTAATTAGTCTCAGACCTTACTCAAGAATAATCTGCTGCCATATGTTGATTATCTTGATTCTTAGAACTCACTTCTGAGATAGACCAAATGCCACTGGTTGATTACCTCCTTCATGAATCCTCACATGAAAAGGTCAAATGCTGCTTTTTGACCTCCCCAAATTTATCAGACTTCTCCCAAAGATATTCTGACCTTCCAAGTAAGATTAGAACTTCAAGCTTTTGAAGTATCCAATCTACAACCCTGTAGACCTTTCTATCTCAAGTTGATGTGCCACTTCACCAACTAAGCGTCTGATGTTGAACCAAATGTCACAACATTGTGTTTTGACATCTAGCTGTTGAATTCAGCTCCTTCTTCTGCCACTTGAAAGAACTTCCTCCCTTCACAGAACAAGAGTTCAATGTTCTCATAGACTTGATTGTGGAACCAAGTTTGAGTAAACAACCTCCATCCTGCAGGTTTGCAGTTAAGTCATCCAAGCTCACACCTTGATGAATCCCTGCTTCTTCTCCAAAGACATCAGACACTCTGATGTACGAGTCTTCAGAAGGACCAGTTAGAAACTAACCCTTCAGCTATGCCAAGGATTCCTCTTCCTAAAGCAGGGCTGTTTCCATGATGTCAAGACTGCTGTCACTAGTTCTTGACTCCACAGTGTGCATTAGCCAATGCACTTCCTTACCTAGATCAGAAATAAACTGATCCAAGTAACCACCATCAAGACTATGATGTCTTCTTCTTCTTGTACACACCAGGCCTGAACATGTTTCTTGCCAGGAAACCTTTTCAGAGATCATACGCTTTTGCTGCCACCAAAGAGATAGATCAAAGCCAATGTACTATCCTTCCTGTGATTCAGCACAGGGTCTTGAAGAAGAGATGTTCCAGCATCTTTAAGAACATCAGTTGTCTTGAGCTCCAAGGATAATCAATTAAATACTTGTACTTGACACAAGTAGACATTGATCTTAAATCCTTTCCCAATTATCCTTTCAGATACTTCCACCATAAGAATACTTTGAAGGTACTCTTCTTGTGTCAACATCTTCTGCTTGCAAGCACCTCAACAGTCTTGAGACTCTTTCCAGATTAGATTCACCCTTAGGAATGAGAGAGATGAATCCTTCCTAGCAAATGTGTCACACATCAACCAGAACCCATGTGACACAGGTCAACAGCCAACCTGACCCTAGGCTGACCAAACGTGAGGGGGTTGACCAAAACTCCCCCTCAAATCAACAATCATGGAAACTCCACTCCAATATCCATGCATTGTACACAAATGTCTCAACATGACATCCACCATCCCTTACCAGTGGCAACTAACTCCTCCAATCACACCAATCAGGCTTCAGCTGACCATAAGTACTAGTGAGACACACAACACCAGTCAATAGTAGATCTGCATTGCCAGAGCATATCACCTCAACCAACCTCTGAATCTTCATATTCTCACTCCTGGTAAGAACTGCCACTTCTGAACGTGGTGTTTGAATAACAAGATTCATGGTTCCAATCCCCTTAAATGATATCACAATCAGGTTACCCCATTATTGACTGCTAACATCCAGGAGACTTGTCTTCCAACACAACGTAGTACTTCAGGGAGCAACTATCCAATCCTGATCAAATTGCAGGAAGATGCTTAACAGCAAGAGATTGCACAATGTCACATCTCAACCAGCTCAACTTCTAGGGATGACCTTCTTGAGCTCACACCCAGTTGACTCTGCCCTTGTCAACTTAGCACACACAGATGTCTCCTCTTCCAGGTCAGGAGTAGGTTCCAAACAGAATTATCCCTTTGTTTGAGCCCTAATACATCTGCTCTTCAACCAGTAGCTGCATACTTGTTGAACAACATGTTCTAACATCACATAGAACATTGGTTCCACCTCCTTGGAACAAACCTTCCTTGAAGGTCTTCAAGGTCTTCATATACACTACTCAAGAGAGTAAAAGGATCAGTAGTTAAGTGACTCTTACCATCCTGAAGCGAGAACGTCATGATGAGTGGACTTGAGGAGACTCAAGTATCTTTGACATCTTCAGTAGATTATGATGAGATCTTGAACACAGCAGCCTTTCATCCACATGGAGGGAAACTACATCAGAGTTTGAGTTCTGCCAGGTATTATGCAGCGGAAATCATAATACCACTCAACCTGTGAACACACACTTCACCAGATTGGCCTCCAAGACCATACCAGGTTTGAATGTGATTAAGTACTGGCACAGCTGTCTCACACTCAGGCCAATTGCCAACCTCCAGAGACAGGTACACACCATTCCTGTTATGAACAGTCCATCCACCTACTTCAAGGGACCATTCAGGGAATTTCAGAACCTTACCCAGGTTCCAGCTTCAGTACTAACATAACTCCTTGCCAGCTACCAGAAAGTATCACCCATGGATCTCATCCAGAGACAGAACAGGATGCCTGCTCTGATACCAATTGAAATTCTGGTGTAGTCAGTATTCAGATGTTCTACTTCAAGTCATGACATCTGATCTAACATTGTACATACAACAAGACAGTTATTACACCCTGTACTAATGTACACCCCTTTTTTTTTTTCCAGTGTCACATCCTCTCATTCTATGTCATCCTAGAATGGAGGAACACCTAGTTATGTGCACCATAACATTCACCACTGTTGTTTTCCTGCACAGTTGTCATCATGATGTCTCAATCCTGTTTTGAACATCATCTGTTACATTGTTCCAGTTTGTTGGTCATGTACTTGTATTTCCTAGATTAAAGGTTGTAACAAGTTAAACTAATCTCCACTTATTAAGGAGCTAACAAATAGATTATTTGTTAGGTTCATTAATTGTAGCTTAGTTGTTAGTTTCCTAGATTTTAGAACAGCTGGTGGATTCCTGAAGAATAGCCTGAGAAAAATCCTGAAACAGTAAAACTAACCATCCAACAATATAGCATATGCTGTCTGGAATGAATGTCACAACATTCTGTCTGACATCCAAGCCCAGAACCATATACTTAGTCTGTTTGGTTCCTAACCACAGACTGCTAAATTTGCTGTACTGTAAAAGACTAACCAGTCTCTACTTCAGTATCAGCTTCCTGGAAGAACTGTCAAGACATCCAGTTTGACAATTTCACACTGCTCTTTTGGCCAGGTCTGATATGCTGTTTAAAACCAGACTTTACTACATACTGAACTGAATTCATCAGCTTATTAAACAGTATGTGCTGTTGTTGATGAATGTCCAAACATTCTGATTGACATTCCAACAGAAGGCTATGTATCAGGTTTGTTATTGACTTGATTGGCAGACTGTAACACAACCTGAATTATGGCAGACAGGATTATAACATGCAGTAGGTAAACACACACAGGAAATTGTTAACCCAGTTCAGTCCAACATGACCTACATCTGGGGGCTACCAAGCCAGGAAGAAGATCCACTATTAGTAGTATCAATTCAGAGTTAAACTCCCCCGTTTACAACTCATCACTTAATCCCTACCCAATGCAATCTATACCTAGGAACTCCTAGATAGAAACCTCCAGTTTCCATTCCTATCACTACAAATACAATGTAATGTGCAAACACCTTGAACTTGCTTCACAGCTTCATTCAAGAACATAATCACTCTTGCCTACAGGCTTTGAGTGACAAACACTCTCAGGTTTACCACTGAGAGACACATGGTAACCTGCCCACAGATTGGGAGGTTTACCTTACACACACCCCTAAAAATTCATTCTATGAGGCTTACAAAAACTAGATTACAATCAGCTATTTATAACCTAATCACCCAACTGGATTTGGGCCTTCAGAAAGCTGCAGCAGACTTGTTCTTTGCTGTTACAACTTCAGCAGAAAAATTCTGCTAAAAACAAGGTCTTCAAGTTCCTAATCTCTCTCCATATATATCTCCATATTTTGAGCCTATATATATTCTGAATTAGTCTTCAAGTCCTCCACAAGGGAGTTAGGATATTCACCAGATATCCTTGCTGATCCCTTGACATATACTGAATTAATTAATTCAGTCTTCTACACATGTGCGATGTCACAGTCCTGATGTCGTGACATCGTACATGACATGTTGGTCCAGATGTTGAATTTCTTCAACCCAACATATTAAAACAACAGAGGTGGATACATTATTTGTTTTCTAAAATTAATGCCAATCCTGAGGTATCAACAGTATGGTTGTATATTTCTCTTTCCAGTCATCGTCCTGCCTGGTTACCTCTCCGTTGGTTTCGATAAACGTTGAGTGTTTCCTAGTCGTCCGTTGGCGTCTAGTTGTGATTTCTTTGTTCCCATCCATCATCCTTCGATGTCTGGATGTGGTTCCTTTTCTTCTAGAAAAAATCAAATCAAAATCCCCAGTGGAGCCATTGGTAGATATCTTGACTGGTTCAGTGACAATCATCAGATCCCAATGGAAGTTATGCTTGGTGGACAGTCCTTTCTTGGATCCCTGCAGAGTGCAAATTTCTACGGTTCTTTGGTATTCAATCCCTATTTACCCTGAAAGTCTGGCAGCCGTTGCTCTCATTCGTTCGGGTTCCCAGCTGATTGAATAGGGGCAGCTGTAGCACCTCAAATTTGCACCTCCCATTTGTACAATACATTTTCATGATTAGGTCATTAGCATTGCATTGTTCATTGCATAGTCCATCATGTCCTCAGTCAAGACTGGTCAGGAGATTCAGTTGTGCAAGCAAGCAAGTGCATTTTCTATGGAATCAAAGTCCTAGGGTTGGTACAATGAGTTCATGTGACCCAAGGATCATTTTGAAGTAGGTTGGTCAAGCATTGGATGTTCAAAGCTCATCAGTTCATGATCAATTCATCTGAAACCCTAGAAAGTCAACAAAAGTCAACTGTCAGTTCAACCATGGATTTGGAGGTGGGAGATGGTTAGAGATGCCTCATTCATGTCCATACAAGTCTCATTTGACATTTCAAACATCAACAGTGAAGAATTTGAGGTCAGATCAAAACTTGCCAAAAATAGTAAGTGACCTGTAATTTGAATTTGCCAAAAATGGAAAGGTTTTCTCCTCAATATTACATCATCAAGAAAGCTTCAAATCGATTTTTTTCCAACATGAAAGTTGAAGATCTTCCTCTCCCATTTCCAAAAACTCCAAGATCATAGATTTCTCATGTGTGGTTGAAGAGATATGGATCAATCATGGCCAAGTGAACTTTGAACTTCAAACATGCATAACTTTCAAACCAAAAGGCCAAATGGAATGGTTCTTTTTGCATTGTTCATGTCTTGACATACACTATCCAAAACATGAATTACAAGCCATGCATTCTCATCACATAATCATTTGATTTTTCACTTGATTTTTGGATGGAAATTTCAAATTTAAAAATAATGCATTGTCCATACATTCCATCACTTGCATTGGCTCTAAAATGAACTTTTGAGTGAATTTGATCCAAAATTCGTGTACTGTTCCATTCATTTCATGCATAAAGGGTGAAATTGCAAATTTTCCTAAACACTCTCATTTTCCCTAATCCACTTGCCAAATGCTTAAACATGTTTAAGGACTTGATTAGGAGGGAGTATAAAGGGCTAAGCATAACAGATTTCATCTAATGAGAATTCATTTTTTTCAGATCTAGATCTAGAATCAAAATTTTTTCTCTCAAACTTTCATCAATTTTCTTCAAACACATTGCATATTTCTGGATCCATTCATCATCTAGAGGCATTGTGGAGCATGTTTGAAGCAAGAACCAAAGCAATTCATGCAGATTTGAAGCAGCTCGAAGCTTACATCCAACAATGGTGAAATCTGGTTTTGAAGAGATCAAGCACGATTAAGCCTTCATTCTTCATCCATTCATCCATACAAGTGCTGTGGAGTATCTGTTTGTGCACTACAAGGCCTAAATCTATCGATTCCAGTTCTGCATCTTCATCAAGGTCAGAAATCGAATTTCTCTATTCATGAAATTGTTATGTGATTGTTGTAGATCCTTCAATGCTGAGCAAACTGAGCTTTATTCCATGAAATTCCATGTAGAATTGAAGTAGATATAGTGATTTAAAGATTGACATGTGAAACTTCATTTGATCGATTTGCTTGATATATGTTGATTCATGTTAAGCCATGCTTGGTTTTGTGATGTGTGATGAAAGACCTATCCATTGATGTGCTTGTTTTTAATTTCTGTGAACTTTTGTTCTTAAGCATGAAGAACATGATGAACTCGTATGAAGCTGATGCCAAGTTTTCCAAAAAAACTGTGTTTGATCTTTCCCATCGTTTCCCAGCGTGTTTGCATGTGTTATTGACTAGCTGGACATGTATTGGTCCATTTGGCGTGTGCGTGTCAAAATGATTGGTCGTTGTTAATTTGCCTGGCCACATAGGATTAATGAAGCGCTGCGTTTTGCAGCAAGCGCGCTTCATTTCAAATGCCAACTCAATTCGAATCCTGGCTCCAGCTTCTTTTCAAATTGCATTTCATTTTTTCATTTTCCCTCCATGTCATTCATACTATGCTTCTACATGTTTTTTTATTTTTTCTTTCACTTCATAAATTCATAACTAAATGATAAATCATCCAAAAAACATGGGAATTTTTGCATTGTTTTCCTTATTGTGTCTAGATCTTTTTGGTTATTTTTCCACAAATTGTGCCTGGCTGGATTTTGTTTTGACCTAGGGTTTGTGTGCATGTATCATATTTTGTACCTTGCTTGCCATATCTCTTGTGAAATGATGGTTGTGTATCCAATGCCTATGAAATTTTACATGCTTAAACTAGACTTTATGCTGGACATTTTGGTGTTGAGTTTGCAATTTTATCATGTGCCATTGCTGAGATATGATCTTGTGAATGTAGGTGTGACAATGTGTGTCACACCTTTGCTTGCTCAACTTGATTAATTTCTTTACCATGCTAAATAAATTCCAAATGATGTGATTTTTTGTATGATGCTTCTTATGGATGTTGTGATTGATCATGATTTTTTCTGGAAATTTTGGATTGATTTCTGATTTGATTGAGATTTTTCTTTCTGGATGGTCATGTTGGAGCTTTTGAAGTGTCTTGAATTTCAATTGTCTGTGAAATGCTTGTGCTTTATCCTATGAATGTGAAATTTTGCACACTCTTTCTAGACATGTTAAAGTTTGTTTTGGCTTTGGTTTGAAGTGATTATCATGTTCCATTTCTGTTTTAGGCTTGTGCTAAGTTGGTGTGACATTTGTTGCCACACATGTGCTTGTTTATGTTTGCCTTTCCTTATGCAATTTGATTACCATGCCTAATGTTGCTCAAATGCCTTGATTTTTTGTGTGTTGATCATGTTGTATGTTCTGTTTAACCATGAATTTTGTTGAGATTAATTGAATCATTTTTGAATTAATGTGCATTTGTTCATTCTGTTGTCACAATGTGGTTACAATGTGCATGCCTTGCCATATTTGGTTCATGAAATGAAATTGGTAATTGATATTGATGTGGGATTTTTTGGATCATGTTCTTAATTGATTGAAGTTGATTCATGTAAATTTTCATGTTCTGTTTTGAATTTTTTCTCCCTCTTTGTCCCTAGGCCTTGTCCTAGTGGTTTGTGCTTATGTTTGAGTTTTGATTTTAGGTTAAGAAGCACATGGCCATAATGGGATTGATTCACTTGCTTGAGTTGACTAATTGGTTGATGTTGACTAACCTTGAGTTGTTTTGTAGGTTGATGCCAAGACATTTGTATTTGAGCTTGTGCCTTGCACATTGTTGCATTGCTTGTTTGACTGTGTATTGTTGACTGTTGGTTGTCTGTTTGACTTTTTGACTTGCATACTGATTGAGTTAGATTTTTTCAGGTACATTAGTTGCTTAAGTTCATCTTGAACTTGCTTTTGCTTTGCTTGGTTGCTTAACCATCTGAGGTATAATTCTCTGACTTCATGTAGTCTGGAAGACCTGTCCTGTTACTTGGGCAGGCACCTGTCTGAAGCCCTCCTTAAGAGGCAATGCTTGTGTTTGTTTATTTTTGTGCCAAGAAGGAAAAGACCTCTATGAGGCAATTGGCAGATATAAGAGATGTGTAATCCATCTCCTGCTATTCAGTGTGTCGTCCACTTTGCTCACACACCTTGTGTTGATGCATTGTGGATAATAGCCCAAGATCTTTGTTGTGTCAGTCATTTGTGGAGAAGAGTTCCTACTTTCTGAACTCCCACTTCTATTTGTCTGAAGCTCTCCCAGGCCAGGGATAAGAGCTGTGAGGTCTTACCCTCACTTCCCATTTTATCTGCTTCACCCTAACTCTCAATGTTAGGGTTAAGAGCTAACTACACCCGATTCCAGTTGGCTTGTGTTTCACAGCCTAACCTTGTGTGAGCCCACTTTGTTTGTATATAGTGTGTGCTAATTGTGTGTATGATTGGTTTGCCTATGATGTTTAGGTTAGCTTGCTTCCTGTGCAAGTTAGATAGAAACCTTAACATAGGGCTATGATGCATGACAACTTCTAGTCTCGATTCGTAGTCTCCCTAGTAGTTTGTGTCTCCCTTTGTATCTGATTAGGCAAGTTCTTTCCCTGCGTAGGGGAACTACGTCGCCCTGATCCTCATACCAGATGAGGTACGTAGGCAGGAGATGAGCTGATCTCTCTGGGCACCTTTTTATTTTCAACCCTTTGTGTGTGTTGGAGTCTGACATAAGTCCAGCGATTGGCAGTTGGTTTCCTGTGTCTTGTTTGCTTGTTGGAGTCTGACGTAAGTCCAGCGATTGGCAGTTGGTTTCCTGTGTGTGTTTGTTGGTTCGGAGTCTGATGTAAGTCCAACGATTGGCATTCGGTCTCCATGTTTGCCTGTTTGTGTGGAGTCTGACATAAGTCCAGCGATTGGCAGTCGGTTTCCTATTTGTGTTTTGTTTGGCGTGCGTTAGCCGAGCTACGAGTGCTCTGATTCTTCTCCAGTCAGAGAAGATACTTATGCATAGGATGAGATATCCTAGCGAGCACGTTCCCCCGTCCCGAACTACGTCGACTCTGATGTCTGTGCTTGACAGACTACGTAGGCCCAGGATGCGATATCTTGCCGAGTCCCGTTTCTTTTGTCTTTCTGTGTCCTTCCAGCCTTGTGTGCAGTGTGTGAGCAGTTTCTAGCAACCTATCCTTTCTTTCTGAGCATGGATCCCGTCGAGTACGACGGATGCGTAGGGGTGCTAATACCTTCCCTTCGCATAACCGACTCCCGATTCCATCTCTCTCTGGTCGCGAGACTATGTCTTTTCCAGGTTTACTTCGAGCATTTCCTTTCCCTCTTTTGGGATAAATAACGCACGGTGGCGGCTCTGTTGTTTTCGTTTTCCCGCCGGTTTTTCGCGTAATGCGACACTACCCAGTAAAAGAGTAGTTGTAATCCTTATTTTTGTTTCCCAGAAATTTAATCCTTGATATGTTCATCTTTACCGATGACGAGTTTCCTTCTCTTTGCGATCTTTTACCTAGTAACTGGTAGTTGTAAATCCTGCTTTTCTCCCCTTTGCAAAGTTTATCCTTGATATGTTCATCCTAACCGATGACGGATTCTCTCCCCTGTGGTAGTCTATCCGGTAACTGATAGATGTAATTCCTATTTCTCTCCTTGCAGAGTCTATCCTTGATATGATCATCCTAACTGATGACAAATTTTCTCTTTGATGGTTTTCTATCCAGCATTCGAAAGATGTAATTCCTACTTTTTGTTCAGGTGGTTTATCCTTGATATGTTCATCTTAACCGATGACGGATATCCTCCTTAATATCCTCAGGCAAGTCTATCCTTGATATGTTCATCCTAATCAATGACGGATTTTCTTTCCTTTGAGTCTATCCTTGATATGCTCACTTTAACCGGTGATATATATTCTCATCTTTGGTCTTCTACCCAGTAACTGGTAGTTGTAAATCCTATTTCTGCAATTTCCCCCCAGCAAGGTTATTCTTACCCAGTAACCGGTAATGAATACTCCTTCCTGGTGGCGATTCCCAATGAGTCATCCTTGATATGTTCATCCTAACCGATGATGAGTGTCCTCTCTGTCAGATCTTTATTATCTCCTTACCCAGTAACTGGTAGTGGATAGTAGATTTTTTCTCCTCTTGTGTTGAAGATTATTTCTTCCCCAGTTGAAGTTGAGTGCGCTTTTCCTTAGTGAAATCGCTTTTCCCGCATGATTCAAGTATGTTAGTTTTATCTTGATCTACTTGTTTCCCCTGTAGATGTTTTTTCCCCCGACTGACTCCTTCCATTTTCATGGAATTCCTCTAGTCTCCCAGTAGTTTTTAAAGTCATAGACTGGCTTACGCATAACCCTTTTTATCCCCTCAGAGACCCTGTCTCCCCTAGTGAGTTTTCCTTATGGAATGCTTTATGCTCCTGCGGACCTTCGGTCTCTCTGATTTCTTTTCCTTTGTGGAAATATTTCCCACAGAGAATTTGCTTTTACATTCATATCATATGCATCATGAGGTCTATTAGGGACCAAAATTTGTTTCTATGTTGTTATTTAAGCCAATTCTACTGAGTCGATATGAATATTTTAACCTTCACCTCCTCAGTTAGAATGTCCTTAAATAGGGGCAGTTGTAAGACCCCAATTTTGACCTTAATATCCCTCATGCAACCTTATCATATGCGTTAGCATTGGGATTACACCTTGGAATTCTCCTTACCCCTATTTCATTAGGTTTGTTTTGGGAGAGATCACCAAGCACCATGTGATTGTATCATACTTGTATATTATCATTTTTACTAACCAAAATACCAAAAATATGTCTTTGCATTTGCCTAACTCTTTTGTAGGAAGGGCATGATCCCCATTGATCTAGCAAGCTCATATCTAGGGTTTAAGACCCTCATGGATAAAAGAACAACCAAGGATGGATCCACATTGTCCCAAAGCATCATATATAAGTCCTCATGATCTTCATATGTTACTTTCATCAAGTATTCTTCAAGAGTTTGGAGGTGGTTTGCCTTGGAAACCCTAGTTTGTATGGGTATCTTGAGTAACTTCTTCACTAAGCTACCTCACCAATTGATAAAATTTCTCAAGGGACACTTAAAATTTAATCATCTTATGCCTATATTATCTACCCTAAGCCTAAATAGTTAAGAGAA
This sequence comes from Lathyrus oleraceus, assembly GCF_024323335.1. NCBI lineage: Eukaryota > Viridiplantae > Streptophyta > Magnoliopsida > Fabales > Fabaceae > Lathyrus > Lathyrus oleraceus. The sequence continues at coordinate 441,433,120 of NC_066584.1, read as the reverse complement.
TTGGAAGTTAGCAAGTTAGTTGATGGTGGTTGGCCAGATGAATTCATCTGATCAAAATTAGGTCTCCCTAGACCCCATCTCCTATAATTTTCACCATATGAAAATTATTTCAAGATAAAATTTACTCTAAATGAAATTCAAAACAACTTTCATGTTGATACCTAGAGCTAGTTTTGCTTGGAAAATCATTTTCTATGTTGAAACATTATAGGTCATTTTGTCTAAACCCTAATTTGAAAGTCAACTTCCCAAGGCCATAACTTGCTCATTTTTTATGATATGAAATATTTCAAAGTTTCAAAATCAAATTCAAGATGTCTACTTCAACTTTTATGTTTTGAGTGAGAGCTAATTCAACTTTTATGAGCATGTGATATGAGGATACATTATAGGTCATTTTTGCCTTATACCGTTGAACAAGTGATTTTCCTCAACTTCAAAAATGAATAACTCTATCATTCTAAATCCAAATGACATGAAATTTGTGACCATTTTTAAAATCTTTGAAAGAGCTACAACTTTTATGAAGACACTTTTCTCATTTGGAGCTCACATGAAAAGTTAAGTAAGGTGGAACATTGAGGTATATGACTTGACACTTAGAAAAATTTTCAACATGTTGAAATTTCCAAACTTACACCTCAAAATTCACCTTGATCCAAGTTCCAAATGGAAAAGTGTTCAACATCAAAGTTGTTCCCCTTGATCTAAGCTTTCCAAAGAGTCATATTCATGCATTTTGGATGAGGTTTGCTAGGGCTGCACATGATCTTAACAGGTCTGCATCAAGTGGAAAGATCAAATGTCCAAAACCTCAAATTACATTGCCTTGCCATTCAAGCGTCATTTGAACTTTAGTACAGTTGAATTTGGATCAAAATGGATTGCTTCATGGGCCTGTACATGCCCATGCAAGCTTGTGCATGACATTGCCAAATTTAGCAAAATTTCAAGTGTGAAATTATCAATCCCAAATGCTATAAATACATGGCCTCTGAGCTCATTTCAGACACACGTTGCGCGCCAGCTTTGCCACCTCTTTTCAAACCCTCACAATTCAAAGGAAAACCTGAGAATTTTCAACTTGAAAATTGAGTTTGAATCTCACTCTTTGGAGATTCAAAAACTCCAGGATCCAAAGCTTTGTTCCATTATCAAGCCACTTCCACAAGCTTCCTGAAGGTGATCAAGCAAAGTTTAAAGCAAGCAAGATCCAGTTCTGCACAACATTGAAGGTATTTTCCAGAAATTTTCTTCTCTTAGATTCTCACTTAATTCTCATCAATTTTCTTGGATCTTTGGTTGTCTGAAGTCCTACCAATGTAGGCAAGAAGATTGAGTTACTTTGAGGTCAAATCGAAGCAACTCAGTTGACACACCTCAAAATTCAACTCCTCATATCTCTCTATATATGTGGAGCTAGTTAAAATTGAGGTCAGATTCGTGCTCTACGCCATTTTTTCTTTCAGATCATGTCCTCCTTTTTCATTTATGTGATGGTGATGACTGAACCAGTCCGGTGAGCCTCGCCTGAGAAAGTGACCGGAGTTTCAGCGCCAGTGGTATGCTAGACAGGTTCTGAGCCACATGATTAGTTCAAATCATTTTAATCTTGAGCGTTGGTTTTGAATACCATTGGTGTGGCTCACTGACTCGTGTGTTTGGTAAAACACGCATTTTAGACCACTTGATCTGCCACCTCAATTAATGAGGGAGATCAAGTGGTCCATGTTTTTCTTGATTATTTGAATTTCATTTAATTTGTTTTATTTTCATTAATTCATATTAATTTTAATATTGATCCAAAAAATATGAGAGTTTCACCAAACAAATTTAAATAAATTCCTATTTCATATTTTGATTAAAATTATTTTTTGGATTATTATTAATATTTTTCATGATTTAATTGATTTTGTGAATATTTTTAATGGTTTAAAAAAACTTTTAAGTCTCCAAGAATTCTGAAAAATTTTCTCCAAGTCCTTTGACCTTGTTTGACCTATGATAAATCTCATGGCCATTTCTTTGGTGTTTCGATAAGGTTTTAGGAATTTGACAAACCATATTTAATTTAATGCATTATTTTTAGTATTTTTAAATTGAATAAATGCCAAATGATTGTGTTGAGCTATTTTGATGGTTTGTATTAGTTTGACTTGTGTTGTTAGACCTTGGTCAAGCTTGATTTGACTTTGCTAGGTTAAGATCATTGGATTTAGGGGATTGATGGAATGTACATTCTATCTCCCAAAATGAATGATCTGAATTTGGTAAAAGTCCTCCTTTGACCAATTTGAGTTTTGATTTATTCCCCTCCCTCTTCATCCAATTCCCCTTCTTTATGCATCCATTTCATTTGGCCTATGATATCTCAAGGTCCTAAGGCTAGTTGGTTGTAAAATCAACATAAGTATGGATGAGATTAGGCCACCACTTTTGCATATTCTTTTTGTGTGTGGTATGTTTCATGAGCATAGTCCATTATACTATGTCTCTAACATGCATTAACATCAAAATTCTATTGCCCGGTCTCAAATAGTTGTGACTTCTACATAAGTCCAATTACGATTGCTTAACATAGCGCTAAATTTTGACATAAAAGGCAAAGCATTCTAGTTAGTGAGATTCTAAGTCTCCCCTCTTTCATGGTATTATGTGGAAACTTGGCCTTTTTCCTTCCTTTGGAAGATGTCTTGGTTCAAGGATCCATGCTTGTGATAAGTGGGTTGAGTGTTCTCCAAAGAATGACTAAAAATGAAAAGTAAAAGCAAAAGAAATACTAACTTCTAATTCAGTAACAACTAACATTTAATTTCACGCCATTTACTTTTAATGCACTTTAATTTTTAAGCTCTATTCATTTGTCATTATTCATACCATTCTAATTGCTTATGTTAATGTCATTTCCACTTTGTCCACTTGGACCATATTGTGTGATATACCTTGTTTATGTAATCTTTGTTTTCTTGTGTGGTCTTTGACCATTAATGTACATAATAAGAACAAAAACCCTAAAAAACTGTTGTGTGGACTGTTGGTTTGATCTTGGAGAATTGGACTTATAATCTAGGCAATATCCCTATGCAAAAGGACTTGGCCAATGCCAACTTTCATGTAACCAAGTGCTTGCAATTTGAAACTTCATCTGATACATCATTAAATATCCATCTGAATTCATCTGCAATATGATCATTGTGAAGCTGTTATTTTGAACCTGTGACTTGTGGAATTCATCAGCTACATGGGCAAATTTGAAGAAGATTATGGAGTGGCTAAAGCTTGGATGTGGCTATCTTTATTTGATGCCTTTCTCTTCAAGTTAATATTGTATGCATTGTTTTTTGCTTGATTCTAATATCCAAGGGAATTTGGGGTTTCTATATGACATTCTTGTCTATTGGATTGCTACCCATCAGTCAGATCTTTTCAATTCTTAACTGTTAATTTTGTGCTTAGGACTAGTCTCTTCATCTCCTCCCCACTTCTTTAATTTCAAAATCTCTCCCTCTCTTTTAAAAAAGTCTTCTTTGTTTGTACTAGTGTTTTTTTTCTAAAACTTAGACCTTTGCAAACTAGAAACTTTGGCCTTATGCCATTGCATTTTTAAACTCCTTTTCTTAGTCAAACTTGTAAATAGATTTAATTATACTTGACTTAAACTTACAAAAATCCAAAAAGAACCAACTCATTCAAACCATTTTAGGCCTTTGTGCCTTTCAAACTTAATTTTTGTTAAAAGCAATACATCCACTTTGAAATTTATACCACGAATTACGAGGTTGTGATCCCTCATTTTTATGTTTGTACATAGGCACAAGTCCGAAGGTCTTGTCAAACACAAAAATATAATTAATGAACTCTTTTCTAATCGCCCAATTCTATTTGTTTTTATACATCAATTTGTACAAAATACATATGCATACAAAAAAGGGCTCCCTAGGAGTACCTAGGACACTTTGGGTGCTAACACCTTCCCTCTATGTAACCAACCCCCTTATCTTTAATCTCTGTCATTTTATTAGTTTTGATTTGAAAACTACTTACTTTTGGGTTTCGTTCGTACTTTTCCCTTTTCCCTTGGAAACAATAAAAGCGCGGTGGCGACTATGGTTTTGTTGATGTCATGCTTATCCATAGCTTGACGATCATGAATTTACCGCTACACGTTTCATAATAATTATATCGTACACGTCGCAATAGCGTGTTTCTCAAAAAAGGGAAAGGATAAGTACACACATCGCGGCATTGTGATTCTTATTTAAGTGCATAACCAAATTAAAACCAAATGCATCTTTACCTCATTTGAATGTCACCAACTGAATCAGATTCGCCCTCGTTCGTCCTGTTGTTCAATATTATAAAGCAAGAAGAAGATATTTGTAGTTGGTTTTGCCAAAGGTGTTCTTGACCTACAAAGGCATCCTACACCAAATCCGATTTCCCTTGTTAGCAAAGGCTCCTCAATGTTGGATGGGTTTGAAAATGAAAACACTAAAATGGAGCAAGCCAATGAGCAATTTATGAAGAGTCAAAACCAACCATCTGAAGTATTACCTGAATCAGACAAAAGCCAACTTCTAAAAAAGGACCTGCATAAGCATAATAGCAAAAAACCACCCATATTCAATTAATACTGAACGGAAGTGTCTAACAGAATTCATAACTACCTCCTAACCAACTCCCACACTTCTAACATAATCCACAACCAACTAACCAACTTCTAACCGATTCACTACTATCGCACCTTGAAAAATGAGAACACGACTTAGCGAAGCGCAATCGCACGCTCGCAATAATGGAATGAACATAGTCGCCACCGAACTTTATTTATTCCTAAAAAGGAAAGTGGAAATATCTATAAAACCCAAGAAAGAATGACAATGATTATGGTCGTCGCAACCAATATCAGGGTTCGGGAGTCGATTGTGCAAGGGGAAGGTATTAATACCCCTCACGTCTGTTGTACTCAACAGGAACCATTAGGTTAGTTATGTGCGTTAGTGTTAGGTTGAAATGTTAGGCTTCTCAAGTTATTATGAGGGAAAGAATAAATATAAGAGAGAAGAATGTTTTTGGATTTTTCATGAAAGGGACTAAATATAAGTTTTTTTATTAATGGGCCTGATAAGATTTTGCAATCCTGCTCCTACGTATCTCAATAGAGAACTCAAGGCTTACGTAGTTCTGGGGAGATTTTTTTTGTTTGTTGGTCGATTTTAGCGAAAGCTATATTGTATTAATCGACGAAAACATTGTTTTTCCCAAAACAGATGAGGAGCGGACGTATACCACACATCGATGGATTTACAAATCAACATTCGGAAAAACGTCACTTATCTCAACTCAACAATTGTGGCCTAAGCATTGCTTTGCATCATCTCAAGACAAGATGTCTTTCGTTTATGAAAAGGGTTTTTTGATTAATCGCACGGCGGCGAAAAAGAGTTTGATTGGTTGGATGTAATTTTGGGCTTGAAAGACGAGTACTTATGACTTGCAAGCTCTTACAACTTGGGTCTAATACTCGGGACTAAGTCTGGATATTTCACCCAGGTAATCTTTTTCTTCCAATTTTATTAAGAAAATGGTTTGAATATTCACCAGTGTTTTGGAGGAGAAGACGAATACATATGGCTTACAAGCTCTTACAACTTGGGCCTAATATTCGGGATTACGACAGGATATTCCATCCAGGTAATCTTTTTCTTCCAATTTTATTGAGAAAAGAAGTTTGAATAATTATAAGTGTTTTGAAAAGAAGACGAATACATAGGGCTTAAAAACTCTTACAACTTAGGCCTAATATTCGGGATTACGACTGGATATTCCATCCAGGATAATCTTTTTCTTCATATTTATCTCTGAAAATGAGTTGAATATTGGAGCGTTTTGAAGAGAAGACGAATCCATAGGGCTTACAAGCTCTTACAACTTGGGCCTAATATTCGGGATTACGACTGGATATTTCATCCAGGTAATCTTTTTCTTCCAACTTAATGAGAAGAAGGTTTGAATAGAAAATGATTAATGTGAAGGTTTGAGATTAAAATGATCGAAGTATGGAAGTTGAAATCAAAGGAAGTTGAATGGATACCCTCACCAGGACTTGATATAAAAGGACCCCAAAATAATTCGATTATAAATAAAAAAATAAATATATAAATAAATAAATAAGTTTCTTTTTTTGACGCGTTTAACAATTGAAAAAAACTAAAATAGAATAAAACCAGCAATGTTTCAAAATAATTTGAATTAAATAGGGAACACAAAAATGATTAATCTACATCAAATAAGTTACGAAAGGAAAATAAAATAAAGAATGACAATTCTAAAATAAAATAAAATTAATGTAATCAGAAGTTGCTAAAGCAAAGGATTGAACCAAGGACCTGGTGGTAGATAGAAGATGTATCATCCACCAAGCCATGAGCGACTAGTTAGGAATAACATTCACGCATTAATACAAATATCATAATCAACTAATTTTTTAAATAAAAAAAATCCAATGGGCCCAAAAAAGAGTATATGCTTTAAAGGGAGGGAAGGCGGATCGGGTCGGATCCGACCCAGTTTAGCCACTAACCTAACAAGGCAAGAGTAAACCCTAAAATGTAACACGGTTGTTTCTTATTCCTCTTATGGAAACGCGACCGCCCTCCCTTCTTCCAGAGAAAACGCGATTCAAATCAATCCCTTCCATTCTCACGATAACCTCTCCCTCTGCCATGGCCGCAACTTGGTTGATCCTTACCATCCAAAACAAAAACTCTGTCTGCCATAGTCGTGATTCAAAACCTTTATCTTTACCTTTGAATCAACACTCACTCTACCTCTCAATCACTCTTTCTCTCAACCTCTCCTAATCGTTCTCCTTCAAAAAAAATCGGTCAAACCAAGACTTGAGATTTCTATGAACACAAATAAACTCTCAACAAAACAGTTCCAAACAAAACAAGTCCCTCTGATTTTAACATACCAAACCAAACAAATCGTGCAGCATCAAACATGCTTAAATCGAAAATCAATTACACAACATCGAACAAAGCAAAATCGAACATAAAATTTTTATAATGGCACCCTCTCCCCCGAACAAACCGATACCCCCGACGTTCGTTCAGTCATGCTCTTATCAGTTATAATCATAGTGGAAGGAAACAGAGTAACAAAACAATATAAGTTTCAAGCAGTATAAGGAAAAAGATTAATAAGTTTCAACAGTACAAGGAAAAAGATTAATACCCACACGAAGCACAGATCTAAGCGAGTTCCAGGTAACCTAATCTTCACAACTTCCTCTTCTTCCTAGTATGCTTGTTGTCTTGGTTGTTGTGGTTATGCAGAAGACCAAAATGTGTAAGTTGCTTTCTGTTTGTTCAAAATGTTTGGGTTTGGTGGTTGATAAAACTTTCTATTATTGTGAGATCGCTGCTAGGTTCCCTCTTGTTAGTTTTTATGTTAGATTTTTTTTAAGGTGTGATGTTGATGCATAGAATGATGCATCTGATCCAACTTTTCAAGAGATAGACTTTTTTTGTTATTTTGGTATAAACTCTGCCACCACTTATATTTGCTAACAAACTGCTCCTCAACCTTTTTAATTTGACTCTTTTTATCGGTGTTTGTTTCCTGTAAATGTGTTAAGCTGCTGCTCTACTATCACTGCCTATACATGACAAATCTCTGCTTGGAAAGAAACAAAGGAACAGAGTGTTCACTATGTACTTTTATCATTAAAAAATAAAATAAAATATTTTTGTTATATTTGTTTTAGTTACTGGAACATAAAAAATGAACTTTAACTAAGACTTTTTTTTTAATTATTTTTTTTTTTCTTGTGAAATAGACAAAAGGTAGCATAAAAACTAATTTTTTAATTATTATTTTTAAATAAAATAAAATAAAAATAATCTAATTATAATTGTCACAAAATATTCAAATAAATTCAAATGAAATGAGTAAATTGTAAAAACAAATTAAAACTGTAAAATAAAATGTAAAATAAAATGTAAATAAAATGTAAAACATATTTAGAAGAAAAAAAATAAAAAAAATTATCATTATCATTTTTGTAAATTCATATCTTAATTTGTGAAACAAAAATTAATTTGTCAATACTTATTTAAACATAACATAAAACTTACTTGCTAGAAATTTAAAAATAATTCCAAGGCAAACCAAAAAGAACCTAATTTTTTAGAATGTAAAGATATAACTCTAAATAATTAAAACTAAATCTTCCATGACAAAAATCTCTAAACCTACAAGCACTTAATGTAATGCAACAAATGTCGATTATGGGCATGTGGTGTACATGAATATGAATGCTTGTGAATGAAGATCATATTTTTTATGTGAATTGGTAAATAGAAAAAATTCTAATGAAAATTAAATTAATGATATTAAAATGAAATTAAAAAAAATGGAATAATGTATGAATATGAATGCTTATGAATAAAGATAATGTTTTTATGTGAATTGGTAAATAGAAAAAATTCTAATGAAAATTAAATTAATGATATTAAAATGAAATTAAAAAAATGGAATAATGTATGAATATGAATGCTTATAAAATAAAGATCATGTTTTTTATGTGAATTAGTAAATAGAAAAAATTCTAATGAAAATTAAATAAATGTCAGTGAAATAATTTTTTTAAAAAATGGAATAATCTATGTCAATGAGTGGATGCAAATTGATAAATACAAATGCTTGAAATGTAAATGAATGCCTTTAGGCGGGACAAAATTTAGGGTATGACAGTTGCCCCTATTTAAATATCTTTACTAGATGGCATGAGTGATGATAATCCTCATGGTATCAAAAGTGAAAGGTATTTGAATACAAAAGACCCAAATTTTTCCCCTATATGCGATGACATGCCGTGCTATGAGTTGAAAGACCTCTTTTTGATTTGCTGGGGATATGATGGACCCTAGCGTGATTTTTATGATGGATTATGGACAAAACTGTGGGGAATGATGAGAATACGGTAGCGGTATTTCATAGGAAATATCAAAGGCAATGGGTGGAGACTCATTGAGGATGACAATTTGTTGGGGAAAAGACAATGGGGAGCATCCAAAGTACAATTTAACAATAGGTCCAGACATGACCTGAAACTTTAGAATGTATTTGACAGCTCTTAAGATTTCTCATAAGAAATATCCACCATACATTTTATCAAATAAGTTCATACATGACTTAACCCTTTAGAATACTTTTGACAATTTTGGGGATCTCTTGTAAGAAATATATCCAATCAAAGATTTTGGAGATTTCTAACATAAAATAGACGAGAGTCTTCTTATGAGAAGACCCCATATAACACATTTGAGTTTTCTTACTAGAAAATCATCCACACAAACTAGATTAGGAGTCTTCTTACGAGAAGATCATCCATGCAAAAAGGGTACGATGATTCTTTACAAAGAAATCAATCAAAACCAAACATCATTGGAGTTTTTTCAACAAGAGTAACATCCAAGCTTCTGGGAATTCCTTAAAATGAAGAGTCACTTGTGACTTTCTAGGAACCATTAGGAAAAACAGGGTAATCGAACTCTCTGTATATGCCAACAATTGGACTTGGACCGTAAGCAATGGATTACAACCAGCTTCTAACGGATTGGTGACAACTTCAACTGAACCTTAAATGGTGTTGGCAATAACCAAACTTCAGGTACCAATTACGATTGGATTTTCAAACGGAGTGCCATTTATAACTGTACTTTTACAGAAAACCAACAATAATTGATATTTTTAAGACCAAAGTGCCAGTTACTAATGGACTCTAAATAAACTCCAATGACCATGAGATTTTTAAAAGATACCAGTAACCACTGGGTTTTTGATGATAATGCCAATAACAACTGAATTTTGGAGATGCCAATGACAATTGAACTCTTGAAACGATACTAGTGACAACTAGATTTTAAGGGTACCAAATAACAATTAGATTTCTGATAAGATATTTGTGACAACTGAACTTGACATACCAATGACAATCGGATTGGAGATAACACCAGTGACAACTGGACCTTACAGGATGCCAATGATGATTGGACTTTGGATGGAGTGCTAGCGACAAATGGGCTTTGGGTCAAGGGATAACAATCAACGACGAGACCGAATGGGCAACATAAATAAGCATAAAGTACATTTTGAACCATGCATGATTTAATTTTGTTTGTTTTATGCATGATATATGAATGATTATGACATGCAATGTTGATAATAGGCAGTTTGGTAGTTTGTAGGGACTGTTTATAGAGATTCTGATTCCTCAACGCCAATAACTCAAACCCGTACAAGTAATAGGCATATCTATAGGAGAATCTATCAAGATTAACAGTTATAAATAACCAAAGGGAAATCCTTCCAGAGGATTAATAAGTTGTGTTCCACGGAGATTTTTGTTGGTGATCCAGGAGTATTTATGCAATCTTGAGACTTTCGGAAAAACAAATGATTTTCTCTTGATTTTCACATATATCAAAGTTATTTTGTTCCTTTCACTAAATTTCAAATTCGTTTCAAGTTTCAAAATTTCATTATTAACAAATAAATGACACTTTGCATAACAAAGAAAAACATAGAAGAACACAATTAACAATGATTGATAGGCAAAACTTGTATTTTATTCAAGGATGGTAGCACACAAATGGCATAGCTCCATGGAATGTTACAATTTGGAAAATGGCAATAAGGAAAGGTTTACGTTGAATTCAGTGACCACTAACATCCCCAATAGATATGATTCCCCAAAACCTTGCTTCTAAGGGGCGTAACTGGATTGATCTTCCGCCTCAGATTCTTCTGTGTCAATCAGTAACAATTGATGCAATTTATGCCTTTTGCCCCTAACTTTTTCCTGGATCACCCTGTCGGGTTTTCAATCCACCGGGACGCTCTTTTTTTTGCCTAAGTTGCCCTTTCAGGTTTTCAACTTAGCGAGCTATCATTTTTTATTCATCCCTAAATTCTGCCTGGATCACCCCTTCAGGTTTTTGATCCACCGGGATACCCTTTTTTTTTGCCTAAATCGCCCTTTCAGGTTTCCGACTTAGCGGGTTTTTATTAGGCATAGTACTTTTTAACTGCATCAGAGTTCACGGGGTGTGAGAGCTTTTCATCATCCATAGTTGTGAGAATCAATGCACCTCCAGAGAAGGCTTTCTTCACAACATATAAGCCTTCATAATTGGGAGTCCACTTCCCACGTGAGTCCTTGTGTAGTGGCAAGATCTTCTTGAGCACGATGTCTCCTTCTCTGAATTCCTGAACACGTACTTTCTTGTCAAAAGCCCTCTTGAGCCGTTTCTGGTATAACTATCCATGGCACAAAGAAGTCATTCACTTCTCATCTATGAGGTTTAACTGATCAAATCTATTTTGAATCCATTCATCCTCATCTAGCTTGGTCTCCATCAAGATTCTCATTGAAGATATCTCCACTTCAATTGGGAGAACCGCTTCCATCCCATATACTAAAGAGAATGGGGTTTCCCCTGTTGAAGTGCGGACGGAAGTCCGATATCCATGCAGTGCAAAGGGTAGCATTTCGTGCCAATCCTTATAGGTTTTCACCATTTTTTGCATGATCTTCTTGATGTTTTTATTAGCAGCTTCAACAACGCCATTCATCTTTGGACGATATGGTGAAGAGTTATGGTGCTCAATCTTGAAGCTTTCGCATAGTTCTTTCATGGTCTTATTGTTCAGATTCGTCCCATTATCTGTAATGATCCGGCTTGGAACTCCATAACGACAAATGATCTCTTTCTTGAGGAACCGTGTAACCACTTGTTTTGTCACATTAGCATAATAGGCAGCTTCTACCCATTTGGTAAAGTAATCAATGGCAACCAGGATGAAGCGGTGACCATTGGAAGCTTTAGGCTCGATGGCACCAATCATGTCGATGCCCCACATTGAGAAAGGCCAAGGTGACGTCAAAAAATTTAGTAGGGTCGGAGGCACGTGTACCTTGTTGGCATAGATTTGGCATTTATGACATTTTCTAGCATAATTGAAGCAGTCAGATTCCATGGTCAACCAGTAATAACCAGCTCTCAAAATCTTCTTGGCCATGGCATGCCCATTGGCATGGGTTCCAAAGGATCCTTCTTGAATCTCCTTGATCAACAGGTCCGCTTCGTGTCCATCCACGCATCTGAGCAGAATCATGTCGTGGTTTCTCTTGTATAACACACCATTGCTTAAGAAGAATTTGGATGCTAACTTCCTCAATGTTTTTTTGTCAAGGGTTGTTACATCTGTTGGATATTCTTGGTTTTGCAAAAAGCATTTGGTGTCGTGAAACCAAGGTTTACCATCGGCTTCCTCCTCAACCCACTGACAGTAGGCAAGCTCAACTTTCCGCTCTATCTGAATGAGAGGCGCTTCATTATGGAATCTAACTTGGTACATTGAAGCCAACATAGCTAAAGAATCAGCAATTTGATTCTCAGTTCTCGAGATATGATAGAAAGTGAATTCGTCAAAGTATTTTATTAGTTCCATGACATAGGCACGATATGGGATTAACTTGGTATCACGGGTTTCCCATTCTCCTTTGACTTGATATATCACCAAGGCTGAGTCTCCACATACTTCAAGGATTTTGATTCGGAGGTCAATTGTTGCTTCAATGCCTAGGATGCACGCCTCATATTCAGCTATATTGTTTGTGCAATCAAAACACAACCTTTCTGTGAAAGAAGTGTATCCACCATTCGGATTCAATAGAATAGCTCCTACACCATGCCCCATGTAATTGGAGGAACCATCGAACATGAGCTTCCACCGAGATCCAGGTTCAGGTCCTTCATCAAGTCCTGGGATTTCACAATCTTTTACTACCATAATGTCTTCATCAGGGAAGTCAAATTTCAACAGCTGGTAGTCTTCAACAGGCTGGTTTGCTAGGTAATAAGATAACACACTTCCTTTAATGGCTTTCTGGGATACATATTGGATGTCATACTCAGACAGTAACATCTGCCAACGGGCGAGTCTTCCAGTTAAATCAGGCTTTTCAAAGATATATTTTATTGGATCCATTTTTGAGATCAACAAAGTAGTGTGACAAATCATGTATTATCTTAGACGGCGAGCGGCCCATGCTAAAGCACAACAAGTTTTCTCCAAGAGTGAATACCAGGTTTCACAATCGATAAACTTCTTGCTTAGATAGTAGATGGCATGTTCTTTTCGGCCGGTTTCATCATGTTATCCCAGCACACATCCCATTGACTTTTCAAGCACAATTAAGTACATAAAGAGTGGTTTCCCCTGAACAGGTGGAATTAGAATAGGGGGCTCTTGCAGGTATTGTCCGATCTTCTCAAAAGCCCATTGGCAGTCAGAGTTCCATTCAACTACTTGATCTTTTCTAAGCAACTTGAATATAGGTTCACACGTAGCGGTCATATGAGATATAAACCTAGAGATATAGTTCAAACGTCCCAGGAATCCTCTAACTTCTTTCTCTGTACGTGGAGGAGGCATTTCTTGTATTGCTCTAACCTTGTCTGGATCTACCTCAATTCCTTGTTGACTAACAATGAAACCAAGCAATTTTCCAGATCGGACACCGAAGGTGCATTTAGCAGGATTCAGCCGTAGTTGAAATTTCCGAAGACGCTCAAATAGCTTTTACAAGTGATTTATATGATCCTCTTCACTTTTGGATTTTGTAATCATATCATCTACATAAACCTCAATTTCCTTGTGCATCATATCATGGAAAAGAGTGACCATTGCTCTTTGGTAAGTTGCCTCGGCATTTTTGAGACCAAATGGCATTACGTTGTAGCAAAATGTTCCCCAAGGGGTGATGAATGTGGTCTTTTCCATGTCTTCTGGATCCATCTTAATTTGATTATAACCCGAGAATCCGTCCATAAAGGAGAAGACCACGAACTTAGCAGTGTTGTCTACTAGAGTGTCAATATGTGGCAGGGGAAATCGTCCTTTGGACTAGCTTTATTTAGATCCCTGTAATCAATACACATCCTGACCTTGCCATCCTTTTTGGGTACTGGTACAATATTAGCTACCCATTGAGGGTACTTTGCAACTGCTAGAAAACCGACATCAAATTGGCATTTCACCTCGTCACAAATCTTTAGAGCCATGTCGGGTCTTGCTCTTCGGAGCTTCTGCTTCACTGGCGGGTAATCTGGCTGTAGTGGTAGCTTGTGGACAACAATATCAGTATCTAAACCTGGCATATCCTGATACGACCAAGCAAATACATCTACATATTCTTGTAGCAACTTGATCAATATTTCTTTAATGCTTGCTCCAAGTGTAGTCCCAACTTTGACCTTTTTCTTGTCTTCCTTAGTGCCAAGGTTGATTGTATCCACTGGTTCTTGATGCGATTGAAGGGCTTTTGACTCGTGCTCGAGCAGCCTTTCCAATTCTTCAGGGAAATCACAATCTTCCTCACTATCTTCTTCTGCTTGGTAGATGGGGAGTTCAAAGTTATAGGAAGTAGTGGGGTCATCGAATTCAACTGGTTTATTGATTATTCTGCATGTTTTTTAAATGATGGGTTTTTTAGAAAAGTGGAAATAAAATGCAAAAGAATTAAAAATATTTTTGTAGTTTTTGAAACGATTGCCATTTTAAGGAAAGAAAAACAAATAAATGAACGATAAAAATTTGAACAAAATGCTCTTTATTTGTCATAATGATTTTGAAATTTAAAGTGGCCCTACAAATGATCCGTTAGCCTTGGGCAAAGCTAAGGATTTTGAAAAAACAAAGGAAAACACAATTACTTTGACACAGGAAAAACATCTGGAATCTCAACTGCTTCCCAATTTGTTAAGGCTACTTTACACCGGTATATAAGATTTGATGCTTCTCCATCTTCAGTGTCATCTTCAACTGCACCAACTTGATCCCCATGGATAAATCTTGTGCTTAGGAAAACTTCTTGTATGCTCCGTATGCGGTCCTTTGCAGGGACCAGGGCTCCTTCCTTAGCAGAAGACTTGTACCCCAAACCAAATCGATCATTTTTCTCGCTGACATTGATGACTTGCCCCTAACCTGTAGGACCTCCACTTTCAATTGCTGACCTTGCACTATTCAAAGAGGCGAACGATAAACTGGTTTTCTCAATAGGATCCTTTAATTCTGCAAGCGTGGCATTGGATATTTTAAGTGCTTGGAAAGAGTTCTCTAAGGCATCTTCATCAACCTCGATATAACGGAAAGAGGAGAGTTGACTAATGATAAAATCATCTTCACCCGAGACAATGAAGAGCTTGTCATCAATGACAAACTTCATTTTCCGATGCAAAGTAGAAGTCACTGCCCCAGCAGCATGTATCCATGGACGTCCCAAAAGGCAGCTATAAGCGGGATTTATGTCCATGACTTGGAAATTGATAGGGAATACGTGCGGTCCAATTTGGATTGGTAGCTCTACCTCCCTAACTACTGTCCTCCGAGAACCATCAAATGCTTTTACCATAAGTGCACTAGGTTTCATTTCCGAACCTTGGTAAGATAATTTAGCAAGCGCTCTCTTTGGTAGAACATTGAGGGACGATCCAGTGTCAACTAAGACCCTATCCAGAGCATCTTCTTGGCACTTTATGGATACATGTAGGGCGCAGTTGTGATTCTTCCCTTCCTTGGGTAGCTCTTCATTGCTGAAACTTAGAGTGTTGCAGGCTGTGATATTGGAGACCACCCCATCGAATTGGCCAACTGTTATATCTTGGGTAACATGAGCTTGAGCAAGCACTTTCAATAGAGCCTCCCTATGAGCTTGGGAATTCAGAAGCAAGGACAAGATAGATATTTTTGACGGTGTTTGATGTAACTGATCGACTATCTTATAGTCACTTTTCTTTATCATTTTTAGAAATTCAATCACTTCATCTGATTGTACTGTCGGCTGTACCCCTCCATACCCTGGGGTAGGATTTGCAGTTGTAGCTTCCCTTGTTGGTTCTTGAGGGATTATATTGACATCGGGAGTATAAATCCGACCGCTGCAGGTCATTCTGCTCGTCCCTGCGATGTTAGTGATATTGGTGTCAACATTCTCCAAGCTTTTCTCACCTTCAACATCTTTGGGTTCTTCATATACCACTCCATCTACCACAGTTATGTCATATTTCCAAGGTACCTCTTTGGTGCTTTCAAAGGGAAAGGGGGTAGGCATACAAACTACCACGGGTGATGGATGAACAACATCTTTTCTTTGATAAGTTATCTCAACGGGATCTGGTAGATTGAAAAAGGGTTCAATGACTGAAATTTCCTCGTTTGTTGCAGGACCACAAACTTGTAAAACACCTCGATCCATCAAGTTTTGAATATCGGTTCGTACCACTTTACATCCCCTTGGATAAACGATACATTCTTCACAATTGTTGTGACATGTATCAATCAAACTAGCTCCCACCAATCTCGCATGGAGTGCTAGCAACAGAGTTTTAACATCTTCAACATTTTTTATTATACAAACATCAGAAACATCCTCAATGGCATTAACATCACCATGCGCCGACAGAGGGTTACTTTTTACGTTGGGTCCAACATCTCGAAATGAAAGGATCTTCTTCTCAACCAACTCTCGTACAATATGCTTCAAAGCATAACATCCCTCTAAATCATGCCCAGGGGCATCCTCATGGAAAGGACAATGGGCATCTTGATTGTACCATGGACGTAAAGGATTTGGTGGAGGACCCAAAGGTCTAGGAGTCACCAACCCTTTCTGCAGTAACGATGGGTATAACTCAGTGTATGTCATAGGGATTGAAGCGAAATGAGGTCTACCTCTTTGTACCCTATTTTGATTTGGAAGATTTTGTGGACGTGGAGCCTGCGCCCTTGGCTGTTGATAAGCGGGTGGCATGGGTGCTTGCTGGTATACTGGTGCTTGTTGAATAGGTTGATAGACATGAGCTTGTGATTGGTTGAAATTTGGTGTGACTGCTGCCACATACGGTTGTTGAATATACTGCACTGGATAAGTTGGTTGTTGCGAGGCCACTTCCAAGGGGTGGTTCGTCTTGCGAGGCCACTTCCCTCCATCGTTGTGCATATTCCTTAAAAGACCCGTTATCTTTCTGGGACATGCTGAGAAATTTCCTCCTATCTGGGGCCATATCCATGTTATACTTATAATGTTGTATGAAAGCACCAAATAAGTCTTGGAAACAACGAATTCTACTTTGATCAAAGCTTAAGTACCACTTAGAGGGAGCACCCCTCAAGCTGTCTTGGAAGCAATGTATCATAAGTTTATCGTCCTCTACGTGCGCAACCATTTTTCGATAGTACATAATAAGGTGACTTTTAGTACATGAGTGCCCCTCGCACCTATCGAAATCTGGGGTCTTGAATTTCGCGGGAATCACAAGACCTGACACTAAGCACATCTCCCTAGCAGCAGCACCAAAGACTTGGTCACCTTCCACAGCCCTTAACCTTTTCTCAAGAATCTGGAAATTCTCTTTCATGCCTCTTATGTCTTCATGCCTTTCACCATCTTCGTCCAAAAAATCCGGAGCATGTTGTTGATCTTCAAAATAAGGTTGCACGTGCGCATGGACAAGGGGTGGTGCGAACGTGTGGACCACTGGATGAGTTTCATTGATAGTTGGTAGAGGAACCGTCTGCTGAATGGATTATACAAAACCAGGGGCACCTTCAACTGGAGGTGTGAAGCCGGGAGGTAAACCATAGACTGGCCAAGTGGTCGGCACTGTCCTTGCAGGTTGGGGTTCAATCGTAGGACCAGTGATTTCTGAAACTACCGTTGTTTGGGTGTCCAACTTGGCCTTAATGACTTGTAGTATCTCCATGACTTGACCCATGTTTCCTCGTAGGTCTTCAAGTTCTGAGCTTACTCTCTCCAATTCTTGTTCTTGATCTGCCATTCTTTGACGAGCGCTGGCTCTGGTGTTGTAGTGGTGTTGAGGACTCAGTGTGGAACTAAAGAAGACACAAAAATGAGTTTTTTGTTTGAAGAATGACATGAGTGTATGTTATGGGTGCATTTTGTGCAAAGCTCTTAGTTATCTTTATTATTTATTCCAGCAATGTTAGAATATATTAAATAAGAATAACACGTAATAATTGAGGCCCAAAATGACAACTTCCATTAATTAAAATCAAATTCAAATACAAAAGGATTTAACTTCAAGTACAAATGATTCAAATACAAAAGATTTAAACACCAACAATTCAAATTCAAGTACAAGTAAACTTAAGCTCCGTCTCAGCTCTTATGATCGTAGCAAGATCTATGGTGAGCTCCTTCATCATTTTCTTGCAAAACTTGACGAAATTGAAAACTTGAGGAGGCGTGTTTTCTGGACACATACACCAATCGGCTTCCTGGAGTTTTTCTGGGAGTTCCAACATGTTGAGGTTAACAAATCTAGCTAAGTTGCGGAACTTGCCATTCCATTCAACATAAAGCTCTTGGAGTTTCTTGATGACCTGTTGATCTTCATCTAAGGTTTCTCTAGCCTCTATATACAACCTTTTCCAATACACACAATCATTCTTTAGGAGAAAGTAGGCTGCATCACCTTCTTGGCTCTCCAAAACTGCAAACCTCCTATTAGCTTCCTCCAACTGGTACTTGAGATGGTGACCATTTCTTTCAGCTTCTTCCTTTTGGAGTATCTCGCGAGATAACTTTTCCTTGCATTTCTTTAGAGTGTCCTTGAGTTCACGGATCTGTGCCTCAAAGTCGAGCTTAATTTCTTTCTTTTCCATAAGAGATTTATCAAACATTCTTCCTAACTCACAAATTCTATATTCAGCTTTCTTGAGCTCTTCCTTCCTGGTTCGGATCACTGATGTGGAACCTATAAGGATATGATCAAGATCTTCCTTTTGGTCTTCCAATAGCCTGGCTCTCTTGTTACTATCCTCGAGTTCCTGGGCTTTCCCCTAACGCTCATCCTTCAAATTTTGATTTTCCAAGATAGCTCGGTTCATCTGAATCCGTAATTCAATATTCTTCAATTCGAGCTCCTTAACCTTAGTAGTGAGTTTCTCCATGTCCTCAGGGAGTATAGGCTTGGGCTCAGGAGTTTTAGGAAAAGCTGAAGCATTAAAGATAAATGGCAAATGGATTTCCCCAACTCTTTCTTTCACCCATCGAGTGTAAGGTTCTTTGAAGAGAAGGTTTCTTTTTCCAAACTCTTTACCCTTCCTAACAACCTTTAACCAAACCTTTCGAATTGCTCTTACATCAGGATTACTTGCTTGGATGTCAAAGAGCACAAATGGTTGTAAGTCCTTTGCGTCAAGAGGACCATCCATGGAGTAGCCGTGTTGCATTCGAGATAACATAGGGTTATAATTGATGCAACCCTTAGTACCTAACAACGGTACATTAGGAAATTCCCCATAGCTAACAATAATGTCTGGGGTTTCCCACTCTCGGATATACCATCGGATGGAACTTGCAGTGAGAGAAGCTAGTCTTTGAGGAGATTTAAGTTCCTTTGCCACAAAAGGGCCTTTTTCGGGCGTATGTTGCATGAACCAAGTATAAAGCAAAGGAGCACAGCACAACAAAGTTCCACCCCTCTTTTCATGTCGAGCGTTAAGGGCATGGTAAATGTCAGCTAAGAGAAATGGTACAGGATTTCCAGAGAGAAAGACTTCTATGGCTACCTGATCCACAAATTTTTCAACGTTTGGGAAGAGCACAATCCCATGGATCAATAAAGCCAACACAACATAGAATGCGTTCCAATTTCCTTTTTTCTTGAACTTCAGAGCTAAATCTTCCAAGAACATCATGGCAAAACCTTCGAAACCCCCTTTCTCAACCCAATTGTCTAGAACAGTCGGGACATTGATACTTAGGGCTAAAGTAATCTTCTTTGGGCCCGCTTCCTCTTCGAGCTTTGGAAATGGATTGAAATCTTTCAATTTGAGACCCATGTTTCTCTCAACTTCTTCCAAAGTAGGAGCTAGTTGGAAATCAGCGAATGTGAAATAGCATAGAGGTGGATCATAATATTGTACCAACGAGCTCATAATCCCATAGTCAACTTTCTTAGTCAGAAGGCTCAAAATTTATCCATAGTCTTTTACGAAATCATCATGCTTACTGAGAGTCAAATCAGAGATCAAACCCTTCAGACTGTCAAGCTTAGGTTCCTTGTACTTAAGTGTGAAAGTGTTTCTCCTTGGAGTTTTCATTTTCAAGTTCTCAATTCCTGAAACAAATAAGAGACAACTAAGAGTTTGCTTTTTATGATGTTGATGCAATGTATGTGGATGAATGTGATGCATTTTTTGTGTATAAGTTCAATAGGCTTAAGGCATAGATAAGTCTGATTGCTTTATATAGAACATGGTTCTCACCAGGTATGATCTAAGGTTTCAAAAAAGGTTCCTAGAGTCATGGATCCATTAGACTGTTTGCTACCTACGACAACTTACTTGCCGGGCATCAACTCCATCTAAAGAATCTACTCTAAGTGAGGTTCTCGCATCAATCCAACGAGAAATTCAACTCGCAGACCCATGCTACACAACCATCTTTCCTAGTTGGACAAAGGATTATGGTTCTACAAATGGTTCTCAGAGTCATGGATGCTAAAGAAAATATCGAAGCTTACGGTCACTTACTTGCCGAGCGACAACATCCTCTCAAGAATCTACTCTAAGTAAGGTTCTCACACTGACCCAACGAGAAATTCATCTCGTGAACCCGCACTACTCAACCTCGTCCTATCTTATGTTTTTACTTGAGACTCGGGTAAAAAGTCTTCCCCACAAGGTTTGCAATCAGAGTATCCAAGTACCAAAGCATAATGGAACCATTACAACAGATTTATATCAATATGACAATAAAGATAGAAAAATCAAGAAAGAAAATCCACAAAATTAAACAAAAAAAGGCACACAAACAACCTATCTAGGCTTGACTCACTTAGGGAGTTAGGGTCCCCAGCAGAGTCGCCATCTGTCGCACCTCGAAAAATGAGAACACGACTTAGCGAAGCGCAATCGCACGCTCACAATGATGGACTGAACAGAGTCGCCACCGAACTTTATTTATTCCTAAAAAGGAAAAGGGAAATATCGATAAAACCCAAGAAAGAACGACAATGATTATGGTTGTCGCAACCAATGTCAGGGTTCGGGAGTCGATTACGCAAGGAGAAGGTATTAACACCCCTCACGTCCGTTGTACTCAACGGGAACCATTAGGTTAGTTGTGTGCGTTAGTGTTAGTTTGAAATGTTAGGCTTCTCAAGTTATTATGAGGGAAACAATAAACATAAGAGAGAAGAATGTTTTTGGATTTTTAACGAAAGAGACTAAATCTAAGTGTTTTTTATTAATGGGCCTGACAAGATTTCGCAATCCTGCTCCTACGTATCTCAATAGAGAACTCAAGGCTTAGGTAGTTCTGGGGAGAAAAAGATTTTGTTTGTTGGTCGATTTTAGAGAAAGCTATATTGTATTAATCGACGAAAACATTGTTTTACCCAAAACAGATGAGGAGCGAACGTATACCACACATCAAATGGATTTACAAATCAACATTCGGAAAAACGTCACTTATCTCAACTTAACAATTATGGCTGAAGCATTGCTTTGCATCATCTCAAGACAAGATGTCTTTCGTTTATGAAAAGGGTTTTTTGATTAATCGCACGGCGGCGAAAAAGAGTTTGATTAGTTTGATGTAATTTTGGGCTTGAAAGACGAGTACTTATGACTTGCAAGCTCTTACAACTTGGGTCTAATACTCGGGACTAAGTCTGGATATTTCACCCAGGTAATCTTTTTCTTCCAATTTTATTAAGAAAATGGTTTGAATATTCACCAGTGTTTTGGAGGAGAAGACGAATACATATGGCTTACAAGATTTTACAACTTGGGCCTAATATTCGGGATTACGACTGGATATTCCATCCAGGTAATCTTTTTCTTCCAATTTTAAAAGAAGTTTAAATAATTATAAGTGTTTTGAAAAGAAGACGAATACATAGGGCTTACAAACTCTTACAACTTGGGCCTAATATTCGGGATTACGACTGGATATTTCATCCAGGATAATCTTTTTCTTCATATTTATCTATGAAAATGAGTTGAATATTGGAGCGTTTTGAAGAGAAGACGAATCCATAGGGCTTACAAGCTCTTACAACTTGGGCCTAATATTCGGGATTACGACTGGATATTTCATCCAGGTAATCTTTTTCTTCCAACTTAATGAGAAGAAGGTTTGAAGAGAAAATGATTAATGTGAAGGTTTGAGATTAAAATGATCGAAGTATGGAAGTTAAAATCAAAGGAAGTTGAATGGATACCCTCACCAGGACTTGATATAAAAGGACCCCAAAATAATTCGATTATAAATAAATAAATAAATATATAAATAAATAAATAAGTTTCTTTTTTTGACGAGTTTAAAAATTGAAAAAAACTAAAATAGAATAAAACCATCAATGTTTTAAAATAATTTGAATTAAATAGGGAACACAAAAATGATTAATCTATATCAAATAAGTTACGAAAGGAAAATAAAATAAAGAATGACAATTCTAAAATAAAATAAAATTAATGAAATCAAAAGTTGTTAAAGCAAATGATTGAACCAAGGACCTGGTGGTAGATAGAAGATGTATCATCCACCAGGCCATGAGCGACTAGTTAGGAATAACATTCACCCATTAATACAAATATCATAATCAACTAATTTTTTAAATAAAAAAAATCCAATGGGCCCAAAAAAGAGGATAGGCTTTAAAGGGAGGGAAGGCGGATCGGGTCGGATCCGACCTAGTTTAGCCACTAACCTAACAAGGCAGGAGTAAACCCTAAAATGTAACACGGTTCTTTCTTATTCCTCTTGTGGAAACGTGGCTGCCCTCCCTTCTTCTAGAGAAAACGCGACTCAAATCAATCCCTTCCATTCTCACGATAACCTCTCCCTCGGCCATGGCCGCAACTTGGTTACTCCTTACTATCCAAAACAAAAACTCTCTCTTCCATGGTCGTGATTCAAAACCTTCGTCTTTACCTTCGCATCAACACTCACTCTACCTCTCAATCACTCTTTCTCTCAACCTCTCCTAATCGTTCTCCTTCAAAAAAAAATCGGTCAAACCAAGACCTGAGATTTCTATGAACAAAAATAAACTTTCAACAAAACAATTCCAAAAAAAAGAAGTCCCTCTGATTTTAACATACCAAACCAAACGAATCATGCAGCATCAAACATGCTCAAATCGAAAATTGATTACACAACATCGAACAAAGCAAAATCGAACATCAAAATTTCACAATGGCACCCTCGCCCGCGAACAAACCGATACCCCGACGTTCGTTCAGTCATGCTCGTATCAGTTATAATCATAGTGGAAGGAAACAGAGTAACAAAACAATATAAGTTTCAAGCAGTACAAGGAGAAAGATTAATAAGTTTCAACAGTACAAGAAAAAAGATTAATACCCACATGAAGCACAGATCTAACCGAGTTCCAGGTAACCTTATCTTCACAACTTCCTCTTCTTCCTAGTATGCTTGTTGTCTTGGTTGTTGTGGTTATGCAGAAGGCCAAAATGTGTAAGTTGCTTTCTGCTTGCTCAAAAAGTTAGGGTTTGGTGGTTGATAAAATTTTCTATTATTGTGAGATCGCTGCTAGGTTCCCTCTTGTTCGTTTTTATGTTAGATATTTTTTAAGGTGTGATGTTGATGCATAAAATGATGCATCTGATCCAACTTTTCAAGAGATAGACTTTTTTTTGTTATTTTGGTATAAACTCTGCCACCACTTATATTTGTTAACAAACTGCTCCTCAACCTTTTTAATTTGACTTTTTTTATCGGTGTTTGTTTCCTGTAAATGTGTTAAGCTACTGCTCTGCTATCACTGCCCATACATGACAAATCTCTGCTTGGAAAGAGACAAAGGAACAGAGTGTTCACTATGTACTTTTATCATTATTAAATAAAATAAAATATTTTTGTTATGTTGGTTTTAGTTACTCTAACATAAAAAATGAACATTAACTAAGACTTTTTTTTTTTAATTATTTTGTTTTTTTTTTCTTGTGATATAGACAAAAGGTAGCATAAAAACTAATTTTTTAATTATTACTTTTTAAATAAAATAAAATAAAAATAATCTAATTATCAATGTCATAAAATATTCAAATAAATTTAAATGAAATGAGTAAATTGTAAAAACAAATTAAAATTGTAAAATAAAATGTAAAATAAAATGTAAATAAAATGTAAAACAAATTTAGAACAAAAAAAAGAAAAAAAAATTATCATTATCATTTTTTTAAATTCATATCTTAATTTGTGAAACAAAAATTAATTTGTCAATACTTATTTAAACATAACATAAAACTTGCTAGAAATTTAAAAATAATACCAAGGCAAACCAAAAAGAACCTAATTTTTTAGAATGTAAAGATATAACTCTAAATAATTAAAACTAAATCTTCCATGACAAAAATCTCTAAACCCACAAGCACCCTAATGTAATGCAACAAATGTCGATTATGGGCATGTGGTGTACATGAATATGAATGCTTGTGAATGAAGATCATATTTTTTATGTGAATTGGTAAATAGAAAAAATTCTAATAAAAATTAAATTAATGATATTAAAATGAAATTAAAAAAAATAGAATAATGTATGAATATGAATGCTTATGAATAAAGATCATGTTTTTTTATGTGAATTGGTAAATAGAAAAAATTCTAATGAAAATTAAATAAGTGTGAGTGAAATAATTTTTTTAAAAAAATGGAATAATTTAAGTCAATGAGTGGATGCAAATTGATAAATACAAATGCTTGAAATGCAAATGAATGCCTTTAGGCGGGGCAAAATTTAGGGTATGACAACTACAGAAAGGAGTAGAAGAAGAGAGTAAAAAAAGCTATAAATATACCTTTGTGATTCTGTTTTGGGGCTAGCTTCTTCTTCCATCTTCGCCATCACCTTCAATCTCTTTCACCCTCCAATCACTGTCACAACCTCTTCCACCTTCTTCTCACCTTCATCCTTCCTCATTCCGGACAACCGCCTTCTATCTCCCTGTCAATGCTTCTTCATTCACCTTCACAATCCTCTCACAGATTAACCTCTCACGAAACTCCACAAAAGAAATTCCAAAACCAAAACCGCGAGAGCTTCTGATGAAAATCCGCAGAGAAAGGAAATGCGGAAGAAGGGAAGAAATCAAGACAAAAATCTGAAAGGATAAGCTCACGAATTGAAAAGCTTTTCCGTCTTCATCGCGAACCGGATCTTCGCCTTCGTCTCAATAAGCAAAGTTCGTCTCCGAACGCGTAGCCCTTCATCGCACGCACGAACGGGATCAGCGGCGTTTACCTTTGATGCTTCACAACTGAAGAACGAAGAATATTCAATATCAAGCATCAACGATGTGGTGACGAAAATTTGCAAAGTCGGATTCCGGAATTGACGAACGTAACGCATTTTGAATATGCGTTTCAGAATATGAAACCTTCTGCGAATTTCAAAGGAGTCTTAGCGGATTATGCTCCGGATCGGGTTTCTCGTTTGAAGTAATTGGGGATTTGGCCCAAACGCCCAACACCGAGAATGGGCTTACTCGTCGTACCCCTCAACCATTTGCACACCTATGGCCCATAGGTTAATCTTCTTAATATTCCCCTCTTATGATTAATTTATATTAACTTAATTTGATTCTTGATAATTTGTTTCACTTCTGTTGTTCTATCATTCAAGAATTAGGGATTCTTTTTTTATAGATAATTAAGATTATCCCCTTTTTTTGAAATATTAGGAATTGATAAACTTAATTTATGAGAAATTGTGATTAGGCAATTAGCATTGGAAATTAGGTTAATTAGGATTTTAGGATGTGAATTTTAATGAGTTCTTAATTAGATTTTCATTGGAGTTTTATTAAATCTTTATTTGATTAGTTCAATGTTTTTAGGCTAACTAGATTTCAAAATGAATTAGGTTAGATAATTGTTGGGAAAATTAGTATGTTAGAATTTAGATTTAGATTAAAATTCTAGATAATTAGACCTTGTTAGAACTTTAAGTTTAGATTAGAAATTTTAGAAGTTAGATTTTAGAATAATTGATCGTTAGGATAGATTAATCTTTTTAACATTTTAGAAAATAGAATAGTTTAGAATTTAATTGAGTTTAATTAGAGTTTTTATGATTAGAATCTTAATTCGATAATTCATAATTGTCAAATGACTGTTTTACCCTTAGGAGTAAAATTGTCCAATTTTTGCATGTTCCCCTAGTTTTTGGACTTAGAAAATAATTCCAAATAAACAATTAAACTTCTAGGTAATTGTAGTCACTTTCAACTAATTTCTCCCCACCGATTAAGTTGATCAAAGTACGCTTTGATTGACTAAATCCTTTGACTGTGCTCAATTTCCCAAGCTTAGTCAAGTGATCAAAAGACCCTTGATCACTTGGTAAAGCAAGTCCTTGTGATCAAGAGATGATGGATACTGGATCTCCAAGTTCAATGAAGGTTCAAAGATCAGGATCGAGAGTTCAAGCAATTCAAATCACTATGAGACAAGGCGACTATTCAAGCACTACAAAGGTTAAATTTCACACTTGTTAATCATGAGCCAAGTTGTGTGCCATGAGCCTTAAGTAATAGAGAAGGATTGGGATTGGAGATTTCCTACCCCCATTCTGATAATCTTTGGGTGCGGGACGAATGACCTATTTGATCATCGTATTCGCCTCTATTCATAGGCTTTAGCACAATTTGATTCAATTTGATTAACAAGCCTCTTCATCATTCAAACACAACCCTTCATCGTGGGAAGCTGCAGGGAGATTCAAATTCAACACTCATCGATTATGATGCAAGTTGCACGTCACGAGCCTTAAGTAGTAGAGAAGGAATGAGACTGGAGAATTCCTACCCCTATTATGAATATCTTTGAGTGCGGGACGAATGACCCAATTGCTCACTGTATTTAACTCTGTTCATAGACTTTAGTGCAATTTAAATTGAGTAATTGATAAGTCTCTCTATACAGATTGAAGCATAGATTGAAGATCAACCTGAAGAGCAGACTTCAACCGTTCATGGTTCTCTTTCTATCCTTTTGTTCTCCCAGTAAAACTATAAAGCCATTTTGTGAATAAACTCAAAAATAATTAACCCTACGATTAGGATTGTACGATACGAGCCTTAAGTAATAGAGAAGGAATGAGACTGGAGAATTCCTACCCCCATTCTGAATATCTTTGGGTACGGGACAAATGACCTAGTTGCTCACTGTATTCATCTCTATTCATAGACGTTAGTATGATTCAAATCCTGACTCTCATTTCAGAGTAAAATCAAACTCACCTCAACAAACTCAGTTTTGCCTTTGGGCTTCATTTTCAGTTTAAAACCTTTTCATAAAGGACTTGTTACTTCCGTTCTACCGTGAATGACTCTAAAGCCTCTGTGAGCGAGCAAGCAATGTTTAACTGCTAGAGTGCAATCCGTGTTCATCCATTCTACTGCAAAACAGACAAACACTTAAAGCTCCTACGCTCGAGCATACAAGCCAGTCGATAGTAGAACGTGAATGTTAATATTGTCCACTAAAAACAACTAACTCATCCGTCCTAGTTCCACAAAGTACGGAGCTTTGATTTCCTCATTACACGAATAAGGATATGTAGGCACGGGGGCCAAAATCCTTGGCGAGCACAATTATTTATAAACTTCATTTTCCATATTTATTTATTTTTCATTTTTTTCACAATTATCTATTAACCCTCCCCCCCCCCCCCCCCCTGTTTCCTTTTTCACGAGTAATCTTCAGATAATAACACCTATTTTTGCAGAGAACATTCAAACCGGTTCTCATGGAGTACCATGGATGTTTGGGGTGCTAATACCTTCCCCTTGCATAATCGACTTCCTTACCCTTTTCTCTTTCCCCCAGGTTTTATCGATGTTTTCCCTTCCCTTCGGGAATAAATAAAGTTCGATGGTGACTCTATTGTATCTTTGAGCGTGCGATGCGCTCGGGTATTTTTCACGTAGCTTCAGCCGGAGACTCTGCTGGGGAGTAATCTCTAAGCAAGTCGAGCCCAGTTTTATTTTTTCTCCTCTTGAGAGTAGGTGTTTACCTTTATTACTTTACTCGCTTTATTTATTTTATTTATCACATTATCTTATTGTTTTAAATATTCATATGTTGTATTCTAGATATTATCTATCATATTACTTGTTGGGATGGGATGATACTATGTGAGAGAAGCTCTACACCCGAGCTCGAGTATACACATAGGATAGATTCGTAGATAGTCGTGTCAGCATGTGTTTTTCACGTTGGGTTGTCACGAGAACCACACCCAGACTAGACTCACTTGAAAGTACTTTTGTCCTGTGAGATATCACTACGGCGGGGTATTTTCATTTGACTCGATGACTCTAGGAGACCTTTTAGGGACCACCTTTGAGGACTAGTACACACCTGTGAGAGGGATATTGATCTCTTATATACGTCGAACCTTTGATCCTGTATTGAGTTACATGGACAGGTTATTATCCAGACTTCTCAGATCATATCAGACTGTTGACCCTGTATTGAGTTATGTACTAAGGTTACCCAGGGTTTCTAGGTAATGTCGGACCTTTTATCTTTTATTACATGATGTTTCCAGATTATCCAGAATCTCCAGATTGTACTAAACTGTTGAATCTATGATGTTGCATGCCATCTCATCACATCATAAAATTGACTTAGCATATGCATTCCTATGGGAACATAAAAACCTTTTGCATACATTCATGCATAATTACATTTCATCAAACCTAGGAACTCATCATCACTTGGCTTTCTATCAGACGAACCACTTCCATCATAGCTGATTACCCGACAACTGTCTTGAACTAGAAGCATGTCGCAGGTTACCATGGAAGAACTCTGGAGAAATCAAGAAGCAATGAAGGTTGAGATCAACCAGCTAAAGACTCAGATGAGTTTGATCGTGGATATCCTACAGTCAATGATTAGGAAGGAAGGCAACTCCATGCCAATTGTTGTGCCAGAAGTAGTCACTCTGGTGAACATGCCTGACCTCACTCCACATCAAGAGAAGCCTCGTGGATTTCGTCCATAACATGTGCCTTCAAGGGCTCCTTATCAGCGGTCATTCCCTATTACTCGACCAAGCAAAGGGAACCCAATGTCGAACCAGTATCCAAATCAACGATGGACCTTTGCTCACAAGGAAGGTAGGGATCAAGAAGGCCTCCAAAGCAGTTTGATTCGGTGCCCATGTCATATGGTCGACTTCTACCCCTGCTTTTTAATAGCTCGTTGGTGCAGCTGAGGGAAGCTAAGGCTCCTCCAACACCTCTCCCTCCAGATTATGATATGAATGCTAGATACGAGTACCATTCTGGGACACCTAGACACTCAATCAAAGACTGTAAGAGCTTTAAGTACAAGGTACATAATTTGATTGATTTGAGAGTCATCACGTTCACACTACAAGGCCTAAACATAGTGCATATCCCCATGCCCCCACAAGAAGGCACATCTGCAATGTCATGATCAATGCAAGTAGAAGTTATGATAGATTTGAAGAGTCTGCATCTGTGGGAATAATTTGAAAAGGACCTCCTTGAAGATTGTCATGTTATCTGCTACCAGCTTTATGATTTCCGGTCTGAGGATCCAAAGATAAGGCCGATTATGCCAGCAATCACTAGTTTGTTCAATCATGTTCATATGTGATTTTCTTGATTGTCATTTGTAACATTCATGTGTAATAAACTCGTTTGTTTTTGAATAATAATGACATTGAAATGAATATGCATATTTTTGAATCAATCCATTCGTGTTCACTCATACTTTATTTTGTCAATATCTAACTTTTGTTTAAGCAAAATCAAGAGAAGGAGGATGAAATAAAAAACACGAGATCACTGCACGTATGCTTTTGAATAAGACCTGGATGATGATGTAAGGCATTGTTTCAAATCCCAAACACCAGAGTTATAAGGAAGTTAATCCCTAGTCAACCCCTTTGGGCCTTGTAATAGGAGTTTCTTTCTTTAACATATAAAACCCTCAATTTTAAACTGGGGCAGGGTAATCATCAACTAATTGGACCAGGTGATCAAATTTCAAGAAATGAGTGTCCTACCTGAGGATCAATCGCCCTTTACCCCTCACGAGAGGTCGGAAACACCAAATTCCAAATAGGTTGTCCCTCACCAATAGAGGAACGAGTCAGTCACAACCCTCTTAATCAAACGAACAGATGCCACACGATTTGTTTCAACAAAAAGAGAAACAAGAAAACAAAGAAAAGAAGAGAGAAAGCTCGCTAAGTCAAAAACTCAAAAGCGAGTGACTTAGGAAAAATTAGGGAAAATCTGTGGATTGTAAATATGAACCAATCCAGCAACAATGGGGAAAAACAAAACAGAAAGAGGAATCAAAAGAAAATCCTCAACAAGAATAAATTCGTGTGGCTACCAAACCAAATAGAGGAAGGGTGATTGCCACATGGAAAACCTCGTTGGTTCATTAACCATCACTTCAAAATCCCTTTTGGAAGATGAGCGTATGCGTCGAACTAGCTGAACGTAGGACTGAAGAAAATCATGAGGAACTGGTGGGTTAGGATAGGTTTGAGCCTTATATCCTTTCTTTTTGAAAGTGTAAACTAGTCCATGTTACAACCCTCAAAAGACCTAATTGAAGCAGGGTTCATTTCAAAAGCATACAGTTGGTACGATCGTGTTAAAACTGACTCCTTAATGATTCGCTCATCATTTATATTGATATTGATATGAAATTCTTAATCAATGATGCATTCATTGTATGTCATAATTCCGGTGAACATGCTGTAAGACCCCAATTTTTACCCTAAGATCCCTCATGCAATTTCATCATAAGCATTAGCATTGGGATCATACCTTGGCATCCTACTTACCCCTCTTTCATTGGGTTTGATTTGGAAGATATCACCAAGCACCATGTGATTGTATCATACTTGTATATCATCATTTTTACTAACCAAAATACAAAAATATGTCTTTGCATTTGCCTCATTCCTTTGTAGGTAGGGCATGATCTCCATTGATCTAACAAGTTCATATATAGGGTTTGAGACCCTCATGACAAAGAGAACAACCATGAATTGATCCAAGAATGGTTATGAGCATAATATATGAGTTCCATTGATTCCTACATGTTATATTGATCAAATTTTCTTCAAGAGTTTGAGGGTGATTTGCCTTGGAAACCCTAGTTTGACTGGGTATCTTGAGTAACTTCTCCAACAAGCTATCTTACCAATTGATCAAATTTCTTAAGGGAAACTTCAAAATTCATCATCTTATGCATATATGATCTACCATGAGCCAAGAAAGTCAAAAGAATTGAAGGTTGGCAAGTTGGTTGATGGTGGTTGTCAAGATGAATTCATCTGCTCAAAACTGGGTCTCCCTAGACCCTATCTCCTACAATATTCACCATATTAAAATGATTCCAAGAGGAAAGTTACTCTAATTGATATTCCAAACAACTTTCATGTTGATACCTAGAGCTAGTTTTGCTTGGAAAATCATTTTTTATGTTGAAACATTATAGGTCATTTTGTCTAAACCCTAATTTGAAAGTCAACTTCCCAAGGCCATAACTTGCTCAATTTTTACGAGATGAAAGATTTATAAGTTGAACAATAAAATTCAAGATGTCTACTTCAACTTTTATGTATGCAGTGAGAGTTAATTCAACTTTTATGAGCATGTGATATGAGGTTACATTATAGGTCATTTTTGACCTATAGCATTGAACAAGTGATTTTTCCAAACTACAAAAATGCATAACTCTATCATTCTAAATCCAAATGACATGAAATTGGTGACCATTTTGAAGTTCTTTGAAATAGGTACAACTTTTATGAATACACGTTCCTCATTTGAAGCTCACATAAAAAGTTAAGCAAAGTGGAATATTAAGATATATGGCTTGACACTTAGAAAAGTTTTCAACATGTTGAAATTTCCAAACTTCCTCCTCAAAATTCTCCATGTTCCAAGCTCCAAATGAAAAAGTGTTGAATATCAAATTTATTCCCATTGATCCAAGCTTTCCAAAGAACCTAAGTTTATGCATTTTGGACAAAGATTGCTAGGTCTGCGTATTGCTTTAGCAGGGCTGCATAATTGGAAAGAATCAAACTTCAAAACTTCAGTTCACTTTGCCTTGCCAATCAAGCTTCCGTTCAGACTTCATTTGGAATCATTTTGGACCTTTTTGCATTGCATCATAGGCCTGTACATGCCCATGCACTCGTGCCATCAACATTGCTAAAATTGGACAAATTTTGAAATGTGCAAATATCATTTATTCATGCTATAAATACATGACCTCTGTGCTCATTTGAATCAAACCTTGGGCGCCATCTTTGCCCCCCATTGAAACCCTCACATTCTAAAGGAAAACATGAGAAATTTCAATTTGAAATTTGAGTTTGAATCTCAATTGTTGGAGATTCAAGAACTCCAGGATCCAAAGCCTTGCAACCTCATCAATCACTTTTACTAGCTTCTCAAATGTGATCAGATCGTGTTTGGAGCAAGCAACATCAAGAACTGCATTGCATTAAAGGTAATTTTCAGAAAACTTCATCTCTTCGATTCTCTCTCAATTCTACTCAATTCTCTTGGATCTTTGGTTGTCTGAAGTCCTACCAATGTAGGCAAGAAGATTGAGTTGCTTAGAGGTCAAATCGAAGCAACCCATTTGAACCACTTCAAAATTCAACTCCTCGTATTTTTTTATATATTTTGAGTTAGTTGAAATTGAGGTCAGATTCGTGCTCTACGCCATTTTTTCTTTCAGATCATGTCCTCCTTTTTTATTTAAGTGATGGTTGAGGGTGGACCAGTCCGGTGAGGTCCACCGGAGAAGAAGCCCGGAGCTACAACTCCGGCCGTGCGGTGGCACGTCTCCTAGCCACATGATCTTGCCAATTTGTTTTAATCTGAGGCGTTGGTTTTGATTACCACGCGTGTGGCGCGCTGACTAGGTTCCATCATGGAACGCACGTTGTAGTCCACTTGATCTACCACCTCAATTAATGAGGGAGATCAAGTGGCTCACGTTTTTTTGCTATTTTTTTATTTTTGTTTTATTCTTTTTATTTTCATTAATTCATATTAATTTTAATATTGATCCAAAAAATATGAGACTTTCACCAAATATTTTCAAATAATTTCCTCTTTCATATTCTGAATTAAAATTATTTTTTGGATCATTATTAATATTTTTCATGATTTAATTGATTTTGTGATTATTTTTTATTGTTTAAAAATACTTTTAAGTCTTTAAAAATTCTGAATTTTTTTCTCCAAAGTCCTTTGACCTTGTTTGACCTATGATAAATCTCATGGCCATTTTTTTGGTGTTTTGATGAGGTTTTAGGAATTTGACAAACCATATTTAATTTAAATGTATTATTTTAGTCTTTTTAATTTGAATAAATGCCAAATAATTGTGTTGACCAATTGTGATGACTTGTTTGAGTTTGACTCTTGTTGTTGGGGCTTGTTTAAGGTTGATTTGACTTTGTCAAGTTAATATCATTGGATTTAGGGGATTGATTGAATGTACATTCCATCTTCCAAAATGAATGGATGATATTAATTTGGTAAAAGTCCTCCTTTGATCAATTTAGGTTTTGATCCATTCCCCTCCCTCTTCATCTCATTCCCCTTCTTTATGCATTTATTTCATTTGGCCTATGATATCTCAAAGTCCTAAGGCTAGTTGATTGAAAAATCAACATAAGTATGGATGATATTAGGCCACGTCTTTTGCATATTCATTTTGTGTGTGGTATGTTTCATGAGCATAGTCCATTATACTAGGTCTCTAACATGCATTAACACCAAAGTTCTATTGCCCGACCTCAAATAGTTGTGACTTCTACATAAGTCAAATTACGATTACTTAATGTAGCACTAAATTTGTGACATAAAAGGCATATCATTCTAGTTAGTGAGATTGTAAGTCTCCCCTCTTTCATGGTATTGTGTGGAAACTTGGCCTTTTTTCCTTCCTTTGGAAGATGTCTTGGCTCAAGGATCCATGCTTGTGATAAGTGGGTTGAGTGTTCTCCAAAGAATGACTTAAAAAATGAAAAACAAAAGCAAAACAATACTAACTTCTAACTCATTAACAACTAACTTTTAATTTCAAGCCATTTACTTTAATGTCATTTAATTTTAGTCTTTATTCATTTGTTATTATTCATACCATTCTAATTGTTTATGTTAATGCAATTTTCACTTTGTCCACTTGGACCATAATGTGTGATATATCTTGTTTGTGTATACTTTGCTTGTTTGTGTGGTCTTTGACCATTAATGTACATAATAACAACAAAAACCCTAAAAAACTTTTGTGTGGATTGTTGGCTTGATCTTGGACAAATGGACCGAGAACTTAGGCAACATTCCTATGCTAAAGGACTTGGCCAATGCCAACTTTCTGTGAAACCAAGTGCTTGCAATTTGAAACATCATCTGATACATCATTCAAGATCCCTCTGAGTTCATCTGCAACATGATCATTGTGAAGCTGTTATTTTGAACCTGTGGCTTGTGGAATTCATCTGTTAGATGGGCAAATTTGAAGAAGATCATGGAGTGGCTAAAGCTTGGATGTGGCTATCTTTATTTGATGCCCTTTCTCTTCAAGATTGATATAATTGTGCATTTGTGTGTTGCTTAATTCTAAATGTCCAAGGGAATTCTGGGTTTCTATTGACATTCTTGTTAATTGGATTGCTACCCATTGGTCAGATCTTTTCAACTCTTAACTTTTAATTTTATGCATAGGATTAGTATCTTCATTTTCTCCCCATTTCTTTAATTTCAAAATCTCTCCCTCCCTTTTCAAAATCTTCTTTGATTGAACTTATTTTATTCTAAACTTTGACCACTTTGCAAAAAGATAGAAACTTTGCCCTATCCCATTGCATTTTCAAACTTCTTTTCTTAAATCAAATTTGTAAATAAACTTAACTATACTTGACTTAAACTTTCAGAAAAGCCAAAAAGACCTAACTTATTCAAACCATTTTTAGGCCTTTGTGCCTTTCAAACTTAATTTTTGTTAAAAGCAATGTACCCATTTTGAAATTTGTATCACAAACTACGAGGTTTTGATCCTTCATTTCTATGTTGGTACGTAGGCACAAGTCCGAAGGTCTTGTCAAACACAAAAATATAATTAATTGAATTCTTTTCTCATCTCCCCATTCTATTTGTTTGTAAACATCATTTTTGTACCAAATACATATGCATACAAAAAGGGCTCCCTAGGAGTACTTAAGACACTTTGGGTGTTAACACCTTCCCTCTGTGTAACCAACCCCCTTACCTGTAATCTCTGACATTTTATTAGTTTTGATTTGAAAACTTCTTACTTTTGGGTTTTGTTCGTACTTTTTCCCTTTTCCCTTGGAAACAATAAAAGCGTGGTGGCGACTCTTGTTATTTGATCTCTAGCTTATCCATAGCTTGATGATCATGAGTTTACCGCTACAAAAATTAACTGGCGACTCTGCTGGGAAGTAGTCTCCAGTGGGTTTAGCCTACTTTTTGTGTGTATATATGTGATGTTTGTATATATGTATATGTGATATAATATGCTTGTTGCGCTTGGTGATCTCTGAGTGGTGAGATAAGTTCTAACCCGAACTTGAGTGCAATTAAGATAGGAGGATGGTATAGTCATGTTCAACTTGTGCGGAGTAGTCCTTAACAAGTTGGCTTGAGATCCATCTACTCAGTGGAGACTCTTTTGGATTTGGAAATGTCACACAAGTATTTGTGGTTAGGCATTGCTATCTCTAATTTGGGTCTGAGAAGCTGAGGACCGTAGAACATTTACCCCCTCTTGGCCTATTTTAGGACGTAGTGCGGAAACTGTTCAAGTGTAGACTTGATAACAGTTGTTACGCGATACTACACTCAGACGAGTTTCTCTTGAGAATATTGTGGGTCGATGAGTCAGTCATCTTAACCTGTAATATCCGATAGATGGAATTAAGACTCTGGGAACTTTTTAGAACATTATCTACAGGTTTTATCCTTAGTTCACTCCTTTGGGATGGTTCTTACCCGGGCTCCATGCTCGTGACTTACAACAAACCCTTGATTCTTGGTTGATCCAATCAAGTCTTGTCAATTTCAATGGAACTTGGGTGTTGATAAGGTGTAAACCATAATCCACAAAAATGGATGATTGATCTTGACAATGACTCGATTCATCCCTTGACCTTTGTTTGCCTTGTGTGTGATCCCTTATTTGTGATTGTTGCATTCATGTATTCATGCGCATCATAACATTCATCACACGAAAAAATTTCAAGGAACTGAGGTATTATTTGCATATATTTTTCAGACCATAGATTGTGGATGAAGGAACACTAAGAAGTACAGTTTCAGATGTCCTGACTTGAAAGAGTTAAGGAAGCTAGCATCTTTTGTATTAGATCCCTTGGACTTCACACAACGTCATGGGAAGCTTCTGTCCATCTTGTCTGCTGATATGGTTGAAGGACTTCTGAGTGTGTTGGTGCAGTTCTATGATCCTCTCTACCGTTGTTTCACTTTCCCAAATTATCAGCTTGTGCCTACCTTGGAGGAGTATTCTCATCTTTTGGGGATACCTGTTTCTAGTAGAGTGCCTTTTAGTGGATTGGAAGATATTCCCAGATCTAGTCTTATTGTTGAAGCTCTTCACTTGAAGAAGTCTGAGATAAAGGCTCATTGGGTTAAGAAAGGAGGGTTATTTGGGTTGCCATCTGATTTCCTCATCAAGGAAGCTACTGCATTTTCTCAAGCCCGGTAGTGTGGACGCTTTTGAAGCTATCTTTGTGTTGCTCATTTATGGATTAGCTTTGTTCCCTAACATTGACGGTTTTTTTGATGCTAACGCCATTAGACTTTTCATGATTGGGAATCCTGTGCGTACTTTGTTGGGTGATATGTATTTCTCTTTGCTTCTAAGGAATTCTAAGGGTGGTGGAACTAATGTCTGTTGCATTCCACTTCTGTACAAGTGGTTTATTTCACACTTGCCTCAGACGCCTGCTTTTGTGGAGAACAAACAATGTCTAACGTGGTCTCAGAGACTTATGTATCTCACTAATGATGATATAGTTTGGTATGATCCGTCTTTAAGCAGTTTGGAGATTATTGATAGTTGTGGTGAATTTTCTAATGCGCCTCTCATTGGTACACAAGGAGGAATTAACTACAACCCTGCTTTGGCTCGTCGTCAACTCGGGTTCCCCTTGAGAGACAAACATAATAACACTTTGTTAGAAGGTCTTTTCTATCAAGAGGGTAAAGATCCCCAACATTTGAAGCAGAAGATTGTGCGTGCTTGGCATAATGTACATAGGAAAGGAAGATCCGAGCTTGGTCCGCACAATTGTGTAGCTTTGGAGGCTTACACTCTTTGGGTGAAGAAGAGAGCTTTGGAGTTGAAGATGCCTTATCCTTGTGAAAAACCTATGTGTATGGTTGTGGTTGAGCCATTAACTCTCCCTAACCAACATGTAGAGGAGTTGGAAGACATGCTCGTCAAGATGAAGCAAGAGAAAGATATGTGGGAAGAGCGTTTCCGTGCTTTGAGCAAGAAGCATGAAGAGTTTAGTTGGAGTCTAAGGACAATGATGCACTTATTAAGCTACTTGAAGACCGAGTGACGAAGAGATAGAGAGAGCCAGAGGTTTCATCTTCTAGCATGCCTCAGCCTTCCATTGCTTGGAAGAAGATTGTTGATCAGCTCGTCCTCAAGAAGACTCAGATGAAAGCTTCTTTTGAGACTGAGATTCGATGCATTCGAAGGAAGTACGCGCCTTCTGCTAGGTCTTCTGACATTGTTGTTAGGGATCCTTAGGATGACTAGTCTCATTTTCTCTTGTATTTTTATTTTGGTTTCTGAAATTGTACTCAGTGTAATCCTTCCAATTATATAAATGAAAAGAGATTTTTGGTCATATAAAAATTATTGAAATTGTTGAATATATATGTTTGCAAATGATATAGTAAGTTCCTTGAAAACAAAAATAAATAATCAAGCATTTCATTTCATGAATCATTTGCATAAGCAGGTTTCTCTTTCGCCAGATGTCACATTGATGTTTCTTCTGTGCTTCAGCCAAGCTGACTCATCGGTAAAACACCCATGCCAATCATTTGAGAATTATGGAGCATCTAGAGCAAGAGAGCAGAGAGCTGAAGGACGAGATCACCCGCCTGACTACCATGATGGAGTCAGTCTTAGCTGCTCAGAGCCAATCTTCTCCAACGCTTGCAACTCCTCCTCTTCAGAGGATAATTATTTTAGAGGTGGCTACCTCTACCATGCCTGCTGCTACCACCCATTTTACGCCCAATATGTCTGCCGGATTCCCGTGGGGAATGTCGTCCAATTTTATGCCTGAAGGCTTCGCGCCTACTTTTGCTTCCATACCGGCATCTAGCCCGGTCATGTCCGTGCCACCTCCCGTTGTGCACACCTTACCTCGTGTAGAGGATACCATTTATTATTCCGAGCCGTCTGAGTGTAGCGGGGTTTTTGTTACCTTTAGGTTTATTGACTAAACATAAAGTCAACATACAATTCGAGTCGCCACCACACTTTTATTTGTCCAAAGGAAAGGCTAAAAAGCAAACAAAAGCCAAGTAATAAGTTTTTCAAATAAAAAACTAATAAAAAAGTCAGAGAACTGGGTAAGGGGGTTGGTTATGAAATGGGAAGGTTTTACGCATCTAAAACATCCTTAGTACTTTAAGGGAACCTCTTTTTTCAAATATGTGTTGTAGGTTGGTATTTGTGAAAATATTTGTACAAAAGATTGGAGGGATGGGAAAAGAATAGATTATATTTACAAATTTCTTATTTGAATGGATGGACCTATTGCCTACGTACCATCACAGAGGAGGATCAAAACCTCGTAGTTTGGGGTAAAAATCTCAAAGATTGGTGAATTGATTTGAACAAAAACCTTGAGGTCTTTTGTTATCAAAGGGAGAAAACTCAACCTAAACCAACAATCCACCATGTGAGGAGGGCTTCAACATGCTAGCGAGGGGTTAACCCTATAATAAGCATGGAAGACTTATAATCCAATCACTAAGGATGAGGTGAGATTTACATAAACCACTATGATAAGTCAAACCTATGACTAATGCTTATGAAAAGGTTTTAATATGGTGGCCATTGGAACCACAAACACAACTTGAAGTGAGTTATATTTACCAGTTAGGTTTATTTACAAAATGAAGTCAAAGTTGGATTAAGATTTATTCACAATGAGTATTGATGAAAATGATTCTGAAAAGTCAAAGGCTTAAGGCTAGGTTTGTAATTTGAGACAAAGTCAAAGTTTGAAGAAAAGATTTTGGCTTGGTTAGAGTGGGGAGAAGAAGAGAAGGGCTAGTTGTAACACCCCAATAAAATAAAATAATTATTTAAATTAAGTTAATAGTATATTATTAATTTAATCAAATAATTGGATTATTTTATTATTGGAATGTTATTATTGGATTTTTAATATTATTATTGGGATAATAACATAAAGTGGAAAATATATAAGTGTGAAATGAGGAAAAAGAGTCTCATTTGGAAAAGAAAGTTTTCACGTGAAACAGAGAAGCGATTGAGAAAGTGGAGAAAGGGCAAAGAGGCAGAGCAAGAGGAAGAAGATTGGAGAAGAGAAAAGCTTGGAGGTTAGAGATTGCCGGATTAACTCAGGTAAGGGGGGTTTATCGTCGTTTAATGGGTATTATGGGTTAGCATGTAATGGGTAGTGATAAGTCGTTGAATTGACCCTAATTGGGATTATGAATGCTGGAAAATTATGTTGGATAAACTGTGTTTAGGCTGTAATTGAATCTGTGTTTGGGTTAGTTGTGAATTTCCGAACGTATAGCTTTTTACGGAATTGGAATCGGAGGTCCGGAAGTCCTCCAACGGCGGAAAATGCGGAGAATTCTGCATTCTGCCTTGTGTTAGCGCAGGAACTGCTTTCTGTCTTGCGTTAACCGGTTAACCCAGGGTGTTAACCGGTTAACACTGTGTTGTATTGTGTAAAATTGTTGTTTTGTCTGCGTTAACCGGTTAACCCAGGGTGTTAACCGGTTAACACTGTTGTGATTGCTGAGATATTGCTGTTTGTGCTGCGTTAACCGGTTAACCCAGGGCGTTAACCGGTTAACACTGTTGCGTTTTGCCAGAAAGTGTGTTCTGTGTTGCGTTAACCGGTTAACCCAGGGCGTTAACC
The DNA here is from genome assembly GCF_024323335.1 of Lathyrus oleraceus. Lineage (NCBI taxonomy): Eukaryota > Viridiplantae > Streptophyta > Magnoliopsida > Fabales > Fabaceae > Lathyrus > Lathyrus oleraceus. Next base: position 441,392,765 of record NC_066584.1, on the reverse strand, counting down.
GGTTAACACTGTCAAAAAGTGGAAAAATGGATATTTTAAATGTTATGTGTATATGTGATGGTTGGCCTATATCGGTGTGTGATATAGTAGGGATTATTCCCGCTGTTTTGAGCAGTATAGGTATTAGAAGAGTGTGCTAATACTGTGATTAATTATTTGACACGATATGATGTTTTGATGAATGTGTTGATGATGTATGATGGTATGCATAATGGTATGAGTGTATATATTATGCATGTGTTTGTGAATGGACTATTTTATGGCTTAGAGTGTGAGCATATGTCCATTGTGGATTATTGTTGATGATGTTGCATTGCTAGGTGAATTAACATGCATATTGTGGCCTTTATGGTGGTAGCTAATTCCCATGGTGAGGAATTAGTGATGTTAGTCATTTTGGACTGTTGTTGATGTTTGCATGCTAGGTGATTAGCGTGCATAGCATGGCCCTTGGGGTGGTAGCTAATTCCCATGGTGAGGAATTAGTGATGTGAGTCACTAGGTCTCAAATGAGTGGGACTAGTGAGCTTGGTAGCCGTACCTGGATTTGGTCGGTGAGGTTGAACTATATGTTCACGAATAGTCGGTACCGCATGCATGGAGTCTCATTGCATAGTATGTGTATGGCGTATAATATGAAAGGATGTATTCCAATATTATACGTGTGTTTGTGTTGTATTGAGTATGATATTTGAATTGATGTGCCGTTATCGAATGTGTGATGTGATTAGGGTGATTAATGAGTTAAATTACTTAACATGACATGATATTTTATAATGCTCATTATATCGATTGAGGAACTCACCCTTACAACTATTTTTCAGGTAACGAGCAGTGATTGAGTAGAAGCTAGTGCTTGGAGTCTAGTGTAGTCTCCTTAGTGGGTCGTGCTCTGATAGATGTAACATCGGGATGGGATGTTTTAAATGTTTTATTGTTGGTTGTGAACCATTTTACATGTAATGTGTTACATGATTGATGAGATTTCTATCCGCTGCGTATTATGCAAATGATTATGTTTTGAATTAATAAAAGAGCATGACAGTTATATTGGTGAATGGTGTGAAGTGATTGTGTGACACCCTTAACTGCATAATTACTCTGATTTATATATGTTGTTTTAATTAAATAATTGGGGTATTTTAGAAGGGTGTTACATTAGTGGTATCAGAGCATAGTCGGTCGAGTCGAGTCGTAATTATTCTGTTTCCCCTGTACGGGATAGGTGTTGTGTAACCCTATCAGTACTTATTGTTTAGCTTGTTGGGTTTTCAGAATAGAGATGGCTGGAAGAGGTAGAGATGATGCTGCGATTGCTGAGGCTCTGGGTATGCTAGCTGGAGTACTTGGAGGGAATCCGAATGTTCTGGGAATGGGAGCTGCTCGTCAACTGAGTGAGTTCCAGAAGAACAATCCTCCAATGTTCAAGGGAGCATACGACCCAGATGGCACTCAGAAGTGGTTGAAGGAGATCGAGAGAATCTTCCGAGTGACTGAGTGTGCCGATAACCAGAAGGTCCGGTTCGGTACGCATATGCTGTCAGAAGAAGCAGATGATTGGTGGGTTGCTACCCGCACTGAGTTGGAATCTGCTGGGAATGCTGAGATCACGTGGGCTGTGTTCAGAGAGAGATTCCTGAGGAAGTACTTTCTAGAAGATGTCAGAGGAAAGAAAGAGATAAAGTTCTTAGAATTGAAGCAGGGTAACAAGTCTGTTACTGAGTATGCTGCTAAGTTCACAGAGCTGTCAAAGTATTACACTCCCTATGATGAGGCTACTGGGGAATTTTCGAAATGTGTGAAGTTTGAGAACGGCTTGCGTCCCGAGATCAAGCAGGCTATTGGATACCAACGGATCAGAGTGTTTTCTGACTTGGTTGACTGTTGCAGGATTTTTGAACAGGATTCCAAAGCCAGAGCAGAGAGCTATCAGCAAAGGGTTGATAGGAAAGGCAAGAATCAGAATGATCATGGAAAACCGTATGCAGCTGGCAAAGGTTTTCAGAAGCAGAGTGGGATGAAGAGGCCTAGTGGGGGAGACTCTAGTGCCCCTGCTAAGTGTTACAGATGTGGTCAGGCTGGACATCGTTTCCACGAGTGTGCTAGTGTTGAGAAGAAGTGTTTTAAGTGTGGTAAAGGTGGTCATTTGGCTGCAGAGTGCCGGTTGAAGACTGTGACTTGTTTCAACTGTGGAGAAGTGGGTCATATCAGTCCACAGTGTCCTAAGCCGAAGAGAGAGAATCAGTCAGGAGGCAAGGTCTTTGCCTTATCGGGTTCTGAGACTTCTGCAGATGATCGTTTGATCAGAGGTACGTGTTATATTAATGGCTTTCCTCTTGTATCTATTATCGACACAGGTGCTACTCATTCCTTTATATCTTTGGATTGTGTTGTGAAACTTAAGTTAGAGATATCTGAGATGCGTGGAAGTATGGTGATTGATACTCCTGCGAAGGGTTCAGTGACTACTACTTCAGTTTGTTTAAATTGTCCTTTGAGTATTTTTGGTAGAGACTTTGGGATAGACCTTGTGTGTCTTCCATTAGTGCAGATTGATGTTATCTTGGGTATGAACTGGTTGGTGTTTAACCGAGTTTCTATCAACTGTTTTGATAAGACTGTGATATTTCCTGAGATTGAGGAAGGTAAGGATTTGTTTCTATCAGCAAGGCAGGTGAATGAGGAAGTAGCAGGTGGGGCAGAGTTGTTTATGCTGTTAGCGACTTTAGAGGCTAAAGATAAACTGGTGATTGGCGATCTAGCCGTGGTGTGTGATTTTCTTGATGTGTTTCCTGAAGAAGTGAATGAATTGCCGCCAGAGCGTGAAGTTGAATTCTCGATTGATTTGGTACTTGGTACTAGACCGATATCGATGGCTTCGTACCGTATGTCTGCTGTTGAGTTAGCTGAATTGAAGAGTCAGCTGGAAGATCTGTTGGATAAGAAATTTATTCGTTCGAGTGTGTCACCGTGGGGTGCACCAGTGTTATTGGTTAAGAAGAAAGAAGGTACTATGAGGTTGTGTGTGGACTACAGGCAACTGAATAAAGTGACGATCAAGAATCGGTATCCTTTGCCGAGGATTGATGATTTGATGGATCAATTGGTTGGTGCGAGTGTGTTCAGCAAGATAGATTTGAGATCTGGGTATCATCAGATCCGTGTGAAAACTGAGGATATTCAGAAGACTGCTTTCAGAACAAGGTATGGACATTATGAGTATTCTGTAATGCCTTTTGGGGTGACTAATGCGCCTGGAGTATTTATGGAGTATATGAATAGGATTTTCCATCCGTACCTAGATAAGTTTGTTGTGGTGTTTATTGATGACATATTGGTGTATTCGAAATCTGAAGAACAGCATGCTGAGCATTTGAGAGTGGTTTTAGAAGTTCTACGAGAAAAGAGGTTATTTGCTAAACTCTCTAAATGTGAATTTTGGTTAGAAGAGGTTAGTTTTCTTGGTCATGTGATTTCGAGAGGTGGTGTTGCTGTTGATCCTTCTAAGATAGAAGCGGTGTCTAAGTGGGAAACTCCTAAGTCTGTTGCTGAGATTCAAAGTTTCCTTGGTTTGGCTGGTTATTATAGGAAGTTTATTGAGGGATTTTCTAAGTTGGCGTTACCGTTGACGATGTTGACTAGAAAGGGGAAAGCGTTTGTTTGGGACTCGAAATGTGAAGAAGGTTTCCAAGAGTTAAAGAGAAGGTTAACTATTGCTCCTATTATGATATTACCGAGTCCGTCGGAACCATTTGAGGTTTACTGTGATGCTTCATTGTTGGGTTTGGGTGGTGTGTTGATGCAGAATAAGCAGGTTATAGCTTATGCTTCGAGACAGCTGAGGGTTCATGAGAGGAACTATCCGACGCACGATTTAGAGTTGGCAGCTGTGGTATTTGTTCTGAAGTTATGGAGGCATTACTTGTACGGGTCAAGATTTGAAGTTTTCAGTGACCATAAAAGCTTGAAGTATTTGTTTGATCAGAAAGAGCTGAATATGAGACAGAGGAGATGGTTAGAGTTTCTGAAGGATTATGACTTTGGTTTGAATTACCATCCGGGTAAAGCAAACGTAGTGGCTGATGCATTGAGTCGGAAATCATTGCATATGTCTATGTTAATGGTTAAGGAGTTGGATTTAATTGAGCAGTTTAGAGACTTGAGTGTGGTGTGTGAGAGTACTCACAATAGTGTTAAATTGGGAATGTTGAAGTTAACGAGTGGTATTCTGGATGAGATTAGAGAGGGTCAGAAATCCGATGTGCTTTTGGTTGATAAGTTGACTCTAGTGAATCAAGGTCAAGGTGGTGAATTCAGAGTTGATGAGAATGGTGTTTTGAAATTTGGTAATCGGGTGTGTATTCCGGATGTTATCGAACTTAAAAAGAGTATTCTTGAGGAAGGACATCGTAGTGGCCTGAGTATTCATCCTGGAGCTACGAAGATGTATCATGATTTGAAAAAGTTATTTTGGTGGCCGGGAATGAAAAGAGAAATTGCGAGTTTTGTTTATTCCTGTTTGACTTGTCAGAAGTCAAAGATTGAGCATCAGAAGCCGTCTGGGCTAATGCAACCGTTGACTATTCCAGAGTGGAAGTGGGATAGTATCAGTATGGATTTTGTGTCTGGTTTGCCGAGGACAAATAAGAATTGTGAAGCTATTTGGGTGATTGTTGACAGATTGACAAAATCGGCTCATTTCATTCCGATCAGAATGGATTATCCGTTAGAGAGATTAGCTGAGCTGTATATTGAGAAAATTGTAAGTTTGCATGGTATTCCGTCGAGTATTGTTTCGGACAGAGATCCTAGATTTACATCGAAGTTCTGGGAAGGTTTGCAGAAGGCTTTGGGAACTAAGCTGAGATTGAGTTCTGCATATCATCCGCAGACTGATGGTCAGACGGAGAGGACGATTCAGTCACTAGAGGATCTTTTGAGAGCTTGTGTTTTGGAAAAAGGAGGTGCTTGGGATTGTTATTTACCTTTGATTGAGTTTACCTACAACAATAGTTTTCATTCGAGCATTGGTATGGCACCGTTTGAAGCTTTGTATGGTAGGAGATGTCGGACACCTTTATGTTGGTATGAGTCCGGTGAGAGTGCTGTGGTTGGACCGGAGATTGTTCAACAGACTACGGAAAAGATTAAGATGATTCAGGAGAAGATGAGAATTGCTTAGAGTCGTCAGAAGAGTTATCATGACAAGAGGAGGAAGTCACTTGAGTTCCAAGAGGGAGATCATGTGTTTCTTCGTGTTACTCCGATAACTGGGGTTGATCGAGCTTTGAAGTCGAGGAAGTTGACACCTCGATTTATTGGTCCTTATCAGATTTTGGAGAGGATAGGGGAGGTAGCCTATCGTATAGCTTTACCGCCGTCACTTGCGAATTTGCATGAGGTTTTTCATGTGTCTCAGTTGAGGAGGTACATTCATGATCCGTCGCATGTAGTCCAAATAGATGATGTACAGGTGAGAGATAACCTGACTGTTGAAACATCACCTATGAGGATCGAGGATCGAGAGTTGAAGCAGTTGCGGGGTAAAGAGATTGCTTTGGTAAAGGTAGCTTGGGGAGGACCAGCAGGTGGCAATTTGACTTGGGAACTGGAGAGTCAGATGAAGGAGTCTTATCCGGAGTTGTTCGCTTGAGGTATGTTTTCGAGGACGAAAACTCATTTAGTGGGGGAGAGTTGTAACACCCCAATAAAATAAAATAATTATTTAAATTAAGTTAATAGTATATTATTAATTTAATCAAATAATTGGATTATTTTATTATTGGAATGTTATTATTGGATTTTTAATATTATTATTGGGATAATAATATAAAGTGGAAAATATATAAGTGTGAAATGAGGAAAAAGAGTCTCATTTGGAAAAGAAAGTTTTCACGTGAAACAGAGAAGCGATTGAGAAAGTGGAGAAAGGGCAAAGAGGCAGAGCAAGAGGAAGAAGATTGGAGAAGAGAAAATCTTGGAGGTTAGTGTCGCATCACGCGAAAAACCGGCGGGAAAAAAGAAACAACAGAGCCGCCACCATGCGTTATTTATCCCAAAAAGAGGGAAAGGAAACGCTCGAAGTAAACCTAGGAAAGAACATGGTCTCGCGACCAAAGAGAATGGGTTCGGGAGTCGGTTATGCGAAGGGAAGGTATTAGCACCCCTACGCATCTGTCGTACTCGACGGGATCCACGCACAATAGAAAGGAAATTGGTTGCTAAAACACTGCTCAAACTCACACACACTGGCTGAAAGAGACACAAGAAACTGACTGAAACTGACTCGGCAGGATATCGTATCCTGGGCCTACTTAGTCTATCAGGCATAGACATCAGAGTCGAAGTAGTTCGGACTGGGGAAACGACACATGCTCGCTAGGATATCGCATCCTATGCATACGTATCTTCTCGGACGAGAGAAGAATCAGAGCATTCGTAGCTCGGCTGACACGCACACAAACAAACATAAACAAAGGCAAACGTGGAGCCCGAATGCCAATCACTGGACTTACATCAGCATCCGAACCTAAACACACCCACACTGGAACCCGAATGCCACTCGATGGTCTTACATCAGCTTCCAAACACACAACGACACAACAAGTTAATAGGGAGTCGGGGACTCGAGCCTATAACTGTCAAGCACACACTCAAACAAACAGACAACAAATTGCTAAGGAGTCAGGCACTCGAGCCTAGCAACTGTCAAACAACACACACAAAAAGAAAAAAGGGCGCCCTGAGAGATCAGCTCAATCTCCTGCCTACATACTTCATCTGGTATGAAGATCAGGGCGATGCAGTTCCCCTACGCAGGGATAAAAGATCTAGCCTAACCAGATAACAGAGGGAGACACAACTCTAGGGAGATTACGACTCGAGCCTAGATGTTGTCATGCAAAGTCGTCCCTAAGTTAAGGTTTCTAGCTAACTTGCACAGGAAGCAAGCCTATCCTAAACATGACTTGCACAGGAAGCAAGCCACACCTAACCTAACTTGCACAGGAAGCAAGGGTCTCGATTGCAACTAGGGCAAGAGAAAGGGGAGGTCTCAATCGCAACGAGGGCGAGAGAAGAGAATTAGTGTTAGTTGTTAGTCAAACTCGACAAGACATCGCATCTCGTGCCTACGTATCTCATCTGGACATGAGAATCAGAGTTGCCGTAGTTCGGCCACGGAGGGAAAAAGGACTCGATTGCAACTAGGGCAAGAGAAAGGGAAAGTCTCGATCGCAACGAGGGCGAGAGAAAGGAAAAGTGTTGATCGCAACGAGGGCGAGAGAAAGGATCGCAACGAGGGCGAAAGCAAACAAGGATCAGTCTAAACTAAACCTAACTTGCACAGGAAGCAAGTTAAACAAACATACAAGCACAAATAACACACACTATACACAAGCAAGTGGCTTAAACAAGGGTTAGGTTTTAGTCGAGGGGTCATATCAACCTCAACAAACAAACCTCTGGAATGGGGTGAAGTGTGCTCTTAACCTTGCCATTGAGGGGCTAAGGTGAAGCAGATGAAAGGAGATGAGGGGTGTGCCTCATTGCTTCTATCCCTGGCCAGGGAGAGCATCTGACAAGAATGTGTGGGTTCAGAAAGTGGGAACCCTTCTACACATTTGATACTGACTCAACTGTGCAATTGCACAAGATCTTGGGTTTTTATCTGTAATGCATCAACACAGTGGTGTGAGCAAAGCAGAAGACACACTGAATAGCAGGGGATAGGTTGCTTATCCCTTGGTTCTGCCAATTGCCTCTTCACTTAGGAGGTCTTTGACTCTGTACAAGGACAAATTAAACATACACAAGCATTGCCTCTTAAGGAGGACTTCAGACAATTGCCTGGCCAAGTAACGGGTCAGGTCTTCCAGACTACATGAAGAAAAAGGAATTATACCTCAAGCAAGTTGCTAAATAGCAAAGCAAAGCAAGTTCAAAGAACTTAAGCAACTAAGGGTACCTGAAATAGTCAAACCAATCAGTACACATTTCAACAGTTAAAGCAAAAGGAAAAGAGTCAACAGTCAACACAAGGGACCAATGTGCAAAGCACAAGACTCAAATCATATGAGTCAAGCCACCTACAAAACCAAGAGGTTAGACAATGATATTCAAGCAAGCTCAATCAAAAGAAATTGATCCCAATGGTCATTTGGTGTTCAACCTGAAAACATAAGCTCAACAGTGAGTAACAGGACCACTAGGACAAGCCTAGGGTCAAAAAGGAATGAGAAAGTCAAAACAGCAAATGAAAGTCAACCAAAATCAAGTTCAAACATTTAAGGAGCAAGCTCAATTGGGTTCACATTCATATTATACATTATCATCAATTCACAAGCAAAGGAAGTCAAAGCATGGCAAATGAAAGCTCAAAGAAGTCAACAGAATGACTTGCATCAAAAGTCAACTCAAACATTTTCAAAAATCATCAAACAATTCATGTTCAATCCTAACACCTAGCATGGTAAGCATGTCAAATTTCATTGCATTTGGACAAGTGGAAGGCAGTCAATGAAAATCATAAAGTCAAAGCAAATTCAAGCATGCACAAGGAAGTCAAACAAACATGGGTCAACTTCAAAAAATCATAACTAAATGAAAACAGATGAGAAATGAATGGGATTAACACCAATGCAAAGCTCCCGATGTCTAGTATGCACATGCAAAATTTCATGATCATACAATAAGGTATGAGAATTTCCCAAATGAAATGGCAAGATGTGTCACACAAAGTCAACATTTGACTAGGCAGGGAAGCAAAATCTCAAACAAATAGGAAATGGCATAATTAAATCCAAAAATATTCACACATCAACTAGACATATGAGGGAAGATTCATGCAAAATTTCTCATTAATTGAAGGTCAGGAAGCATGTCAACAAAATTCATGAAATTGCACATCCATGGTGTGACACAAGTTGTCACACCCTACTTCAAAAATTCACAGCTCTCAAACCACATAAGCTAAAATCATGATCTTTACATCAAAATAAACATGGATGAGTGTAGATTACGCACAAAAATTTTCAGATCAAATGAACAATGCATCACAATTTCACAAGAGATTTGGCAACATGTATAATTTTTGGTCACATGTTACAAAACATAATACCATTAAAAATCCAGCCAATCAAAAAATCAATAAAAATCATGATAAAATACTAGACATTCATGTGAATATGATGCAAAAATTTTCACGAATTTTGGAGTTGAAATGAGTGAATTGTGATTTTTGTAAGTTGAGTGATCAAATGGAAAAAAATGAACAAAAGAACATGGAATGGTAAGTCAACATGTTGACCGAGTGGCAATCTGGTAAATATGCGCATCACTTAACCAAACGCAACGTTTAGGCAAAGGCAGGGAAATGTTCTGATTTGTTGTAACCAATAGAACAGTATACAACACGTGAACATGGAACCTGGGCAATGCAATTAGGGTTTTAAAACAGCAGGGTAACATCATCTTCATGCAATCATTATGAACGAAATTCCAACAGAGTTTCACAAGCAGCATGGCAATTAACATTCATGCAACATCAAACAACAATGAACCAAACACGATTTAAAGGAAATCTGGAAAATGGTTCTAGGGTTTCAACAGCCACAGCATAACTTCATCACTACCAATCAATCGTGACAAAATTTTTTTCCAGAAATGGACATTGAGCATACCAATGGAATCAGTAAACAACATACAACAAGAATGTAGCATCCATTTTCACTAATTCATCCTAAGCAAGGCAAATCGAGCAAAGACATATTTGATCACAAAAATTCAATTCCAGATTTCTCATGCATATCATAACCATTTTAAGTGAGACAAGTTGCAATGGACTCAGCATCAAAAAACCTACCAGAAACATCTCATGATTTTGGAAATAGAGGAGATCGAAAACTTACTTGGATTTGAAGCAAATGGAGAAGCAGTGGTTCTTTGACTGTTTTGCCTTGAAACAGATCTTCCTTATGGTTTAGAATGATGGATGCTTGAAGTAATCGAGCTCAGCAAGGCCTGGAAATGTCCAAATCAAGTTCCACCATTGTTGTGCTTTGAAGACAACAGAGCTCGAAATGAGCTTCCAGCTGGGGTTTGAGGTTGTAAAAAGCTTTCAATTGTTGGCTAGATGATGGAGGAACCAATGAATGCTCGAGCTCTTTGAGAATTTTCGCAGAAAAATGCAAAAGTGTGAAAATGCAAATTGGGAAAATGAGAGTTTTCTGTTGTGTTATGGCTGCTAGCTAGGGTTGAGCTTTGCAGAAAATGTGACTTATATTTGCTGTTTAACTTTGGTAATGGAAGTGCTAAACAAGATTAGCTTGAATGAAGAGGTTTTGCCAAATTGCTAATTTTGAACATGTGCACATGGAGGTGTGAAGTCTGGCCGAGTTTGGGCCTCAAACAAGTCTCAAATAACCTTCCAAACAATTCCCAAATGGCCAAATGTGTTAAAAATTGCTAAATCAAAAAGTCAACTTTGGTCCACACTTGAATTTAAATAAGACAAGTCAAAAGATGCCATTTTGATTGGCAATGTTTTAGCACATGAAATTTACATTTTTGGAAAGAGGAGATGAAATGTGGTTTGTAGGAAAAAACCCCACCAAAATTGGCCAAATGGTTTGAGAGATATGGGCTTTTGAAGTTCAAGATTTTGTGAAAATGATTTGATCCTATCTTGACAACCATACATGGGATTTGGGAGTTCTTGGACTTTTTGAAAATGGGAGAACAAGATCTTCAACTTTCATGTTGGGCAAAAATTCATTTGAAGCTTGTATCATGATGCAAGTTGAGGATCAAGAAGTTTCCATTTTTGGCAGTTAAAATTACAGGTCCAGTTTCTATTTTTGGAAATTTTTCTGATTGGCTTCAAATTCTTCAATGATGTTGATTGCCATGATATATAAGGCCTATTGGGACATGAATAAGCTCTCTCAAACCAAATCCATCCATCAAAACCATAAAATCAACCACAATTGACCAACTTTGACTTTCTAGGGTTTCTGACTGACTGTGCATGAACTGATGGCTTTTGAACATCCAACCCTTGGCTTAAACACTTCAAATGGACCTCCAAGTCATGTGAACATGTTGGACAAAACCTAGGGCCTTGGCTCCTTGAGAAACACCCTTGCTTGCTTGGTTGACTGATCTCCTGATCAGTTTGACCTAATTCTTGACTTGCTTGCTCTTGAGGCAACTGAGGGCAATGCAATGCTATGCAATGGATCATGATATGCTATGACCTAATATGAGATGGTATGTACAATGATAGGTGCAAATTTGAGGTGCTACAGCTGCCCCTATTCAATCAGCTGGGAACCCGAATGGATGATAGCAGCGGCTGTCAGACTTTCAGGGTAAACAGGGATTGAATACCAAGAACCGTAGAATTTGCACAATGCAGGGATCCAATAATGGAAACGTCCACTGGGATCTGATACTTATTACTGGGTATTTTTTTGTTTTTTTTTTTGTTTTGTTTCAAAGGACACGGCCACATCCAGACATCGCAACGACAATGAATGGGAAAAGAAATCACAACTAGATGCCAACGGACAACTAGGAAAAACTCAGCGTTTACCGGAACCAACGGAGAGGTAACCAGTCATTAATGAATGACTGGAAGGGATACAACCATACGTCAACGGACGAAATGGGAAAAACTCAACGTTTACCAAGACCAACGGAGAGGTAACCAAACATTAATGAATGAATGGAAGGGATACAACCATACGTTAACAGACGCAATGGGAAAAACTCAACGTTTACCAAGACCAACGGAGAGGTAAATCCACATGGGGATAGGTACAACTAGACGTCATAGGACGAATAGGAAAAACTCGACGTTTATCGACACCAACGGAGAGGAGGAAAACTTCACTAGGGAAGAAGGACACAACCAAATCATCAACGGATGATCGGGAAAAACTCGACGTTTATCGAAACCAACGGAGAGGTAACTCTGCATGGAGAGGGGTACAACCAGACATCATCGGATGACTAGGAAAAACTCGACGTTTATCGACACCAACGGAGAGGAGGAATACTTCTTCGATTTGAAAATCGGAAATTGGCCTGAACGCCACTTCGGTCTGAATACCGGAAAATTGGCCTGAGTGCCATGAGTGCATCGACCTGATCGTCGGAAACTCCTTTGGTCTGAATACCGGAAAATTGGCCTGAGTGCCATGAGTACATCGACCTGATCGTCGGAAACTCCTTCGGTCTGAATACCGGAAAATTGGCCTGAGTGCCATGAGTGCATCGACCTGATCGTCGGAAACTCCTTCGGTCTGAATACCGGAAAATTGGCCTGAGTGCCATGAGTGCATCGACCTGATCGTCGGAAACTCCTTCGGTCTGAATACCGGAAAATTGGCCTGAGTGCCATGAGTGCATCGACCTGATCGTCGGAAACTCCTTCGGTCTGAATACCGGAAAATTGGCCTGAGTGCCATGAGTGCATCGACCTGATCGTCGGAAACTCCTTCGGTCTGAATACCGGAAAATTGGCCTGAGTGCCATGAGTGCATCGACCTGATCGTCGGAAACTCCTTCGGTCTGAATACCGGAAAATTGGCCTGAGTGCCATGAGTGCATCGACCTGATCGTCGGAAACTCCTTCGGTCTGAATACCGGAAAAACATGAGACATATTATCTATAGCCGTCAAAACGTAGATAATACACTCGCATGGAAGATTATCCAAAACCGGGTTGTAGGTTGTTAAACGACCGAAAACATCCTGAAGAGAGCGAAAGCAAACTTGTTAAAGGATGGACATTCGATTCCACAAGGAATACGAATCTTACTCTGCTGGAGATAACAATCGAAAGATTGACCAAAGAGTGCATGAGATATATTATCTAGCCGTCAAAACGTAGATAATAACCTCGCATGGAAGATTATCCATAACCGGGTTGTAGGTTGTTAAACGACCGAAAACATCCTGAAGAGAGCGAAAGCAAACTTGTTAAAGGATGGACATTCGATTCCACAAGGAATACGAATCTTACTCTGCTGGAGATAACAATCGAAAGATTGACCAAAGAGTGCATGAGATATATTATCTATAGCCGTCAAAACGTAGATAATAACCTCGCATGGAAGATTATCCATAACCGGGTTGTAGGTTGTTAAATGAATAATCGACCGAAAAGAAAGGCATCAGGGTACCAGGACTAGGTATGCAAAAGATGACCAATCAAAAGAGGATAATGTTGCTAACTCGGAGCAAATATCCAAAAGGAAGGGAAAGACCCAATGGGGACAATACTGCTTGATCAAGGCAAGTATCCAAAGGGGAAAAGAGTATCAATACCACAGAGAGGGGATTACATCTACCGGTTTGTAGGCAGACAACCACAGAAAAGTAACCAGTCATCGATAGGATGAGCACAAAGGGTTAACTCCAACAAGGGGATGAAAGTGGGATTTTACAACTACCAGCTAGTGGATAGAAAACCACAAAGATAGGACTTACAACTACCGGTTTGTAGGTAGAAGCCACCAAACGGTCTGCTGAGAGACAGAGTGAGAAAAAAGGATTTACAACTACCGGGTAGCGGGTAGAAGACCGTAAAGAAAGGACTTACAGCTACCGGGTCGTAGGTAGAGGCCAACAAACAGAATGAACCACAAAGGCTACCTCTGCTAGGGGGTGAAAGTGGGATTTTACAACTACCAGCTTGTAGGTAGAAAACCACGACGATAGGACTTACAGCTACCGGGTTGTAGGTAGAGGCCAACAAACAGTCTACTGAGAGACAGAGTGAGAAAAAAGGATTTACAACTACCGGGTAGTAAGTAGAAGACCATAAAGAAAGGACTTACAGCTACCGGTTCGTAGGTAGAAGCCAACAGAAAGGTGACCAGTCATCGGTAGGATGAGCACAAAGGGTTAACTCCAACAAGGGGAGGAATGTGGGATTTTACAACTACCAGCTAGTGGGTAGAAAACCACAAAGATAGGACTTACAACTACCGGTTAGTAGGTAGAGGCCGACAAATGCCGTTGAGGATGAAATGAATGAGTGCCGGTTAGTGAGCGACTACTCATTTATGCCCCAGGGAAGCACAGGAGACAGTCAACGGGGAGCCAATTTAGGATTGATCCAAAAAGGCAGACTGAAACAAGACTCATCCTAATGAGGAACGAACTCAATAGGGAAAAACCCATCCCGTGTAGGGAGGGAACGGAAGCAACCGTCATCCACGAGGATGTATCTCAGTGGGGAAATGGCAGGAAAGGATAGACATTTTCTGCTTAAGGGGTTGGCTCTACATGGAGAGATCAGACACACCCATATCTGCTAGGGAAAATCTGCTGGAGAGATTTGTATTACCAAATAGCAGGAGACAACCATCAACAGATACATGGCAACAACTGCATCGTGAGTATCCAAATGCTATGATTATGCATGTATGCATTCTACCTAAAATGTATGATGAATGCTGACAAACAGATATGCTCAACACGCAGGTCCGGGAATTAACCGTCCGGAGGGAAAACCAAAGCCACCAGAGAGCAAAGAAAAATCCACTGGGGACTGGGATATCAGGGAACACTTATCCTGCAGGGGAGGAAGGCCACCGGAGGCCTCCGGAGGGATCGTCAGTCACAACCGGTGAACAGAGTTCAACATACAGGCGGATGCGCCGCAACAACTTGTGCTGGAAATCAGGGATACCAAGAAGCAACCAGATCTCTGATGAGGATACATAGGCATTGATAAGGCTCATCATGCCAACAACTCCGCTGGGGGATCCATCTGAGGGCATGACATAGTACTGGGATGTTGATCTACCAAATACTGAATCTTCAAAGAAAAACACCCACGTTGGGGGAGAGATGAACACTGCTCTGCTGGAGAGGCGAAAGTTGAAGTCTTCAGTAAACACTCTGCTAGGGGAGCTGCCCCACAATAATGTCCGAAACAGCAAACTTGCTGGGGATGCCCCACGATAGGGCTCAAACAACACTCTACTAGGGATGCCCCACAATAAAGCTAACAGGGATTTGGAGGAAGAATCTGTACTGCCGGGAACATGAAGATGAATAACTTCAAACGACACTGCATCGGGCAACTTCACTGAGGAGAGACCATACGAGGTTCTGCAGGACAAAGATACAGTCATGCTCGAGATACGGACAATTGTCTTACCTGTTGGTAATCATACCACCCTCGGGAGAGCACTGTGGGTCTCCTAAGTATTCTTCCATCATTGTGAATGTTCACTTTGTTTAAGAACAATTTTGTGAAAAATTTGTTTATTTTGAAAACAATGATACTTTATCAATTAAAACATGCAAAACGTTTGTTGAGTTGAAACAAATAAGAGTGCAAATAATTGGGTAAAAGCTCAAATAGATGTAATGGAATGGTAGTCTGCAAAGGGCGAGACTCCATGGATCTGTACAAGTTTGAAATCGATGATATATATTGGAGAGGGCTACATTGAACATAATGACCTTTCCTCTACCATTCTGAATTTTCGATGTATTCAAAGCTTCAGTCGACGATGAATCGAGAATCCCTGACGGATGACAGATATAGAGCACAGTCTTATCAAGATGCAGTTACTTGCCAAATCCCTAATTTTTGCCTAGATTGCCCCAGTGTGAGGTGCTCAATCTAGCGGGATGCGAATTCTCTCTTTTTTCAATGTCTCTAACTTTTGCCTGGATCGCCCTTTCGGGTTTTCAATCCACCGAGACGCTCCTTTTTGCCTAAGTCGCCCTTTGGGGTGTTCGACTTAGCGAGCTATTTTTTTTTTGTTTAGGCGAAGTATTTCTTGACTGCATCAGAGTTCACAGGACGAGTGAACTTCTCCATTGTAGTAAGTGTTAGAACACTGCCTGAAAAGGCTCTCTTGACAACATATGGACATTCATAATTTGGGGTTCACTTGCCCCTGGAATCGGGTACGAAAGACAAGACTTTCTTGAGCACAAGGTCACCTTCTCGGAACACACGAGGCTTGACCTTCTTGTTGAATGCTTTTTCACTTTCTGCTGATATGACTGACCATGACACATGGCAGTTGATCTCTTCCTTTCGATCGAATTCAGCATCAGCCAACTTGGGACTTTGAGGGTGCTATTTCTCTTTTGTTTTTTCTTTCGATTTTGCTTTTGATTTCTTTTGATTTGGTTTTGCACCCTCCTCCTTCTTTTTCTTTTTTTTTCTTTTTTTTTTTTTTTTTTTTGATGATGCCCCAGTTGGCTGTTCTGCTGATTCTCGAGATGCAGCTGAGTGATCTTCTTTTCTTGCTCAAGAAATCGGGAAATACCGTCAGGAATCCCTTCAAAATCATCTTCGTCCGCTTCAAATACAGGGAATTCAAAATTGGGAGATGACGTCCGATCACTATGTTCAATGGGTTTGAGAAACAACCTGCATAAAGATTTTGATATGAAAAGCTCTTTGAAAATCAAACAAGACAATCGTTATGCAGATGAAAAGATTGCTTTTATTCTTGTTTTTTAAAGGTTTTTTGTGATCACCAATTTCATGCAAAAAGCGAAAAGGGAAAACAAATGGAAAAACAAATGTTTTAACATGAATTTATTTGAATGAAAATATCATTGCACAAAATGTTGCCAACAATGTCATCACTTCTCCTTTTGGCATGGGAGAAGGGTTTTTAAACAAAGTGATTGTTACTCTGACTTATGAACAACTGTAGGAACGCCCACAGTGACCCAATTGTGACAGACACCACCAGGAATGATGAAATTGTTCAAGTCCTCTGCGTCCTCTTCCAAGATAGCAGCATCCTCTTCTTCAGGTTGATCGTCATGGATGAATCCTCCACTTGCAGACAAACCTTGCTCCTTAAGTGCCCCAGAACAGTAGCCAATGCCAGCCCGGGATTGGTTAACCAGGAATAAATCCATCAACAGCACTAAGTCTGGCAAAATCTCCCTCGAGTTCACAATTCTCTTGCTCAGGATGATCCATCAATCTGGCAGAGTCGGCTCTGGTATAATACCGGCAAAGTGCGTCTCCAAAATAAATGAAGATCGCAGGGTCAGACCACAGGACGGGAGACCGGAACAAAACACCCGCTGATGCAAATGATGCATGAAGTGTTTATGCATATGCTTGTTTTTATTTCAAAGGAACTCGAGGGTTTTATTTGCAAACTTTGAAATATTTAGCATTTTGATCATATATGAGAATATCTCATCAGATATATCAGGTGAAAAAATTTCCCCGTTTTTTCATGTTTTGAAATTTTTTGCAGATAAACTCCTTTGAGTTCCTTGAAATTTTCTTTTTTTCTGATGATATGGATGCAGATGAATGCATGAATGCATGAATGCAACAAACACACTCAAGGATCAAGCAAAGCACGCCAAACAAAGGTCGTGGGAAAGCTCATTGTATCCCTAATATCAATCATCCATTTTGGTGGATTTAGGTTTTCACCTTATCGACACCCAAGTTCCATTGATATTAACGGTATATGAACCAGCTCAAACATCCTTAATATCAACCAGCCGCTTTGGTGGATTTTAGGTTTTACCCCTGATCCGGGATCCATTGATATTAACAATGTTTGAACGACTCAACCACGAATCATGGGTTTGTTGAGAGTCACGAGCATGGAGTCTCGGTTAAGAACCACCCAAAGGGAGTGTACTAGGGTTTAAACCTGCCAGACATGTTCTATCAGAGGTTCCCATATTCATCGTTCCATCTCTCGAATATTATCGGAGGAACGAATACTCGTATTCCAAGAATATTCTCAAGAGAAACTCTTATGAGTGTAGTATCGCGTAACAATCGTATCAGAACTGACATCTGAACGACCTCCGCACTACGGTCCTAAAAAATAGGCCAAGATGGGTTTGGTAAACTAAGGTCCTTGGCTTCTGCGGCACATGATTGAAAGAATAATGCCTAACCACAAATAACTTGTGTGACATTATTAGTTCAACATGACCTCCACCAATTGAATGGTCTCGCAAGTCAACTGGCTAAGGAATACTCCACACCAGTCAACAAGACTATGCCATTCTCCTATCCTAGAGTGCACTCGAGTTCGGGTATTGGACCTTTTACCTCAACTGACTCCCACCCCACAAAGAAAAACAGACAACCAGCCAGGCAGAATGAATAATGAATATGAATGCAAACATAATTACAAACATAAATGCAAACAATAGACAATGAATGCAAACAGTAAATAATGGATGCAATAAATAAACACAGCACAAAGCAACCAAAACCCTAACCTAGAGAGCGCTAGGAGAGACTCGCTCAGGGAAGATGGACCAGCGTAGGTCAACTTCTCTATATCCCCAGCAGAGTCGCCAGCTGTCGCATCACGCGAAAAACCGGCGGGAAAAAAGAAACAACAGAGCCGCCACCGTGCGTTATTTATCCCAAAAAGAGGGAAAGGAAACGCTCGAAGTAAACCTAGGAAAGAACATGGTCTCGCGACCAAAGAGAATGGGTTCGGGAGTCGGTTATGCGAAGGGAAGGTATTAGCACCCCTACGCATCCGTCGTACTCGACGGGATCCACGCACAATAGAAAGGAAATTGGTTGCTAAAACACTGCTCAAACTCACACATACTGGCTGAAAGAGACACAAGAAACTGACTGAAACTGACTCGGCAGGATATCGTATCCTGGGCCTACTTAGTCTATCAGGCATAGACATCAGAGTCGAAGTAGTTCGGACTGGGGAAACGACACATGCTCGCTAGGATATCGCATCCTATGCATACGTATCTTCTCGGACGAGAGAAGAATCAGAGCATTCGTAGCTCGGCTGACACGCACACAAACAAACATAAACAAAGGCAAACGTGGAGCCCGAATGCCAATCACTGGACTTACATCAGCATCCGAACCTAAACACACCCACACTGGAACCCGAATGCCACTCGATGGTCTTACATCAGCTTCCAAACACATAACGACACAACAAGTTAATAGGGAGTCGGGGACTCGAGCCTATAACTGTCAAGCACACACTCAAACAAACAGACAACAAATTGCTAAGGAGTCAGGCACTCGAGCCTAGCAACTGTCAAACAACACACACAAAAAGAAAAAAGGGCGCCCGGAGAGATCAGCTCAATCTCCTGCCTACATACTTCATCTTGTATGAAGATCAGGGCGATGCAGTTCCCCTACGCAGGGATAAAAGATCTAGCCTAACCAGATAACAGAGGGAGACACAACTCTAGGGAGATTACGACTCGAGCCTAGATGTTGTCATGCAAAGTCGTCCCTAAGTTAAGGTTTCTAGCTAACTTGCACAGGAAGCAAGCCTATCCTAAACATGACTTGCACAGGAAGCAAGCCACACCTAACCTAACTTGCACAGGAAGCAAGGGTCTCGATTGCAACTAGGGCAAGAGAAAGGGGAGGTCTCAATCGCAACGAGGGCGAGAGAAGAGAATTAGCGTTAGTTGTTAGTCAAACTCGACAAGACATCGCATCTCGTGCCTACGTATCTCATCTGGACATGAGAATCAGAGTTGCCGTAGTTCGGCCACGGAGGGAAAAAGGACTCGATTGCAACTAGGGCAAGAGAAAGGGAAAGTCTCGATCGCAACGAGGGCGAGAGAAAGGAAAAGTGTTGATCGCAACGAGGGCGAGAGAAAGGATCGCAACGAGGGCGAAAGCAAACAAGGATCAGTCTAAACTAAACCTAACTTGCACAGGAAGCAAGTTAAACAAACATACAAACACAGATAGCACACACTATACACAAGCAAGTGGCTCAAACAAGGGTTAGGTTTTAGTCGAGGGGTCATATCAACCTCAACAAACAAACCTCTGGAATGGGGTGAAGTGTGCTCTTAACCTTGCCATTGAGGGGCTAAGGTGAAGCAGATGAAAGGAGATGAGGGGTGTGCCTCATTGCTTCTATCCCTGGCCAGGGAGAGCATCTGACAAGAATGTGTGGGTTCAGAAAGTGGGAACCCTTCTACACATTTGATACTGACTCAACTGTGCAATTGCACAAGATCTTGGGTTTTTATCTGTAATGCATCAACACAGTGGTGTGAGCAAAGCAGAAGACACACTGAATAGCAGGGGATAGGTTGCTTATCCCTTGGTTCTGCCAATGGCCTCTTCACTTAGGAGGTCTTTGACTCTGTACAAGGACAAATTAAACATACACAAGCATTGCCTCTTAAGGAGGACTTCAGACAGTTGCCTGGCCAAGTAACAGGCCAGGTCTTCCAGACTACATGAAGAAAAAGGAATTATACCTCAAGCAAGTTGCTAAATAGCAAAGCAAAGCAAGTTCAAAGAACTTAAGCAACTAAGGGTACCTGAAATAGTCAAACCAATCAGTACACATTTCAACAGTTAAAGCAAAAGGAAAAGAGTCAACAGTCAACACAAGGGACCAATGTGCAAAGCACAAGACTCAAATCATATGAGTCAAGCCACCTACAAAACCAAGAGGTTAGACAATGATATTCAAGCAAGCTCAATCAAAAGAAATTGATCCCAATGGTCATTTGGTGTTCAACCTGAAAACATAAGCTCAACAGTGAGTAACAGGACCACTAGGACAAGCCTAGGGTCAAAAAGGAATGAGAAAGTCAAAACAGCAAATGAAAGTCAACCAAAATCAAGTTCAAACATTTAAGGAGCAAGCTCAATTGGGTTCACATTCATATTATACATTATCATCAATTCACAAGCAAAGGAAGTCAAAGCATGGCAAATGAAAGCTCAAAGAAGTCAACAGAATGACTTGCATCAAAATTCAACTCAAACATTTTCAAAAATCATCAAACAATTCATGTTCAATCCTAACACCTAGCATGGTAAGCATGTCAAATTTCATTGCATTTGGACAAGTGGAAGGCAGTCAATGAAAATCATAAAGTCAAAACAAATTCAAGCATGCACAAGGAAGTCAAACAAACATGGGTCAACTTCAAAAAATCATAACTAAATGAAAACAGATGAGAAATGAATGGGATCAACACCAATGCAAAGCTCAAGATGTCTAGTATGCACATGCAAAATTTCATGATCATACAATAAGGTATGAGAATTTCCCAAATGAAATGGCAAGATGTGTCACACAAAGTCAACATTTGACTAGGCAGGGAAGAAAAATCTCAAACAAATAGGAAATGGCATAATTAAATCCAAAAATATTCACACAACAACTAGACATATGAGGGAAGATTCATGCAAAATTTCTCATTAATTGAAGGTCAGGAAGCATGTCAACAAAATTCATGAAATTGCACATCCATGGTGTGACACAAGTTGTCACACCCTACTTCAAAAATTCACAGCTCTCAAACCACATAAGCTAAAATCATGATCTTTACATCAAAATAAACATGGATGAGTGTAGATTACGCACAAAAATTTTCAGATCAAATGAACAATGCATCACAATTTCACAAGAGATTTGGCAACATGTACAATTTTTGGTCACATGTTACAAAACATAATACCATTAAAAATCCAGCCAATCAAAAAATCAATAAAAATCATGATAAAATACTAGACATTCATGTGAATATGATGCAAAAATTTTCACGAATTTTGGAGTTGAAATGAGTGAATTGTGATTTTTGTAAGTTGAGTGATCAAATGGAAAAAAATGAACAAAAGAACATGGAATGGTAAGTCAACATGTTGACCGAGTGGCAATCTGGTAAATATGCGCATCACTTAACCAAACGCAACGTTTAGGCAAAGGCAGGGAAATGTTCTGATTGGTTGTAACCAATAGAACAGTATATAACACGTGAACATGGAACCTGGGCAATGCAATTAGGGTTTTAAAACAGCAGGGTAACATCATCTTCATGCAATCATTATGAAAGAAATTCCAACAGAGTTTCACAAGCAGCATGGCAATTAACATTCATGCAACATCAAACAACAATGAACCAAACACGATTTAAAGGAAATATGGAAAATGGTTCTAGGGTTTCAACAGCCACAGCATAACTTCATCACTACCAATCAATCGTGACAAAATTTTTTTCCAGAAATGGACATTGAGCATACCAATGGAATCAGTAAACAACATACAACAAGAATGTAGCATCCATTTTCACTAATTCATCCTAAGCAAGGCAAATCGAGCAAACACATATTTGATCACAAAAATTCAATTCCAGATTTCTCATGCATATCTTAACCATTTTAAGTGAGACAAGTTGCAATGGACTCAGCATCAAAAAACCTACCAGAAACATCTCATGATTTTGGAAATAGAGGAGATCGAAAACTTACTTGGATTTGAAGCAAATGGAGAAGCAGTGGTTCTTTGACTGTTTTGCCTTGAAACAGATCTTCCTTATGGTTTAGAATGATGGATGCTTGAAGTAATCGAGCTCAGCAAGGCCTGGAAATGTCCAAATCAAGTTCCACCATTGTTGTGCTTTGAAGACAACAGAGCTCGAAATGAGCTTCCAGCTGGGGTTTGAGGTTGTAAAAAGCTTTCAATTGTTGGCTAGATGATGGAGGAACCAATGAATGCTCGAGCTCTTTGAGAATTTTCGCAGAAAAATGCAAAAGTGTGAAAATGCAAATTGGGAAAATTAGAGTTTTCTGTTGTGTTATGGCTGCTAGCTAGGGTTGAGTTTTGCAGAAAATGTGACTTATATTTGCTGTTTAACTTTGGTAATGGAAGTGCTAAACAAGATTAGCTTGAATGAAGAGGTTTTGCCAAATTGCTAATTTTGAACATGTGCACATGGAGGTGTGAAGTCTGGCCGAGTTTGGGCCTCAAACAAGTCTCAAATAACCTTCCAAACAATTCCCAAATGGCCAAATGTGTTAAAAATTGCTAAATCAAAAAGTCAACTTTGGTCCACACTTGAATTTAAATAAGACAAGTCAAAAGATGCCATTTTGATTGGCAATGTTTTAGCACATGAAATTTACATTTTTGGAAAGAGGAGATGAAATGTGGTTTGTAGGACCCCACCAAAATTGGCCAAATGGTTTGAGAGATATGGCCTTTTGAAGTTCAAGATTTTGTGAAAATGATTTGATCCTATCTTGACAACCATACATGGGATTTGGGAGTTCTTGGACTTTTTGAAAATGGGAGAACAAGATCTTCAACTTTCATGTTGGGAAAAAATTCATTTTAAGCTTGTATCATGATGCAAGTTGAGGATCAAGAAGTTTCCATTTTTGGCAGTTAAAATTACAGGTCCAGTTTCTATTTTTGGAAATTTTTCTGATTGGCTTCAAATTCTTCAATGATGTTGATTGCCATGATATATAAGGCCTATTGGGACATGAATAAGCTCTCTCAAACCAAATCCATCCATCAAAACCATAAAATCAACCACAATTGACCAACTTTGACTTTCTAGGGTTTCTGACTGACTGTGCATGAACTGATGGCTTCTGAACATCCAACCCTTGGCTTAAACACTTCAAATGGACCTCCAAGTCATGTGAACTTGTTGGACAAACCCTAGGGCCTTGGCTCCTTGAGAAACACCCTTGCTTGCTTGGTTGACTGATCTCCTGATCAGTTTGACCTAATTCTTGACTTGCTTGCTCTTGAGGCAACTGAGGGCAATGCAATGCTATGCAATGGATCATGATATGCTATGACCTAATATGAGATGGTATGTACAATGATAGGTGCAAATTTGAGGTGCTACAGTTAGAGATTGCCGGATTAACTCAGGTAAGGGGGGTTTATCGTCGTTTAATGGGTATTATGGGTTAGCATGTAATGGGTAGTGATAAGCCGTTGAATTGACCCTAATTGGGATTATGAATGCTGGAAAATTATGTTGGATAAACTGTGTTTAGGCTGTAATTGAATCTGTGTTTGGGTTAGTTGTGAATTTCCGAACGTATAGCTTTTTACGGAATTGGAATCGGAGGTCCGGAAGTCCTCCAACGGCGGAAAATGCGGAGAATTCTGCATTCTGCCTTGTGTTAGCGCAGGAACAGCTTTCTGTCTTGCGTTAACCGGTTAACCCAGGGTGTTAACCGGTTAACACTGTGTTGTATTGTGTAAAATTGTTGTTTTGTCTGCGTTAACCGGTTAACCCAGGGTGTTAACCGGTTAACACTGTTGTGATTGCTGAGATATTGCTGTTTGTGCTGCGTTAACCGGTTAACCCAGGGCGTTAACCGGTTAACACTGTTGCGTTTTGCCAGAAAGTGTGTTCTGTGTTGCGTTAACCGGTTAACCCAGGGCGTTAACCGGTTAACACTATCAAAAAGTGGAAAAATGGATATTTTAAATGTTATGTGTATATGTGATGGTTGGCCTATATCGGTGTGTGATATAGTAGGGATTATTCCCGCTGTTTTGAGCAGTATAGGTATTAGTAGAGTGTGCTAATACTGTGATTAATTATTTGACACGATATGATGTTTTGATGAATGTGTTGATGATGTATGATGGTATGCATAATGGTATGAGTGTATATATTATGCATGTGTTTGTGAATGGACTATTTTATGGCTTAGAGTGTGAGCATATGTCCATTGTGGATTATTGTTGATGATGTTGCATTGCTAGGTGAATTAGCATGCATATTGTGGCCTTTATGGTGGTAGCTAATTCCCATGGTGAGGAATTAGTGATGTTAGTCATTTTGGACTGTTGTTGATGTTTGCATGCTAGGTGATTAGCGTGCATAGCATGGCCCTTGGGGTGGTAGCTAATTCCCATGGTGAGGAATTAGTGATGTGAGTCACTAGGTCTCAAATGAGTGGGACTAGTGAGCTTGGTAGCCGTACCTGGATTTGGTCGGTGAGGTTGAACTATATGTTCACGAATAGTCGGTACCGCATGCATGGAGTCTCATTGCATAGTATGTGTATGGCGTATAATATGAAAGGATGTATTCCAATATTATACGTGTGTTTGTGTTGTATTGAGTATGATATTTGAATTGATGTGCCGTTATCGAATGTGTGATGTGATTAGGGTGATTAATGAGTTAAATTACTTAACATGACATGATATTTTATAATGCTCATTATATCGATTGAGGAACTCACCCTTACAACTATTTTTCAGGTAACGAGCAGTGATTGAGTAGAAGCTAGTGCTTGGAGTCTAGTGTAGTCTCCTTAGTGGGTCGTGCTCTGATAGATGTAACATCGGGATGGGATGTTTTAAATGTTTTATTGTTGGTTGTGAACCATTTTACATGTAATGTGTTACATGATTGAAGAGATTTCTATCCGCTGCGTATTATGCAAATGATTATGTTTTGAATTAATAAAAGAGCATGACAGTTATATTGGTGAATGGTGTGAAGTGATTGTGTGACACCCTTAACTGCATAATTACTCTGATTTATATATGTTGTTTTAATTAAATAATTGGGGTATTTTAGAAGGGTGTTACACTAGTCCTAAAGCATACAAAGATAAGAGAGAAATGATAAACCCTTGGAGTTCCTTTTCTTGAAATCATAGAAATGATTCAAGATGCTCCTTTCCTTTGGACTTAGCACACACAAACAAGCAATCAACAATTTGGATTCAAGCTCCTAGGATCTCCATTTGGCTTGTCTCTTAACTTGGCTACTCATGACAATGGTCCTCTTTTCACAATCTCAAGGTAGGATCCCTATCACACAAGAGTAAACATCAAAAAGTTCACAACGCAAATAAGGGGAATGGACAAAGAATAAGTTTGGATGAGAAGTCCTTTGAGATCAACTTTGAAATTTAGCAATCTAAAGGCATTAGGCCTAGTTGCTCTTCAACAAGTTTAGCATTCTAAAGGCATGAGGCATAGTTGCTCTTGAACTCCTTTAAGCATAGGTAAGTCCTAATTCTAAGTCCTTTCTCCTTTTTCATTTGGTTCACACAAAACAAACACAAAACAAACACATAATAGCAACATATTTACATACAATAATGGGCTCAAATGAGAAAAAGAAAAATGACATAAACATAAAATATGTGCTCAAGTGAGAAAAATGAAAAGCAATATGAATAAATAAGCAAAAAATAAATGGCATTAAAAGTAAAGGGCAAGAAATTAAATGCTCAAATTAAAGTTAGTAATTAGTGGAGGTTATGTTAGCTTGTCATAAGACAATGTAGCGATATGTTAAGCAATCGTAAGTGAACTAATGTAGTAGTCACACCTATCTGAGGCCGATCAATAAAAATATAGGCAAAGAACACAAGTTAGAGATCATGACTAATAAGCCAAGCTCCATAAACTTGCCATGCCAAAATAAAAGGGGAAGGGCCTTGTATGGTCTTTAAGTTATTTGCTTGACCAAGAAGCAATCTATCTTGGACACAAAACAACTCACTTGATCATGGATCAAGTTGAGTTTGGTTTGGATCAAAGAAGGTTAAACCTCTCATTTGTAAGGACCAACCATAAGAACTTAACTCATTGGCCATTGATGAAAAGAATGGGATGAAGATGAAAGGGAATGGAAAAGAAGACAAGTATCAAGTCCAATTGATCAAATATGGATAAAACCAACATCAATCAATACCAGACAGAAAAGAAATGAAGATAACAAGTCAACAAGTTAACAATAATTTTTTGGTATTTTTTTGAATTAAAATAAAATGCAAATAAAAAATAATCAAATATGGTCAAACCTCGAATTCAATTCAAATCAACTTTCAAAAGTCCAATTAAATTCTCATAGGCTCAACATAGTCAAACAAACTTTGACTATTTTTTTCACAAATTTTGGAAATCAGAAAGTAATTAAAAACAAATAAAAACAATTAAAAATAGCACAAAATGGATTAAAATCTCAAATAAATCTCAAATCAAATAAGAAATTAATGAGACTATTTTTCATTGACTTATCATGATCCATAAATGCTAGGAAAATATTTTTTGATTTTTCAAATATCAGAAAGTATTTTAAAACGAATTAAAACTATTAAAAATCAAATAATTCAAAAAAAATATTAAATGAAGTCACAAAAATAATTAAAAATCAAAATATGAAACTAGACTTTTCAAGTAAATTTTTGGAGTTGGTCTCATATTTTTATGACATCAAATAAATTTTTTATGAATTTTTGAAAATGAATTGAATTAACTGAAAATAAAAGAAAATAGAAATAATAGAAAAATGCGCAGTCACAGGATAAACTTCATTAATTGACGTGGCAAGGAGAAACGGTCCAGATCATGCGGAACACAGTGTAACCAAGTCAAGCGCGCAACACTTTGAATTAAATAAAGTAAACATAATGGAGGATCCTGATTAGAACGTGGAAACATGATCCAAAGGCCATAAAGGTGTACACGTGGTGATGGAGGTGGAAACCACCATCTTCTCCGGTGAACCAACAATCTCCGGCCACAAGTTGCAGAGAAAAAAAACTTAACAAAAATGGAAAGTAAGGACATGAAATTGAAGCTCGTGTGATGGAGATCAACACTATCCATGGATCTTCCTCACTCTTCCTATATTGAGAGAAATGTGAAGTGGAAGATCACGGTATTCAAACTGAAAGTGCACGAAATGGAAAATTGAAACCACCATTGGCTTGCCTTAAGTGTGAGGACTTCAGAAAACCACACAAACAAGAGAATACTACATTGAATTTCAAGTTCTAGATCCAAAAAGTTTGAAGGTATACCTCTGATTTGAAGCTTTTCAGGCCACGAAACCTTCAAGATCTTGGCTCCTCTTTGCTCTAGGGATGCAGTTGAGATGAAAGGTTAAGGAATTAAGCTTTGAAGATCAACTAATGATGTTGAATTTCAAGCTTGAAAGTGAGAAAAATTTCTGGAAAATTCCTTTGGTATGGCTATGGTTTCAATGCTGCAGCGTTTCAGATCTCCAAAAGATTGATGAATGAATGAGAAGGAGTGCTTATTTATAGTTGAAATTGGTTGTGCATCATGCTTCCCTCGTGTGCATGACATTTGAAAATGGATATCCATGGGCCTGTACAGGCGCATGTGAGGCCCAATGATGAGTGTGAAACCATGCTAAGTTCATATGGAATGGATTTGGATGTGCAACTTGGAGGGAACTGGCTTGCACACTAAGTTTCATCATAAAAATGTCAAAATGTACATAAATGAAGAGCTCTTCGAAACTCCCAAATGGTAGGTCCAAAAAAGTAATGTGAGTAATGGTTGGAAAGCCCTTGAAATAAGGAACAAAAGTAATGCTGGGAAAAAATTCATTTGGCATTTGGAAATCAATGAGAACTAGATGTGAAAATTTAGGTACAAATCATGTTTAAGTCACCTTTGAAAATTTTCACCAAAAGCAAGCCTATTCAAACCCCCCCGTTTTCATGATGCAAGCTTCAAATGGAAAAACCTCCAACATAAAAGTTGTCGATATTTTCATGATGATCAATTTAGATTCAAATTGTGCATCATTTGGATTTTTTATGACAAAGTTATGGGCATTTGAAGTTGGGTACTTTTTCAAATTCAATGGATTAGGTCCAATGTGACCTATAATGTTTTGTAATATCACATGTATTTATTTTAGGATTATGAAATTTTGTCCAACATAACATTTTAATTAGACATCTCAAGCTTTCCAATGCATTTTGTCTCACCTAAAATCATAAAAATTAAGGAAGTTACGCCCTTGGTAAGTTGACCCAAAATTAGGGTTTCAGTCAAAATGACCCATAATGTTTTGAAATGAATGATGACCTTCCAAGTTTCAAATGGATTTTTGATGAACATTAAAGTTGTTAATATGGTTATTAAGAACATGTTTTCTCTTGGGGTCATCTTCATTTTACAAACAAATCAAAAGTTATATTTCAGTGATCCTCAGTTTAGTTAGATGACTTGACTGGTCAACTTCTCAAGGCCAAACTTCCAACCTTGATGAATGAATGATTGAGGATCCTCAAATAGGATCACATATGCATAAAATTATGAATGAAAGAACTTCCCTTATTTAAATTTGATCAGAGGTTGAGGTTGCTTCATGAGCAAGGCATAGTCAAAGCACAGTTGAATTAGGGTTTCCTTGGGAAACAATCTTCAAGCCCTTTGGGTTATCATCAAATTGGCAAATTGAGATACTTGGGAGACATATGTGATGATTAGGATCTTTGTGGACCATTGTCATGCTTTCTCATCTTTATCTAGCCATTACATTGGGCTTAGGAGCCTCCTATGAGCATTGGAGCACATGATCACTTGAGCTTCAAAACATAAAGAGTTAGTGACATATTTTTATGCTTTTGGTTAGTAATCAATATAAGAAAATTAATAATATAAAATACAAGCATGCTTGGTGGTCTCAAACCACTCACACAATTCCCAACCCTAGGGTTAAGGAGCCAAACATGCTATGATCCTTGAGGTAATGCACTTGTGCAATAACATGATACCATGAGGGATCTTAGGGTAAAAATTAGGATCTTACACTGAGGGTCCGGATGTGTATGAGAAAATGGATGAAATGAAGGATCAGTTTCTTAAGTTGCGCAAGGAATTAAAGACGCTAAGGGGTAAGGACTTGTTTGGAAAAAGTGCTGTTGAGTTGTGTTTAGTGCCCAACGTCAAGATCCCGGTGAAGTTCAAAGTGTCTGACTTTGAAAAGTATAAAGGGAACACTTGTCCACTCATTCATCTAGTGATGTATGCTCGCAAGATGTCTACTCAGATCGACAATGATCAACTATTGATTCATTACTTCCAAGATAGTTTGACCAGTGCTGCGCTCCGTTGGTATATGGGATTAGATAGTGCAAGAATTTGTACTTTCAATGACCTGGGAGAGGCTTTTGTTAAACAGTATAAGTACAATGTGGATATGGCGCCTGATAGAGACCAGCTGAGGTTTATGTCTCAGAGAGATAATGAGACGTTTAAAGAGTATGCACATAGATGGAGGGAATTGGATGCCCAAATCACTCCTTCTTTGCAGGAAAAAGATATGACAAAGATATTTCTGAAAACTCTGAGTTCATTTTATTATGAACGAATGATTGCTAGTGCCCCCAGTGACTTTACTAAAATGGTAAACATGGGGATGAGGCTTCAGGAAGGATTCCGAGAGGGACGTTTATCGAAGGATGAAGCGTCAACGAGCAAGAGGTATGGTAGCAATTTTGGGAAGAAAAAGGACAATGAAGCAAATGCAATAAGTAGTGGGAGGCAGAGGAGGCCTCAGATTCAGAAGGAATCCACCATCCCGTCAACATCATCATCAAGTATCTTCAGTTATCCCTGTATTTTCTAATCAACAATCAACACCAGTTCAACAACCACAACGTCAATAACAACAACAACCACAACAACGAACAAACACCTACAACAACAACAATACCAACAACAATCATCATCAATAAAACTTTGAGAGGAAGAAGGTCTCTTTCGACTTGATTCCTATGTCTTATGCAGAATATACCCGTCTTTGGTTCTCAAGAACCTAATCCAACCAAGAAACCCGCCGCAAATTCCAGAACCACTTCCATGGTGGTACAAATCTAAGCTTCGTTGTGCTTTTCATCAAAGGGCACCCGAACATGATATAGAGAACTGTTATCCGCTCAAGTATGAGGTTCAAAAGTTGATGAAGAATGGAATGGTTTCCTTCAAGAACCGTGTGCCGAATGTGAAAGCAAATCCGTTGCCCGCTCATGGGAACTCTTCTGTGAATATGGTGGATGGTTGTCCTGGCGAGTTTAAGGTTTTTGATGTGCGCTTTATCCGGAGATCCTTGGTGCAGATGCATAAGGATGTTTATTTGGTAAGTGATTGTGAACACAACCATGACAATTGTGTTATCTGTAGTGTTAACCCGAGGGGTTGCGAAGTTGTGAAAAGGGACATCCAGCGACTGATGGATGAAGGCATGATTCAAATTGTTCAATCCCGTCATGTAGATGACAATATAAATGTCATAGTGCCCATTTTCAAACAGTCAGAGAGATTGGTAATCCAGCACGATAACAACAACAATAACAATGTCAGCAATAAATCAGTATCGTTGTTGGTTATACGGTTAGCGAGCCCAATCCCGTATTCATCTGATAAAGATGTGTCGTACCAATTTAATTCTACAATAATG
The DNA here is from genome assembly GCF_024323335.1 of Lathyrus oleraceus. NCBI lineage: Eukaryota > Viridiplantae > Streptophyta > Magnoliopsida > Fabales > Fabaceae > Lathyrus > Lathyrus oleraceus. The sequence goes on along the minus strand of NC_066584.1, from coordinate 441,361,757 downwards.
AAAGATGGTCAAGAGGTCCCATTACCTACGACTAGCTCTGTGGTGAGCATTGATGATGTTACCAAGGTGACCCGCAGTGGTCGAGTGTTTGGACCGGTGTTCCCAAAGGATAAGGAGGAATTAGTTGTGAGTAAGAAGGTGGAAGTGCATGTTGTAGATCCAGTTGGTGCTTCAAAGGGTAAGTCTGGTGAATCCAGCGATTTGAAGGCTAACGATGATGATGAGGTACTTCGGTTAATCAAGAGGAGCGAGTTCAATATGGTGGAGCAGCTGCTCCAAACCCCCTCAAAAATCTCAGTGTTGTCTCTGCTCATGAATTTTGAAGCACACAGAGAAGCACTACAAAGAGTTCTAGAACATGATGTTATAGTGGATCAATTTGATCATATCGTGGCTAACATCACGTCTTACAATAATCTCAGTTTTTGTGATGAAGAACTCCCTGAGGAGGGTAGGAATCATAAACTGGATTTGCATATTTCTATGAATTGCAAAGAGGACGATTTGTCAAATGTGCTTGTTGATACCGGGCCATCGCTAAATGTGCTGCCGAAGTCAACTCTGTTAAAGCTATCATACCAAGGAGCGCCTATGAGGCATATCGCTGTAATCATCAAAGCTTTTGACGGTTCACGCAAAACAGTTACTGGTGAAGTCGACCTTCCAGTGAAGATAGGTCCGAGTGATTTTCAAATTACTTTTCAAGTAATGGATATCCACCTGGACTATAGTTGCTTGTTGGGAAGGCCATGGATCCATGAGGCAGGAGCTGTTACTTCAACTTTGCACCATGTATTAGCCCAAAATTTACCCTTCATTTTTCCTGGAAGCATGAGATTATGTTTTACACTTCATTAGCATCATATTAGGTCATACTCATTGCATACTGCATTAGTGACATGGAGATCAGGTTTTGATCGATCACTCCTTAACAGAAGGAGCCCACACAAAGGAAGATTGAGAATTGGACTTCATTTACTAAGTATACAAGTCTAAAGGGTCTCAGGTGACTCCAGGTATCTTATTATGGTCCTCAGTTCATCAGTGAAGAATTCAGAGCTATCAGAGTGTTCATCTGGATTTAATCAGAAATTAGGGTTTCATGGCTACCTGCAACAGGCAATGTTTGGTTGGAAGTAGAGGATCTCATCCATGTCATTATTAGAGAGGCATCTTGGCCTAGGAAGATTCACAATTATCTCAGAAATATCCATTGACAATCAGTGCAATCAGTTCCTGATCATTTTGCCCTAAAACTAGGGTTTGGTATAAAATCAGTTTACTTCTGATTCTTTGGGTGAAACTCTTTTCTATGGCCCTCCATATGTCCACAAGGGTCTACATACAAAAAATCAGCTCTTTATTTGAGCTAGAAGTGCTTCAATTGATCATTGGAATCGGGAATCAGACAGTTAAGGAAAAGTCAATTGTGGGGCCAGAAAAGTCAACTCCTGACATTTTGAGAGTGGAATCTCAAAATGCACGCCTAGGGGGTCCTACATGTGAAATTTGATTAAGGTTGGATCATGGATTCATCATTTAATCTGGAATTGGAAAAGTTACTTAATTTGGCAATGGTTGACTTTCTATTTAGGGCAAGTTTTCATGATCGTTGCACTCACTTTAAGCCCATTTTTCATCAAGATAAAAGCTCCATTTGAAAATTTCTCCAACATGAAAGTAGTTCCTCTTGTTCCAAGATTTCTATAGATATAAAGTTTGCTCCATTTGGATTAGAATTGAGAAAGTTATGCTTAGTCAAAGTGAGACATTTTTTTAGGACACTTAGAAAAAAATTTAAGTCCAAAATCTTCAAAATATATCAAGACTTCTTGGCCAGTTTTCTTGCACTTCAAGGCATTATTTGAAAATACTTTCTTCACAACAATTATACCTTGCCATGTCCTCTTTCACATCCTTTTGGAATCATCTCATTTGGATCCATGGTTTGAGAGATACATTCATTTAAAGTGAGCACCATGACTTGATTTTCTAGGCAGATTTTGGGCCTGGCTAGCCCTGTCAGATTTTCTAAGCATGCTCCACAAACCAGTCACGTTTTTTTTTACCTATTTTGGCCATGCATTGGACATCCATTCACTTAAGTTTGGCCTAAAATAACAACATTTTACACCTCTTTTCACACTTTTATTCTTATGGGAACACCTAATCCACCCTATTTAAGAAGCTGAAACCCTAACCCTAAAGGAGCATTAGAATTTTGAGACAAGGAGGTAAAGCTTCATCATATACCAGATTCCATTCCACTTCTATTTTTCATTAGGTAATCATCTCTTCCATGACCATGTTTTGATATATCTACGCTTGCTTACCATGTTCATCACCATTAATCCTTCCATTTTCACATTTCTTTTTCTTATTTAAAATATTTTCTTCGTCCATAAAATTACCCAAAAATATTTTTCACTTTTCTTAACGTTTTACTTAATTTTATATAATTTTTAATTTCGTATTTTTGTAATATTAATATTTTATTTTAATTATTTATTCTAAATGGTCTATTTTAACACACTTTGTTTTATTGATTTTATTTTTATGACTTAAAGTAATTGTTAGCATTTGATTTTCGGGATGAAGGTCGACCACTGTCTCATGGTCAACCTGACCTTTTCTTGGAATTTTATTTCACATTTTCAATTTATTTTGGATTTATTTTTGACCTAGTTTGGTTGGTTGACTTTTAATTTGACTTCTGTTTTATTTTAATTAATTCACATACCAATTTTCTTTATTTTTAAAATATTTTTGGTGAATGATGATGCCCTGACCCCACCTTAGTTAACTTAATTTTTCAAAATTTTCTTGATGAATTTACTATTTATTCTTGATTTATTTCTAACCTAGTCTTATTAATTGACTTTTGGTTTGACCTATGTTTTGTTTTAATTAATTCACGTGCCAATTTTCATTATTTTTAAAATATTTTTGGGGGATGATGATGTACTGACCCGACCATATTTAGTTTAATTTTTCATAATTTTCTTAATTAAGTTACTATTTATTCTTGATTTATTTCTAACCTAGTCTCATTAATTGACTTTTGGTTTGACCTCGGTTTTATTTTAATTAATTTATGTACCAATTTTCGTTAATTTTAAAATCTTTTTGGGGCATGATGATGTCCTGACCCCGCCTTATTTAGTTTAATTTTTCATAATTTTCTTGATTAATTTGCTATTTATTTGTTATTTTTTAAGTTGACTTGAATTTTCAGTTGACTTCTTTATGATCGATGTTTGACTTAGGGATTGCTTATGGCAATTGAAGAGATCTTTTGATCCTCCCTTGTTCATCTCATATGCCATGTATTAGAGGCCTTTTACCTTGATTTTATTTGGTCCTTACCTCATGTCCTGATTAAATTATTCAGTGGACCCTTCGTGTGCATATTTTCATCTGTTTGATTCATCTGTTATCTTTTATACTTGTTTCTCTCATTCATGCTTTCTATTGCTTGATTATTTAACATGTTCATACTCCCATGCATTGTTTAAATTCTCCATTATTTGATTCTTTGGTTTGATTATATATTGTTTATTTATCCGATCTGATTGATAACTGTTGCCTACTTGTATGATGTATGAGGCATATATTCTCATTATTTGTTTGCCATGAACAATCCCCATTCATAAAAAATGTACCCCTCTCCCATAAAGTGTATAATATTTATTTCTTTATTTCTTTAGTCACCTGTTAATACAAGAATTAAAACGAACATCCGATAACCATTTCAAAATAAGATCAAAAGGTCGATCCAACGTCGAGTAATCATTTTCAAAACTTAACAGAACCAGCACGCATTCATCCATCCTCTTGTAAGTCGATTGCCTCAGGCATCGCCATCTACTTGTAAGTCGATTGCCTCCGGCATCAACATCTACCCTTATCCGTAACTCCTCTCCGCACTCCATCCGTCGACTCTTGTTTCGTTTAGGGAGCACCCATTAGGTAGAACCCTTTGTATGATAACATAGGTAGAATTCCCTTATTCTTTGCATGCTTATATTAGGTAAATGTTCCCCTTTGTAAATCCTAACACATAGGTCCATATTGCATGACAACTCTAGAGCAGAGCCTCCCCACTTTTAGACCTTCCGTGCGTCTCCGATCTTGTGGCATGTCAGTCCGTTCTATTGCAAAGAGGTAACTGCCTAAGACTCGATTCAGCGAGCTGCGACACCTACTGCTAGGACGTTGAACACACTGCCCACTTTCCTTTGACACAGCTGGTGTCCCCTTTTGTAAGTCCATGTTCAGATGGCAATCCTTAACCCCTAGTTAGCTGAACTATGTTTTGCTCTGATTCTCATTCCAGATGAGATACGTAGGCATAAGACGCGACGTCTTACCGAGCACACTTCTCTTTAACCCATAGGTAGCTGAGCTACGAAGACTCTGATTCTCATACTCAGATGAGATACGTAGGCAGTGGATGCAACATCCTTGCGAGTAATTTTGTTTTAACCTTCCTTTTAGTAAATAGTACTTTAGATATACCTACACCATTTAGACTAGAACAACACTTATGAAAAGGGCTCCCTAGGAGTACCTAGGATGTTTTGGGTGCTTAAAACCTTCCCATTGCATAACCAACCCCCTTACCCAGATCTCTGACATTTTTACTAGTTTTTGATTCGATAAAACTTTTAGGTTTTTGTTCGCTTTCTAACCATTCCTTTGGATAAATAGAAGTGCGGTGGCGATTCGACTTGTATGGTTTACCTTGGATTTAGTCAATATCTCTAATGGTAACGAATACCCCGCTACAGAAAAATGGCGACTCTGCTGGGGAATATCATTTGCCTAGTGGGTTTTGCCTACTTTTCATATTTGTTGTATTGTATGGTATATTGCTTTGTGACATATTTTTGTGCAATTTGGGATTACTGTATTGTATATAATGATTGGATTGTTTGAATATTAATTCCTTGTATGCTTGGTGATCTTCGTGAGATGAGTTCTATACCTGAACTCGAGTGCACTTAGGATAGGAGAATGGCATAGTCTTGTTGACTTGTGTGGAGTTATTCCTTAGCAAGTTGACTTGCAAGCCCATTCACTTGGTGGAGGTTATGTTGGGATCAATAATGTCACACGAGTAGTCGTGGTTAGGCATTACTTTTTCTAATATATGCCTTAGAAGCCAAGGACCTTAGTTTGCCACGCCCATCTTGGCCTATTTTTAGGACGTAGTGCGAAGATCGTTCAAGTGTAAGATTTGATACGATTGTTATGCGATACTATACTCATAAGATGGGATAATGACTATGGGAACCTCTTGTAGAACATGATTGTCAGGTTTAACCATAGTACACTCCCTTTGGGTGGTTCTTAACCAAGACTCCATGCTCGCGACTCACAACAAACCCTTGATTCGTGGTTGATCCGTTCTTGTGTATCCTTAATATCAATGGAACTTGGGTGTTGATAAGGTGTAAACCATAATCCCCCAAAATGGATGATTGATATTAAGGATGACTTGATCCATCCCATGACCTTTGTGTAGTGTGATTTGCTTGATCCTTGAGTGTGATTGTTGCATCCATGTATTCATGCATTCATACACATCCATATCATCAAAAGTGAGAAAATTTTCAAGGAACTTAAGAGGTCTATTTGCAAATTTTCAGACATGGATAAGCAAAGAAGGAATACGAATAAGTACAGTTTCACACAACCCGACTTGAAAGAGTTAAGGAGTTTGACATCCTATGTATTAGATCCCTTGGAATTCAAGGTTCTTCATGGGAAGCTTCTGTCTATTTTGGCTACTCAAGTGGATGAAGGTCTAATGAGTGTGTTGGTGCAGTTCTATGATCCCTTGTACCGTTGCTTCACTTTTCCGGATTTCCAGCTTTTGCCCACGCTTGAGGAGTATGCCTATCTTGTGGGCATACCTATCCTAGACCAGTTGTCGTTCAGTGGCTTGGAGAGAGTTCCTTCTTCTCAAGAGATTGCCGATCTGTTGCGTATAGATGAATCTATTATTGGTGCTCATATGACTACCAAAGGTGGAATTCAAGGTCTCCCGTCTGATTTCCTCATTGATCAAGCTACTATGTTTGGGAAGGCCATGAGTGAGGACGCCTTTGAGGCCATATTTGTACTTCTCCTTTATGGGCTAGTGTTATTCCCCAACATCGACAAGTTTGTGGATGTGAACGCCATTAGGATTTTCTCTACTCTTAATCCCGTTCCTACTCTGTTGGGTGACACTTATTTCTCTTTGCATATGAGGAATGCAAAGGGCGGTGGTACCATTGTGTGATGTTTGCCTCTGTTGTACAAGTGGTTTATTTCGCACTTGCCTCAGACGCTCGCCTTCAAGGATAAAAAAGGATGTCTATGGTGGTCCATGAGACTTATGTCTCTCACTAGTGATGATCTCTTTTGGTACAACCGTGTATATGATGGTGTGCAAATTATCGACTCTTGTGGTGAATTTACCAATGTACATCTTCTTGGTACATGCGGTGGAATTAACTACAACCCTATTTTGGCACGTCGTCAGCTTGGGTTCCCCCTAAAGGATAAACCCAATAACATTCTGTTAGAGGGTGTGTTCTTTCAGGATGGTAAAGATCCCCAAGGCTTGAAAGGCAGGATGGTCCGCGCTTGGCGCAAGATCCATAAGAAAGGAAGGAGCTAGGACCGAAGAACTGTATCGCTTTGGAACCCTATACCTCTTGGGTTAGGAGGAGAGCTTCCGGGTACCTCATGCCTTATGAGTATCCAAGACCCACACCTTTGGTTGTGGCTGGGCCTTCAACCCTCCCTAGCCAAGGAGTAGAGGAGTTGAGAGACGAAGACCGTTCGCGTGCTTGGATCCGTGAGCGAGAGGAGTTGCTTCAGCAAATCAGAGAGAAGGATGCTTTGATAGAGTTCCTTGAGCACCAGGTTATTGATGATCCTGATGACGCATTGACTTCTCTACTTCCTCTGTCTTCCAAGTTTTGGAAGAGAAAGTATGATCGACTCGCCAAAGAGAAGTCAGATATGGAGACAGCCTATGAGAGGGAGGTGAAGAGCCTGCATGCAGCTTATCTTTCGGTCTCGAGGGCTTTGGACTATTGCTTCTAAGGATCCATAGGATGTTCATTTTCCTTCTCTCTTGTATTGTATTTGGTTACCAAGAGTGTACTTCTTTGGCGTAAAAACATTTCCAAATATTAATTGACGTGATACTTCCGTATGTGATAAACGTTTAATATTTCAAAAATTTGCAAATAAGACTCTAAAGTTCCTCTGATATAAAAATTAAATCATAAGCATTGCATGCATCATGTTTATCTATTCCTAGGGGTTTATATCTTCTTCTTGATTCTAGTCGGGGTTTTCTTACACTGTTTATCTAATGTGAGACTGGAATCAAGGGGTAGAATACCCTTTGAAATTGATAAACATGTCATTGCATTTGCATATTCATTAGCATGTCTTGCATAACAGGTACTGCCGCAGTGTTCTCATCTTGTTTGGTATTCCATTATTAGGATAGTTGACTCAGGCATTCACCGATACGGTACCCGAAGGAATCAACAGAGAGCAATGGAAGGTTTACAAGCAGAGCTCGCTGAGATGAGGATTCGCATGAATCAGTTCATGGAAGTGGTCCAAGGAGTGGCTCAGGGACAACAGGAGATTAGATTGTTGGTACAGAGGAATCCCCCTACTACTCAACCGGAGGTTGTGGCTGATCCTCCCACGGGAGAGGCTAATGGACCCAATGGACCGGGGTCTATCCCAATCCCACATGGCAACCTTGGTCAACAACCCATCCATGATGATCAAGAGGATCAATTCCCCATACTTCAGGAGGACTTTGGCATGGGCCATGGTATGGACCCTATGTTTCGGAGACTGGAAGAGAGGTTAAAAGTTGTGGAAGGGCAGAATGCTCTTGGTGTGGATGTTGCTGACTTGGGGCTGGTCCCAGGCGTGAGAGTTCTGCCAAAATTCAAAGTCCCCGTGTTTGATAAGTACAATGGAAAATCTTGCCCGAAGACTCATGTACAAGCTTACTTCCGCAAGATGATCACATATTCTGATGATGAGAAGCTGCTCATGAACTTCTTCTAGGACAGCCTAGCTGGGGCATCCTTGGAGTGGTATATGAGGCTGGACAGAGCCCATATTCGCTGTTGGAGAGACTTGGCTGAGGCCTTTGTGAAGCAATATCAATACAATGCGGATATGGAACCTGACAGGACTCAGCTCCAGAATCTGTCTCTCAAGAGCAACGGGTGCTTCAAAGAGTATGCTCAACGCTGGAGAGAGTTGGCTTCCCGTGTTCCGCCCCCGATGTTGGAAAAAGAGATGGCCAACATGTTTATGAACACATTGCCTGGATCTTATTTGGAGCGTCTGGTGGGTTGCAACGCCTCAAATTTTGCTGATGTGGTCTCTACCGGTGAGAGGGTGGAGAACTACTTGAAGACATGTAAGATCTAAAATGGGGTTGGATCATCTTTGAGGTCAAAGAAGCCGTTCTTAGGAGGACAGAAGAGGAGAGAAGGGGATGCAAATGTTATGTATTCTTATCAGAGCAGAGGTAACCAAAAGAGCAGTTTTCAGAATTACCATCAGCAACCTTATGTTGCAGTTGTGACCATTCCGGCTGCAGCACCAGTGCAACAACAACAACCACAACGTCCGCAAAATCAGTACCAACAACAACAGGGTAACATACCTACTTATCAACAGAGACAGAGGATGATGGATAGGCGTTTCGACACTCTTCCGATGTTGTATGCCCAGTTGCTTCCCAACCTTCAACATTTGCAACTTGTGCAGTTACGCACTTTGGCTCCTCCCGTTGGCAGGCTTCCAGTGAGTTATGACGCCAATGCTAGGTGTAATTTCCACTCTGGGGCACCTGGCCACACTATTGAGAACTTCAAAGCTTTTAAGCACGTAGTTCAGGACCTTATTGATTCAAAGGCCATTAACTTTGCGCCGGCTCCTAATGTTGTCAACAATCCTATGCCTCAGCATGGTAGAGCAAATGTTAACATGGTGAAAGGGGAAGTCAAATCAGTTAAGGATGTGTTGAAGCTGAAGACTCCGCTGTTAGAAATCAAAGAATACTTGCTAAAGGCAGATGTTTTCCCCGGTTGCGGGAACGGTTGTTTGGGTTGTGTTACATAGAGTGGGGGTTGTGTGAAGCTGCAACAGAGTATCCAGGCCTTGCTTGACGATGGTATCCTCCAAGCTGAAGACTTATCTGCCCAAAGGTCTGTTGCAGGGGTTGTTGAAGGGGTTGTTGAGAATGCAGATGTTGATCCTCTCTTTCCTGAAGATGTTGAAGAATTTACAAATGTTGTTCCTGCTGATTTTGTAATTCCCAATGATGTAATTATTTTTTCTGGTGTTACTCCCGGTTGGAGACGTTTGTTGGAGTTACCTATGAAGGAAGACAAGTTCGGGATTGGGTATCAGTCGGCATTGACTTCTACAACTTCAACGCCTCAGACTCATCAGAGGCCGATTACTTTCTCCAGTGCTGGCATCATTCAGTACGGCCAGGTCTCTGCAATCAACAAAGAAGATGGGGATAGTGATTGCGACATTGACAACTGGGTGCGTCCAAGGGTCCCGTGTGAAGTTCTTCGCAACTGGTCTTTTGAAGAGATTATCCAAGTCATTCTTCTTAAAGAGTAATTTTCTTTGTTTATTCATGCATATCCAAGTCTTACATTCCGCCCAGGGCGTGATGACTCATTGTAGGGCTCATCTATGTGGATACCTGCATTTTTTATCATAAATAAAGGACGTCTTTTTTCATTCAAATATTTTGTTCACTGTCTTTCTATTTTTGCAGTTTTACAAAATCAAAAATATAAAAAAAAAAATATATATATATATACATTTGGCAATGTTTTGTTTAGTTTCCACTTCTTGTTCACACTCATAAGCACATACCATCACTCATGTAGATGCACGTCACCGGATCCTATTGATAACAGTTCTGCTATGGCTCGCTTCGACTTTGAAAATCCAATCTTTCAAGCTGAAGAATAGGGTGATGAAGACTGTGAACTCCCTGAAGAACTTGCCAGGTTATTAAAACAGGAGGAAGGGGTCATTCAACCGCATCAAGAGTCTACCGAAGTGATTAATCTCGGCACCGAGGACGTCAAGAGAGAGATCAAGATAGGGGTTGCTTTGGAAGATAATGTGAAGAACGGGCTGATTGAATTGATGCAAGAGTATGTTGACATCTTCGCTTGGTCTTATCAGGACATGCCAGGGCTTGACACAGACATTGTGGTACATCGTTTGCCTCTCAAAGAGGATTGTCCTCCGGTCAAGCAGAAGCTCGGAAGAACAAGACCAGAGATGGCTGTCAAGATAAAGGAAGAAGTGCAAAAACAGTTGGATGCATGGTTTCTACCGGTTACAAATTATCCGCCATGGGTTGCAAATATCGTTCCAGTACCTAAAAAGGATGGAAAGGTATGGATGTGTGTTGACTACCGGGATCTGAACAGAGCTAGTCCTAAAGATGATTTCCCATTACCTCACATCGACATTTTGGTGGATAACACGGCTCAGTTCTCGGTATTCTCCTTCATGGATGCCTTTTCTGGCTATAATCAAATTAAGATGGCACCAGAAGACATGGAGAAGACAACTTTCATAACCCCATGGGGTACCTTCTGCTATAAGGTGATGCCGTTTGGTCTGAAAAATGTTGGGGCAACATATCAACAAGCTATGGTAACTCTTTTCCATGATATGATTCATCATGAAATTGAGGTTTATGTTGATGATATGATTGCCAAATCTCAGACGGAAGAAGAACATCTGGTGAATTTGCAGAAACTGTTTGAGTGTTTGAGGAAATTCAAGCTGAGGCTTAATCCGAACAAGTGTACTTTCGGGGTGAGATCTGGAAAACTGTTGGGTTTTATTGTTAGTGAAAAAGGGATTGAGGTGGATCCGGCCAAAGTGAAAGCGATACAAGAAATGCCTAAGCCAAGAACAGAAAAACAAGTCTGTGGTTTCTTAGGAAGGTTGAACTACATTGCAAGGTTCATCTCTCACCTAACAGCCACGTGTGAGCCAATATTCAAATTCTTAAGAAAAGATCAGGCTATCAGGTGGAATGATGATTGTCAAAGGGCTTTCGAGAAGATAAAAGAGTATTTGCAGAATCCTCCTATCCTTATGCCTCCAGTCCCAAGGAGACCGCTGATTATGTATTTGACAGTACTTGATAATTCCATGGGTTGTGTTCTCGGTCAACACGATGAGACAGGTAGGAAAGAGCATGCCATCTACTACCTGAGTAAAAAATTCACAGATTGAGAGTCGAGATACTCAATGCTTGAAAAGACATGTCGCGCACTTGCATGGGCTGCTAAGCGATTGAGACAATACATGTTGACTCACACGACCTTACTAATCTCCAAAATAGATCCAGTCAAGTATATATTTGAGAAGCCAACTCTCACCAGAAGGGTTGCTCGTTGGCAAATGGTATTGACAGAGTACGACATCCAGTATACATCCCAGAAAGCCATCAAAGGGAGTATTCTGTCAGACTATCTTGCTCAGCAGCCGATTGATGATTATGAGCCGATGAACTTTGATTTTTCCACATGAAGACATCATGTTCCTCAAGATGAAAAACTGTGAAGAGCCAGTTGTTGAGGAGGGACCTGATCCAGATGAAAAGTGGACTTTAACGTTTGATGGGGTCGTCATTGCCAAAGGAAGTGGAATTGGTGTTGTCCTTACCACTCCGAAAGGTGCCCACATGCCTTTCACCGCTCGTCTGACTTTTGAGTGCACCAATAATGAAGCTGAGTATGAAGCCTGTATCTTGGGTATCGAGCAAGCCATTGATTTGAGAATCAAGACTCTGGACATCTTCGGAGATTCAGCTCTAGTGATCAATCAAGTGAATGGTGATTGGAATACTCTCCAGCCTAATCTGGTCCCCTACAAAGACTACACGAGAAGACTGTTGACTTTCTTCACAACAATAAGGCTGTATCATATACCTCATGATGAGAACCAGATGGCAGATGCTCTTGCTACTCTGTCCTCCATGATCAAGGTGATTCGGTGGAACTATGCTCCCAGGATCGATGTTATGCGCCTTGATAGGGCCGCGTATGTGTTTGCTACTGAACTGGTAGTTGATGACAAGCCCTGGTACCACGAAATCAAGTGCTTTCTAAAGAATCAAGAGTACCCTGCAGGGGCATCCAACAATGATAGAAAGACTTTGAGAAGATTGGCAGGCAGTTTCTTCTTGAACAAAGACGATGTGTTGTATAAGAGGAACTTCGACATGGTTTTGCTCAGATGCGTGGATAGACACGAAGCAGACATGTTAATGCAGGAAGTTCATGAAGGCTCCTTCGGTACTCATGCCGACGGACATGCAATGGCTAAGAAATTGTTGAGAGCGGGTTATTACTGGATGACCATGGAATCTGATTGTTTCAAATATGCTCGGAAGTGTCATAAATGCCAGATTTATGCTGATAAGGTGCATGTACCGCCAAATCCTCTGAATGTGATGTCTTCGCCGTGGCCATTTGCTATGCGGGCCCTTGATATGATTGGAAAGATTGAGCCGACTGCTGCCAATGGGCATCATTTCATCCTTGTTGCCATTGACTATTTCACCAAGTGGGTCAAAGCAGTGTCATTTGCGAAGGTCACCAGACATGTGGTTACCCGATTCATTAAGAAAGAAATCATTTGTCGTTATGGGATTCCCGAAAGAATCATTACTGATAATGGTTCTAATCTTAATAACAAAATGATGAAAGAGCTGTGCAAGAACTTCAACATTCAACATCACAACTCTTCCCCTTATCGTCCAAAGATGAACGGTGCCGTTGAGGCAGCAAATAAGAACATAAAGAAGATTGTGCAGAAGACGGTCGTTACGTACAGAGATTGGCATGAGATACTACCCTTCGCCTTGCATGGGTACCGTACTTCAGTATGTACATCGACCGGGGCAACCCCTTATTCCCTTGTGTATGTTATAGAAGCAGTCCTACCTGTTGAAGTGGAGATTCCTTCTCTAAGAGTCATGTTGGATGTCAAGTTAGACGAAGCTGAATGGATTCAGATAAGGTTCAATGAGTTGAGTCTTATCCAAGAGAAGCGAATGACAGCCATTTGTCATGGGCAATTGTATTAGAGTCGGATGAAGAGAGCCTTTGATCAGAAAGTGCGTCCTCGATGCTTCCAAGTCAGAGATTTGGTGTTGAAAAAGATCCTTCCTCCTCAGACAGATCACAGGGGCAAGTGGACTCCTAACTATGATGGACCGTATATTGTCACCAAGTTTTTTGATGGTGGAGCCTTAATGCTTGCAACTATGGATAGTGAAAACTTCACTTCCCCTGTGAACTCAGACGCAATTAAAAAATACTTCGCATAAAATAGACCCACTGGACGATAAAAGGAATAGTCCAGGCAAAAAAATGGGCATCCCGGCGAACCAAGAAAATGAAAAAGGTTTGGGCAAAAGTTAGGAATTAAAAAATGAAAAGATTGTACACCCGGTAAGTTGAAAACCTGAAAGGGCAACTTAGGCAAAAATGGGTAGCCCGGTGGATTGAAAACCCGAAAGGGCAATCCAGGCAAAAGTTAGGGATTAAGCGAATGGCTGCGTTCTGAGTAGTTCTGAATATCATCTCGTGTCAATAACTGGAAACTTCCGAAGGATAGGAAACAGACCAATCACCCTTTTTCGGAAAGCTGATCATCTGGAGGATCTTGAAGACGAGCGAATCATAGCAGAATTGGAACCCGATAGAAATCCATTTCACATTTCCATTAGATTAATTTCTGTTTTTATCTGTTGTGCAATTACCTCTTTCCAGTGATTTCTTCCTGATGTAAATACCTATTTAGAGGCCACTCAATCAATAAAATCATGTTATTCAGTACATCTCTGTGTTCATTTTCATTTTACTGTTTTTGTTTGTAAAAATGACGTCCGAATTTTTGATAAACATTGCATCATGAAACATAAGAGCTTTACAGGTACGTCCTTAATAAACATTGAAAATTGCTGTAAATTTTAAGTGCTTTGGATCGTCTATTTAGAACAGGTACACTCGGGGCATTTCCTTAAGGTCCCCATCAAATGATCGCGGATGTTTTTCTTCAACAGTTGGAATTTGGTATCTTACCCCTGCAGAGCTGGTCCGAGCGTTGGATTCTTCAATCCCCAGCAGGCTCTCACTGCTGTACTTCCCCAAGCATTTGTTTCAGACTACACACTCCCCAGTAGAGTCGACAATGCTAGATTGTATATCCCAACAGAAGCGGCTGCTCCTCAGAGTTTGATGCCAGATCGATGATCTCGACGCTAGACCCATGGTCTCTTTCCTTGAAGCAGAATATCGGTACCGTATCGGTGTTTTCTTCCCCTGATGAGTCGTCTCTCTCGCAGATTATGGTTGCCAGAACCACTGTCGCTTTCCTCAGCCGCAAGTTTTCAGTGCCATTCTCTCCCCAGTCAGAGCCTCGGTATTTTGTTATTTTCCAGAACACCGTGTGGCAGGTCATTTCCCCACAGAGTTCTTTGTGTTGTGCATCTCCAGCAGCCTTGCCAGGGTCTAGAAGATGGTGATCATTTCTCCAGCAGAATTCCTTGCCTCAACTTGGCGTTCTCTTTAATCAAGCATTTCGCATCCCTGCATGTAGAATCATATTGCATTGCATCTTCCCAAATTGCGTAGCATTTCCATTTTCATGGAGCATTACGCCATTGAAAAATTCAAACATACGCATGTAAAGCATAAGACATTCTCGGTATCCCAAGTGATAAGCCAGAAGTTGTTTCCATTACTCAGACTGAAGATTGTTCATGACTTATCTTTATTATTCCCAGTAGGGGTCGTTGGCCCACGCGCCGCCTCAATTATCATTTTCCCTATTTCTGCCGATGCTGACAGCATGAAAGTTTCCGGTATTCAGACCGAAGTGGCATTCAGGCCAGTTTTCCGATGTTCAGATCGAAGAAGTTTCCGACATTTAGGTTGATGCAACTTGTGGCATTCAGGCCAAGTTTCCGGTATTCAGATCGAAGTGGCATTCAAGCCAGTTTTCCGATGTTCAGATCGAAGAAGTTTCCGACATTCAGGTCGATGCAACTTGTGGCATTCAGGCTAGTTTTCCGGTATTCAGACTGAAGTGGTACTCAGGCCAGTTTCCCGGTGTTCAGACCGATGTTTGATAATTAAGTATCGTCCGATGCTCAGATCTAAGTCATTTCCAGTATTCAGATTGATGAGCGGCATTCAGGCCATGGTTATTTCTGTGTTACCATTTATTTTGGTATTCAGGCTAACATTCCTTGTTTCGGTGTTCAAACCGACTCTCACCGTACCAAACGGATTCTTTTTCAAGACCACCTCTTGGCCGATTCTGACAGGTATTGTTACTTCATTTTTTCACTTCAGTGTAAATTTTCTGGCTTTTATCGTAATCAATCACTTGATACCTCGAAAGTGCGAAAGCCGTTGCTATCTTCCTTTCGGGTTTCCAGTTAATTGAATAGGGGCAGCTGTAATACCCCAAAATTTACGCTTCATTTTTCCTGGAAGCATGGGATTATGTTTTACACTTCATTACCATCATATTAGGTCATACTCATTGCATACTGCATTAGTGACATGGAGATCAGGTTTTGATCGATCACTCCTTAACAGAAGGAGCCCACACAAAGCAAGATTGAGAATTGGACTTAATTTTCTAAGTATACAACTCTAAAGGGTCTCAGGTGACTCCAGGTATCTTAGTATGGTCCTTAGTTCATCAGTGAAGGATTCAGAGCTATCAGAGTCTTCATCTGGATTTAATCAGAAATTAGGGTTTCATGGCTACTTGCAACAGGCAATGTTTGGTTGGTAGTAGAGGAGCTCATCCATGTCATGATTAGAGAGGCATCTTGGCCTAGGAAGATTCACAATTATCTCAGAAAGATCCATTGGGAATCAGTGCAATCAGTTCCTGATCATTTTGCCCTAAAACTAGGGTTTGGTATAAAATCAGTTTATTTCTGATTCTTTAGGTGAAACTCTTTTCTATGGCCCTCCATATGACCACAAGGGTCTACATACAAAAAAATCAGCTCTTTATTTGAGCTAGAAGTGCTTCAATTGATCATTGGAATCAGGAATCAAACAGTTTAGGAAAAGTCAACCGTGAGGCCAGAAAAGTCAACTCCTGACATTTTGAGAGTGGAATCTCAAAATTCACGCCTAGGGGATCCTACATGTGAAATTTGATCAAGTTTAGATCATGGATTCATCATTTAATCAGGAATTGGAAAAGTTACTTAATTTGGAAATGGTTGACTTTCCATTTAGGGCAAGGTTTCATGATCGTTGCACTCACTTTAAGCCCATTTTTCATCAAGATAAAAGCTCCATTTGAACATTTCTCCAACATGAAAGTTGTTCCTCTTGTTTCAAGATTTATAGAGATATAAAGTTTGCTCCATTTCGATTAGAATTGAGAAAGTTATGCTTTGTCAAAGTGAGACATTTTTTAGGACACTTAGAAAAATTTCTAAGTCCAAAATCTTCAAAATTTGTCAAGACTTCTTGGCCAGTTTTCTTGCACTTCAAGGCATTATTTGAAAATACTTTCTTCACAATAGTTGTACCTTGCCATGTCCTCTTTCACATACTTTTGGAATCATCTCATTTGGATCCATGGTTTGAGAGATACATTCATTTAAAGTGGGCACTATGACTTGATTTTCTAGGCAGATTTTGGGCCTAGCTAGCCCAATCAGATTTTCTAAGCATGCTGCACAAACCAGTCACGTTTTTTTACCTCTTTTGGTCATGCATTGGACATCCATTCACTTAAGTTTGGCCCAAAATAACAACATTTTACACCTCACTTCACACTTTTATTCTTATGGATAAATCACTTATTAAAAAGCTAATGAGAACACCTAATCCACCCTATTTAAGAAGCTGAAACCCTAACCCTAAAGGAGCATTAGAATTTCGTGGCAAGGAGGCAAAGCTTCATCACATATCAGATTCCATTCCACTTCTATTTTCCATTAGGTAATCATCTCTTCCATGTCCATGTTTTGATATATCTACGCTTGCTTACCATGTCCATCACCATTAATCCTTCCATTTTCATACTTCTTTTTCTTATTTAAAATATTTTCTTCGTCCATAAAATTACCCAAAAACATTTTTCACTTTTCTTAATGTTTTATTTAATTTTATATAATTTTTATTTTTGTATTTGTTTAATATTAATATTTTATTTTAATTATTTATTCTAAATGGTCCATTTTAACACACTTTTTTTTTATTAATTTTATTTTTATGACTTAAAATTATTGTTAGCATTTGATTTTTGGGATGAAGGTTGACCACTGTCTCATGGTCAACCTAACTATTTCTTGGAATTTTATTTCACATTTTCAATTTATTTTGGATTTATTTTTGACATAGTTTGGTTGGTTGACTTTTAATTTGACTTCTGTTTTATTTTAATTAATTCACATATAAATTTTTATTATTTTTAAACTTTTTTTGGGGGATGATGATGTCCTGATCCCACATTATTTAGTTTAATTTTTCATAATTTTCTTGATTAATTTACTATTTATTCTTGATTTATTTCTAACCTAGTCTTATTAATTGACTTTTGGTTTAACCTATGTTTTGTTTTAATTAATTCACATGCCAATTTTCATTATTTTTAAAATATTTTCGGGGGATGATGATGTCCTAACCGCACCTTATTTAGTTTAATTTTTCATAATTTTCTTGATTAATTTACTATTTATTCTTGATTTATTTCTAACCTAGTCTCATTAATTGACTTTTGGTTTGACCTTGGTTTTATTTTAATTAATTTATGTACCAATTTTCGTTATTTTTAAAATCTTTTTGGGGGATGATGATGTCCTGACCCCACCTCATTTATTTTAGTTTTTCATAATTTTCTTGATTAATTTACTATTTATTCTTGATTTATTTATAACTAGTCTCATTAATTGACTTTTGGTTTGACCTCGGTTTTATTTTAATTAATTTGTGTACCAATTTTCGTTATTTTTAAAATATTTTTGGGGGATGATGATGTCCTGACCCCACCTTATTTATTTTAATTTTTCATAATTTTCTTGATTAATTTTCTATTTATTTGTTATTTTTTAAGTTGACTTGAATTTTCAGTTGACTTCTTTATGATCGATGTTTGACTTAGGGATTGCTTATGGAAATTGAAGAGATCTTTTGATCCTCCCTTGTTCATCTCATATGCCATGTATTAGAGGCCTTTTACCTTGATTTTATTTGGTCCTTACCTCATGTCCTGATTAAATTATTCAGTGGATCCTTCGTGTGCATATTTTCATCTGTTTGATTCATCTGTTATCTTTTATACTTGTTTCTCTCATTCATGCTTTCTATTGCTTGATTATTTTGAAGGAGAATTGCGATCCAAAATGCAGCAGAATTTAAAAATTTCTCCTTTAATGATCCTTACGAATGGGCATGATCAGTGATAGAATCGTTACCTCTTGTGGCGATCACGAATGTTGAACGATGACAACGCCTCTACTCAGTCCACACGAACGGATTCCTTCAATCTCAGTGCTAGCTGCTACGAATGAAGGCTTTGAGTGAGAGAGAGAGAGAGAAATGAAAATGCAAGAATGATAATGCTTCTACCCAAGGGTTCTATTTATAGAACCACTTGTATGGGCTTCAAGCTAAAAGCCCACTTAAGTGTATTTTGGCCCATATCTTATAATATGCCCAAAATCACTTAAGCGTATGGTACCTTACCATATTTTGTATTCCATTTAAGTGCACCGTACCCTACGTTGTCCCTTAGTTACTCTATCTCTCATCAATCCGTCCTTTGTGTGTGACCCTGTAGGTTTTCGCAACGTTGGAAATTATATTAAATCACGCATTTAACATAATAAACAGTGAGCGGTATCTAGCAACACATCACTGCTACCCAAGACACGAAAATGTCATGTGATCTGACAAATCCTTTTGTGATAATAATTATGTGTATAATTAGCCTTTTGCCCTTATGTCTATATTGAACACAAGGCATACACCGTGTCGTCCTTGTCCAGTTCAATATTGGGCCCCTAGACATTTATCCTGTTACGCAGGATGGGCAAATTCCATCTAGGTCACTCATGTCCCTTAGCATGCTTTGTGGAGTACCCATCAACTGTCTTTATGGTTATCCAGTTACGGACAACGTTGGATCAGCAATAAAGCACTCGACTCTACATCTAGGGTCCATAGTGGTTTCAGGTCGAAGAGTGGTATACACCATCATCACCATGAGAATAACTTATGACACTTTGCATAACATTCTATATAGTATTCTCATAACGGGTCAATCCGGTATAAATATTACTCTTAATATTCATACCTATGTTTGAGACTTGATAACTCCTTATCCATGATCCATGAGTTGTGATCATCAGTCTATAAACATAATAGTCTTCATGCTTTAATGTTATCCCACTTCACAATAAAGCTCGACTACAGATACTTTATGAATAGTGTCCTTATGTTTAATGTGATCTCATGATTAAGTCATACTTGAAACATTAAACGGACTAGCTATTCTAGGGACTTTATTAAACAAACATAATAAAGAAAAAGCCTTTTTATTATTAATAAATAATTCGATACAAGTACCAAAAGTATTGGCCTCTAGGGCTTACACCAACAATCTCCCACTAGTACTAGAGCCAATCAGGCATACCCCTAATGCCCATAGATCTAGTATGGCCATCATGCTTCTGCTGCGCAAGAGGCTTTGTCAGTGGGTCAGCAATATTGTCAAGTGTAGGTACTCTACATATTTTCACATCTCCTCTATCTATTATCTCTCGAATGAGGTGATAATGCCTAAGTATGTGTTTAGATCGTTGGTGAGATCTAGGCTCCTTAGCTTGTGCGATAGCACCATTGTTATCACAATAGAGACCAATGGAATCCACAATGCTAGGAACTATGTCAAGTTCACTAATGAACTTTTTGATCCAAACAACTTCCTTTGCTGCACTTGAGGCAGCAATATACTCGGCCTCGGTTGTAGAATCAGCAACTGTATCTTGCTTTGAACTTTTCCAGCTCACAGCGCCACCGTTTAAGCAAAACACATAACCAGATTGCGATCTAAAGTCATCCTTATCTGTCTGGAAGCTGGCATCGGTGTATCCAATTATAGCCAACTCTTCTTGACCTCCATATATCAAGAATGAGTCCTTAGTCCTTCTCAAGTACTTAAGGATATTCTTGACAGCTACCCAATGGGCATCACCAGGATCAGATTGGTACCTACTCGTTGCACTTAAAGCATATGATGCATCTGGTCGAGTACATAACATGGCATACATGATAGATTCTATTGCAGATGCATATGGAATCTTATTCATGCGATCCCTTTCTTCCTTAGTTGAAGGGGATTGTGTTTTTGATAGACACAGGCCATGTTGTATAGGTATGAATCCTTTCTTGGAATCATGCATGTTAAAGTGTCTCAGCACTTTGTCTATGTACGTACTCTGACTTAGGCCAAGAAGTTTTTGTGATCTATCTCTATAGATTCTGATTCCTAATATATAGGCTGCTTCACCTAGGTCCTTCATAGAAAATCATTTCCCCAACCAAGACTTTTCTTGTTGCAGGGTAGGGACATCGTTTCCAATGAGTAATATGTCATCTACATATAATACCAGGAACACGATCATGCTCCCACTAACCTTCTTGTAGACACAAGGTTCATCTTCGTTCTTGATGAATCCATATTGTTTTACTGTTTCATCAAAACGAAGATTCCAGCTTCTGGAAGCTTGCTTCAATCCATAGATTGACTTTTGTAACTTACATATCTTTTGGGCTTCTTCTGGTATGTCAAATCCTTCAGGTTGTGTCATGTACATATCCTCAAGAAGATTCCCATTAAGGAAAGCAGTTTTGACATCCATCTGCCATATTTCATAATCATGATATTCAGCGATAGGAAGTAAAATCCGAACAGATTTAAGCATTGCAATTGGTGAAAAGGTTTCATCATAGTCAACCCCATGAATTTGTTTATATCCTTTTGCAACCAGTCTTGCCATATAGGTATGTACCTTACCATCCATGTCAGTCTTCTTTTGAAGACCCACTTGCATCCTATAGGGTTAACTCCTACAGGAGGCTCTACCAAGGTCCAAACTTGGTTTGTGTACATGGAATCCATTTTAGATTTCATGGCTTCTAGCCACTTCTCAGACTCGGGACCAGTTATTTCCTCTTGGTAGGTCACATGCTCATCTTGATCCATGAGTAATACATCACCTTGATCTGTTATGAGATATCCATATCTCTCAGGTAGGTGACGTATCCTGCTTGACCTACGCTGGTCTTGTTCTACTTGAGCAGGTTGCTCTTCCACAACCACTTGTGTTTCCTGCTCTAATTCCTCCATAGGTGTATTGATGCTTTGTGATTCTGGAATTTCTTCAAGCTCTACTTTCCTCCCACTGATTCCTTTGGAAATAAAATCCTTTTCTAGGAAAACTCCAGTTCGAGCGATAAACACTTTGCCCTCAGAAGGATTGTAGAAGTAATACCCTCTTGTTTCTTTAGGATACCCCATAAATAAGCATTTGTCAGATTTGGGCTCAAGCTTAGTTGAAATTTGTCGTTTCACATAAACCTCGCAACCCCAAATCTTCATGTAAGACATATGTGGTTTCTTACCACTCCATATCTCATATGATGTCTTCTCAACCTTTTTGGATGGAACACGGTTAAGTGTGTAAGCTGCTGTCAATAGTGCATGTCCCCAAAAGGAGTTTGGAAGATCGGCGTGACTCATCATAGATCGGACCATGTCTAACAGGGTTCGATTTCTTCTCTCAGATACACCATTCCATTGGGGTATTCCAGGAGGAGTAAGTTGGGATAGGATCCCACACTCTTTCAGATGGTCATCAAACTCTAGGCTTAAATACTCACCACCTCGATCTGATCGAAGAGTTTTAATATTCTTACCTAGTTGGTTTTGTACTTCATTCTTGAATTCCTTAAACTTTTCAAAGGACTCTGATTTGTGTTTCATTAAATACACATAACCATATCTACTGAAATCATCAGTAAATGTGATGAAGTACTGAAAACCTCCTCTGGCTGGTATGTTCAGTGGTCCACATACATCAGTATGTATGAGGGCCAAAAGATCATCAGCTCTTTCACCTTTTTCTGTGAATGGAGATTTTGTCATCTTCCAAGTACTTTGGGCAGTTTCTCTTCCAGTGTCTGGTCTTACCGCAATGGAAGTAGGTGTCTGCCTTTGTTATGCCTCCACTAGGCTTCAAAGCAACAACAATGGGTCTAGGTTTGGAAACTTCCTTGCCCTTTCCTTTATCACCCTGCTTGGTGGGCCTTTTGTTCTGTCTCTTTCCATTTCTGATCATCATAATGGACTTCCCTTTTGTCTTCAGATTCTGCTAAGCAGTTCTTAACATGGCTAGCAGTTCATGAAGAGATTTGTACATATCATTCATATTAAAATTTAGGACAAATTGACTGAATCTATCTGGCAACGATTGCAAGATCAAATCAGTCGCAAGTTCCTTTCCGAGGGGAAAACCCAATCTCTCAAGGTTTTCCACATACCCAATCATCTTGAGCACATGGGGACTTACAGGGGTTCCCTTAGCTAACTTGCCTTGAAAAAGGGATTTTGAAACTTCAAACCTCTCATGCCTTGCTTGCTCTTGATAGAGCATCTTCAGGTGTTCGATCATATCGAACACTGTCATGTTCTCATGTTTCTTTTGCAACTCTGAGTTCATGACATCCAGCATGAGACAAGCAGTTTCATTTGCATTATCGGCATGCTTCTTATAAGCATCTATTTCCTCCTTAGGTGCAGAACTAGGAGGTTCCTCTTCAAGAACAGGTGTCTCCAAGACATACAGCTTTTTATTATGTTTGAGGACATTCCTCATGTTTCGGTGCCAATCCAGAAATTTGTCCCAGACAATTTATCTTTGTCAACGATTGATCACAAAATGTTTGTTAGAGGTGTTTGTTGAGATTAATGAAAATATAAGTATCATTGACATATTTAATTAGGTCTTTAATTAAATATGCTCCCACTATTTTACTCAAAACAAATGACCCTCATCATTTGATTCGGAAAATCCCGTTGGAATATTTTCTAGTGGGTCGAGATCCATATTTCACTTCGTTCTAAGTCCGCGTAGGCGGATTACAGAAAACTAGGTTATTTAGGTAGGAACTCCTTCCAATTGTATCTCATACAACTCTCGAAAATTTCAGTTGGGTGAATAACTCTTTATTCCAATCCATCATATGGATCATTCCCAACTCTTGCTTCTAAACATATATAATATTATTATAATTAAGTTTGACCCATTGTTTTAGCAGTTGGATATTACAATTATCCCATCGCACCTTACTAATATAGAACATGCACCTCGCGTAGGCGAAACCTACATTATCCGATACCAGTCTTGATGAGTGCTAAAACTTGGAAAGCAAACATATATAATATTATTATAATTTGTTTAGTTAAGTTTGACCCATTGTTTTAACAATTGGATATTACAATTATCCCATCGCACCTTACTAATATAGAAGATGCACCTCGCGTAGGCGAAACCTACATTATCCGATACTAGTCTTGATGAGTGCTAAAACTTGGAAAGCATAAACTTAATATTTTAATTTGAGGGAATTGCAATTATTTTGATCTCACCGGCTTATTTATCATATAAATCGTCTGTCACATGTATCAACATACATACACATGCATCAACATACATACACATGCATCAACATACATATATAATGAAACAGTTATGACCCCTAGCGCAATTGTTCTCCCAAGCCAATGAGAGAACCTAAGCTAACCTAATAACAATCTAAGCTTCTCCAAGCAAGATCTTCAAGGTTGTCCTCATTTGGCACTGACTTCTTTGCTTTCTTCATAACATTACATTACATAAAGAAACTCGTTTTACATACGAGGGAGTGAGATGAGAAAAGAAGTTACATTGAGAGATTAAAAGAGAGGCACGACACGCATGTCGTATTTTAAAAACCCAAAACAAAATAAAGGAAAACTAAGGCCATAACCGATCACCACAAGACAATAATAAACACATTGTTATTATTATCAATTTTAATTCTTTTAATCAATTAAAACCAAATTAAATCTCGACGACCGATCACATTACGCAGAGTTAGCCGAACGGGTGAATTTTGCCTTGCGTTAACCGGTTAACCATATGCGTTAACCGGTTAACAGTGTTTGAAAATTTGTTCATAATTTGTATTCTGTTTTGCGTTAACCGGTTAACCAAATACGTTAACCGGTTAACACTGTTGAAAACTGTTAGGAAGCTGCATTCCGTCTTGCGTTAACCAGTTAACCATATGCGTTAATCGGTTAACACTGTTTGGAAATCTTTTAGAAAACAGTATTCCGTCTTGCGTTAACTGGTTAACCATATGCGTTAACCGGTTAACACTGTGCGGAAATTTGTTAGAAAGCACAACTCTTGTGCATTCACAACCCCAATCGCATAACTCTCTGACAACACAACCCTTGTGTCGTCACTAACCCTGATGCACCAATTTCAGACCGTCAAACACATCTCGATTGTTGATTCAGTATGATTAATCAACACGTCATTACTTCACCATACTAATGTCGGATCAAGAAGCAAACGACCATTGATCGCTCAAAGGAAAACAACCATTGAGTGTTTGAATGAACGAAACAAGAACACTATATCATATATAATGTATTTTGCATCAGGATTACTTATATCGTATATATAACTTGATCGATCTCAATTTAATCATTGATTCATTCTGTATTAAATCGTATTAATATAGAAAATAAACAGTTATCAGATTCATGGTTTCATAAGTGGCTCTGATACCACTGAAGGAGAATTGCGATCCAAAACGTAGCAGAATTTAAAAATTTCTCCTTTAATGATCCTTACGAATGGGCATGATCAGTGATAGAATCGTTACCTCTTGTGGCGATCACGAACGTTGAACGATGACAACGCCTCTACTCAGCCCAGACGAACGAATTTCTTCAATCTCAGTGCTAGCTATTACGAATGAAGGATTTGAGTGAGAGAGAGAGAAACGAAAATGCAAGAGTGACAATGCTTCTACCTAAGGGTTCTATTTATAGAACCACTTGTGTGAGCTTCAAGCTAAAAGCCCACTTAAGTGTATTTTGGCCCATATCTTATAATATGCCCAAAATCACTTAAGCGTATGGTACTTTACCATATTTCGTATTCCATTTAAGTGCACCGTGCCCTACGGTGTTCCTTAGTTACTCTATCTCTCATCAATCCGTCCTTTGTGTGTGACCCTGTAGGTTTTCGCAACATTGGCAATTATATTAAATCACACATTTAACATAATAAACAGTGATCGGTATCTAGCAACACATCATTGCTACCCAAGACACGAAAATGTCATGTGATCTGACAAATCCTTCTGTGATAATAATTATGTGTATAATTACCCTTTTTCCCTTATGTCTATATTGAACACAAGGCATAGACCGTGTCATCCTTGTCCAATTCAATATTGGGCCCATAGACATTTATCCTGTTACGCAGGATGGGCAAATTCCATCTAGGTCACTCATGTCCCTTAGCATGCTTTGTGGAGTACCCATCAACTGTCTTTATGGTTATCCAGTTACGGACAATGTTGGATCAGCAATAAAGCACTCGACTCTACATCTAGGGTCCATAGTGGTTTCAGGTCGAAGAGTGGTATACACCATCATCACCATGAGAATAACTTATGACACTTTGCATAACATTCTATATAGTATTCTCATAGCGGGTCAATCCGGTATAAATATTACTCTTAATATTCATACCTATGTTTGAGACTTGATAACTACTTATCCATGATCCATGAGATGTGATCATCAGTCTATAAACATAATAGTCTTCATGCTTTAATGTTATCCCACTTCACAATAAAGCTCGACTACGGATACTTTAAGAATAGTGTCCTTATGTTTAATGTGATCTCATGATTAAGTCATACTTGATACATTAAACGGACTAGCTATTCTAGGGACTTTATTAAACAAACATAATAAAGAAAAAGCCTTTTTATTATTAATAAATAATTCGATACAAGTACCAAAAGTATTGGCCTCTAGGGCTTAAACCAACATATTTAACATGTTCATACTCCCATGCATTGTTTAAATGCTCCATTATTTGATTCTTTGGTTTGATTATATATTGTTTATTTATCCGATCTGATTGATAACCGTTGCCTACTTGTATGATGTATGAGGCATATATTCTCATTATTTGTTTTCCATGAACAATCCCCATTCATAACAAATGTACCCCTCTCCCATAAAGTGTATAATATTTATTTCTTTATTTATTTAGTCACCTGTTAATACAAGAATTAAAACGAACATCCGATAACCATTTCAAAATAAGATCAAAAGCTCGATCCAACATCGAGTAATCATTTTCAAAACTTAACAGAACCAGCACGCATTCATCCATCCTCTTGTAATTCGATTGCCTCAAGCATCGCCATATACCTGTAAGTCGATTGCCTTCGGTGTCGCCATCTACCCTTATCCGTAACTCCTCTCTGCGCTCCATCTGTCGACTCTTGTTCTGTTTAGGGAGCACCCATTAGGTAGAACCCTTTGTATGATAACATAGGTAGAATTCCCTTATTTTTTGCATGCTAACATTAGGTAAATGTTCTCCTTTGTAAATCCTAACACATAGGTCCATATTCCATGACAACTCTTGAGCATAGCCTCCCCACTTTTAGACCTTCCGTGCGTCTCCGATCTTGTGGCATGTCAGTCCGTTCTATTGCAAAGAGGTAACTGCCTAAGACTCGATTCAACGAGCTACGACACCTACTGCTAGGACGTTGAACACACTGCCCACTTTCCTTTGACACAGCTGGTGTCCCCTTTTGTAAGTCCATGTTCAGATGGCAATCCTTAACCCCTAGTTAGCCAAACTACGTTTTGCTCTGATTCTCATTCCAGATGAGATACGTAGGCATAAGACGCGACGTCTTACCGAGCACACTTCTCTTTAACTCATAGGTAGCCGAGCTACGAAGACTCTGATTCTCATACTCAGATGAGATACGTAGGTAGTGGATGCGACATCCTTGCGAGTAATTTTCTTTTAACCTTCCTTTTAGTAAATAGTACTTTAGATATACCTACACCCTTTAGACTAGAAACCTTCCCATTGCATAACCAACCTCCTTCCCCAGATCTCTGACATTTTTACTAGTTTTTGATTCGATAAAACTTTTAGGTTTTTGTTCGCTTTCTAACCATTCCTTTGGATAAATAGAAGTGCGGTGGCGACTCGACTTGTATGGTTTACCTTGGATTTAGTCAATATCTCTAATGGTAACGAATACCCCGCTACACACCAGAAACTCAAATTTGTGAAGAATGGAAAGCTTGTGATTCTTGGTGGGGAGAAGGCGCTGTTAGTTAGCCACCTATCATCTTTCTCTTATGTTGAAGTTGAGGATGAGGTTGGAACTCCGTTCCAAGCCTTGTCTATTACTGCTGAAAAGAGAGTTGGCTCACCTATGTCCTCATTGAAAGATGCTAAGAAGATTGTGGAGGAAGGAAATATTGATCAGTGGGGGCGCATGGTAGAGGTCTCCGACAACAAAGGCAGAACCGGTTTGGGGTTCTAGAAATGTTGATCAACCACAAGGTCTGAAGATAGGCAACTTAGCTTCTGTAGCGGAGGGTTCATTCATGGCAATGAACAACACTTAGTTGCTGTGCTAGAGGATGACAAAGAGGAAGACTGCACCGATTTTGTGACGCATGGAAAGGCTTGCAACAATTGGACTGTTGTTGATATTCCTGTTATTTTGCATCGATCTAAGTAATTGCTTTTATATGTTTTTAAAATCCTTCTCCTATGCCTAAGGGAGAAGTGAACATTGTTAGGCATTTTCAAATTGATCATTAGTAAAATTAATTCTATTCATCCACATCTATGATGGTTTGTTTTTAGTTTTTGCTTTATTCTGAAAATGATAATCACAAAAAACATAAATAAACAATATAATTGTCCATCTGCATAATATTTGGTCACAAATCCACTTCTCTAAAATCAAAATATCAAACCATTATGCAGGTTGGTTCCTAACCCCATTGAATACAATGATCCTTCTCCTTCTCCAAATTTTGAATTCCCTATGTTTGAGGCCAGGAGGAAATTGATGTAGAAGTGAGTGATGTGTTATCTTGTCTTCTTGAGAAAGATGAAAAGACCATTCAGCCGTTCAAAGAGCAGATTGAGCTAGTCAACTTGGGTTCCGAGGATGATGTGAAGGAAGTCAAGATTGAGTCTCGACTGTGTCCAGATGTCAAGAAGGGGTTGATTGATCTTCTTCGAGAATATTCAGATGTGTTTGCTTGGTCCTATCAAGACATGCTTGGTTTGGATTCTGAGATAGTGGAGCATAGATTGCCATTGAAGTCAGAATGCCCTCCAGTCAACCAGAAGTTGAGGAGAACACATCCTGATATGGTTGTGAAGATCAAAGAGGAAGTGCAGAAGCAGATTTATGTCGGTTTCCTTGTAACCGCTGAGTATCTGCAATGGGTGGCCAATATTGTGCATGTGCCGAAGAAAGATGGAAAAGTTCGCATGTGTGTTGACTATAGAGATTTGAATAATGCCAGTCCGAAAGATGATTTCCCTCTGCCACACATTGATATGTTGGCAGACAATACTGCTAAATTCAAAGTCTTTTCATTTATGTATGAATTTTCTGGATATAATCAGATCAAGATGGCACCCGAAGATATGGAGAAGACCACATTCGTTACACCTTGGGGAACATTCTGTTATAGAGTGATGCCTTTCGGTCTAAAGAATGATGGTGCGACTTACCAAAGAGAAATGACTACTCTTTTTCATGATATGATGCATAAAGAGATTGAAGTTTATGTCGATGACATGATTGCTAAATCAATTGATGAAGAGGAACATGTTGAGCATTTATTGAAGTTATTCCAGCGTTTGAGGAAGTATAAACTCCGCTTGAATCCTAATAAGTGTACTTTTGGTGTTCGTTCTGGAAAGTTGTTGGGCTTTATTGTTAGTGAGAAGGGTATTGAAGTTGATCCTGCCAAGGTCAAAGCAATACAAGAGATGCCTGCGCCCAAAATTGAGAAGCAAGTAAGAGGTTTTCTCGGCCGCTTGAATTATATTTCCAGATTCATTTCCCACATGACCGCCACATGTGCACCTATATTCAAGCTTCTTCGGAAAGAGCAGTCTTGTGATTGGACCAAAGACTACCAGAAAGCTTTTGATAGTATCAAGGAATATCTGCTTGAGCCTTCAATTTTGTCTCCACCTGTTGAAGGAAGACCTTTGATCATGTATTTGACTGTGCTTGAAGATAGTATGGGTTGTGTCCTTGGTCAGCAAGATAAGACTGGAAAGAAAGAATTTGCGATCTACTACCTCAATAAGAAGTTCACTGACTGTGAGACTTAGTATTCTATGCTTGAGAAGACTTGTTGCACATTGGCTTGGGCTGCTAAGCGTCTGCGTCAATATATGTTGAATCATACCACTTGGTTGATATCCAAAATGGATCCAATTAAGTATATATTTGAGAAGTTTGCTTTAACTAGGAGGATTGACCGTTGGCAGATGTTGTTATCAAAGTGTGATATAGAATACCAATCTCAAAAAGCGATCAAAGGTAGTATCTTGGCTGACCATTTGGCTCACCAACCAATTGAAGATTACCAGTTAGTGCAGTATGACTTTCCTGATGAAGAGATTTTGCACTTGAAAATGAAAGATTGTGATGAACCATTGCTTGAAGAAGGGCCAGAGCCTGGTTCCAGTTGGGGCATGGTATTTGATGAAGATGTTAATCAGTATGGTAATGGCATTGGGGCAGTGATTATTACTCCTCAAGGCACGCATCTACCATTTACAGCTAAATTGACTTTCAAATGTACAAACAACATGGCAGAATATGAAGCTTACATTATGGGGCTTGAAGAGGCCATGAATCTCAGAATCAAATATTTGGATGTCTTTGGAGATTCAACTTTGGTTGTGAATTAGATCAAAGGTGAATGGGAGATAAATCAACCTGGTTTAATACCATATAGAGATTATGCAAGGAGAATTTCAACTTTCTTTACAAAGGTTGAGTTTCATCATATCCCTCGAGATGAGAACTGGATGGCAGATGCTCTTGCAACGTTGGCATTAATGATTGTAGTGAAGTATTGGAATGAGGTTCCCAATTTGTCTGTGATGCGTCTTGATAGGCTAACTCATGCGTTTTCTGTTGAAGAATTCAAAGATGAGAAGCCGTGGTATTACGACATCAAGTGTTTCCTCCAAAGTCAGGTTTACCCTCCTGGGGCATCTTTGAAAGATAAGAAGACTTTGAGAAGATTAGCCGGTAATTTCTACTTGAATGGTGATATACTGTACAAGAGAAACTTCAATATGGTTTTGCTAAGATGCGTGGATAGACACGAAGCAAACCTGTTGATGACTGAAGTGCATGAAGGTTCCTTTGGTACTTATTCCAATGGACATGCAATGACAAAGAAGATATTGCGAGCATGTTACTATTGGCTGACAATGGAATCTGACTGTCGCAAATTTGTGAAGAAGTGCCACAAGTGTCAAATATATGCTGATAAGATTCATGCTCCTCCGACACTATTGAATGTTATTTCTTCCCCATGGCCCTTCTCCATGTGGGGAATTGATATGATTGGGATGATCAAGCCTAGAGCTTCGAATGGACATCGTTTCATTCTGGTGGCAATTGACTACTTCACAAAATGGGTTGAAGTGGCATCGTATGTGAATGTAACCAAGCAAGTTATTGTAAGGTTTATCAAGAATCAGATAATATGCCGTTATGATGGGCCAAGTAAGATCATTACTGATAATGGATCAAACTTGAATAACAATATGGTGGAAGCTCTTTGCAAAGATTTTAAGATTACACATCATAATTCTTCTCCCTACAGACCCAAGATGAATGGGGATGTTGAAGCTGCGAATAAGAACATTAAGAAGATTATTCAGAAGATGGTTGTCACGTATTGTAACACCTCAAAATTTGCCCTCCTCTCTTGGGACTAGCATAACATATTACATATCATTCTTAGGTCATTAGGCATTGCATATTGCATATCATGTGGTTATATTGTGCAAGCTATCTTCTCAAGTCTTGATCAGAAGATGAAGAAGTCAAAGTGCAAGCCTAGGGTTTATTGACTGATCATGGGCCATCTGAGGATTGGGCTGTGAATTAGGGTCTTATGATTCTCCAAAGGATGTTGGTCTTCATCTTGATTGCAATGATACATCATCATCATCATGGTTGGATGTCATCAGAAGATTGAAGAAGACTTCTTGAGATTAGGGTTTTGACCACTGGTCAACCCTAATCAGTTGCATTGGGCCAATCAGGGCTTAATCAGGAGATGGGGTTTATGATGGATATGGGGTTCATTCTTTGGTTTTATTGAGCTAATTGAAGCTAGGGTTTCACCCTTGAGCCATTTCAGTTGAAGATTGGGGCTCAGTTGGATCAATGCATTGCCAAATTCATCTATCAGTTGAAAAGTCAATTGTGGTCAACTGTACATGATCTGATGGATTTGGAGGTGGAAATGAGTTGGATACACTTCATTCATGTTGGAACAAGTGTTATATGACATTGCAAAGCTTAAGAATGGAGAAAATCAAGTCAGAACAAGAACTGCCAAAAATAGAAAGTGACTTGTAATTGAAGTTTCCTAAAATGGAAAGTTTTTGACCTCAAGACCACGTGTCCAAGGAAGCTTCAAATGAAAATTTGTTCAACATGAAAGTTGTAGATCTTGTTCTCACCTTTCCAAAAAGTCCAAGAACTTGAAAATCCCATGTATGGTTGGAAAATTATGGCTCAGTGAAATTCAAAAATGACCCATAATCAGGAGGCCATAATTTCCACATGGTTTGTCCAAATTGCAAGTTCCTTATATGCACAAACTCCATTTGACATGTACTTTCATGGTGCATAATTGGATTTTTCCAAAAAGGGTCAATGCAAAAAGTCAATTTTCAACTGGACAGTTAAAATGGACCAAGGGCAAAATTGTCCAACTTGTGAAATAATTGGAATTTTTGAGTGGGGATTTTTGCTACACCTCACAAATGGTATTTGAAATTTGTTGGAATCATCATTTCATGGCAAAGGCTTGTGGTTTGGAATTTGGCTTGAAAAATGAAAGTGCAAAATTGGACATTAAGCTACCACATGGTGAATTTCAAAATTACACATCCAATGAGAGTGGGACAAGTTGCAACAGCTCACACATGTCATTTAGGGAGTGTGTGAGCTGTCAAAGAGGTGGCAATGAGCTGGCATGTGAAATTCCAATTTTGCCCCTCACTTGAAATTAGCCATTTCACTAATCAATTCAATTTGGCTAATTAGCATGGTTAAGCTTGGATTAAGCATTCATATATAAACCTAATCATCCAATAATCATAACAGAAAATCATTTTCACCAAAAACCAGATCTGAAAACTCTCCAATTCTCTCAATTTCCTCAAGAACACAAAACCAAAAACTCATCAAACTCCTTTAATTTTTGATCAAATCTCGAATTTCTTTTTGTGTTGATCTTGCCTCATCATATTCTACATCTGTTTTGGCATCTCATCATCGAGCAAGCACCAAAACTCGACTGCACCTATAAGCTACATCAATGGTGAATCACGATTTGGCGCAGTAGAAGCAATCTCTCTCGAACCTGAGCTTTGTATACAACTTCTTGTAGCTTCTAGGCCGTCTGTTTCAAGGAATCGAGCGTCGAAACTCCACGAATCGCAACTGCCTTCGAATTGAGGTTAGTATTCGAGTAACACGATTCTTCAACTGGTTATGTGCGTTTTGTAGCTTGTTTATCGTAGAATCCAATGATGTGAGTAGTTTAGCAAATAGATGACTGTAGGCTAGGAAATCTGGATTCAAAGTTTTGAAGACAAACCCTAACGCGATCGATTCTTGAGATAGAGGAACTTTTAGGTCGAATTAAGCTGATATTTGTGATCCTTGTGCTTAGACGAGTCCAACGGTTATACGCATGTTCATTTTGGTTGATGTTCATTGTTCATCGATTTCTTGAATTTCTGGAATTTTGCTGAGTTGAAACGATGAAGATGAGATGTTTGATCCACTTTTTCGTTTGAAAATTTGAATATGGTGTTTCCCGCTCCCGCCTCCATTATTTACAATAATGCCATTACTAATTTCAATTAATTTAATTAATTCATAAGAAATTCATAACATGTTAAAAAAATTCATAGAAAATCATAGAAAATTCAGAAAAATGTGAGAATTTTTGTGTTGACTTTGTTTTTTACTGTAGAATTTGTTTGACCTATTGGTCAAAGTTGTGCATGGTAGGAATAATGTTTGACCTAAGGTTCTTTAACATGTGCTCATTTTTGATACCTTGTGCCAAATTTAATGTGGAATTCTCATGGTTGCAAATAAATGTCTGAAAATTTTTGTGATGATTGTGGACTGGTTGATGTTTATTTACATGTAAATTTCATGAATTTTTGATACCTGATCATTGAGTTATGAATTTTGGAACTTAGGTGTGACAATTTGTGTCACACCTCATTATGTCAATTTGCTGGATTTTTTTGAGTGACTTAGACTTGGTGAAATGATGTGAAATTTTGCATGATGGTTGATTAACATGTTAAGATGCTATGTGAATTTTTGTGGAATTTTATGTGGCATTTTCAAATTGATTGCTATTTTTCATCTCTGGTGGTTGAATTTACAAGTTCATGTGACATAGGTTGGTAGAATCAATGTGAAATGCTCATATGGTATTGAATGATCATGAAATTTTGTATGATAGTTATAGACACATGATGTGACATCCCTGTTTTGGTCTCACTCATTTCTTTACTGTTTTCATTGAGTTATGAATTTTTGAAGTGGAAGCATGTGTTGATGTTGTGATTTGGAGCATATAGTTGTGTCTGTTTTTGTTGATTTTCATTGACATAGTTACCTTTGCCCAATTAAGCTGAAATTTGGTGTGCCATACCTGGATTAGGTCCTGTTTAGGTGTAATTTATTTGAGATTTTTTGGATTTGTTTTGATGTGGATTTGAATGCAATAGTTCTGTTTGGATGTTTGGTGCTTCATTTGGACTAGTTTGGATTGTTTTGTGCATGAAATGAGTATAATGAATGATATAAACATGAGACTAATGGTGTTTGCTCTTGTTTGACATTGATTTGACTTTGGTTGGTGAATACCTTGCTGTTTAGGAATTTTTCTTGCCTTTGGACCCTAGGCTTAGCCTAGTGGTCTTGTTGCTAATATTTGCTTGATTTTTCAGGATCAAAAGCATAATGCACATGGAGAATGAATCAAGTTAAATGCAATTGATGTTGTTTGATGTTTGTACACTAACATAACATTGTTTTGTAGGTTGTGAAGTTTGGGATTGAGCTTTGAGCTTGCTTTGTTGTGCATTGATCTGTATAAATTAATTGGTTGATATTTGCTGTTTAGTTTTGTCTGTCTGAGTACTAACTGTGTTTGACTGTTTCCAGGTACTTTTAGTTGCTCAGTTCCTTGTGAACTTTTGCTTTGCTTTGCTTAAGCAACTTGCATTGAGGTAGGTCCTCTTGACTTCATGTAGTCTGGAGACCCGGCTGTTACCGGGCCGGGCAAATAAATGTCTGAAGTCCTCCTTAAGAGGCGATGATTGTGATTGTTTAATTTTGTGCCTAAGCAGGTAAAGTCCTTAATCAAGGCAATTGGTGGAAGGTAGGGATATGCAATCTATCCCCCACTATTCTGTGAGTCTTCTCCTTGCTCCCATTACATGGTTGTAGCATTGAGATCAAAAGCCCAAGATCTTGTGCAGTGCACATTGTGTCAGAGTCTCTGAGTATAGAAGGGTTCCCCCATTCTGGACCCATGCTCATTTGTCAGAAGCTCTCCCTGGTTAGGGATAAGAGCTGTGAGGTCTGATCCTCACTTCACCTCTCATCTGCTTCACCTTAGCCTCGTAATGGCAAGGTTAAGAGCAAACCCAGCCCGTACAGACGACTCGCTTCGGCAGTCAAACCTATTGTGTGAGCCACTTGTTTGGTTATAGTGCGTGCTCTGTGGATATCTGATTGACATGCTTGTTTGAGATGCTTGTTCTCATTTGATGTATGCTTGTATGTTGTTTGCTTGTGTGCTTGCTTCTTTCCTGGTTAGGATAGGCTTGCTTATGCAAGTAGGATAGAAACCTGAACTTAGGGTGACTTTGCATGACAACATCTAGGCTCGAGTCGTAGTCTCCCTAGTGTCGTGTCTTCCCCTGGTTTCTGGCTAGCAATTCAGTCCCTTTCAGGGGAACTACATCGCCCTGATCCTCGTTCCAGACGAGGTATGTAGGCAGGGGGTCGTGCGAGACCTCTCCGGGCAACCTTTTTCTTTTGTGTGTGTTTGTTTGTTATCTGATTGTATGTTTGGGTTCGGATGTCGACGTAAGCCCAGTGATTGGCTGTCGGGCTCCAAGTTTGCCCTTTTGAGTGAGTTTTGGTTCGGATGCCGACGTAATTCCATCCAGTGGTTGTTGGGCTCCATGTTTGCCACCCTTGTTTGTTTGTGTTGTTTGTGTTGTTTGGCGTGCGTAAGCCGAACTACAGTGGCTCTGATTCTTGTTCCAGACAAGATATGTAGGCATAAGGTGCGATACCTTATCGAGCTCGTTCCTCTTAACCCCACCTGCGTTCCCCGTGTGTGTGTGTGATGTTTTAGCAACCTATTCTTTATTCTAGGACGTGGATCCCGTCGAGTACGACGGACGTGAGGGGTGCTAATACCTTCCCCTTGCGTAACCGACTCCCTTACCCTTTCTCTTTGGTCGCAAGACCATTTCCTTTCCAGGTTTCTCTGAGCGTTTCCTTTCCCTATTTTGGGATAAATAACGCGCAGTGGCGGCTCTGTGTTGTGTTTTATTTCGAGCTTCGCCGGTTGATTTTTCGCAGGATGCGACAGCTGGCGACTCTGCTGGGGACTCACCGGATGTAGACCTGTGCTGGTCCATCTTCCCTTGAGCGAGTCCTTCCTAGCGTTCTAGGATAGTTTAGGTTGCTTGTGTTGCTTGATTTATTGCATTTATTATTCTAACCTGTATATATTTGCATTAATGTCTGCATGCATCATACTATCATGTTGTTGCCGTCCTCTATGCAGGTGGTTCCTCTGGTTGGGGTGGGTGTTCTGAGTGGGGCTAAAACCCAGGCCCGAGTATACACCTAGGACTAGTGTGGTCTCATGTCGCCTCTTTCATGTTAAGTCAACATGTGCCTGGCGGCGTGATGTACCACAAGCCGGACGAGGCTCATTTGGTAGTGCTCATCTCTGTGGATATTCCGCTTTGTTTGAGTTACTCCATCTGAGTTATTGACTCTGGTGACCGATCATGTCCCGGATCTTTGGTTTAGGCGATCTTAAGGGAGCTACAATGGCACACCCGGAAGGGCAAACCCATTGAGTATCTCCGCCCGATTGTCGAGACTACTATCCGCCTTAGGATGACCTGATTAGAATTTACCTGTGAGGGGAGGGTGATTCTGTCAGATGCATGTTCAGTTGGTGACTCAGATGGTGGCTATTTGTTCCGTGGGTCCTATTCATAAGTCGGGTTTATGGTCATTTATTGCCGTGACGCCAGAGTGCTGTCTGTGATTTATCAGTGGGGATCCGTTTATTTCAAGATTCCCCAGGCCGAGATATTTATCAGTGGGGATCCGTTTATTTCAGGATTCCCCGGGCCGATTCAGATGGTGATGGTGTGTCCGCTCAGAGATTGATGATGATGATGATGATGTATCCTTCTTCCGTTTATTTCGGAACCCGTGGGTCAGATTTGTGATGGTACATTCTTCAGATGGTCATGATCAGTCCAGAGATCAGATTCAGTGCAGATGATTAGAGGGCTTGGAGGATGGCAACGCATTGCATTCATTCATCAGCATCATTACATCTTGCATTAATTGCATCTAACACATGTTTACCCATATGCAGGGACACTTTCGATTGATATCCTGGTTGAGAGACTTTCTGCTCAGACATGAGGACCGGCCTGAAAAACAACATTGCCTACAGTTTCTTCGATCCAGAGATTGGTGTGCTGAAAGAGATGATAGCATTGATCACACCCGACCATGTGGGGATGTTTAGAGAGTCATACGGCAGTATCCTGAAGTTGGTTTTCAAACTCAGTGACAGTGACAGAAGTGCCATTCATACCCTTCTCCAGTTCTATGATCCTGGGCTGAGATGCTTTGTGTTTCCAGACTATCTGTTGGGGCCTCTGATGGAGGACTATGCTAGTATTCTGGGTATTTCGATCCGAGATCAGATTCCTTTCTGTGCTATTAGAGGAGAGCCTGACGTCCTTGGGATTTCCCGTGCTCTTTATTTGAGTCCGGAAGTGACCAAGGAGGGTTTGAAGGAGAAAGGAAAATTACCCGGTTTTCATTTGAGTTTCTTGGAGGCTAAAGCCAAGGAACATGCTGCTATGGGTAACTGGAAGACGGTTTTTGCTTTGATTGCTGTGAGCATTTATGGGATTATTCTATTTCCTAATCAGAAGAATTTTGTAGACCATAATGCTGTCAAGTTATTCATGCAGAAGAACCCTATTCCTACTTTGATCGGAGATGTCTACTACTCAGTGCATAACAGGAATGAGAAGAGGCGTGGGGGCTTGATCAGATGTTGTTCTCAGTTGCTCTTCAAATGGTTCATGGGGTATTTGCCTTCTCGAGGTGCCTTTGTTCAGATTGATCCCAGTGTCAAGTGGTCCTTCAGGTTGATGGGTCTGCGGGCTGATGACATTGCTTGGACTCATAATGGCTTGGCTGGACAGGATTTCATATATAGCTGTGGGAGATTCCCCAATGTGCCTCTCATAGGAGTTCAGGGTTGCATCAACTACAACCCGACGCTTCTCAGGAGGCAGATGGGGTTTGCCATGGAAGTTCCTCCTCTTGAGCGGGAGATTCAGGAGTCCTTTTACTTCTCAGCTGAGGGCGATCAGGCCAAGCTGGTGCAGGTGTCTGGGGCATGGCGCAACATCCAGAAAAAGGGCAAGGTTCCTTATGGTAAGGTCAACTGTCGGTATTTTCCTCTTTTTGAAGATTGGTTGCGGAAGAGGATTGAGCTCACATATCTACCGTTTCCTGGAGGTGACTCTGTGTGTCCTAGGATCGAGGGACCAAGTTCTTCTGTCAGCATGGAAGAATTCCTCGAGATGAAGAGGGCCAGAGATCAGTTACTTATGGAGAAGGCGGAGTTGGAGATGACTGTTGCTCGGTTTCAGGCAGCTAATCAAGAGATCAAAGTGAAGATGGAAGATTAAGACAAGCGACACGCCTTGGAAGCCAAACGCTTTGAGATGGATACGGCCTACTATGGGAAGATCAACCAAGCTTTAGCATCATCCAACAGGGAGCACGACATCACCAAGGAGAAGCTGTCCAGAGCGTCACAGGTCATTGAGGATGAGAAGAGGAGGCAGATCCTTGTCCGAGATCAGAGGGATGCTAGGGCCCGAGTTCTGGCTGCAGAGTGGGCAGCGGAGAAAGCAAAGATCAGGGCTGAGAGAGATCACTACATGGCTGAGAGAGATCACTACTTCAGGCAGATGAAGATTCATCAGAAGGAAGTGGGGAGACTGCAGCAGGAGAACACCGAGCTCAGATTCGCCGCAGAGTTCGCGAAGATGGTTGATGATATAGGGCCATCTGTGGGACCCTCATCAGGCTAGCCTTTCATTTGTATTGGATTACCGTCAGGCTTGTTGACGGAATCTACTTGCTTGTATTTCTTTCCTGATTCTGGAGGATTGTATTTGAATTCTATCTGGTTTGATGTATGACTATGGCACTTATTGTGCACTTTGCTATGTGATGGTATTTTTCATTCAGTGGTTGATCTTCAAGCTTTATTTGCTTTACCGTATGCACTCACATGGTTGGGGGTATCATGCTAGATCACCTATCTCCGATCTGCACGATGAAATCAAACACTGCAAATCAAAATATTGCTGCCGGGTTATTATATGTCTCCATGAAGCCAGGATCGAGAGACAAAGTGTTCCTCATGTGGATAGACACTGCATTCATGCATAATAACTTGTTTTCTGTTTTGCAGGTGTCAGTTTCTAACCTGTTTGATTGACACAGGAATGATGAATTCGTCCAACGCTGACGTTCTCGAGCTGAAAGAGAAGATGGGAGAGCTGATTGATGTCATGCGAGAGTTCGCCTTGGGGCAGAAAGTAATTGCCGAAAAGGTGGGGAGGATTGAAGATTGGCTGAAGATGGGGAACATGCAAGGGAACGTTTCGTCGTCTGGACCGCAGAAATCATTTGGTGGTGGTCAGCCTAAGAAGGAGGATGGCGCGAGTGCTGTGTCTGTGCATGCCCAGAGAGGACGCGGTAGGGGTCGGTACTACCAGCACACTGCTGCAGTAACCATCCCTGCTGGTAATCAGTTAATCCGACAGCAACCTCAGCCAACCCTACAGAAGATACAGGGAGCTGGGAGCCAAGTGAAAGGAAAAGGGGTTGATCGTCATTTTGACAAGCCACCCATGCCATATGCTGCTCTGTTTAAAAAGTTGATGGATCTTGGGATGGTTCAACCAAGGATGTTAGCTCCAGTGAGATCAGATCAGAGGCCACCTAACTATAATGAGAACGCCAGGTGTGAATTTCATTCTGGTGCGCCTGGGCATAACATTGAGGGTTGTAGAGCCTTTAAGCATACTGTCCAAGATCTGGTGGAGTCCAAGGCTCTCCATTTTTCACTATTGTCAGATGTTAATGCTAATCCCATGCCGGCGCATGGTCAGGTGATGGTGAATGCAATTGCTGAAGATTCAGATCACGCCTATACGGTGGGGGAAGAGACTGACAGTGACTGTGAACTTGAGTCCTGGATAAAATCGTGCGTGGCAGGGAACTGGAAGGCTTAAAAAGATCAGCACTGTCACTCATCCTGAAGAGTAATAATTTCTTGTTTTCAGTTTATATGCATGAAAGCCTTACGTGTTGCCCGACACGTAATGGTCCATTGTAAGGGCCACCTCATGTTTAAATTTGCATTTCTGCATCATTAATAAATGGATGTTTTTCAGTCAAAAAGCGGTGTTCCCTGTTTTTCATTTATTTTTGCAGTTTAAAAACAAATAAAAATGGCAATGTTTATTTTCATTTTTCCTTTTTGATTTGTCTCGTCCCAACTTCAAAAATAATGCTCCGGATCTCGTTGATAACGATTTGGTTACACCTCATATGACTTCGACAAACCGATCTTTCATGTAAAAGAAGAAGGCGAAGAAGATTGTGATCTGCTGGAATTAGCCAGATCGTTTAAACAAGAGGAGGAGGTGGTTCAGCCGCCTGAGGAGCGGAGTGAGATTGTTATTCCAAGCACCGCCAAGGTCAGAAAGGAAGTGAAAATTGGGGCTGCTTCAGAGGCGAATCGAGAGCAGAATGGTAGCCTTGTTGAAAGAGCAGGTGGATGCCTTCACCTGGTCATGTCAGGATATGCCAGGGTCGGATACCGATGTCGTTGTGCACAAGCTGCCATGGAGAGAAGACTGTCCTCCAGAGAGGCGAAACGCCGGTGCTACTTATCAGAGAGCCATGGTGACTTTGTTTCATGATATGATTCATCGTGGAATCAATTGCTATGTTGATGACATGATAGCAAAGTCCCATACGAAAGTGGGGCATCTGGCTGACCGGGGCAAGTCGGTTGACTGGTTGAGACAATTCAAACCGAGGTTGAATTCAGATAAGGGCACTATCAGAGTGCGATCCGGTAAGCTGAGGGGTTCGTTGTCAAAGAGGAGTCGAGGTTCATCCTGCTAAAAAAAAAAAAAGAAAAGAACAATAAGAATGCCTGAACCGAGGAAAAACAGAAAAAGAGGTTCGTGGTTTCTTAGAAAGATTGAACTACCTGTCATGGTTCACATCTCATCTAACAGCCACGTGCGAACCTATATTCAAGATGTTGAAAAAAAAAGATCAAACGGTCAGGTGAAATAATGATTGCCAAGGGGCATTGAAAAATAAAAGAATAAGTTGCAGGAACCTCTGATTCTGATACCTCCTGTGGGAGGAGCAATTGTTAATCTGTACTTAACGGCCTTCGAGGGGTCTATGAGGTGTGTATTAGGGCAGCATGACTAGTCTTGTCGAAAAGAGCATGCAATTTACCTAAGCAAAAAGTTTACTGACTGTGAAACAATACATTCACTGT
This sequence comes from Lathyrus oleraceus, assembly GCF_024323335.1. Lineage (NCBI taxonomy): Eukaryota > Viridiplantae > Streptophyta > Magnoliopsida > Fabales > Fabaceae > Lathyrus > Lathyrus oleraceus. The sequence continues at coordinate 441,320,282 of NC_066584.1, read as the reverse complement.
TCGAGAAAACTTGCTGTACTTTGGCATAGGCTGCTCGCCGACTGAGACAGTTTATGCTGGTTCATACCACTTTGTGGATTTCCGAGATGGGTCCGATCGAGTATGGGTTTGAGAATCCAGCATTGACCGGACGGGTTGAGAGAATGCAAAAGAATGTTGACTGATTTGTGATCCGCTCAGAAAGAAATCAAGGGGTGTGTTGTCTGATTACATCGCTCCGCAACCCGGTGAGGATTATCAACCGATGAAGTTTGAGTTCCCTGATGAGGACATCTCGAGGTACTCAAATCGAAAGATCGAGAGTGACCGATCCCGGAGGAGGGGCCTGACCCCAAATCCGAACGGATTCTGATGTCTGATGGGGAGGTTAAGGTGAATAAGCTTTTGCTGCCAGGATAATGTTTGAGTGCGCCGATGGTAGCCGAGTACGGAGCTGGTGTCCTGGGTACCGTACCGCAGTACGTACGTCTACTGGGGCAACTCCTTTCTCATTGGTATATGGGATGGAGGCTGTGTTACCTGTTGAGGTTCAAATTCCCTCTTTGAGAGTCCTGATGGACGTGAAATTGCAAGAGGCTGAATGGGTAAGGACCCAGTATGAAGAGTTGAGCCTGATAGAGGAAAAGAGGTTAGCAGCCATCTGTCATGGGCAGTTGTATCAGCAAAGGATGAAGCGTGCTTTTGACAAGAAGGTGCGACCTCGGGTATATCACGTGGGTGATATGGCGCTGAAAAGGATCCTTCCTCCTCAAAACGATCGAAGGGGCAAATGGACACCGAATTATGAAGGTCCATTCGTGGTCAAGAAGGTTTTCTCTGGCGGAGCCTTGTTGCTAACGACCATGGATGGCGAGGATTTTCCATCCCCTGTGAATGCGGATGCAGTCAAAAAATACTTCGTGTAATTGACCCGCTGGACGAAAAGAATAAAATAGTCCAGGCAAAAATGGGCATCCCGGCGAACCAAAAACAGAAAGAAAGGTTCGGGCAAAAATTAGGGATATAAAATGAAAAATGTACACCCGGCAAGTCGAAAACCTGAGAAGGCGACTTGGGCAAAAAGGGGTATCCCGGTGGACTGAAAACCCGAGAGGGCGGTCCAGGCAAAAGAGGGATTGAAACGAACAACTGCGTCTAGCATGATCGTTTGCGCTTTGGTTAAGGCATCATGGATAATACCCGGTAGGGATCAGTCGGAATCGTCTTGTTCAGAAGGCAGAAAGCACGGAGAGTCTGAGGACATATGGGGTGTAACCGAGTTGGAACTCGATGAGATCACGGGTTTCACGTTGCCATTAGGATAGATTTTTCCTTTTGTGCAATTACCTCTTTTCAGGAATTGCTTCCTTTGTATTGCTCATTCGAGCCACACACTTTTCCAATCAATAAAATGCACATTCAGTCAAATAATTTTGTTTTTGTTTTCATTACCGCTGTGATTGCAAAAACATCCAGATATTTTTGATAAAGAATCTTGCATTTTAAGACATACAGGTTCCTTCCAATGCATGTTTATAAGATTGAAACTGGAAATCTTATTTGGAAGGTTGAGTGACCCAAGTGTTGAAATCTTGACACGCCTGGGGCACGGTTTTATCTGACGATCTGTTTTGCAGGAACTGTTCGGTATTCGTCACTCACTTGCAGGTTGTGATGTAGAAGCTGTGTAACGGATCCCTAGAGAGTTCGATCTGGAACAAATGAATATGAAAGAATGACGAAGACGTTGAGACGTACGACGATCCTTGATGGTAATCAAGAAGACTCTTCAAAGTCGGAAGACTTGAAAGTTTGTAGAAATTCCCCAGAGGAGGATGGTAGGAAGAGAAGACGTTGAGGCGCACGACGATCCTTGATGGTAATCAAGAAGACTCTTCAAAGTCGGAAGACTTGAAAGTATGCGATTCCCCGCAGAGTCCGATCAGGGACGAGTGTATGAAGAGAGGACGGAGAGACGACGAGAGATGTCAGACGACCTTTGAAGTTAATCAAGAAGACTCTTCAAAATCGAGAAATTGAAATTTCTGTATAATTCCAGGAGTACGTTCTCGTCGAGCGCGGAACGAGTTGGAATACAAGATGATGGAGCAGAAAAGGTCCAGACGAGTATGGGAATTCTCAAAAGTGGAAAGCCGATGCGAGTATTGGAGGTGGATACCATGGTTCGATGAGTCGACGGGTGTTCTGTACTTACTTTTCTCATGTCCCAGCTAAGTCCCCAAGAAGAGTCATAGGACTAGCTCCCCAGCAGATACAAGGTCTGTGGACTTCCCCAGCCGAGTCAGGGTGGTTATCCTCGTCAGGTTTAAAGTGGTGTTTCCTCAGCAGCCAGGTCAGAAGGTTGTTAATCCCCGAGTGGAGCGGGTCTTTTTCAAAGAAGTATATCTCCAACAGTGTTCATCCCACTAATGGATTGAACAAGTTCCCGTAGCGGACGAATTTTTGCATCCCCAGCTGAGCTGATTCTACCTATGGATTGCGTGGGTTGTTCCCAGCGGAGTGGTATGCGGTTCCCTAGCAGGATCAGGATGGTTATCCCCAGCAGGTGATAGATGGATGTTTCCCCAGTTGAGTCTGGAGATTGCTATTCCCCTAGCAGAGTCTCTGTGAGTGTTTCCCCAGTGAAGTCAACAGGTATCTGTGAGGGTTTTCCCGATGCGGAGTCAGGATTAATGTCCTCAGCAAGTCAAAGACTATTGTATCCCCATAGAGTGTTGGTGGTGCTTATCCCCAGCAGTTTCTCGAGTGGATGGGGTGCGAAGGGGGTTCTTCCCAGCAAGGGTTGCCTTATTCCCAGCAGCAGTGCTATTCCCCCAGCAGGGTGGAAATCGGAGCGGTGACGAGTTCCTCAGCAGAGAGTCTCGTATTCCTCAGAAGAGTCCCTTGAGGGGGATATTTCTTTTTTATGCATTCATTATGAAAAAAAATAGCATGGCATATTGCATAGAAAAATAAATAATCGCGTAGCATTTCCATAATTATGGAGCATTACGCAGAAAAATCAATCATGCATCATTAAAAGCATCTGCTAGTCTCAAGCTGTGGTTACCGTTTGAGAGGTGATGTTGCATCAAAGTTTCTGTCGAGCGAAGATGGGAATGATAGACCAATTTTCCGGTGTTCAGACCGAGGCGGTAGTCAGACCGATTTGGCGTTCAGGCCAAGTTTCCGATTCTCAGATCGAAGAAGTTTCCGACGATCAGGTCGATGTACTTATGACATTCAGGCCAATTTTCCGGTGTTCAGACCGAGGCGGTATTCAGACCGAAGTGGCGTTCAGGCCAAGTTTCCGGTATTCAGACCGAAGAAGTTTCCGACGATCAGGTCGATGTACTTATGGCATTCAGGCCAAGTTTCCGGTATTCAGACCGAAGAAGTTTCCGACGATCAGGTCGATGTACTTATGGCATTCAGGCCAAGTTTCCGGTATTCAGACCGAAGAAGTTTCCGACGATCAGGTCGATGTACTTATGGCATTCAGGCCAAGTTTCCGGTATTCAGACCGAAGAAGTTTCCGACGATCAGGTCGATGTACTTATGGCATTCAGGCCAAGTTTCCGGTATTCAGACCGAAGAAGTTTCCGACGATCAGGTCGATGTACTTATGGCATTCAGGCCAAGTTTCCGGTATTCAGACCGAAGAAGTTTCCGACGATCAGGTCGATGTACTTATGGCATTCAGGCCAATTTTCGATATCCAGACCGAAGTGGTGTTCAAGCCAAGAAAAATGAAAAAAGAAGAGAGAATAATAATCCCCAGTGGATGTGTGGTGTTCAGGCCATAGTTATCCCTGTGTTACCATTTATTTTGGTATCTAGGTTGACATTTCTGTTTCGGTACTCAGGCCGACTTTCTCCGTACCAGACGGATTTTTGCTTTCGGAGTTCGTTTCTTCGCCAATGCTGACAGGCACTGTTAATTGTTATCCCATCAGAGTGCAAATTGTTCGTCTGTTCTTGGTATTCAATCACTCTTCATCCTGATCATCCGAAAGCCGAGGCTATTCGTATCGACAGGTTCACAGTGGATTGAATAGGGGCAACTGTAACACCTCAAAATTTGCCCTCCTCTCTTGGGACTAGCATAACATATTACATATCATTCTTAGGTCATTAGGCATTGCATATTGCATATCATGTGGTTATATTATGCAAGCTATCTTCTCAAGTCTTGATCAGAAGATGAAGAAGTCAAAGTGCAAGCCTAGGGTTTATTGACTGATCATGGGCCATCTGAGGATTGGGCTGTGAATTAGGGTCTTATGATTCTCCAAAGGATGTTGGTCTTCATCTTGATTGCAATGATACATCATCATCATCATGGTTGGATGTCATCAGAAGATTGAAGAAGACTTCTTGAGATTAGGGTTTTGACCACTGGTCAACCCTAATCAGTTGCATTGGGCCAATCAGGGCTTAATCAGGAGATGGGGTTTATGATGGATATGGGGTTCATTCTTTGGTTTTATTGATCTAATTGAAGCTAGGGTTTCACCCTTGAGCCATTTCAGTTGAAGATTGGGGCTCAGTTGGATCAATGCATTGCCAAATTCATCTATCAGTTGAAAAGTCAACTATGGTCAACTGTACATGATCTGATGGATTTGGAGGTGGAAATGAGTTGGATACACTTCATTCATGTTGGAACAAGTGTTATATGACATTGCAAAGCTTAAGAATGGAGAAAATCAAGTCAGAACAAGAACTGCCAAAAATAGAAAGTGACTTGTAATTGAAGTTTCCTAAAATGGAAAGTTTTTGACCTCAAGACCACGTGTCCAAGGAAGCTTCAAATGAAAATTTGTTCAACATGAAAGTTGTAGATCTTGTTATCACCTTTCCAAAAAGTCCAAGAACTTGAAAATCCCATGTATGGTTGGAAAATTATGGCTCAGTGAAATTCAAAAATGACCCATAATCAGGAGGCCATAATTTCCACATGGTTTGTCCAAATTGCAAGTTCCTTATATGCACAAACTCCATTTGACATGTACTTTCATGGTGCATAATTGGATTTTTCCAAAAAGGGTCAATGCAAAAAGTCAATTTTCAACTGGACAGTTAAAATGGACCAAGGGCAAAATTGTCCAACTTGTGAAATAATTGGAATTTTTGAGTGGGGATTTTTGCTACACCTCACAAATGGTATTTGAAATTTGTTGGAATCATCATTTCATGGCAAAGGCTTGTGGTTTGGAATTTGGCTTGAAAAATGAAAGTGCAAAATTGGACATTAAGCTACCACATGGTGAATTTCAAAATTACACATCCAATGAGAGTGGGACAAGTTGCAACAGCTCACACATGTCATTTAGGGAGTGTGTGAGCTGTCAAAGAGGTGGCAATGAGCTGGCATGTGAAATTCCAATTTTGCCCCTCACTTGAAATTAGCCATTTCACTAATCAATTCAATTTGGCTAATTAGCATGGTTAAGCTTGGATTAAGCATTCATATATAAACCTAATCATCCAATAATCATAACAGAAAATCATTTTCACCAAAAACCAGATCTGAAAACTCTCCAATTCTCTCAATTTCCTCAAGAACACAAAACCAAAAACTCATCAAACTCCTTCAATTTTTGATCAAATCTCGAATTTCTTTTTGTGTTGATCTTGCCTCATCATATTCTACATCTGTTTTGGCATCTCATCATCGAGCAAGCACCAAAACTCGACTGCACCTATAAGCTACATCAATGGTGAATCACGATTTGGCGCAGTAGAAGCAATCTCTCTCGAACCTGAGCTTTGTATACAACTTCTTGTAGCTTCTAGGCCGTCTGTTTCAAGGAATCGAGCGTCGAAACTCCACGAATCGCAACTGCCTTCGAATTGAGGTTAGTATTCGAGTAACACGATTCTTCAACTGGTTATGTGCGTTTTGTAGCTTGTTTATCGTAGAATCCAATGATGTGAGTAGTTTAGCAAATAGATGACTGTAGGCTAGGAAATCTGGATTCAAAGTTTTGAAGACAAACCCTAACGCGATCGATTCTTGAGATAGAGGAACTTTTAGGTCGAATTAAGCTGATATTTGTGATCCTTGTGCTTAGACGAGTCCAACGGTTATACGCATGTTCATTTTGGTTGATGTTCATTGTTCATCGATTTCTTGAATTTCTGGAATTTTGCTGAGTTGAAACGATGAAGATGAGATGTTTGATCCACTTTTTCGTTTGAAAATTTGAATATGGTGTTTCCCGCTCCCGCCTCCATTATTTACAATAATGCCATTACTAATTTCAATTAATTTAATTAATTCATAAGAAATTCATAACATGTTAAAAAAATTCATAGAAAATCATAGAAAATTCAGAAAAATGTGAGAATTTTTGTGTTGACTTTGTTTTTGACTGTAGAATTTGTTTGACCTATTGGTCAAAGTTGTGCATGGTAGGAATAATGTTTGACCTAAGGTTCTTTAACATGTGCTCATTTTTGATACCTTGTGCCAAATTCAATGTGGAATTCTCATGGTTGCAAATAAATGTCTGAAATCTTTTGTGATGATTGTGGACTGGTTGATGTTTATTTACATGTAAATTTCATGAATTTTTGATACCTGATCATTGACTTATGAATTTTGGAACTTAGGTGTGACAATTTGTGTCACACCTCATTATGTCAATTTGCTGGATTTTTTTGAGTGACTTAGACTTGGTGAAATGATGTGAAATTTTGCATGATGGTTGATTAACATGTTAAGATGCTATGTGAATTTTTGTGGAATTTTATGTGGCATTTTCAAATTGATTGCTATTTTTCATCTCTGGTGGTTGAATTTACAAGTTCATGTGACATAGGTTGGTAGAATCAATGTGAAATGCTCATATGGTATTGAATGATCATGAAATTTTGTATGATAGTTATAGACACATGATGTGACATCCCTGTTTTGGTCTCACTCATTTCTTTACTGTTTTCATTGAGTTATGAATTTTTGAAGTGGAAGCATGTGTTGATGTTGTGATTTGGAGCATATAGTTGTGTCTGTTTTTGTTGATTTTCATTGACATAGTTACCTTTGCCCAATTAAGCTGAAATTTGGTGTGCCATACCTGGATTAGGTCCTGTTTAGGTGTAATTTATTTGAGATTTTTTGGATTTGTTTTGATGTGGATTTGAATGCAATAGTTCTGTTTGGATGTTTGGTGCTTCATTTGGACTAGTTTGGATTGTTTTGTGCATGAAATGAGTATAATGAATGATATAAACATGAGACTAATGGTGTTTGCTCTTGTTTGACATTGATTTGACTTTGGTTGGTGAATACCTTGCTGTTTAGGAATTTTTCTTGCCTTTGGACCCTAGGCTTAGCCTAGTGGTCTTGTTGCTAATATTTGCTTGATTTTTCAGGATCAAAAGCATAATGCACATGGAGAATGAATCAAGTTAAATGCAATTGATGTTGTTTGATGTTTGTACACTAACATAACATTGTTTTGTAGGTTGTGAAGTTTGGGATTGAGCTTTGAGCTTGCTTTGTTGTGCATTGATCTGTATAAATTAATTGGTTGATATTTGCTGTTTAGTTTTGTCTGTCTGAGTACTAACTGTGTTTGACTGTTTCCAGGTACTTTTAGTTGCTCAGTTCCTTGTGAACTTTTGCTTTGCTTTGCTTAAGCAACTTGCATTGAGGTAGGTCCTCTTGACTTCATGTAGTCTGGAGACCCGGCTGTTACCGGGCCGGGCAAATAAATGTCTGAAGTCCTCCTTAAGAGGCGATGATTGTGATTGTTTAATTTTGTGCCTAAGCAGGTAAAGTCCTTAATCAAGGCAATTGGTGGAAGGTAGGGATATGCAATCTATCCCCCACTATTCTGTGAGTCTTCTCCTTGCTCCCATTACATGGTTGTAGCATTGAGATCAAAAGCCCAAGATCTTGTGCAGTGCACATTGTGTCAGAGTCTCTGAGTATAGAAGGGTTCCCCCATTCTGGACCCATGCTCATTTGTCAGAAGCTCTCCCTGGTTAGGGATAAGAGCTGTGAGGTCTGATCCTCACTTCACCTCTCATCTGCTTCACCTTAGCCTCGTAATGGCAAGGTTAAGAGCAAACCCAGCCCGTACAGACGACTCGCTTCGGCAGTCAAACCTATTGTGTGAGCCACTTGTTTGGTTATAGTGCGTGCTCTGTGGATATCTGATTGACATGCTTGTTTGAGATGCTTGTTCTCATTTGATGTATGCTTGTATGTTGTTTGCTTGTGTGCTTGCTTCTTTCCTGGTTAGGATAGGCTTGCTTATGCAAGTAGGATAGAAACCTGAACTTAGGGTGACTTTGCATGACAACATCTAGGCTCGAGTCGTAGTCTCCCTAGTGTCGTGTCTTCCCCTGGTTTCTGGCTAGCAATTCAGTCCCTTTCAGGGGAACTACATCGCCCTGATCCTCGTTCCAGACGAGGTATGTAGGCAGGGGGTCGTGCGAGACCTCTCCGGGCAACCTTTTTCTTTTGTGTGTGTTTGTTTGTTATCTGATTGTATGTTTGGGTTCGGATGCCGACGTAAGCCCAGTGATTGGCTGTCGGGCTCCAAGTTTGCCCTTTTGAGTGAGTTTTGGTTCGGATGCCGACGTAATTCCATCCAGTGGTTGTTGGGCTCCATGTTTGCCACCCTTGTTTGTTTGTGTTGTTTGTGTTGTTTGGCGTGCGTAAGCCGAACTACAGTGGCTCTGATTCTTGTTCCAGACAAGATATGTAGGCATAAGGTGCGATACCTTATCGAGCTCGTTCCTCTTAACCCCACCTGCGTTCCCCGTGTGTGTGTGTGATGTTTTAGCAACCTATTCTTTATTCTAGGACGTGGATCCCGTCGAGTACGACGGACGTGAGGGGTGCTAATACCTTCCCCTTGCGTAACCGACTCCCTTACCCTTTCTCTTTGGTCGCAAGACCATTTCCTTTCCAGGTTTCTCTGAGCGTTTCCTTTCCCTATTTTGGGATAAATAACGCGCAGTGGCGGCTCTGTGTTGTGTTTTATTTCGAGCTTCGCCGGTTGATTTTTCGCAGGATGCGACAGCTGGCGACTCTGCTGGGGACTCACCGGATGTAGACCTGTGCTGGTCCATCTTCCCTTGAGCGAGTCCTTCCTAGCGTTCTAGGATAGTTTAGGTTGCTTGTGTTGCTTGATTTATTGCATTTATTATTCTAACCTGTATATATTTGCATTAATGTCTGCATGCATCATACTATCATGTTGTTGCCATCCTCTATGCAGGTGGTTCCTCTGGTTGGGGTGGGTGTTCTGAGTGGGGCTAAAACCCAGGCCCGAGTATACACCTAGGACTAGTGTGGTCTCATGTCGCCTCTTTCATGTTAAGTCAACATGTGCCTGGCGGCGTGATGTACCACAAGCCGGACGAGGCTCATTTGGTAGTGCTCATCTCTATGGATATTCCGCTTTGTTTGAGTTACTCCATCTGAGTTATTGACTCTGGTGACCGATCATGTCCCGGATCTTTGGTTTAGGCGATCTTAAGGGAGCTACAATGGCACACCCGGAAGGGCAAACCCATTGAGTATCTCCGCCCGATTGTCGAGACTACTATCCGCCTTAGGATGACCTGATTAGAATTTACCTGTGAGGGGAGGGTGATTCTGTCAGATGCATGTTCAGTTGGTGACTCAGATGGTGGCTATTTGTTCCGTGGGTCCTATTCATAAGTCGGGTTTATGGTCATTTATTGTCGTGACGCCAGAGTGCTGTCCGTGATTTATCAGTGGGGATCCGTTTATTTCAAGATTCCCCGGGCCGAGATATTTATCAGTGGGGATCCGTTTATTTCAGGATTCCCCGGGCCGATTCAGATGGTGATGGTGTGTCCGCTCAGAGATTGATGATGATGATGATGATGTATCCTTCTTCCGTTTATTTCGGAACCCGTGGGTCAGATTTATGATGGTACATTCTTCAGATGGTCATGATCAGTCCAGAGATCAGATTCAGTGCAGATGATTAGAGGGCTTGGAGGATGGCAACGCATTGCATTCATTCATCAGCATCATTACATCTTGCATTAATTGCATCTAACACATGTTTACCCATATGCAGGGACACTTTCGATTGATATCCTGGTTGAGAGACTTTCTGCTCAGACATGAGGACCGGCCTGAAAAACAACATTGCCTATAGTTTCTTCGATCCAGAGATTGGTGTGCTGAAAGAGATGATAGCATTGATCACACCCGACCATGTGGGGATGTTCAGAGAGTCATACGGCAGTATCCTGAAGTTGGTTTTCAAACTCAGTGACAGTGACAGAAGTGCCATTCATACCCTTCTCCAGTTCTATGATCCTGGGCTGAGATGCTTTGTGTTTCCAGACTATCTGTTGGGGCCTCTGATGGAGGACTATGCTAGTATTCTGGGTATTCCGATCCGAGATCAGATTCCTTTCTGTGCTATTAGAGGAGAGCCTGACGTCCTTGGGATTTCCCGTGCTCTTTATTTGAGTCCGGAAGTGACCAAGGAGGGTTTGAAGGAGAAAGGAAAATTACCCGGTTTTCATTTGAGTTTCTTGGAGGCTAAAGCCAAGGAACATGCTGCTATGGGTAACTGGAAGACGGTTTGTGCTTTGATTGCTGTGAGCATTTATGGGATTATTCTATTTCCTAATCAGAAGAATTTTGTAGACCATAATGCTGTCAGGTTATTCATGCAGAAGAACCCTATTCCTACTTTGATCGGAGATGTCTACTACTCAGTGCATAACAGGAATGAGAAGAGGCGTGGGGGCTTGATCAGATGCTGTTCTCAGTTGCTCTTCAAATGGTTCATGGGGTATTTGCCTTCTCGAGGTGCCTTTGTTCAGATTGATCCCAGTGTCAAGTGGTCCTTCAGGTTGATGGGTCTGCGGGCTGATGACATTGCTTGGACTCATAATGGCTTGGCTGGACAGGATTTCATATATAGCTGTGGGAGATTCCCCAATGTGCCTCTCATAGGAGTTCAGGGTTGCATCAACTACAACCCGACGCTTCTCAGAAGGCAGATGGGGTTTGCCATGGAAGTTCCTCCTCTTGAGCGGGAGATTCAGGAGTCCTTTTACTTCTCAGCTGAGGGCGATCAGGCCAAGCTGGTGCAGGTGTCTGGGGCATGGCGCAACATCCAGAAAAAGGGCAAGGTTCCTTATGGTAAGGTCAACTGTCGGTATTTTCCTCTTTTTGAAGATTGGTTGCGGAAGAGGATTGAGCTCACATATCTACCGTTTCCTGGAGGTGACTCTGTGTGTCCTAGGATCGAGGGACCAAGTTCTTCTGTCAGCATGGAAGAATTCCTCGAGATGAAGAGGGCCAGAGATCAGTTACTTATGGAGAAGGCGGAGTTGGAGATGACTGTTGCTCGGTTTCAGGCAGCTAATCAAGAGATCAAAGTGAAGATGGAAGATCAAGACAAGCGACACGCCTTGGAAGCCAAACGCTTTGAGATGGATACGGCCTACTATGGGAAGATCAGCCAAGCTTTAGCATCATCCAACAGGGAGCACGACATCACCAAGGAGAAGCTGTCCAGAGCGTCACAGGTCATTGAGGATGAGAAGAGGAGGCAGATCCTTGTCCGAGATCAGAGGGATGCTAGGGCCCGAGTTCTGGCTGCAAAGTGGGCAGCGGAGAAAGCAAAGATCAGGGCTGAGAGAGATCACTACATGGCTGAGAGAGATCACTACTTCAGGCAGATGAAGATTCATCAGAAGGAAGTGGGGAGACTGCAGCAGGAGAACACCGAGCTCAGATTCGCCGCAGAGTTCGCGAAGATGGTTGATGATATAGGGCCATCTGTGGGACCCTCATCAGGCTAGCCTTTCATTTGTATTGGATTACCGTCAGGCTTGTTGCCGGAATCTACTTGCTTGTATTTCTTTCCTGATTCTGGAGGATTGTATTTGAATTCTATCTGGTTTGATGTATGACTATGGCACTTATTGTGCACTTTGCTATGTGATGGTATTTTTCATTCAGTGGTTGATCTTCAAGCTTTATTTGCTTTACCGTATGCACTCACACAAGCACACACATGGTTGGGGGTATCATGCTAGATCACCTATCTCCGATCTGCACGATGAAATCAAACACTGCAAATCAAAATATTGCTGTCGGGTTATTATATATCTCCATGAAGCCAGGATCGAGAGACAAAGTGTTCCTCATGTGGATAGACACTGCATTCATGCATAATAACTTGTTTTCTGTTTTGCAGGTGTCAGTTTCTAACCTGTTTGATTGACACAGGAATGATGAATCCGTCCAACGCTGACGTTCTCGAGCTGAAAGAGAAGATGGGAGAGATGATTGATGTCATGCGAGAGTTCGCCTTGGGGCAGAAAGTAATTTCCGAAAAGGTGGGGAGGATTGAAGATTGGCTGAAGATGGGGAACATGCAAGGGAACGTTTCGTCGTCTGGACCGCAGAAATCATTTGGTGGTGGTCAGCCTAAGAAGGAGGATGGCGCGAGTGCTGTGTCTGTGCATGCCCAGAGAGGACGCGGTAGGGGTCGGTACTACCAGCACACTACTGCAGTAACCATCCCTGCTGGTAATCAGTTAATCCGACAGCAACCTCAGCCAACCCTACAGAAGATACAGGGAGCTGGGAGCCAAGTGAAAGGAAAAGGGGTTGATCGTCATTTTGACAAGCCACCCATGCCATATGCTGCTCTGTTTAAAAAGTTGATGGATCTTGGGATGGTTCAGCCAAGGATGTTAGCTCCAGTGAGATCAGATCAGAGGCCACCTAACTATAATGAGAACGCCAGGTGTGAATTTCATTCTGGTGCGCCTGGGCATAACATTGAGGGTTGTAGAGCCTTTAAGCATACTGTCCAAGATCTGGTGGAGTCCAAGGCTCTCCATTTTTCACTATTGTCAGATGTTAATGCTAATCCCATGCCGGCGCATGGTCAGGTGATGGTGAATGCAATTGCTGAAGATTCAGATCACGCCTATACGGTGGGGGAAGAGACTGACAGTGACTGTGAACTTGAGTCCTGGATAAAATCGTGCGTGGCAGGGAACTGGAAGGCTTAAAAAGATCAGCACTGTCACTCATCCTGAAGAGTAATAATTTCTTGTTTTCAGTTTATATGCATGAAAGCCTTACGTGTTGCCCGACACGTAATGGTCCATTGTAAGGGCCACCTCATGTTTAAATTTGCATTTCTGCATCATTAATAAATGGATGTTTTTCAGTCAAAAAGCGGTGTTCCCTGTTTTTCATTTATTTTTGCAGTTTAAAAACAAATAAAAATGGCAATGTTTATTTTCATTTTTCCTTTTTGATTTGTCTCGTCCCAACTTCAAAAATAATGCTCCGGATCTCGTTGATAACGATTTGGTTACACCTCATATGACTTCGACAAACCGATCTTTCATGTCAAAGAAGAAGGCGAAGAAGATTGTGATTTTGCTGGAATTAGCCAGATCGTTTAAACAAGAGGAGGAGGTGGTTCAGCCGCCTGAGGAGCGGAGTGAGATTGTTATTCCAAGCACCGCCAAGGTCAGAAAGGAAGTGAAAATTGGGGCCGCTTCAGAGGCGAATCGAGAGCAGAATGGTAGCCTTGTTGAAAGAGCAGGTGGATGCCTTCACCTGGTCATGTCAGGATATGCCAGGGTCAGATACCGATGTCGTTGTGCACAAGCTGCCATGGAGAGAAGACTGTCCTCCAGAGAGGCGAAACGCCGGTGCTACTTATCAGAGAGCCATGGTGACTTTGTTTCATGATATGATTCATCGTGGAATCAATTGCTATGTTGATGACATGATAGCAAAGTCCCATACGGAAGTGGGGCATCTGGCTGACCGGGGCAAGTCGGTTGACTGGTTGAGACAATTCAAACCGAGGTTGAATTCAGATAAGGGCACTATCAGAGTGCGATCCGGTAAGCTGAGGGGTTCGTTGTCAAAGAGGAGTCGAGGTTCATCCTGCTAAAAAAAAAAAAAAAGAAAAGAACAATAAGAATGCCTGAACCGAGGAAAAACAGAAAAAGAGGTTCGTGGTTTCTTAGAAAGATTGAACTACCTGTCATGGTTCACATCTCATCTAACAGCCACGTGCGAACCTATATTCAAGATGTTGAAAAAAAAAAAGATCAAACGGTCAGGTGAAATAATGATTGCCAAGGGGCATTGAAAAATAAAAGAATAAGTTGCAGGAACCTCTGATTCTGATACCTCCTGTGGGAGGAGCAATTGTTAATCTGTACTTAACGGCCTTCGAGGGGTCTATGAGGTGTGTATTGGGGCAGCATGACTAGTCTTGTCGAAAAGAGCATGCAATTTACCTAAGCAAAAAGTTTACTGACTGTGAAACAATACATTCACTGTTCGAGAAAACTTGCTGTACTTTGGCATAGGCTGCTCGCCGACTGAGACAGTTTATGCTGGTTCATACCACTTTGTGGATTTCCGAGATGGGTCCGATCGAGTATGGGTTTGAGAATCCAGCATTAACCGGACGGGTTGAGAGAATGCAAATGAATGTTGACTGATTTGTGATCCGCTCAGAAAGAAATCAAGGGGTGTGTTGTCTGATTACATCGCTCCGCAACCCGGTGAGGATTATCAACCGATGAAGTTTGAGTTCCCTGATGAGGACATCTCGAGGTACTCAAATCGAAAGATCGAGAGTGACCGATCCCGGAGGAGGGGCCTGACCCCAAATCCGAACGGATTCTGATGTCTGATGGGGAGGTTAAGGTGAATAAGCTTTTGCTGCCAGGATAATGTTTGAGTGCGCCGATGGTAGCCGAGTACGGAGCTGGTGTCCTGGGTACCGTACCGCAGTACGTACGTCTACTGGGGCAACTCCTTTCTCATTGGTATATGGGATGGAGGCTGTGTTACCTGTTGAGGTTCAAATTCCCTCTTTGAGAGTCCTGATGGACGTGAAATTGCAAGAGGCTGAATGGGTAAGGACCCAGTATGAAGAGTTGAGCCTGATAGAGGAAAAGAGGTTAGCAGCCATCTGTCATGGGCAGTTGTATCAGAAAAGGATGAAGCGTGCTTTTGACAAGAAGGTGCGACCTCGGGTATATCACGTGGGTGATATGGCGCTGAAAAGGATCCTTCCTCCTCAAAACGATCGAAAGGGCAAATGGACACCGAATTATGAAGGTCCATTCGTGGTCAAGAAGGTTTTCTCTGGCGGAGCCTTGTTGCTAACGACCATGGATGGCGAGGATTTTCCATCCCCTGTGAATGCGGATGCAGTCAAAAAATACTTCGTGTAATTGACCCGCTGGACGAAAAGAATAAAATAGTCCAGGCAAAAATGGGCATCCCGGCGAACCAAAAACAGAAAGAAAGGTTCGGGCAAAAATTTGGGATATAAAATGAAAAATGTACACCCGGCAAGTCGAAAACCTGAGAAGGCGACTTGGGCAAAAAGGGGTATCCCGGTGGACTGAAAACCCGAGAGGGCGGTCCAGGCAAAAGAGGGATTGAAACGAACAACTGCGTCTAGCATGATCGTTTGCGCTTTGGTTAAGGCATCATGGATAATACCCGGTAGGGATCAGTTGGAATCGTCTTGTTCAGAAGGCAGAAAGCACGGAGAGTCTGAGGACATATGGGGTGTAACCGAGTTGGAACTCGATGAGATCACGGGTTTCACGTTGCCATTAGGATAGATTTTTCCTTTTGTGCAATTACCTCTTTTCAGGAATTGCTTCCTTTGTATTGCTCATTCGAGCCACACACTTTTCCAATCAATAAAATGCACATTCAGTCAAATAATTTTGTTTTTGTTTTCATTACCGCTGTGATTGCAAAAACATCCAGATATTTTTGATAAAGAATCTTGCATTTTAAGACATACAGGTTCCTTCCAATGCATGTTTATAAGATTGAAACTGGAAATCTTATTTGGAAGGTTGAGTGACCCAAGTGTTGAAATCTTGACACGCCTGGGGCACGGTTTTATCTGACGATCTGTTTTGCAGGAACTGTTCGGTATTCGTCACTCACTTGCAGGTTGTGATGTAGAAGCTGTGTAACGGATCCCCAGAGAGTTCGATCAGGAACAAATGAATATGAAAGAATGACGAAGACGTTGAGACGTACGACGATCCTTGATGGTAATCAAGAAGACTCTTCAAAGTCGGAAGACTTGAAAGTTTGTAGAAATTCCCCAGAGGAGGACGGTAGGAAGAGAAGACGTTGAGGCGCACGACGATCCTTGATGGTAATCAAGAAGACTCTTCAAAGTCGGAAGACTTGAAAGTATGCGATTCCCCGCAGAGTCCGATCAGGGACGAGTGTATGAAGAGAGGACGGAGAGACGACGAGAGATGTCAGACGACCTTTGAAGTTAATCAAGAAGACTCTTCAAAATCGAGAAATTGAAATTTCTGTATAATTCCAGGAGTACGTTCTCGTCGAGCGCGGAACGAGTTGGAATACAAGATGATGGAGCAGAAAAGGTCCAGACGAGTCTGGGAATTCTCAAAAGTGGAAAGCCGATGCGAGTATTGGAGGTGGATACCATGGTTCGATGAGTCGACGGGTGTTCTGTACTTACTTTTCTCATGTCCCAGCTAAGTCCCCAAGCAGAGTCATAGGACTAACTCCCCAGCAGATACAAGGTCTGTGGACTTCCCCAGCCGAGTCAGGGTGGTTATCCTCGTCAGGTTTAAAGTGGTGTTTCCTCAGCAGCCAGGTCAGAAGGTTGTTAATCCCCGAGTGGAGCGGGTCTTTTTCAAAGAAGTATATCTCCAACAGTGTTCATCCCACTAATGGATTGAACAAGTTCCCGTAGCGGACGGATTTTTGCATCCCCAGCTGAGCTGATTCTACCTATGGATTGCGTGGGTTGTTCCCAGCGGAGTGGTATGCGGTTCCCTAGCAGGATCAGGATGGTTATCCCCAGCAGGTGATAGATGGATGTTTCCCCAGTTGAGTCTGGAGATTGCTATTCCCCTAGCAGAGTCTCTGTGAGTGTTTCCCCAGTGAAGTCAACAGGTATCTGTGAGGGTTTTCCCGATGCGGAGTCAGGATTAATGTCCTCAGCAAGTCAAAGACTGTTGTATCCCCATAGAGTGTTGGTGGTGCTTATCCCCAGCAGTTTCTCGAGTGGATGGGGTGCGAAGGGGGTTCTTCCCAGCAAGGGTTGCCTTATTCCCAGCAGCAGTGCTATTCCCCCAGCAGGGTGGAAATCGGAGCGGTGACGAGTTCCTCAGCAGAGAGTCTCGTATTCCTCAGAAGAGTCCCTTGAGGGGGATATTTCTTTTTTATGCATTCATCATGAAAAAAAATAGCATGGCATATTGCATAGAAAAATAAATAATCGCGTAGCATTTCCATAATTATGGAGCATTACGCAGAAAAATCAATCATGCATCATTAAAAGCATCTGCTAGTCTCAAGCTGTGGTTACCGTTTGAGAGGTGATGTTGCATCAAAGTTTCTGTCGAGCGAAGATGGGAATGATAGACCAATTTTCCGGTGTTCAGACCGAGGCGGTAGTCAGACCGATTTGGCGTTCAGGCCAAGTTTCCGATTCTCAGATCGAAGAAGTTTCCGACGATCAGGTCGATGTACTTATGGCATTCAGGCCAATTTTCCGGTGTTCAGACCGAGGCGGTATTCAGACCGAAGTGGCGTTCAGGTCAAGTTTCCGGTATTCAGACCAAAGAAGTTTCCGACGATCAGGTCGATGTACTTATGGCATTCAGGCCAAGTTTCCGGTATTCAGACCGAAGAAGTTTCCGACGATCAGGTCGATGTACTTATGGCATTCAGGCCAAGTTTCCGGTATTCAGACCGAAGAAGTTTCCGACGATCAGGTCGATGTACTTATGGCATTCAGGCCAAGTTTCCGGTATTCAGACCGAAGAAGTTTCCGACGATCAGGTCGATGTACTTATGGCATTCAGGCCAAGTTTCCGGTATTCAGACCGAAGAAGTTTCCGACGATCAGGTCGATGTACTTATGGCATTCAGGCCAAGTTTCCGGTATTCAGACCGAAGAAGTTTCCGACGATCAGGTCGATGTACTTATGGCATTCAGGCCAATTTTCCGATATCCAGACCGAAGTGGTGTTCAGGCCAAGAAAAATGAAAAAAGAAGAGAGAATAATAATCCCCAGTGGATGTGTGGTGTTCAGGCCATAGTTATCCCTGTGTTACCATTTATTTTGGTATCTAGGTTGACATTTCTGTTTCGGTACTCAGGCCGACTTTCTCCGTACCAGACGGATTTTTGCTTTCGGAGTTCGTTTCTTCGCCAATGCTGACAGGCGCTGTTAATTGTCATCCCATCAGAGTGCAAATTGTTCGTCTGTTCTTGGTATTCAATCACTCTTCATCCTGATCATCCGAAAGCCGAGGCTATTCGTATCGACAGGTTCACAGTGGATTGAATAGGGGCAACTGTAACACCTCAAAATTTGCCCTCCTCTCTTGGGACTAGCATAACATATTACATATCATTCTTAGGTCATTAGGCATTGCATATTGCATATCATGTGGTTATATTGTGCAAGCTATCTTCTCAAGTCTTGATCAGAAGATGAAGAAGTCAAAGTGCAAGCCTAGGGTTTATTGACTGATCATGGGCCATCTGAGGATTGGGCTGTGAATTAGGGTCTTATGATTCTCCAAAGGATGTTGGTCTTCATCTTGATTGCAATGATACATCATCATCATCATGGTTGGATGTCATCAGAAGATTGAAGAAGACTTCTTGAGATTAGGGTTTTGAGCACTGGTCAACCCTAATCAGTTGCATTGGGCCAATCAGGGCTTAATCAGGGGATGGGGTTTATGATGGATATGGGGTTCATTCTTTGGTTTTATTGATCTAATTGAAGCTAGGGTTTCACCCTTGAGCCATTTCAGTTGAAGATTGGGGCTCAGTTGGATCAATGCATTGCCAAATTCATCTATCAGTTGAAAAGTCAACTGTGGTCAACTGTACATGATCTGATGGATTTGGAGGTGGAAATGAGTTGGATACACTTCATTCATGTTGGAACAAGTGTTATATGACATTGCAAAGCTTAAGAATGGAGAAAATCAAGTCAGAACAAGAACTACCAAAAATAGAAAGTGACTTGTAATTGAAGTTTCCTAAAATGGAAAGTTTTTGACCTCAAGACCACGTGTCCAAGGAAGCTTCAAATGAAAATTTGTTCAACATGAAAGTTGTAGATCTTGTTCTCACCTTTCCAAAAAGTCCAAGAACTTGAAAATCCCATGTATGGTTGGAAAATTATGGCTCAGTGAAATTCAAAAATGACCCATAATCAGGAGGCCATAATTTCCACATGGTTTGTCCAAATTGCAAGTTCCTTATATGCACAAACTCCATTTGACATGTACTTTCATGGTGCATAATTGGATTTTTCCAAAAAGGGTCAATGCAAAAAGTCAATTTTCAACTGGACAGTTAAAATGGACCAAGGGCAAAATTGTCCAACTTGTGAAATAATTGGAATTTTTGAGTGGGGATTTTTGCTACACCTCACAAATGGTATTTGAAATTTGTTGGAATCATCATTTCATGGCAAAGGCTTGTGGTTTGGAATTTGGCTTGAAAAATGAAAGTGCAAAATTGGACATTAAGCTACCACATGGTGAATTTCAAAATTACACATCCAATGAGAGTGGGACAAGTTGCAACAGCTCACACATGTCATTTAGGGAGTGTGTGAGCTGTCAAAGAGGTGGCAATGAGCTGGCATGTGAAATTCCAATTTTGCCCCTCACTTGAAATTAGCCATTTCACTAATCAATTCAATTTGGCTAATTAGCATGGTTAAGCTTGGATTAAGCATTCATATATAAACCTAATCATCCAATAATCATAACAGAAAATCATTTTCACCAAAAACCAGATCTGAAAACTCTCCAATTCTCTCAATTTCCTCAAGAACACAAAACCAAAAACTCATCAAACTCCTTCAATTTTTGATCAAATCTCGAATTTCTTTTTGTGTTGATCTTGCCTCATCATATTCTACATCTGTTTTGGCATCTCATCATCGAGCAAGCACCAAAACTCGACTGCACCTATAAGCTACATCAATGGTGAATCACGATTTGGCGCAGTAGAAGCAATCTCTCTCGAACCTGAGCTTTGTATACAACTTCTTGTAGCTTCTAGGCCGTCTGTTTCAAGGAATCGAGCGTCGAAACTCCACGAATCGCAACTGCCTTCGAATTGAGGTTAGTATTCGAGTAACACGATTCTTCAACTGGTTATGTGCGTTTTGTAGCTTGTTTATCGTAGAATCCAATGATGTGAGTAGTTTAGCAAATAGATGACTGTAGGCTAGGAAATCTGGATTCAAAGTTTTGAAGACAAACCCTAACGCGATCGATTCTTGAGATAGAGGAACTTTTAGGTCGAATTAAGCTGATATTTGTGATCCTTGTGCTTAGACGAGTCCAACGGTTATACGCATGTTCATTTTGGTTGATGTTCATTGTTCATCGATTTCTTGAATTTCTGGAATTTTGCTGAGTTGAAACGATGAAGATGAGATGTTTGATCCACTTTTTCGTTTGAAAATTTGAATATGGTGTTTCCCGCTCCCGCCTCCATTATTTACAATAATGCCATTACTAATTTCAATTAATTTAATTAATTCATAAGAAATTCATAACATGTTAAAAAAATTCATAGAAAATCATAGAAAATTCAGAAAAATGTGAGAATTTTTGTGTTGACTTTGTTTTTGACTGTAGAATTTGTTTGACCTATTGGTCAAAGTTGTGCATGGTAGGAATAATGTTTGACCTAAGGTTCTTTAACATGTGCTCATTTTTGATACCTTGTGCCAAATTCAATGTGGAATTCTCATGGTTGCAAATAAATGTCTGAAAATTTTTGTGATGATTGTGGACTGGTTGATGTTTATTTACATGTAAATTTCATGAATTTTTGATACCTGATCATTGAGTTATGAATTTTGGAACTTAGGTGTGACAATTTGTGTCACACCTCATTATGTCAATTTGCTGGATTTTTTTGAGTGACTTAGACTTGGTGAAATGATGTGAAATTTTGCATGATGGTTGATTAACATGTTAAGATGCTATGTGAATTTTTGTGGAATTTTATGTGGCATTTTCAAATTGATTGCTATTTTTCATCTCTGGTGGTTGAATTTACAAGTTCATGTGACATAGGTTGGTAGAATCAATGTGAAATGCTCATATGGTATTGAATGATCATGAAATTTTGTATGATAGTTATAGACACATGATGTGACATCCCTGTTTTGGTCTCACTCATTTCTTTACTGTTTTCATTGAGTTATGAATTTTTGAAGTGGAAGCATGTGTTGATGTTGTGATTTGGAGCATATAGTTGTGTCTGTTTTTGTTGATTTTCATTGACATAGTTACCTTTGCCCAATTAAGCTGAAATTTGGTGTGCCATACCTGGATTAGGTCCTGTTTAGGTGTAATTTATTTGAGATTTTTTGGATTTGTTTTGATGTGGATTTGAATGCAATAGTTCTGTTTGGATGTTTGGTGCTTCATTTGGACTAGTTTGGATTGTTTTGTGCATGAAATGAGTATAATGAATGATATAAACATGAGACTAATGGTGTTTGCTCTTGTTTGACATTAATTTGACTTTGGTTGGTGAATACCTTGCTGTTTAGGAATTTTTCTTGCCTTTGGACCCTAGGCTTAGCCTAGTGGTCTTGTTGCTAATATTTGCTTGATTTTTCAGGATCAAAAGCATAATGCACATGGAGAATGAATCAAGTTAAATGCAATTGATGTTGTTTGATGTTTGTACACTAACATAACATTGTTTTGTAGGTTGTGAAGTTTGGGATTGAGCTTTGAGCTTGCTTTGTTGTGCATTGATCTGTATAAATTAATTGGTTGATATTTGCTGTTTAGTTTTGTCTGTCTGAGTACTAACTGTGTTTGACTGTTTCCAGGTACTTTTAGTTGCTCAGTTCCTTGTGAACTTTTGCTTTGCTTTGCTTAAGCAACTTGCATTGAGGTAGGTCCTCTTGACTTCATGTAGTCTGGAGACCCGGCTGTTACCGGGCCGGGCAAATAAATGTCTGAAGTCCTCCTTAAGAGGCGATGATTGTGATTGTTTAATTTTGTGCCTAAGCAGGTAAAGTCCTTAATCAAGGCAATTGGTGGAAGGTAGGGATATGCAATCTATCCCCCACTATTCTGTGAGTCTTCTCCTTGCTCCCATTACATGGTTGTAGCATTGAGATCAAAAGCCCAAGATCTTGTGCAGTGCACATTGTGTCAGAGTCTCTGAGTATAGAAGGGTTCCCCCATTCTGGACCCATGCTCATTTGTCAGAAGCTCTCCCTGGTTAGGGATAAGAGCTGTGAGGTCTGATCCTCACTTCACCTCTCATCTGCTTCACCTTAGCCTCGTAATGGCAAGGTTAAGAGCAAACCCAGCCCGTACAGACGACTCGCTTCGGTAGTCAAACCTATTGTGTGAGCCACTTGTTTGGTTATAGTGCGTGCTCTGTGGATATCTGATTGACATGCTTGTTTGAGATGCTTGTTCTCATTTGATGTATGCTTGTATGTTGTTTGCTTGTGTGCTTGCTTCTTTCCTGGTTAGGATAGGCTTGCTTATGCAAGTAGGATAGAAACCTGAACTTACGGTGACTTTGCATGACAACATCTAGGCTCGAGTCGTAGTCTCCCTAGTGTCGTGTCTTCCCCTGGTTTCTGGCTAGCAATTCAGTCCCTTTCAGGGGAACTACATCGCCCTGATCCTCGTTCCAGACGAGGTATGTAGGCAGGGGGTCGTGCGAGACCTCTCCGGGCAACCTTTTTCTTTTGTGTGTGTTTGTTTGTTATCTGATTGTATGTTTGGGTTCGGATGTCGACGTAAGCCCAGTGATTGGCTGTCGGGCTCCAAGTTTGCCCTTTTGAGTGAGTTTTGGTTCGGATGCCGACGTAATTCCATCCAGTGGTTGTTGGGCTCCATGTTTGCCACCCTTGTTTGTTTGTGTTGTTTGTGTTGTTTGGCGTGCGTAAGCCGAACTACAGTGGCTCTGATTCTTGTTCCAGACAAGATATGTAGGCATAAGGTGCGATACCTTATCGAGCTCGTTCCTCTTAACCCCACCTGTGTTCCCCGTGTGTGTGTGTGATGTTTTAGCAACCTATTCTTTATTCTAGGACGTGGATCCCGTCGAGTACGACGGACGTGAGGGGTGCTAATACCTTCCCCTTGCGTAACCGACTCCCTTACCCTTTCTCTTTGGTCGCAAGACCATTTCCTTTCCAGGTTTCTCTGAGCGTTTCCTTTCCCTATTTTGGGATAAATAACGCGCAGTGGCGGCTCTGTGTTGTGTTTTATTTCGAGCTTCGCCGGTTGATTTTTCGCAGGATGCGACAGCTGGCGACTCTGCTGGGGACTCACCGGATGTAGACCTGTGCTGGTCCATCTTCCCTTGAGCGAGTCCTTCCTAGCGTTCTAGGATAGTTTAGGTTGCTTGTGTTGCTTGATTTATTGCATTTATTATTCTAACCTGTATATATTTGCATTAATGTCTGCATGCATCATACTATCATGTTGTTGCCGTCCTCTATGCAGGTGGTTCCTCTGGTTGGGGTGGGTGTTCTGAGTGGGGCTAAAACCCAGGCCCGAGTATACACCTAGGACTAGTGTGGTCTCATGTCGCCTCTTTCATGTTAAGTCAACATGTGCCTGGCGGCGTGATGTACCACAAGCCGGACGAGGCTCATTTGGTAGTGCTCATCTCTGTGGATATTCCGCTTTGTTTGAGTTACTCCATCTGAGTTATTGACTCTGGTGACCGATCATGTCCCGGATCTTTGGTTTAGGCGATCTTAAGGGAGCTACAATGGCACACCCGGAAGGGCAAACCCATTGAGTATCTCCGCCCGATTGTCGAGACTACTATCCGCCTTAGGATGACCTGATTAGAATTTACCTGTGAGGGGAGGGTGATTCTGTCAGATGCATGTTCAGTTGGTGACTCAGATGGTGGCTATTTGTTCCGTGGGTCCTATTCATAAGTCGGGTTTATGGTCATTTATTGCCGTGACGCCAGAGTGCTGTCCGTGATTTATCAGTGGGGATCCGTTTATTTCAGGATTCCCCGGGCCGATTCAGATGGTGATGGTGTGTCCGCTCAGAGATTGATGATGATGATGATGATGTATCCTTCTTCCGTTTATTTCGGAACCCGTGGGTCAGATTTGTGATGGTACATTCTTCAGATGGTCATGATCAGTCCAGAGATCAGATTCAGTGCAGATGATTAGAGGGCTTGGAGGATGGCAACGCATTGCATTCATTCATCAGCATCATTACATCTTGCATTAATTGCATCTAACACATGTTTACCCATATGCAGGGACACTTTCGATTGATATCCTGGTTGAGAGACTTTCTGCTCAGACATGAGGACCGGCCTGAAAAACAACATTGCCTACAGTTTCTTCGATCCAGAGATTGGTGTGCTGAAAGAGATGATAGCATTGATCACACCCGACCATGTGGGGATGTTCAGAGAGTCATACGGCAGTATCCTGAAGTTGGTTTTCAAACTCAGTGACAGTGACAGAAGTGCCATTCATACCCTTCTCCAGTTCTATGATCCTGGGCTGAGATGCTTTGTGTTTCCAGACTATCTGTTGGGGCCTCTGATGGAGGACTATGCTAGTATTCTGGGTATTCCGATCTGAGATCAGATTCCTTTCTGTGCTATTAGAGGAGAGCCTGACGTCCTTGGGATTTCCCGTGCTCTTTATTTGAGTCCGGAAGTGACCAAGGAGGGTTTGAAGGAGAAAGGAAAATTACCCGGTTTTCATTTGAGTTTCTTGGAGGCTAAAGCCAAGGAACATGCTGCTATGGGTAACTGGAAGACGGTTTGTGCTTTGATTGCTGTGAGCATTTATGGGATTATTCTATTTCCTAATCAGAAGAATTTTGTAGACCATAATGCTGTCAGGTTATTCATGCAGAAGAACCCTATTCCTACTTTGATCGGAGATGTCTACTACTCAGTGCATAACAGGAATGAGAAGAGGCGTGGGGGCTTGATCAGATGCTGTTCTCAGTTGCTCTTCAAATGGTTCATGGGGTATTTGCCTTCTCGAGGTGCCTTTGTTCAGATTGATCCCAGTGTCAAGTGGTCCTTCAGGTTGATGGGTCTGCGGGCTGATGACATTGCTTGGACTCATAATGGCTTGGCTGGACAGGATTTCATATATAGCTGTGGGAGATTCCCCAATGTGCCTCTCATAGGAGTTCAGGGTTGCATCAACTACAACCCGACGCTTCTCAGGAGGCAGATGGGGTTTGCCATGGAAGTTCCTCCTCTTGAGCGGGAGATTCAGGAGTCCTTTTACTTCTCAGCTGAGGGCGATCAGGCCAAGCTGGTGCAGGTGTCTGGGGCATGGCGCAACATCCAGAAAAAGGGCAAGGTTCCTTATGGTAAGGTCAACTGTCGGTATTTTCCTCTTTTTGAAGATTGGTTGCGGAAGAGGATTGAGCTCACATATCTACCGTTTCCTGGAGGTGACTCTATGTGTCCTAGGATCGAGGGACCAAGTTCTTCTGTCAGCATGGAAGAATTCCTCGAGATGAAGAGGGCCAGAGATCAGTTACTTATGGAGAAGGCGGAGTTGGAGATGACTGTTGCTCGGTTTCAGGCAGCTAATCAAGAGATCAAAGTGAAGATGGAAGATCAAGACAAGCGACACGCCTTGGAAGCCAAACGCTTTGAGATGGATACGGCCTACTATGGGAAGATCAACCAAGCTTTAGCATCATCCAACAGGGAGCACGACATCACCAAGGAGAAGCTGTCCAAAGCGTCACAGGTCATTGAGGATGAGAAGAGGAGGCAGATCCTTGTCCGAGATCAGAGGGATGCTAGGGCCCGAGTTCTGGCTGCAGAGTGGGCAGCGGAGAAAGCAAAGATCAGGGCTGAGAGAGATCACTACATGGCTGAGAGAGATCACTACTTCAGGCAGATGAAGATTCATCAGAAGGAAGTGGGGAGACTGCAGCAGGAGAACACCGAGCTCAGATTCGCCGCAGAGTTCGCGAAGATGGTTGATGATATAGGGCCATCTGTGGGACCCTCATCAGGCTAGCCTTTCATTTGTATTGGATTACCGTCAGGCTTGTTGACGGAATCTACTTGCTTGTATTTCTTTCCTGATTCTGGAGGATTGTATTTGAATTCTATCTGGTTTGATGTATGACTATGGCACTTATTGTGCACTTTGCTATGTGATGGTATTTTTCATTCAGTGGTTGATCTTCAAGCTTTATTTGCTTTACCGTATGCACTCACATGGTTGGGGGTATCATGCTAGATCACCTATCTCCGATCTGCACGATGAAATCAAACACTGCAAATCAAAATATTGCTGCCGGGTTATTATATGTCTCCATGAAGCCAGGATCGAGAGACAAAGTGTTCCTCATGTGGATAGACACTGCATTCATGCATAATAACTTGTTTTCTGTTTTGCAGGTGTCAGTTTCTAACCTGTTTGATTGACACAGGAATGATGAATTCGTCCAACGCTGACGTTCTCGAGCTGAAAGAGAAGATGGGAGAGCTGATTGATGTCATGCGAGAGTTCGCCTTGGGGCAGAAAGTAATTGCCGAAAAGGTGGGGAGGATTGAAGATTGGCTGAAGATGGGGAACATGCAAGGGAACGTTTCGTCGTCTGGACCGCAGAAATCATTTGGTGGTGGTCAGCCTAAGAAGGAGGATGGCGCGAGTGCTGTGTCTGTGCATGCCCAGAGAGGACGCGGTAGGGGTCGGTACTACCAGCACACTGCTGCAGTAACCATCCCTGCTGGTAATCAGTTAATCCGACAGCAACCTCAGCCAACCCTACAGAAGATACAGGGAGCTGGGAGCCAAGTGAAAGGAAAAGGGGTTGATCGTCATTTTGACAAGCCACCCATGCCATATGCTGCTCTGTTTAAAAAGTTGATGGATCTTGGGATGGTTCAGCCAAGGATGTTAGCTCCAGTGAGATCAGATCAGAGGCCACCTAACTATAATGAGAACGCCAGGTGTGAATTTCATTCTGGTGCGCCTGGGCATAACATTGAGGGTTGTAGAGCCTTTAAGCATACTGTCCAAGATCTGGTGGAGTCCAAGGCTCTCCATTTTTCACTATTGTCAGATGTTAATGCTAATCCCATGCCGGCGCATGGTCAGGTGATGGTGAATGCAATTGCTGAAGATTCAGATCACGCCTATACGGTGGGGGAAGAGACTGACAGTGACTGTGAACTTGAGTCCTGGATAAAATCGTGCGTGGCAGGGAACTGGAAGGCTTAAAAAGATCAGCACTGTCACTCATCCTGAAGAGTAATAATTTCTTGTTTTCAGTTTATATGCATGAAAGCCTTACGTGTTGCCCGACACGTAATGGTCCATTGTAAGGGCCACCTCATGTTTAAATTTGCATTTCTGCATCATTAATAAATGGATGTTTTTCAGTCAAAAAGCGGTGTTCCCTGTTTTTCATTTATTTTTGCAGTTTAAAAACAAATAAAAATGGCAATGTTTATTTTCATTTTTCCTTTTTGATTTGTCTCGTCCCAACTTCAAAAATAATGCTCCGGATCTCGTTGATAACGATTTGGTTACACCTCATATGACTTCGACAAACCGATCTTTCATGTAAAAGAAGAAGGCGAAGAAGATTGTGATCTGCTGGAATTAGCCAGATCGTTTAAACAAGAGGAGGAGGTGGTTCAGCCGCCTGAGGAGCGGAGTGAGATTGTTATTCCAAGCACCGCCAAGGTCAGAAAGGAAGTGAAAATTGGGGCTGCTTCAGAGGCGAATCGAGAGCAGAATGGTAGCCTTGTTGAAAGAGCAGGTGGATGCCTTCACCTGGTCATGTCAGGATATGCCAGGGTCGGATACCGATGTCGTTGTGCACAAGCTGCCATGGAGAGAAGACTGTCCTCCAGAGAGGCGAAACGCCGGTGCTACTTATCAGAGAGCCATGGTGACTTTGTTTCATGATATGATTCATCGTGGAATCAATTGCTATGTTGATGACATGATAGCAAAGTCCCATACGAAAGTGGGGCATCTGGCTGACCGGGGCAAGTCGGTTGACTGGTTGAGACAATTCAAACCGAGGTTGAATTCAGATAAGGGCACTATCAGAGTGCGATCCGGTAAGCTGAGGGGTTCGTTGTCAAAGAGGAGTCGAGGTTCATCCTGCTAAAAAAAAAAAAAGAAAAGAACAATAAGAATGCCTGAACCGAGGAAAAACAGAAAAAGAGGTTCGTGGTTTCTTAGAAAGATTGAACTACCTGTCATGGTTCACATCTCATCTAACAGCCACGTGCGAACCTATATTCAAGATGTTGAAAAAAAAAAGATCAAACGGTCAGGTGAAATAATGATTGCCAAGGGGCATTGAAAAATAAAAGAATAAGTTGCAGGAACCTCTGATTCTGATACCTCCTGTGGGAGGAGCAATTGTTAATCTGTACTTAACGGCCTTCGAGGGGTCTATGAGGTGTGTATTAGGGCAGCATGACTAGTCTTGTCGAAAAGAGCATGCAATTTACCTAAGCAAAAAGTTTACTGACTGTGAAACAATACATTCACTGTTCGAGAAAACTTGCTGTACTTTGGCATAGGCTGCTCGCCGACTGAGACAGTTTATGCTGGTTCATACCACTTTGTGGATTTCCGAGATGGGTCCGATCGAGTATGGGTTTGAGAATCCAGCATTGACCGGACGGGTTGAGAGAATGCAAAAGAATGTTGACTGATTTGTGATCCGCTCAGAAAGAAATCAAGGGGTGTGTTGTCTGATTACATCGCTCCGCAACCCGGTGAGGATTATCAACCGATGAAGTTTGAGTTCCCTGATGAGGACATCTCAAGGTACTCAAATCGAAAGATCGAGAGTGACCGATCCCGGAGGAGGGGCCTGACCCCAAATCCGAACGGATTCTGATGTCTGATGGGGAGGTTAAGGTGAATAAGCTTTTGCTGCCAGGATAATGTTTGAGTGCGCCGATGGTAGCCGAGTACGGAGCTGGTGTCCTGGGTACCGTACCGCAGTACGTACGTCTACTGGGGCAACTCCTTTCTCATTGGTATATGGGATGGAGGCTGTGTTACCTGTTGAGGTTCAAATTCCCTCTTTGAGAGTCCTGATGGACGTGAAATTGCAAGAGGCTGAATGGGTAAGGACCCAGTATGAAGAGTTGAGCCTGATAGAGGAAAAGAGGTTAGCAGCCATCTGTCATGGGCAGTTGTATCAGCAAAGGATGAAGCGTGCTTTTGACAAGAAGGTGCGACCTCGGGTATATCACGTGGGTGATATGGCGCTGAAAAGGATCCTTCCTCCTCAAAACGATCGAAGGGGCAAATGGACACCGAATTATGAAGGTCCATTCGTGGTCAAGAAGGTTTTCTCTGGCGGAGCCTTGTTGCTAACGACCATGGATGGCGAGGATTTTCCATCCTCTGTGAATGCGGATGCAGTCAAAAAATACTTCGTGTAATTGACCCGCTGGACGAAAAGAATAAAATAGTCCAGGCAAAAATGGGCATCCCGGCGAACCAAAAACAGAAAGAAAGGTTCGGGCAAAAATTAGGGATATAAAATGAAAAATGTACACCCGGCAAGTCGAAAACCTGAGAAGGCGACTTGGGCAAAAAGGGGTATCCCGGTGGACTGAAAACCCGAGAGGGCGGTCCAGGCAAAAGAGGGATTGAAACGAACAACTGCGTCTAGCATGATCGTTTGCGCTTTGGTTAAGGCATCATGGATAATACCCGGTAGGGATCAGTCGGAATCGTCTTGTTCAGAAGGCAGAAAGCACGGAGAGTCTGAGGACATATGGGGTGTAACCGAGTTGGAACTCGATGAGATCACGGGTTTCACGTTGCCATTAGGATAGATTTTTCCTTTTGTGCAATTACCTCTTTTCAGGAATTGCTTCCTTTGTATTGCTCATTCGAGCCACACACTTTTCCAATCAATAAAATGCACATTCAGTCAAATAATTTTGTTTTTGTTTTCATTACCGCTGTGATTGCAAAAACATCCATATATTTTTGATAAAGAATCTTGCATTTTAAGACATACAGGTTCCTTCCAATGCATGTTTATAAGATTGAAACTGGAAATCTTATTTGGAAGGTTGAGTGACCCAAGTGTTGAAATCTTGACACGCCTGGGGCACGGTTTTATCTGACGATCTGTTTTGCAGGAACTGTTCGGTATTCGTCACTCACTTGCAGGTTGTGATGTAGAAGCTGTGTAACGGATCCCTAGAGAGTTCGATCAGGAACAAATGAATATGAAAGAATGACGAAGACGTTGAGACGTACGACGATCCTTGATGGTAATCAAGAAGACTCTTCAAAGTCGGAAGACTTGAAAGTTTGTAGAAATTCCCCAGAGGAGGATGGTAGGAAGAGAAGACGTTGAGGCGCACGACGATCCTTGATGGTAATCAAGAAGACTCTTCAAAGTCGGAAGACTTGAAAGTATGCGATTCCCCGCAGAGTCCGATCAGGGACGAGTGTATGAAGAGAGGACGGAGAGACGACGAGAGATGTCAGACGACCTTTGAAGTTAATCAAGAAGACTCTTCAAAATCGAGAAATTGAAATTTCTGTATAATTCCAGGAGTACGTTCTCGTCGAGCGCGGAACGAGTTGGAATACAAGATGATGGAGCAGAAAAGGTCCAGACGAGTATGGGAATTCTCAAAAGTGGAAAGCCGATGCGAGTATTGGAGGTGGATACCATGGTTCGATGAGTCGACGGGTGTTCTGTACTTACTTTTCTCATGTCCCAGCTAAGTCCCCAAGAAGAGTCATAGGACTAGCTCCCCAGCAGATACAAGGTCTGTGGACTTCCCCAGCCGAGTCAGGGTGGTTATCCTCGTCAGGTTTAAAGTGGTGTTTCCTCAGCAGCCAGGTCAGAAGGTTGTTAATCCCCGAGTGGAGCGGGTCTTTTTCAAAGAAGTATATCTCCAACAGTGTTCATCCCACTAATGGATTGAACAAGTTCCCGTAGCGGACGGATTTTTGCATCCCCAGCTGAGCTGATTCTACCTATGGATTGCGTGGGTTGTTCCCAGCGGAGTGGTATGCGGTTCCCTAGCAGGATCAGGATGGTTATCCCCAGCAGGTGATAGATGGATGTTTCCCCAGTTGAGTCTGGAGATTGCTATTCCCCTAGCAGAGTCTCTGTGAGTGTTTCCCCAGTGAAGTCAACAGGTATCTGTGAGGGTTTCCCGATGCGGAGTCAGGATTAATGTCCTCAGCAAGTCAAAGACTGTTGTATCCCCATAGAGTGTTGGTGGTGCTTATCCCCAGCAGTTTCTCGAGTGGATGGGGTGCGAAGGGGGTTCTTCCCAGCAAGGGTTGCCTTATTCCCAGCAGCAGTGCTATTCCCCCAGCAGGGTGGAAATCGGAGCGGTGACGAGTTCCTCAGCAGAGAGTCTCGTATTCCTCAGAAGAGTCCCTTGAGGGGGATATTTCTTTTTTATGCATTCATCATGAAAAAAAATAGCATGGCATATTGCATAGAAAAATAAATAATCGCGTAACATTTCCATAATTATGGAGCATTACGCAGAAAAATCAATCATGCATCATTAAAAGCATCTGCTAGTCTCAAGCTGTGGTTACCGTTTGAGAGGTGATGTTGCATCAAAGTTTCTGTCGAGCGAAAATGGGAATGATAGACCAATTTTCCGGTGTTCAGACCGAGGCGGTAGTCAGACCGATTTGGCGTTCAGGCCAAGTTTCCGATTCTCAGATCGAAGAAGTTTCCGACGATCAGGTCGATGTACTTATGACATTCAGGCCAATTTTCCGGTGTTCAGACCGAGGCGGTATTCAGACCGAAGTGGCGTTCAGGCCAAGTTTCCGGTATTCAGACCGAAGAAGTTTCCGACGATCAGGTCGATGTACTTATGGCATTCAGGCCAAGTTTCCGGTATTCAGACCGAAGAAGTTTCCGACGATCAGGTCGATGTACTTATGGCATTCAGGCCAAGTTTCCGGTATTCAGACCGAAGAAGTTTCCGACGATCAGGTCGATGTACT
Organism: Lathyrus oleraceus; assembly: GCF_024323335.1. NCBI lineage: Eukaryota > Viridiplantae > Streptophyta > Magnoliopsida > Fabales > Fabaceae > Lathyrus > Lathyrus oleraceus. The sequence continues at coordinate 441,288,236 of NC_066584.1, read as the reverse complement.
TATGGCATTCAGGCCAAGTTTCCGGTATTCAGACCGAAGAAGTTTCCGACGATCAGGTCGATGTACTTATGGCATTCAGGCCAAGTTTCCGGTATTCAGACCGAAGAAGTTTCCGACGATCAGGTCGATGTACTTATGGCATTCAGGCCAATTTTTCGATATCCAGACCGAAGTGGTGTTCAAGCCAAGAAAAATGAAAAAAGAAGAGAGAATAATAATCCCCAGTGGATGTGTGGTGTTCAGGCCATAGTTATCCCTGTGTTACCATTTATTTTGGTATCTAGGTTGACATTTCTGTTTCGGTACTCAGGCCGACTTTCTCCGTACCAGACGGATTTTTGCTTTCGGAGTTCGTTTCTTCGCCAATGCTGACAGGCACTGTTAATTGTTATCCCATCAGAGTGCAAATTGTTCGTCTGTTCTTGGTATTCAATCACTCTTCATCCTGATCATCCGAAAGCCGAGGCTATTCGTATCGACAGGTTCACAGTGGATTGAATAGGGGCAACTGTAACACCTCAAAATTTGCCCTCCTCTCTTGGGACTAGCATAACATATTACATATCATTCTTAGGTCATTAGGCATTGCATATTGCATATCATGTGGTTATATTGTGCAAGCTATCTTCTCAAGTCTTGATCAGAAGATGAAGAAGTCAAAGTGCAAGCCTAGGGTTTATTGACTGATCATGGGCCATCTGAGGATTGGGCTGTGAATTAGGGTCTTATGATTCTCCAAAGGATGTTGGTCTTCATCTTGATTGCAATGATACATCATCATCATCATGGTTGGATGTCATCAGAAGATTGAAGAAGACTTCTTGAGATTAGGGTTTTGACCACTGGTCAACCCTAATCAGTTGCATTGGGCCAATCAGGGCTTAATCAGGAGATGGGGTTTATGATGGATATGGGGTTCATTCTTTGGTTTTATTGATCTAATTGAAGCTAGGGTTTCACCCTTGAGCCATTTCAGTTGAAGATTGGGGCTCAGTTGGATCAATGCATTGCCAAATTCATCTATCAGTTGAAAAGTCAACTATGGTCAACTGTACATGATCTGATGGATTTGGAGGTGGAAATGAGTTGGATACACTTCATTCATGTTGGAACAAGTGTTATATGACATTGCAAAGCTTAAGAATGGAGAAAATCAAGTCAGAACAAGAACTGCCAAAAATAGAAAGTGACTTGTAATTGAAGTTTCCTAAAATGGAAAGTTTTTGACCTCAAGACCACGTGTCCAAGGAAGCTTCAAATGAAAATTTGTTCAACATGAAAGTTGTAGATCTTGTTATCACCTTTCCAAAAAGTCCAAGAACTTGAAAATCCCATGTATGGTTGGAAAATTATGGTTCAGTGAAATTCAAAAATGACCCATAATCAGGAGGCCATAATTTCCACATGGTTTGTCCAAATTGCAAGTTCCTTATATGCACAAACTCCATTTGACATGTACTTTCATGGTGCATAATTGGATTTTTCCAAAAAGGGTCAATGCAAAAAGTCAATTTTCAACTGGACAGTTAAAATGGACCAAGGGCAAAATTGTCCAACTTGTGAAATAATTGGAATTTTGAGTGGGGATTTTTGCTACACCTCACAAATGGTATTTGAAATTTGTTGGAATCATCATTTCATGGCAAAGGCTTGTGGTTTGGAATTTGGCTTGAAAAATGAAAGTGCAAAATTGGACATTAAGCTACCACATGGTGAATTTCAAAATTACACATCCAATGAGAGTGGGACAAGTTGCAACAGCTCACACATGTCATTTAGGGAGTGTGTGAGCTGTCAAAGAGGTGGCAATGAGCTGGCATGTGAAATTCCAATTTTGCCCCTCACTTGAAATTAGCCATTTCACTAATCAATTCAATTTGGCTAATTAGCATGGTCATCCAATAATCATAACAGAAAATCATTTTCACCAAAAACCAGATCTGAAAACTCTCCAATTCTCTCAATTTCCTCAAGAACACAAAACCAAAAACTCATCAAACTCCTTCAATTTTTGATCAAATCTCGAATTTCTTTTTGTGTTGATCTTGCCTCATCATATTCTACATCTGTTTTGGCATCTCATCATCGAGCAAGCACCAAAACTCGACTGCACCTATAAGCTACATCAATGGTGAATCACGATTTGGCGCAGTAGAAGCAATCTCTCTCGAACCTGAGCTTTGTATACAACTTCTTGTAGCTTCTAGGCCGTCTGTTTCAAGGAATCGAGCGTCGAAACTCCACGAATCGCAACTGCCTTCGAATTGAGGTTAGTATTCGAGTAACACGATTCTTCAACTGGTTATGTGCGTTTTGTAGCTTGTTTATCGTAGAATCCAATGATGTGAGTAGTTTAGCAAATAGATGACTGTAGGCTAGGAAATATGGATTCAAAGTTTTGAAGACAAACCCTAACGCGATCGATTCTTGAGATAGAGGAACTTTTAGGTCGAATTAAGCTGATATTTGTGATCCTTGTGCTTAGACGAGTCCAACGGTTATACGCATGTTCATTTTGGTTGATGTTCATTGTTCATCGATTTCTTGAATTTCTGGAATTTTGCTGAGTTGAAACGATGAAGATGAGATGTTTGATCCACTTTTCGTTTGAAAATTTGAATATGGTGTTTCCCGCTCCCGCCTCCATTATTTACAATAATGCCATTACTAATTTCAATTAATTTAATTAATTCATAAGAAATTCATAACATGTTAAAAAAATTCATAGAAAATCATAGAAAATTCAGAAAAATGTGAGAATTTTTGTGTTGACTTTGTTTTTGACTGTAGAATTTGTTTGACCTATTGGTCAAAGTTGTGCATGGTAGGAATAATGTTTGACCTAAGGTTCTTTAACATGTGCTCATTTTTGATACCTTGTGCCAAATTCAATGTGGAATTCTCATGGTTGCAAATAAATGTCTGAAAATTTTTGTGATGATTGTGGACTGGTTGATGTTTATTTACATGTAAATTTCATGAATTTTGATACCTGATCATTGAGTTATGAATTTTGGAACTTAGGTGTGACAATTTGTGTCACACCTCATTATGTCAATTTGCTGGATTTTTTTGAGTGACTTAGACTTGGTGAAATGATGTGAAATTTTGCATGATGGTTGATTAACATGTTAAGATGCTATGTGAATTTTTGTGGAATTTTATGTGGCATTTTCAAATTGATTGCTATTTTTCATCTCTGGTGGTTGAATTTACAAGTTCATGTGACATAGGTTGGTAGAATCAATGTGAAATGCTCATATGGTATTGAATGATCATGAAATTTTGTATGATAGTTATAGACACATGATGTGACATCCCTGTTTTGGTCTCACTCATTTCTTTACTGTTTTCATTGAGTTATGAATTTTTGAAGTGGAAGCATGTGTTGATGTTGTGATTTGGAGCATATAGTTGTGTCTATTTTTGTTGATTTTCATTGACATAGTTACCTTTGCCCAATTAAGCTGAAATTTGGTGTGCCATACCTGGATTAGGTCCTGTTTAGGTGTAATTTATTTGAGATTTTTTGGATTTGTTTTGATGTGGATTTGAATGCAATAGTTCTGTTTGGATGTTTGGTGCTTCATTTGGACTAGTTTGGATTGTTTTGTGCATGAAATGAGTATAATGAATGATATAAACATGAGACTAATGGTGTTTGCTCTTGTTTGACATTGATTTGACTTTGGTTGGTGAATACCTTGCTGTTTAGGAATTTTTCTTGCCTTTGGACCCTAGGCTTAGCCTAGTGGTCTTGTTGCTAATATTTGCTTGATTTTTCAGGATCAAAAGCATAATGCACATGGAGAATGAATCAAGTTAAATGCAATTGATGTTGTTTGATGTTTGTACACTAACATAACATTGTTTTGTAGGTTGTGAAGTTTGGGATTGAGCTTTGAGCTTGCTTTGTTGTGCATTGATCTGTATAAATTAATTGGTTGATATTTGCTGTTTAGTTTTGTCTGTCTGAGTACTAACTGTGTTTGACTGTTTCCAGGTACTTTTAGTTGCTCAGTTCCTTGTGAACTTTTGCTTTGCTTTGCTTAAGCAACTTGCATTGAGGTAGGTCCTCTTGACTTCATGTAGTCTGGAGACCCGGCTGTTACCGGGCCGGGCAAATAAATGTCTGAAGTCCTCCTTAAGAGGCGATGATTGTGATTGTTTAATTTTGTGCCTAAGCAGGTAAAGTCCTTAATCAAGGCAATTGGTGGAAGGTAGGGATATGCAATCTATCCCCCACTATTCTGTGAGTCTTCTCCTTGCTCCCATTACATGGTTGTAGCATTGAGATCAAAAGCCCAAGATCTTGTGCAGTGCACATTGTGTCAGAGTCTCTGAGTATAGAAGGGTTCCCCCATTCTGGACCCATGCTCATTTGTCAGAAGCTCTCCCTGGTTAGGGATAAGAGCTGTGAGGTCTGATCCTCACTTCACCTCTCATCTGCTTCACCTTAGCCTCGTAATGGCAAGGTTAAGAGCAAACCCAGCCCGTACAGACGACTCGCTTCGGCAGTCAAACCTATTGTGTGAGCCACTTGTTTGGTTATAGTGCGTGCTCTATGGATATCTGATTGACATGCTTGTTTGAGATGCTTGTTCTCATTTGATGTATGCTTGTATGTTGTTTGCTTGTGTGCTTGCTTCTTTCCTGGTTAGGATAGGCTTGCCTATGCAAGTAGGATAGAAACCTGAACTTAGGGTGACTTTGCATGACAACATCTAGGCTCGAGTCGTAGTCTCCCTAGTGTCGTGTCTTCCCCTGGTTTCTGGCTAGCAATTCAGTCCCTTTCAGGGGAACTACATCGCCCTGATCCTCGTTCTACACGAGGTATGTAGGCAGGGGGTCGTGCGAGACCTCTCACGGCAACCTTTTTCTTTTGTGTGTGTTTGTTTGTTATCTGATTGTATGTTTGGGTTCGGATGCCGACGTAAGCCCAGTGATTGGCTGTCGGGCTCCAAGTTTGCCCTTTTGAGTGAGTTTTGGTTCGGATGCCGACGTAATTCCATCCAGTGGTTGTTGGGCTCCATGTTTGCCACCCTTGTTTTTTTGTGTTGTTTGTGTTGTTTGGCGTGCGTAAGCCGAACTACAGTGGCTCTGATTCTTGTTCCAGACAAGATATGTAGGCATAAGGTGCGATACCTTATCGAGCTCGTTCCTCTTAACCCCACCTGCGTTCCCCGTGTGTGTGTGTGTGATGTTTTAGCAACCTATTCTTTATTCTAGGACGTGGATCCCGTCGAGTACGACGGACGTGAGGGGTGCTAATACCTTCCCCTTGCGTAACCGACTCCCTTACCCTTTCTCTTTGGTCGCAAGACCATTTCCTTTCCAGGTTTCTCTGAGCGTTTCCTTTCCCTATCTTGGGATAAATAACGCGCAGTGGCGGCTCTGTGTTGTGTTTTATTTCGAGCTTCGCCGGTTGATTTTTCGCAGGATGCGACACGTATAAGGATTGGCATGAGATGCTCCTATTTGCTTTGCATGGGTATCGTACATCCGTCCACACTTCAACAGGGGAAACCTCTTTCTCTCTTATATATGGTATGGAAGCAGTGCTCCCTGTAGAGGTTGAGATTCCTTCATTACGTGTAGTCATGGAAGCCAAGTTGACTGAGGCTGAAAGGTGTCAGACCAGGTATGATCAGCTGAATTTGATTGAAGAGCAGAGATTGACTACCATGTGTCATGGTCAATTATATCAGCAGAGGATGAAGAAAGCTTTTGATAAGAAGGTCAGACCTCGTGTGTTTAGAGAAGGTGACCTTATGCTCAAGAAGATCCTTTCATTCAAACCAGATTCTAGGGGCAAGTGGACGCATAATTATGAAGGCTCATATGTTGTTAAGAGAGCCTTTTCAGGCGGTGCCTTGATTCTTACAATCATGGATGGTGAGGAGTTCACTCGTCCTGTGAACGCAGATGCAGTCAAGAAATACTTCGCCTAAAAAAGAAAAGAACAGCTCGCTAAGTTGAAAACCCGAAAGGGAGGCTTAGGCAAAAATGAGCATCTCGGTGGATTGAAAACCCGAAAGGGCGATCCAGACAAAAATTAGAGACATAAAAACACAAAGGATTTCCCGATAAGTTGAGTACCCCACCTTGGGGCAGCTTATGCAAAAATTAGGGATTATGGCAAGTAACTGCATTCTGCTGATTTTGAAACTTTGGAGAACTTTGAGCACAAGGGTTGACGTTGATTCATCATCCTAGCAGCGGGTAAGAGCACAATGAATATCAAGAGTTGGTAGAAGGACTAAGGATCATTTGTATTCAATGTAGACCTTTTTCATGTAAATTACCATTTTCAACTTTGTAAAAATCTATGGGGTCTTGTCATTTACAGACCACCATCCCATTAAATAAAGTTGAGCTTTTGTCCAATTGTTTCTACTCTTATATACTTCAGCCAATAGTTTAAATTTTATTATGATCATTTTGGATTTTTTTTTTTTTTTTATCAAAATCATTTTTTTTCTTAAAACATATAAAAACAAGAAATTTTCAAAGCAATTAAAAAGGAAGTATCAACACCACTTCAAGAGCAGCAAGTTCTTAAGTGTTAAGCATCAGAGGTTCCCCAAGCAGTTAACCCTTCGGGTATCCCTAGTTGTATATGTTGATCATGTTCCCCTGCAGAGTGTTTGTTCCCTAGCGGAGTTCTGATGCTTTTCCCCAGCTGAGTTGGTTGATTCAGTACTTTGCGGCGTGTTATTTCCCCGACAGTGTTTCTGTAATTCCCGACAGGGTTGATCTTCAGTAGAGTAAGATGTTTTTTCTAGTAGATCGAATTGGTTTCCCCACCAGTCGCCATCTGACTCGCTCCCAGTCAGAGTTTCCTCCTGGTTTCTGAGCATCTATTTATGTTTATCTTCTGCATGGTTGTCTCCCGTTTGATATGGTGTTAACCTAAAATTCCCTACAGACTCGATAACTTCGCCTCTCCTCAGCAGATCTCCTCCCTCGGCTAGATTTGAGCCTTTGGTTTGTGATTTCTCTATTCTCCAGCAGTTGTCTCCCTCTTTTTATGGATTGACTGAGGATTGTACCGATGATTCAAATTCTTTGCGACACATTTGTATCCTTTGTGATCGTTTTATCAGCATAATCATCATATACATATACATTTATATAATTTCATAATTGCATATTTGCATATCTGATTAACTTGTTGGTTTGAGATTCTTATTCTCTGTATGGAGGTACTTTATCCCCCATACATATTTTGGTGTCTGTCCTCCCTCAATGGTAGAGCGTCAGCCCCTTAGGCAGAAAGACTTTAACCTTTTTCCTCTTCCCCACTGAGTTGTTCCTCGTGGATGATTATTACTTCAGTTTCCTTTCCAGTTGTTTATCTGGATGGAATCACTCCCCTTGAGTCACATCCTCATTGGGTTGAGTCTTGATTAACTGTTTCTGTCTAGATTTTACCTAGATAGATGCTTCGAGTCTCCTAAGAGTTTATTGCCCAGTAACTGGTAATATTTTTCTTAGTTTGCAGTTTGTTACTTCTTGCCCAATACCCGGAAAAAGTACCCCTTTTTTTCTCCTCAGTAGAGTCCCCAGTGGATCTATTCCCCAGAAAGTATATCCTTGATATGTTCATCCTAACCGGTGACAGATATCTTTCTCTCCCCTGCCCGAGTTTATCCTTGATATGTTCATCCTCACTGATGACGGATATTCTCACCTTTGGTATTCTAGCCAGTAAAAAGGTAGTTATAATCCCTATTCTTGTTCCCCAGAGAGTTAATCCTTGATATGTTCATCCTAACCGATGACGGGTTTCCTTCTCTTTGCGGTCTTCTACCCAGTAACCAGTAGTTGTAAATCCTTCTTTTGTCCCCCTCACAGAGTTAATCCTTGATATGTTCATCTCAACCGATGACGAATTTTCTCTTTGATGGTATTCTATCCAATAACTGATAGATGTAATTCCTATTTTCTCTCCTCACAAAGTCTATCCTTGATATGTTCATCCTAACCGATGACAGATTTTCTCTTTGATGGTCTTCTATCCAGCATTCGATAGATGTAATTCCTACTTTTTGTTTAGTTGGTTTATCCTTGATATGGTCATCTTAACCGATGACGGGTATCCTCCTTGGCATTTCCCAGGAAAATCTATCCTTGATATGTTCATCTTAACCGATGACGGATTTTCTTCCCTATTGAGTTTATCCTTGATATGTTCATCCTAACCGATGACGGATACTCTCACCTTTGGTCTTCTACCTAGTAACTGGTAGTTGTAAATCCTATTTTCTGCAGTTTTCCCCAACAAGTCTATTCTTACCCAGTAACCGATAATGAATACTCCCTCCTGTGGGTTCTCAGTGAGTCATCCTTGATATGTTCATCCTAACCGATGATGGATGTTCTCTTTGTCAGATCTTTATTATCTCCTCACCCAGTAACAGGTAGTAGATAATAGATTTCTGCTCCTCCCGTGTTGAATTTTATTTCTTCTCTTGTCGAGTTGAGTGCGCATTTCCTTAGGTGAAATCGCTTTTCCTGCATGATTCAAGTACTTCAATTTTATGCTAACTTACTCGTATCCCCTGCAGATGTTGTTGTTTCCCTGGATGAGTCTTTCCATGTTTGTATGGAATTCCTCAAGCCCCCCAGTAGTTTTAAGTCGTAGCCTGGCCTACGCATAACTTCTTTTTTCCCCAGAGTCTCTGTCTCCCCAGTGAGTTTTCCTTATGGAATATATTATACTCCTGCGGATTTTCGGTCTCTCTGATTTCGTTTCCTTTGGTGGCAATATTTCCCCACAGAGCATTAACTTTTACATTCATATCATATGCATCATGAGGTATCTTAGGGACCAAAATTTGTTTCTATATGTTGTTATTTAAGCCCATTCTACTGAGTCGACATGAAGATTTTAACCTTCGCCTCCTCAGTTAGATTGTCCTTAAATAGGGGCAGCTGTAAGACCCCAATTTTGACCCTAAGATCCCTCATCCAATTTCATCATAAGCATTAGCATTGGGATCATACCTTGGCATCCTCCTTACCCCTCTTTCATTGGGTTTCTTTTGGGAGAGATCACCAAGCACCATGTAATTGTATCATACTTGTATATTATTATTTTACTAACCAAAATACAAAAATATGTCTTTGCATTTTCCTAACTCTATTGTAGGTATGGCATGATCACCATTGATTCATCAAGTTCATATAAAGGGTTTCAGACCCTCATGACAAAGAGCACAACCATGAATTGATCCAAGAATGGTTATGAGCATCATATATGAGTTCCATTGATTCGTACATGATATATTGATCAAGTGTTCTTGAAGAGTTTGGAAGTGATTTGCCTTGGAAACCCTAGTTTGACTAGGTATCTTAAGTAACTTCTCCAACAAGCAATCTCATCAATTGATCAAATTTGTCAAGGGACACTTCAAAATTCATCATCTTATGCATATATGATCTACCATGATCCAAGAAAGTCCAAAGAATGGAAGGTTAGCAAGTTGTTTTATGGTGGTTGGCCAGATGAATTCATCTAATCAAAACGGGGTCTCCCTAGACCCTATTTCCTACAATTTTCACCATATGAAAATGATTCCAAGATAAACGTTACTCTAAATGACATTCCAAACAACTTTCCTATTGAGACCTAGATCTAGTTTTGCTTGTAAAATCAATTTCTATGTTGAAACATTATAGGTCATTTTGTCTAAACCCTAATTTGAAAGTCAACGTCCTAAGGCCATAACTTGCTCAAGTTTTATGATATGAAAGATTTACAAGTTTAACAATCAAATTCAAGATGTCTACTTCAACTTTGATGTTTGGAGTAAGAGATAATTCAACTTCTATGAGCATGTGATATGAGGTTACATTATAGGTCATTCGTGACCTATGCCATTGAACAAATGATTTTTCCAAAATTCAAAAATTCATAACTCTATCATTCCAAATCCAAATAACATAAAATTTGTGATTATTTTGAAGGTATTTGAAAGATATACAACTTTAATGAAGACACTTTTCTCATTTGAAGCTCACATAAAAAGTTAAGCAAGGTGGAATATTGAGATATATGGCTTAACACTTAGAAATATTTTCAACATGTTGAAATTTCCAAACTTCCACCTCAAAATTCTCCATCTTCCAAGCTCCAAATGAAAAAGTGTTGAACATAAAACTTGTTCCTCTTGATCTAACCTTTCCTAAAAGTCCAATTTTACCCATTTTGGACTAGATTTGAATGGGTTGCGCATGGCTTGAACGTTGCATCATCATTTGGCAAAAATCAAACTTCAAGCTTCCATGTAAAATTGCCTAGCACTCCAATTTGATTTAAGACTTGTTCACACTCAATTATGGATCAAATGGAATGATCTCATGGGCCTGTACACGCCCACGCACACTTGCATCACTCATTGACAATTTTGAAAACTCAATTGTAAGGTGCAAATATCATGTGATTCAGCTATAAATAGTGCACCATATGCTCAGAATTAGGGACCGCTTCGCGCCAGCTTTGATCCCAAACACCAAACCCTTCCTTTGGAAATTGAGTTTGAATCTCACTGTTTTGAGATTCAAAATCCAGGGATCCAAGATCTTTTGTCCATTCTAATCTACTTTTGCAAGCACCTGAGCAAGATCAAGCACGAGCCAAAGCAAGAACAAGTGAATCTAGGCCTGCATTGAAGCTTTTTTCCAGAAAATTTCATCTATTCGATTCTCTCTCAATTCCACTTAATTCTCTTGGATCTTTGGTTGTCTGAAGTCCTACCAATGTAGGCAAGAAGATTGAGTTTCTTAGAGGTCAAATCGAAGCAACTCAGTTGACACACCTCAAAGTTCAACTTCTGGAGTTAGTTAAAATTGAAGTCAGATTCGTGCTCTACACCATTTTTTCTTTCAGATCATGTCCTCCTTTTTCTTTTTCTTGATGGTGATGAGTGAACTAGTCCGGCCAGGGTCACCGGAGAAGATGACCGTCCTTTGGACTCCGGCGATACGTTGGAAGTGTTCAGAGCCATTGATCTGTTTCAAATTGTTTTAATATCACGCGTTGGTTTTGATTACCATCCTTGTCGCACATTGACTTAAGTCCACGGTGGAAAGCGCGCTGAGGACCACTTGATCTGCCACCTCAATTAATGAGGGAGATCAAGTGGTCCATGTTTTTTTGTTATTTTCTGATTCTCTTTTATTCCTTTTATTTTCATTAATTCATATTAATTTTAATATTGATCCAAAAAATATGAGAGTTTCACCAAAAATTTTCAAATAATTTCCTCTTTGATATTCTAAATTAAAATTATTTTTTGGATCATTATTAATAATTTTCATGATTTAATTGATTTTGTATTTATTTTTAATTGTTTAAAAATACTTTTAAGTCTTTAAAAATTCTGAAATTTTTTCTCCAAGGTCCTTTGACCTTGTTTGACCTATGATAAATCTCATGGCCATTTATTTGGTGTTTTGATGAGGCTTTGGGAATTTTACAAACCATATTTAATTTAAATGCTTTATATTAGTATTTTTAATTTGAATAAATGCCAAATAATTTGGTTGACCAATTGTAATGACTTGTTTGAGTTTAACTCTTGTTTTGGGGACTTGTTCAAGGCTGATTTGACTTTGTCAAGTTAATATCATTGGATTTAGGGGATTGATGGAATGTACATTCCATCTCCCAAAATGAATGGATGATATTAATTTAGTAAAAGGCCTTCTTTGATCAATTTGAGTTTTGATCCATTCCCCTCCCTCTTCATCTCATTCCCTTTCTTTATGCATTCATCTCATTTGGGCTATGATATCTCAAAGTCCTAAGGCTAGTTGATTGAAAAATCAACATAATAATGGATGAGATTAGGCCACCTCTTTTGCATAGCTCATTATACCATGTCTCAAACGTGCATTAACACCAAAATTCTATTGCCCGACCTCAAATAGTTGTGACTTCTACATAAGTCCAATTATGATTGCTTAATATAGCGCTAAACTTATGACACAAAAGGCATATCATTCTAGTTAGTGAGATTGTAAGGCTCCCCTCTGTCATGGTATTGTGTGGGAATTTGGCCTTTGTTCCTTCCTTTGAAAGATGTCTTGTCTCAAGGTTCCATGCTTGTGATAAGTGGATTGAGTGTTCTCCAAAGAATGTCTAAAAATGAAAAGCAAAAGCAAAACAATACTAACTTCTAACTCATTAACAACTAACTTTTAATTTCAAGCCATTTACTTTAATGTCATTTAATTCTAGCCTTTATTCATTTGCCATTGTTCATATCATTCTAATTGTTTTTGTCAATGCAATTTTCACTTTGTCCACTTGGACCATATTGTGTGATATATCTTGTTTGCGTGTATTTTGCTTATTCGTGTGGTCTTTGACCATTAATGTACATAATGACAACAAAAACCCTAAAAAACTTTTGTGTGGATTGTTGGCTTGATCTTGGACAAATGGACTTAGAACTTAGGCAACATTCGTATGCTAAAGGACTTGGCCTATTCCAACATGTGTGGAATCAAGTGCTTGTAATTTGAAATCTCATCTGATACATCATTCAAGATTCCTCTGAGTTCATCTGCAACATGATCATTGTGTAGCTGTTATTCTGAACCTGTGACCTATGGAACTCATCTGCTACATGGGCTAATTTTGAGGAAGAGCATGGAGTGGCTAAAGCTTGGATTTGGCTATATTTATTTGATGCCTTTGCTCTTCAAGATAATATAATTTTGCATTTGTGTGTTTCTTGATTCTAAATGTCCAAGGGAATTCTAGGTTTCTATTGATATTCTTGTCTATTGGATTGCTACCCATTTGGTCAGATCTTTTCAACTCTTAACTTTTAATTTTGTGCATAGGATTAGTCCCTTCCTCTTCTCCCCATTTCTTTAATTTCAAAATCTCTCCCTCCCTTTTCAAAATTTTCTTTGATTGAACTTATTTTGTTCTAAACTTTGACCATTTTACAAAAAGGATAGAAACTTTGGCCTTATGCCATCGTATTTTCAAACTTCTTTTCTCAAATAAAATTTGTAAATAAACCTAACTATATTTGAATTAAACTTTCAAAAACCCAAAAAGAACTAACTCATTCAAACCATTTTTAGGCCTTTGTGCCTTTCAAACTTAATTTTTGTTAAAAGCAATGCATCCACTTTTAAATTTGTATCACGAACTACGAGGTTTTGATCCCTCATTTTTATGTTGGTACGTAGGCACATGTCCGAAGGGCTTGTCAAACACAAAAATATAATTAATGAATTCCTTTCTTATCCCCCCATTCTATTTGTTTGTAAACATCATTTTTGTACCTAATACATATGCACACAAAACGACTCCCTAGGAGTACCTAAGACACTTTGGGTGCTAACACCTTCCCTCTGTGTAACAAACCCCCTTACCTGTAATCTCTGACATTTTATTAGTTTTGATTTGAAAAATTCTTACTTTTGGGTTTTGTTCATACTTTTCCCTTTTCCTTTGGAAACAATAAAAGCGTGGTGGCGACTCTTGTTATTTGATGTCTAGCTTATCCATAGCTTGATGATCATGGATTTACCGTTACACATTTCATTTTCAAACTTATTTCTTAAATCAAATTTATAAATAAACTTAACTATACTTGACTTAAACTTTCAGAAAATCCAAAAAGACCTAACTCATTCAAACCATTTTCAGGCCTTTATGCCTTTCAAACTTAATTTTTGTTAAAAGTAATGTACCCATTTTAAAATTTGTATCACGAACTACGAGGTTTTGATCCCTTATTTCTATGTTGGTACGTAGGCACAAGTCCGAAGGTCTTGTCAAACACAAAAATATAATTAATTGAATTCTTTTCTCATCCCCCCATTCTATTTGTTTGTAAACATCATTTTTGTACCAAATACATATGCACACAAAAAGGGCTCCGTATGAGTACCTAGGACACTTTGGGTGCTAGCACCTTCCCTCTGTGTAACAAACCCCCTTACCTGTAATCTCTGACATTTTATTAGTTTTGATTTGAAAAATTCTTACTTTTGGGTTTTGTTCATACTTTTCCCTTTTCCTTTGGAAACAATAAAAGCGTGGTGGCGACTCTTGTTATTTGATGTCTAGCTTATCCATAGCTTGATGATCATGGATTTACCGTTACACATTTCATTTTCAAACTTATTTTCTTAAATCAAATTTGTAAATAAACTTAACTATACTTGACTTAAACTTTCAGAAAATCCAAAAAGACCTAACTCATTCAAACCATTTTTAGGCCTTTGTGCCTTTCAAACTTAATTTTTGTTAAAAGCAATGCATCCACTTTTAAATTTGTATCACGGACTACGAGGTTTTGATCCCTCATTTTTATGTTGGTACGTAGGCACATGTCCGAAGGGCTTGTCAAACACAAAAATATAATTAATGAATTCCTTTCTTATCCCCCCATTCTATTTGTTTGTAAACATCATTTTTGTACCTAATACATATGCACACAAAACGACTCCCTAGGAGTACCTAAGACACTTTGGGTGCTAACACCTTCCCTCTGTGTAACAAACCCCCTTACCTGTAATCTCTGACATTTTATTAGTTTTGATTTGAAAAATTCTTACTTTTGGGTTTTGTTCATACTTTTCCCTTTTCCTTTGGAAACAATAAAAGCGTGGTGGCGACTCTTGTTATTTGATGTCTAGCTTATCCATAGCTTGATGATCATGGATTTACCGTTACACATTTCATTTTCAAACTTATTTTCTTAAATCAAATTTATAAATAAACTTAACTATACTTGACTTAAACTTTCAGAAAATCCAGAAAGACCTAACTCATTCAAACCATTTTCAGGCCTTTATGCCTTTCAAACTTAATTTTTGTTAAAAGTAATGTACCCATTTTAAAATTTGTATCACGAACTACGAGGTTTTGATCCCTTATTTCTATGTTGGTACGTAGGCACAAGTCCGAAGGTCTTGTCAAACACAAAATATAATTAATTGAATTCTTTTCTCATCCCCCCATTCTATTTGTTTGTAAACATCATTTTTGTACCAAATACATATGCACACAAAAAGGGCTCCGTATGAGTACCTAGGACACTTTGGGTGCTAGCACCTTCCCTCTGTGTAACAAACCCCCTTACCTGTAATCTCTGACAATTTATTAGTTTTGATTTGAAAAATTCTTACTTTTGGGTTTTGTTCATACTTTTCCCTTTTCCTTTGGAAACAATAAAAGCGTGGTGGCGACTCTTGTTATTTGATGTCTAGCTTATCCATAGCTTGATGATCATGGATTTACCGTTACACATTTCATTTTCAAACTTATTTTCTTAAATCAAATTTGTAAATAAACTTAACTATACTTGACTTAAACTTTCAGAAAATCCAAAAAGACCTAACTCATTCAAACCATTTTCAGGCCTTTATGCCTTTCAAACTTAATTTTTGTTAAAAGTAATGTACCCATTTTAAAATTTGTATCACGAACTACGAGGTTTTGATCCCTTATTTCTATGTTGGTACGTAGGCACAAGTCCGAAGGTCTTGTCAAACACAAAAATATAATTAATTGAATTCTTTTCTCATCCCCCCATTCTATTTGTTTGTAAACATCATTTTTGTACCAAATACATATGCACACAAAAAGGGCTCCGTATGAGTACCTAGGACACTTTGGGTGCTAGCACCTTCCCTCTGTGTAACAAACCCCCTTACCTGTAATCTCTGACATTTTATTAGTTTTGATTTGAAAAATTCTTACTTTTGGGTTTTGTTCATACTTTTCCCTTTTCCTTTGGAAACAATAAAAGCGTGGTGGCGACTCTTGTTATTTGATGTCTAGCTTATCCATAGCTTGATGATCATGGATTTACCGTTACACATTTCATTTTCAAACTTATTTTCTTAAATCAAATTTGTAAATAAACTTAACTATACTTGACTTAAACTTTCAGAAAATCCAAAAAGACCTAACTCATTCAAACCATTTTTAGGCCTTTGTGCCTTTCAAACTTAATTTTTGTTAAAAGCAATGCATCCACTTTTAAATTTGTATCACGAACTACGAGGTTTTGATCCCTCATTTTTATGTTGGTACGTAGGCACATGTCCGAAGGGCTTGTCAAACACAAAAATATAATTAATGAATTCCTTTCTTATCCCCCCATTCTATTTGTTTGTAAACATCATTTTTGTACCTAATACATATGCACACAAAACGACTCCCTAGGAGTACCTAAGACACTTTGGGTGCTAACACCTTCCCTCTGTGTAACAAACCCCCTTACCTGTAATCTCTGACATTTTATTAGTTTTGATTTGAAAAATTCTTACTTTTGGGTTTTGTTCATACTTTTCCCTTTTCCTTTGGAAACAATAAAAGCGTGGTGGCGACTCTTGTTATTTGATGTCTAGCTTATCCATAGCTTGATGATCATGGATTTACCGTTACACATTTCATTTTCAAACTTATTTTCTTAAATCAAATTTATAAATAAACTTAACTATACTTGACTTAAACTTTCAGAAAATCCAGAAAGACCTAACTCATTCAAACCATTTTCAGGCCTTTATGCCTTTCAAACTTAATTTTTGTTAAAAGTAATGTACCCATTTTAAAATTTGTATCACGAACTACGAGGTTTTGATCCCTTATTTCTATGTTGGTACGTAGGCACAAGTCCGAAGGTCTTGTCAAACACAAAAATATAATTAATTGAATTCTTTTCTCATCCCCCCATTCTATTTGTTTGTAAACATCATTTTTGTACCAAATACATATGCACACAAAAAGGGCTCCGTATGAGTACCTAGGACACTTTGGGTGCTAGCACCTTCCCTCTCTGTAACAAACCCCCTTACCTGTAATCTCTGACAATTTATTAGTTTTGATTTGAAAAATTCTTACTTTTGGGTTTTGTTCATACTTTTCCCTTTTCCTTTGGAAACAATAAAAGCGTGGTGGCGACTCTTGTTATTTGATGTCTAGCTTATCCATAGCTTGATGATCATGGATTTACCGTTACACATTTCATTTTCAAACTTATTTTCTTAAATCAAATTTGTAAATAAACTTAACTATACTTGACTTAAACTTTCAGAAAATCCAAAAAGACCTAACTCATTCAAACCATTTTCAGGCCTTTATGCCTTTCAAACTTAATTTTGTTAAAAGTAATGTACCCATTTTAAAATTTGTATCATGAACTACGAGGTTTTGATCCCTTATTTCTATGTTGGTACGTAGGCACAAGTCCGAAGGTCTTGTCAAACACAAAAATATAATTAATTGAATTCTTTTCTCATCCCCCCATTCTATTTGTTTGTAAACATCATTTTTGTACCAAATACATATGCACACAAAAAGGGCTCCGTATGAGTACCTAGGACACTTTGGGTGCTAGCACCTTCCCTCTGTGTAACAAACCCCCTTACCTGTAATCTCTGACATTTTATTAGTTTTGATTTGAAAAATTCTTACTTTTGGGTTTTGTTCATACTTTTCCCTTTTCCTTTGGAAACAATAAAAGCGTGGTGGCGACTCTTGTTATTTGATGTCTAGCTTATCCATAGCTTGATGATCATGGATTTACCGTTACACATTTCATTTTCAAACTTATTTTCTTAAATCAAATTTGTAAATAAACTTAACTATACTTGATTTAAACTTTCAGAAAATCCAAAAAGACCTAACTCATTCAAACCATTTTCAGGCCTTTATGCCTTTCAAACTTAATTTTTGTTAAAAGTAATGTACCCATTTTAAAATTTGTATCACGAACTACGAGGTTTTGATCCCTTATTTCTATGTTGGTACGTAGACACAAGTCCGAAGGTCTTGTCAAACACAAAAATTTAATTAATTGAATTCTTTTCTCATCCCCCCATTCTATTTGTTTGTAAACATCATTTTTGTACCAAATACATATGCACACAAAAAGGGCTCCGTATGAGTACCTAGGACACTTTGGGTGCTAGCACCTTCCCTCTGTGTAACAAACCCCCTTACCTGTAATCTCTGACATTTTATTAGTTTTGATTTGAAAAATTCTTACTTTTGGGTTTTGTTCATACTTTTCCCTTTTCCTTTGGAAACAATAAAAGCGTGGTGGCGACTCTTGTTATTTGATGTCTAGCTTATCCATAGCTTGATGATCATGGATTTACCGTTACACATTTCATTTTCAAACTTATTTTCTTAAATCAAATTTGTAAATAAACTTAACTATACTTGACTTAAACTTTCAGAAAATCCAAAAAGACCTAACTCATTCAAACCATTTTCAGGCCTTTATGCCTTTCAAACTTAATTTTTGTTAAAAGTAATGTACCCATTTTAAAATTTGTATCACGAACTACGAGGTTTTGATCCCTTATTTCTATGTTGGTACGTAGGCACAAGTCCGAAGGTCTTGTCAAACACAAAAATATAATTAATTGAATTCTTTTCTCATCCCCCCATTCTATTTGTTTGTAAACATCATTTTTGTACCAAATACATATGCACACAAAAAGGGCTCCGTATGAGTACCTAGGACACTTTGGGTGCTAGCACCTTCCCTCTGTGTAACAAACCCCCTTACCTGTAATCTCTGACATTTTATTAGTTTTGATTTGAAAAATTCTTACTTTTGGGTTTTATTCATACTTTTCCCTTTTCCTTTGGAAACAATAAAAGCGTGGTGGCGACTCTTGTTATTTGATGTCTAGCTTATCCATAGCTTGATGATCATGGATTTACCGTTACACATTTCATTTTCAAACTTATTTTCTTAAATCAAATTTGTAAATAAACTTAACTATACTTGACTTAAACTTTCAGAAAATCCAAAAAGACCTAACTCATTCAAACCATTTTCAGGCCTTTATGCCATTCAAACTTAATTTTTGTTAAAAGTAATGTACCCATTTTAAAATTTGTATCACGAACTACGAGGTTTTGATCCCTTATTTCTATGTTGGTACGTAGGCACAAGTCCGAAGGTCTTGTCAAACACAAAAATTTAATTAATTGAATTCTTTTCTCATCCCCCCATTCTATTTGTTTGTAAACATCATTTTTGTACCAAATACATATGCACACAAAAAGGGCTCCGTATGAGTACCTAGGACACTTTGGGTGCTAGCACCTTCCCTCTGTGTAACAAACCCCCTTACCTGTAATCTCTGACATTTTATTAGTTTTGATTTGAAAAATTCTTACTTTTGGGTTTTGTTCATACTTTTCCCTTTTCCTTTGGAAACAATAAAAGCGTGGTGGCGACTCTTGTTATTTGATGTCTAGCTTATCCATAGCTTGATGATCATGGATTTACCGTTACACATTTCATTTTCAAACTTATTTTCTTAAATCAAATTTGTAAATAAACTTAACTATACTTGACTTAAACTTTCAGAAAATCCAAAAAGACCTAACTCATTCAAACCATTTTCAGGCCTTTATGCCTTTCAAACTTAATTTTTGTTAAAAGTAATGTACCCATTTTAAAATTTGTATCACGAACTACGAGGTTTTGATCCCTTATTTCTATGTTGGTACGTAGGCACAAGTCCGAAGGTCTTGTCAAACACAAAATATAATTAATTGAATTCTTTTCTCATCCCCCCATTCTATTTGTTTGTAAACATCATTTTTGTACCAAATACATATGCACACAAAAAGGGCTCCGTATGAGTACCTAGGACACTTTGGGTGCTAGCACCTTCCCTCTGTGTAACAAACCCCCTTACCTGTAATCTCTGACATTTTATTAGTTTTGATTTGAAAAATTCTTACTTTTGGGTTTTGTTCATACTTTTCCCTTTTCCTTTGGAAACAATAAAAGCGTGGTGGCGACTCTTGTTATTTGATGTCTAGCTTATCCATAGCTTGATGATCATGGATTTACCGTTACACATTTCATTTTCAAACTTATTTTCTTAAATCAAATTTGTAAATAAACTTAACTATACTTGACTTAAACTTTCAGAAAATCCAAAAAGACCTAACTCATTCAAACCATTTTCAGGCCTTTATGCCTTTCAAACTTAATTTTTGTTAAAAGTAATGTACCCATTTTAAAATTTGTATCACGAACTACGAGGTTTTGATCCCTTATTTCTATGTTGGTACGTAGGCACAAGTCCGAAGGTCTTGTCAAACACAAAAATTTAATTAATTGAATTCTTTTCTCATCCCCCCATTCTATTTGTTTGTAAACATCATTTTTGTACCAAATACATATGCACACAAAAAGGGCTCCGTATGAGTACCTAGGACACTTTGGGTGCTAGCACCTTCCCTCTGTGTAACAAACCCCCTTACCTGTAATCTCTGACATTTTATTAGTTTTGATTTGAAAAATTCTTACTTTTGGGTTTTGTTCATACTTTTCCCTTTTCCTTTGGAAACAATAAAAGCGTGGTGGCGACTCTTGTTATTTGATGTCTAGCTTATCCATAGCTTGATGATCATGGATTTACCGTTACACATTTCATTTTCAAACTTATTTTCTTAAATCAAATTTGTAAATAAACTTAACTATACTTGACTTAAACTTTCAGAAAATCCAAAAAGACCTAACTCATTCAAACCATTTTCAGGCCTTTATGCCTTTCAAACTTAATTTTTGTTAAAAGTAATGTACCCATTTTAAAATTTGTATCACGAACTACGAGGTTTTGATCCCTTATTTCTATGTTGGTACGTAGGCACAAGTCCGAAGGTCTTGTCAAACACAAAAATATAATTAATTGAATTCTTTTCTCATCCCCCCATTCTATTTGTTTGTAAACATCATTTTTGTACCAAATACATATGCACACATAAAGGGCACCGTATGAGTACCTAGGACACTTTGGGTGCTAGCACCTTCCCTCTGTGTAACAAACCCCCTTACCTGTAATCTCTGACATTTTATTAGTTTTGATTTGAAAAATTCTTACTTTTGGGTTTTGTTCATACTTTTCCCTTTTCCTTTGGAAACAATAAAAGCGTGGTGGCGACTCTTGTTATTTGATGTCTAGCTTATCCATAGCTTGATGATCATGGATTTACCGTTACACATTTCATTTTCAAACTTATTTTCTTAAATCAAATTTGTAAATAAACTTAACTATACTTGACTTAAACTTTCAGAAAATCCAAAAAGACCTAACTCATTCAAACCATTTTCAGGCCTTTATGCCTTTCAAACTTAATTTTTGTTAAAAGTAATGTACCCATTTTAAAATTTGTATCACGAACTACGAGGTTTTGATCCCTTATTTCTATGTTGGTACGTAGGCACAAGTCCGAAGGTCTTGTCAAACACAAAAATATAATTAATTGAATTCTTTTCTCATCCCCCCATTCTATTTGTTTGTAAACATCATTTTTGTACCAAATACATATGCACACATAAAGGGCTCCGTATGAGTACCTAGGACACTTTGGGTGCTAGCACCTTCCCTCTGTGTAACAAACCCCTTACCTGTAATCTCTGACATTTTATTAGTTTTGATTTGAAAAATTCTTACTTTTGGGTTTTGTTCATACTTTTCCCTTTTCCTTTGGAAACAATAAAAGCGTGGTGGCGACTCTTGTTATTTGATGTCTAGCTTATCCATAGCTTGATGATCATGGATTTACCGTTACACATTTCATTTTCAAACTTATTTTCTTAAATCAAATTTGTAAATAAACTTAACTATACTTGACTTAAACTTTCAGAAAATCCAAAAAGACCTAACTCATTCAAACCATTTTCAGGCCTTTATGCCTTTCAAACTTAATTTTTGTTAAAAGTAATGTACCCATTTTAAAATTTGTATCACGAACTACGAGGTTTTGATCCCTTATTTCTATGTTGGTACGTAGGCATAAGTCCGAAGGTCTTGTCAAACACAAAAATATAATTAATTGAATTCTTTTCTCATCCCCCCATTCTATTTGTTTGTAAACATCATTTTTGTACCAAATACATATGCACACAAAAAGGGCTCCGTATGAGTACCTAAGACACTTCGGGTGCTAGCACCTTCCCTTTGTGTAACCAACCCCCTTACCTGTAATCTCTGAAATTTTATTAGTTTTGATTTGAAAACTTCTTACTTTTGGGTTTTGTTCGTACTTTTTCCCTTTTCCCTTGGAAACAATAAAAGCGTGGTGGCGACTCTTGTTATTTGATGTCTAGCTTATCCATAGCTTGATGATCATGAATTTACCGCTACACATGCTTGGACTTCAAAACTAACATAAACATGACATTGCTATTATCATTTCCAAAAATCAACATGTATTACTCATGAGTAAGCATTTGACATCAAGAGAGTTTTCATAGTGAACATGAATTGGAAATCTTGATTACTACACCAGAAGAGAGAAGGCTTGGAAACTTTGTTAAGAAGAAGCCATTTTCTTCAACTGTTTGAATCATAAGACAGAATGCCTGAGAACTCCGTTGAGCAGAAACAGGTCACCTTGATTTGATCATCCTCAGAGAGACAAACGCCTGACACTCCGTCGAGCAAGGGCAAAGTTATTTTGATTTTTCATACCAAGTGTTGAGCGCTTGAGTCTCCGTTGAGAAGTAACCAACCACATCATGTGATTATATCAAGCAACAAAATGTTCGAGAACTTCATTGAGAAGAAGGACAAGCTGTTTCATTTTTCAGTCAATTGGAGACCGTTACGTCAAGAAATTTCAACAAGATTCAGTTAGTCTGACACAGTTACGTCGAGATTCGGTGAATCTCTCCAAAGATAAGATATCCAGGGGGTGAACCACTCAAGTTCATCGCATCAGAAGACCGAACGCCTGAGACTCCGTTGAGTAGGGGCAAACCATTTTGATTGATCATATCAAGTGCAGAATTCCCGAGACTCTGTTGAGCAGGGGAAAGCCATTTCATTGGATCATATCAAGAAGCAGAATGTCTAAGAACTCCGTTGAGTAGAAAGACAAGACACTTCAATTTTCAGTTAATCTGAAGCAATCACGTCGATAAATCTCTCAAGATTCAGTTGATCTAAGGAAGTTACATCGAGATTCGATGAATCTTTATAAGACATGTTAGTCAGGGGAATTCCCTCAGAATTCGGCCAGCCAGAGGCAAAAGCCTTTTCCAAGACACGTACTGGAGCAAGCTACCTCAGGAACCCAAGATGTCATTCTCTCTGAGATAGTTGATCAGAAGAATACAGTTTCAAGATACTGGGGCAGGTCAGTCGAGTTAGTATTTTGACAAAGTTGCTTCATAACTTGTGACTGGGGCGTTTCGTGCATATTCCCAACATATTGGGGCATGACTGACTAGTGAAGGAAGATCCTTTGTGTACTTTTGAGGTTGTCTAGAGAATGATCCATTGTGAATAAGGGACTTCTAAGTTCAAGAGGAATGTCGGGGAGTCAGACTGAACACATCCCCAAACCTTTCAACAGGTAACACTGATCCTAATTGATGAACCAAATGGTTATCGGTATCCTTAGTTCTCTATCTTCAAGATACCTCCTACCATGTCATATAACCAAAACCCTGACCTCGTAAAAGCGCGTAGCATATTCCATCGAAATGGAGCATTACGCCTTACTAAATAAACATATGCATAACTACATGAAAGTCTTTAAGTATAAAAGAATCCCCCGTTGAGACATTCTTCCTCCCCATTGAGAATGTTATCATGAAACTCTGGAGTAGTATTCCCTGCAGGTTTTCCCGAAATACTTCTTCTTTGTGTTTCTTTTTACAAGTATCCTTGTGGGTCTTCCATAAATCACTTACCTTTTGCAAGTCTCTTCCGGCCTCGTGCCAGTGCTCCTTGCCTTTCGCTTGGAGAATTTTATTCAGATAACTTACCTTTCATGAGTTTATTTCGTTGTTTTTGTAAGAACAAAGTTGGTTCTACAATATATCTCTAAGATTTTGATGATAACAAAGGATGAAACAAAAATGGTACTCTAACGAGATTTTTTCTTAGTGTGCAGGACTCTGATCAAACATCAGATAGAAAATTACATCAGATTCAAAATATTCAACTATCAGATGCTACTCACAAAGAATGTGTCCAGAAGGCTCTGATTCTGATCAACGCAGATACCAACGCAACATAAAGAAGTCAGAAACTCTGATAAAAGAATACTGAATCCAGACTCTGAATCTGAAGAAGTCTAGAGCGTTGAGAAACTCTGATGTGGTCAGACATAATCAACCTCTGAAGACAAACTCTGATTTATCAAGACTCTGATGCAGACTCACCAATCCAGAACGCGTAACCGAAAATAAATCTTAATTTGGAAAGAAATTATTTCGAGAAGGAAATAATGAGGCGTGCAAAACTGTTTTAGAAGGAAACAAGGAGAGTAATGACCTTAAACATTCTTCAATGACCAAGATCCTGTCATTACTCCAACGGTCCTTCACAACGACTATATACATGACGAAATACTTCACAAGAAAACACACCTAAGACACACAAGAATACGAAAACTCTTAAATCATTCCTTCTTATCTTTCACGAGCTGCTGCTCTTATGTGAAAAGCTATTGTTCTTATAATTCTGTAATTCTTGCTTGTTTATTAGAAGCACATTAAATTACAATTTATACTTTTGCTTAAAATACTTCCTCAAGTGACTCTGTGTAGTCTGAATACTTGAGAGGGCTAAGGGATTATTCTCTTAGACGATTGGTTATGTAATCTTTCAAGATTAGTGGATTAAGTCCTTTTTGAAGGTGAAATCATCTTGGTCTGGTGGACTGGAGTAGCTTTGAATTTCAAGTGAACCAGTATAAAACTCTGTGTTATTTCCCTTTTTACTATGTGTGTGTCTGATTTCTGAAAAGTTTTTATTTCCAAAACAATTTAAACCCCCTTTCTTGTTTTTCTCAAACTTCAATTAGTATCGGAGCTTCGACTCTGCTATTGATTTTCAAATCAAACACTTAACAGTATAGAGAGATCCAGCGTGAGAAAAACACTATGGCCAACACCAATGAAAGAGATAGTTACAGTGCTAAACCTCTAATATTTGATGGAGAAAAATTTGATTATTGGAAAGATAGAATTGAAAGTTTCTTTCTGGGCTACGATGCTAATCTATAGGATATAGTCACAATCGGTTACACACCACCTGTGACTAAGGTTGGCGTTGCTATTCCTAGAAGCAAAATGACAGATGATTAGAAGCATGAATTCAAAAACCATCACAAAGCCAGAACGATACTACTCAATGCCATTTTCTACAATGAATATGAAAAGATCACCAACAGGGAAATAGCTAAAGAAGTACTTGACTCCCTGAGGATGACTCACGAAGGAAATTCTCAAGTCAAAGAGACAAAGGCTCTGGCTCTAATCCAGAAATATGAAGCCTTCAAAATGGAGGACGATGAAGCTGTAGAGGTAATGTTCTCTAGATTTAAAACTTTAATTGCAGGACTCTAAGTGTTGGACAAAGGCTACACAACTGTAGATCATGTCAAAAAGATTGTCAGAAGTCTGCCAAAGAAATGGAGACCTATGGTCACAGCCTTAAAGTTATCTAAAGATCTGAACAATATCAGTCTTGAGGAACTCGTTAGCTCACTCAGAAGCCACGAGATTGAACTGGAGGAAGATGAGCCTCAGAAGAAGATCAAGTCTGTATCACTAAAGTCCAGATCTGAAAGACGCAAACCAGAAAGAAACAAAGCCTTCCAAGCTAAATAGGAACACAATGACGACTCTGAGAAGGAAGACTCTAACGACGAAGAAGAGTTATCCCTTTTAACCAGAAGAGTAAAACAACTTTGAAGAAAAAGGAATAATAACTTCATAAGACCAAGACCCATGGGAGATCATTCAGAATCAACTTCCAGAGGTAAGTCAAACAAAGATATAACATGCTATGAATGCAAGGAAACAGGTCATTACAGAAATGAATGTCTCAAGCTAAAGAAAGAGAGCTCCAGAAGAGAAGGTTTTAAGAAAAGCTCATTCAGAACTAAAAAGGGACTGATGGCCACCTAGGACGACAGTGGATCTGATTCCTTAGAATCAGACTCTGAAGAACAGGCAAATTTTGCACTCATGGCTACCACCTCCAGAAATACATCAAATGGAGAATCTGACTCTGAAGAGGTATTTTCTGATCTTTCTCGCTCTGACCTTGAATCATGCCTTTCTGAAACTCTAAACTCATATCAGAAACTTAAACAAAAATTTAAAGCTGTAAAAGAGGTTCTTGAAGAAACCATCGAAGAATGTGGTAAACTTGAGATGACAGTTTCAGAACTAAAAGATGAAAACCGAACCTTGATATTAGAAAGAGACTCCATAAAGAAATAATTCTCAAAACTTGAAGAAGCGTTATCTCAAGCTCCACAAACTTCGAACATAGCAATATATGAATATGAAAAATCTTTTCAAAAGTTTCTGAAAAATGGGATAGAGAGAAGCAGAATGGCATCCATGATTTATGGAGTAAGCCAGAATAATAAAAGAGGAATAAGGTATGTCCCTAGTGAAGATAAATCTTCCACAAATGACAAACCTAAATCTCATTTTTCTTATCACTACACACATACACAAGCACAACATTTTGATAATGCTAGAAAACCCAAAGTTCTAAGAAACTCTAGGAAAACTAATCATAAAGGACCCAAAAGATTCTGGGTACCAAAGGATAAGATTGTTTATGTTGCAGATATCCTATGCAGCAGAGTTAAGACACCAGTCATGGTACCTGGACTCTGGATGCTCGCGACACATGACGGGAAGAAAGTATATGTTCCAAAGCCTGGAACTTAAAGATGCGGGCTTTGTGGGGTTCGGAGGAAATCAGAAGGGAAGAATCATAGGCTCTGGAACTATTGGTAATGGAACTCTTCCCTCTATATCTGATGTCCTTTATGTTGAAGGATTAATGCATAACCTGTTATCAATAAGTCAATTAAGTGATAACGGCTATGATGTAATCTTCAATCAAAAAACATGTAAAGCAATTAATCAGAATAATGGAACAGTCCTATTCACTGGCAGCAGGAAAAAAATATTTACAAAATAAATCTTTCAGACTTAAAAGAACAAAATGTAAAATGTCTGATGTCTATTCATGAAGAGCAATGGGTATGGCATAGACGCTTGGGCCACATTGGCATGAGAAAACTCTCTCGGCTAAATAAACTCGAGTTAGTCAGAGGTCTACCCAAGCTGAAGTATTCTTCAAATGATCTATGTGAGGCATGTCAGAAAAGGAAATTTTCTAAAACATCTTTTAAAAAGAAAAATATTGTTTCCACCTCTAAGCCTCTAGAACTTTGTCACATCGACTTGTTTAGACCTGTTAAGACAGTGTCAGTCACTGGAAAGAAGTATGGACTAGTTATTATTGATGATTTTAGTCGATGGACATGGGTAAAATTCCTAAAGCACAAGAGTGAGTCTCACTCTGTATTCACTAGCATCTGTTCCAAAGTGCAAAAGGAATTTGACTCTAAAATCATCAGAGTCATAAGTGATCATGGTGGCGAATTCGAGAATAAATTTTTTGAGGAACTATTTGACTCTAATGGAATATCCCATGATTTCTCCTGTCCTAGAACTCCATAACCAAATGGAGTTGTAGAAAGGAAGAATACGACACTCCAAGAGATGGCCAGGACCATGATCAATGAAACAAATGTGGCTAAGCACTTTTGGGCTGAAGCAGTAAATACATCGTGTTATATTCAGAATAGAATCTCTATAAGACATATTCTGGAGAAGACTCCCTATGAACTATGTAAGGGAAGAAAACCTAACATTTCTTATTTTCATCCTTTTGGATTCTCTTGTTTCATTCTTAATATTAAAGAACATTTGAACAAGTTTAATTCTAAAGCACAAAAAGGTATTATCTTAGGATACTTAGAACGCTCTAAAGGCTACAGAGTATACAACACAGAAACCAAAGCCGTGGAAGAATCAATCCATGTTAGATTTGATGATATGCTTGACCCTGAAAAGTCAAAGCTAATTGAGAAACTTGCAGATTTGGAGATTACTTTTGCAGGTTCTGACGAGAAGACTAAATCACCAGAAGTATCTGAAAGACAAAATCCAGATGAATCTGAAACCACAATCATCCAAAAGAAATCAAGGAGTCACCCCAACATCTCTGAAGATTTAATTCTGGGAAACAAGGATGAACCTGTCAGAACTAGGTCAACATTCAAAGTATCTGAAGAAACTCCTCTAGGATTAGTATCTCTAATTGAACCTACTTCCTGTGATGAGGCACTTCAAGAAAATGACTGGGTTCTGGCTATGAAATAAGAGCTAGATCAATTCTCAAAGAATGACGTCTGGGATCTTGTTCCAAAGCCTAAAGGAACTCATATTATTGGAACCAGATGGGTGTTCAGAAACAAACTGAATGAAAAGGGAGAAGTAGTCAGAAACAAAGCACGACTGGTGGCAAGGGTACAATCAACAAGAAGGTATTGACTACAATGAAACCTTTGCCCTAGTCGCCAGGTTAGAATCTATTTGCTTACTTGTCTCATTTATTGTAAATCATTCTATCAAACTATATCAAATGGATGCAAGAGTGCATTTATTAATGGTTATATATCAGAGGAAGTTTATGTCAATGAACCTCCAGGTTTTGAAAACTCTAAATGTCCAGAACACGTTTTTAAACTCAAGAAATCACTGTATGGTTTAAAACAAGCTCCTAGAGCTTGGTATGATAGATTAAATAAATTCCTTCTAGAACATGACTTTATCAGAGGAAAGGTTAATGTAAGACCCCAATTTTGTCCCTAAGATCCCTCATGGCATCATAGCATTGCATTGCATAGCCTCAAGGATCTTTGAGCATCTTGGTTTCCTTTCCCTTTGGGTAGGGATCTCTTGTGAGTGGGTTTAGATCACCAAGCATGCTTGAATTGTATATCATTGCTTTTCTCATTTTATTCACTAACCAAAAGCACAAAAATATGTCACTAACATTTGTTTTGCAGCTTAAGCAATCACCAGGTCCAGAGCTTCAAGGAGTTCCTTTGTGAAAGAGATGAGGTATTTTCTTGAGATAAGGATCACATGATTATTATATGGAGCTTACATGAGCTAGGGTTTCATTTTGGAGCAATTTCACCAAGTGATAAAGGCTCAAGCTAATCAAGGCATTTCAAGGTCATCTGAGGACCAAAAAAGTCAACTGTGCAGTCAACTGAGGACTATGAGGTGGGGAAATGAGTTGAAACACCTCAATCATGTTCAAACAGAACCTATTCATCATTCTAAACATCCATCTTGAAGATTCAAAGGTCATGGCAAAAGTTACAAAAAATTGAAATTGACCTGTAATTCAAAGTTTCCAAATTTGGCAAGTTTTTGGTCCACATTCAACTTGACTTGTCAACATCAAAGAAGTTTCAAAATGGATTTTTGGTGAACATGAAAGTTGTAGATCTTTGTCTACCCTTTCCAAAAAGTGATAATTCATGTCCATATGATGAATGGTTGAGAAGTTATGGTCATTTGATCACAAGGTGTGCATGGAAATTCAAAATGACCTAACTTTTGATACAATGCTCCAAATTGATCCATTCTTTTTGCAAAATGCTCCACATGTTCAAGACATCTCAAATTGACATCATTTGGCTCAATTATGCAAAGGAATCATGGTTTGTATGCTCATGATTTCACATGTGTTCATTTTGAAGAAAATATTCACAATTCATTTTTGGCTTATGGTACAAGCAAACAAACACTTCAAGCATGACCATTGGATGATTTTAAGTGAATTCAGACCCTTGCATGAGAAAGAGCACGTGTGTTTTGGCCATGCTAGCCATTTTTGCATTTTTGCAAATTGATCCAATTCTCACTAATCATGATTAAACAATGGAAAGTGTGATTAGCAGCATGATTAGCAAGGAGTATAAAAGCCAAACCCTAATCCTAACAACGATAACAGAAGCATTTGAGATCTGAAATTTCAAAACTCCCTCCATTTCTCTCTCTCTTCGAATCTTGAATTTCTCCACACAAACACCAAATATTTTTGTAGATTCTTGATCCTCATGCAATTCTGAGCAAGAATCAACCATTGGTTAGAGCAATTGAGCCAGATTTCAAGTTGTTCATGTGTAATCTCATGGCGATGGAATCTGAAAATTGAAGTGGATCCAGGTGATTTCAACTATTGATCATTGTTTAAAGCTTCATAGGAGGTGCAGTGGAAGAGATCTGGAGCTTCTGAGAGCTTGAGGACACGATTTCAGCAACCTCCAATTTCAGGTGATCCAAATTCGATTCTCTCATTTTGCTGTTTTATGTACATAGATGTATAGACCTTGCTTCGTGGAGTATGTGCATGTGTTTAGATTTTGAAATGGTTGAGAATTGAGCATGTATGGTTGACTGGAAGTTTTGATCTCAATAATGTTTTGCTTCGATATGGAAAAAATAGGATGAATTAGGTTAAATTGATTGCATATTTGAAACCTATGTGGAAGGACGGTTCGAATGGTACCGGTTTTATTCATTTCTGGAAAATTTATGGTTGAACTCACCGGAACTTGGCCGGAGAAGACGACCGGAGACTGTAGCTCCGGCGTCTGGTTATCCTAGGGTTTTTCTTGCGTGTTTGCTGATGAGGCTCCATGTGTTGCCTTGCATGTAAGATTGTTTGGCTGAGATTCGTTTAAACTTGCCATGCGTTATTTGACCTACTGAGCGTGCTGATGACGTGTTTTAATGAAACGCATCGTTTCATTTTTGCTTGCGTGGCTTCCATGTGTGCGTTAGCGTAGCAGTTTGATTGGATACCATCTGTTTGACCATGCCATGCATTATGTTGACTACTGATGTGTGTGCTGACCGTGTTTAATGAAACTGTGCGTTTTGATTGTTTGAATGTGGACCTTAGATCTTGTTTGCGCGCTTCATCCTATGGCTGTGGATTATTCTGAATTTAATTCAAATAATGCTTTTCCCTCCATATTTCCATGCATATTTCAATTATTTTGTTCATCTTATAAAATTCATAAAAAATAGAAAAATGATCCAAATTGACTCCAATATTTTTTCATAGTTTTGTTTTGATGTCTAGTTCTTTTGGTATTATTTTCATGAATTGTTGATGTCTGGATTTTCATGTGGATATTTTTGATTGAACATTGTGCTAAATTGATATGTTGCCTTCAATGCTTTGTGAAATTTTCTATGTTGAGCCAATTGATCCCATTTTTTGTGTGCTTAATATTCATACAAGATGTGAATTTTTGGTCACTGGTTTGGATTTTTTCTCATATGCTATCATTGTTTTTCACACATAGAGATATAATGTGACAATTTGTGTCACATTTTTGGCATTGAATTGTTGCATTTTTGTTCACATATCATTTGAACCTTTCTGGATTTGATTTTTTGCATATTGCTTATCCATGACATGATAAACTTATACAAAAAATATCAAGGTCATTGCATGTATTTCTGATTTGATTTGGATTTTCTAAGGTGGAGGTCCATTTTGTGCTATTGTTTTGGTCATTGCATTACATGAGCCATTTGAGACATTTGCTTTTTGATTTGATGTTGGTCCTTTTGAGGACATTTTGTGCAATGTTTGAATGTGCATTAGGTGGAAGATTGAGTTCTGTTTTGATCATTTGGTTTGGTTTTGAACTTAGTCTTTGTGCTAGTGTTTTGTGCATAAACTAACTGTGCTTTGTGTTTCAGGTTTGGACATTTAGCATTGATGGTTGATTTGTTCTCACTTTGTGAGATGAAAATGATTTGAGTTCTAACTTGTGTTTGTTTTGTAGGTTCTAATTGATGTGCTTGAGCTGATGAGTTCATTTGAGTGCTTGAGCATTGTTCATTGGATTGTGTAATTGTTGGAAAGTTTCACTGTTTGTCTGTTGGTTTTATAACTGAAACATTAACTGTTTAGTCTTTGTACAGGTACCTTAGTTGCTTGCTTGCTTTTGCTTTTGCTTAAGCTTTGGATTGTGGTTGATACACCACTTAGGTAGTTATCTTCTTACTTCATGTAGTCTGGAAGTCCTGTCACCTTTTTGGCAGGCATTTTGCTGGCAAGTCCTCCTTCAGAGGCTCTGTTTGTGTTTGTTTACAATTGTGCCAAAGACCTCCAAGATGAGGCATGTGTTACTTGATAAGTCCTCCAAGAGTAGAGGCAATTGACGGATAAAAGGGATTAGTAGCCAATCCCCCGTTATTCAGTGAGTCGTTCATTATGCTCGCACTACATGCCGATGCTTCTGAACAGGTACCCAAGATCTTTGTCCAGTGTCTGTCAAGTGGAATAGGATCTCACTTTCTGGATCCCCACGCTTTCTTTGTCATAAGCTCACCCAGGCCAGGGTTAAGAGCATGAGGTCTCATCCTCATTACCATTTGATCAACTTCACCCTAACTCTCAATGTTAGTGGTTAAGAGCTATAGATTACCCATTTCAGTTTGGCTTGTTTGTCGAGGTTGATATGACCCCTCTTGACTAAAGCCCACACATTGTTTGAGCCTCTTATATGTATAGAGATTGTGATGTTTGCTTTTGATGTGTTTTCTTTTGATGTTTGTTTGTTATGGTTGGGAGTCAGATATAAGTCCATGTATTGGCATTCTGTTTCTTTTTGTTGTTGTTAGGAGTCGGGTGTAAGTCCATGTATTGGCATTATGTTTCCTTTTATTGAGGATCTCTTATGAGACCTGTGTGATTTCTTATGCTTTGCGCTTGCTTATTCCAAAGGATGGGAACCACTTGGATCATCTATATGATCTCAAGAGAGGAACTCCTAGTGTGGTTTCATTTCTTAGCCCTCACCTTTTTGTTTCCTTAGGACTTAGCCTCCTCCTTCATCTCTCCACCCTAACCCAAACCAAAACCTGTTTGTGCAAACATTTGGCTATTGTTTTCAACATTAGAAACCTAAGCCTTATGCTTTTGATTTTCAAACTTTCTTTTCATAACACTCATTGTGAATTGAATCTTTAAGTCAATTTTGACCATTTTGTATATACTTCTAATTGGTAAATATAACCCATTCAAATGTCTTTTTGTGGTTCCAATGTCCACTTCTTAATCAAATTTTTCATAACCTTTAGCTATTAGGTTTGAGTTATCTTTGTGGTAGATATAATACTCACCTTTGTCCTTAGTGATGGACAATGAGTCTTCCATGCTTATTATAGGGTTAACCCCTCACTAGCATGTTGAAGCTATCCTCACATGGTGGACTTGTGGTTTTTCAGGTTGAGTTTTCTCCCTTTGATAACAAAAGACATTAAGGCTTTTGGACCAATCAATCCACTCATTTGTTTTTTGAGATTTTTTACCCGAACTACGAGGTTTTGATCCTAATCTTTTTATAAGAGGGTACGTAGGCAATGGGTTTATTCATCCAAACACAAAAATGTAAATAACTTGTATATTCTATTCTCATCTTTTCAATCATGTTTGCACAAATAAAATTTTCACAAAAAACAATAACATTTGCAACAAGTGTGAAAAGGGCTCCCTAGGAGTACCTAGGATGTTTTGGGTGCCTAACACCTTCCCATTGCATAACCAACCCCCTTACCCAGATCTCTGTTTCTTTTACTAGTTTTATTTGTAAAACTTTTAGGTTTTTGTTCGCTTTCTAACCATTCCTTTGGATAAATAGAAGTGCGGTGGCGACTCGACTTTGTATGATTTACCTTGGATTTAGTCAATATCTCTGACGGTAACGAATACACCGCTACAGTTAACACTACACTCTTCTGTAAAAACATTAGAAATGATCTCATGATATGTGTAAGACCCCAATTTTGACCCTAAGGTCCCTCATGCAATTTCATCATAAGCATCAGCATTGGGATCATACCTTGGCATCCTCCTTACCCCTCTTCTCATTGGGTTTGTTTAGGGATAGATCACCAAGCACTATATGATTGTATCATACTTGTATTTTATCATTTTCACTAACTAAAATACCAAAAAAACATGTCTTTATATTTGCCTAACTCTTTTGTAGGTAGGGCATGATCCCATTGACCTATCAAGTTCACATCTAGAGTTTGAGATCCTCATGAACAAAGAATACAACCATGGATTAATACAAGGATGGTCACAAGCATCATATATGAGTCCCAATGATATCTACATGTTATAATGGTCAAGTTTTCTTCAAGAGTTTGAGGGTGATTTATCTTGGAAACTTTAGTTTTACTAGGTATCTTGAGTAACTTCTCCAACAAGCTATCTCACCATTTGATCAAATTTCTTAAGGGACACTTCAAAATTCACCATCTTATGCATATATGACCTACCGTGAGCCTAGAAAGTCAATAGAATTGAAGATTAGCAAGTTGGTTGATGGTGGTTGGCCAGATGAATTCATCTGATCAAAACTGGGTCTCCCTAGACCCTATCTCCTACAATTTTCATCATATGAAAATGATTACAAGAGAAAACATACTCTAAATGACACTCCAAACAACTATCATGTTGATACCTTGAGCTAGTTTTGCTTGTAAAATCATTTTCTATGTTGAAACATTATAGGTCATTTTGTCTAAACCCTAATTTGAATGTCAACTTCCCAAGGCCATAACTTGCTCAATTTTTATGAGATGAAATATTTCCAAGTTGTGAAATGAAACTCAAGATGTATACTCCAACTTTGATATTTGGAGAAATAGCTAGCTCAACTTTTATGAGCATGTGATATAAGGCTACATTATAGGTCACTTTTGACCTATACCATTGAACACGTGATTTTTCAAAACTTCAAAAATGCACAACTCTATCATTTTAAATCCAAATTACATGAAATTGGTTACCATTTTGAAGCTCTTTGAAATAGATACAACTTTGATGAAGACACTTTTCTCATTTGAAGCTCACATAAAAAGTTAAGCAAAGTGTAATATTGAGATATATGGCTTGACACTTAGAAAAAAAATCAACATGTTGAAATTTCCAAACTTCCACCTCAACATTCATCATGATAAAAGCTTCAAATGGAAAAGTCTTAAACATGAAAGTTGTTCCTCTTGATCTCACCTTTCGAAAAAGTCCAAGTTCATCCATTTTAGACAAGAATTGAATAGGCTGCACATAGCTTGAACATTGCATCATCATTTGGCAAAGATCAAACTTCAAGTTTCCATGTACACTTGCCTTGCAATCCAAGTTGATTTCAGAATCTCTCACACTCATTTGTGGACCTAAAGCAATGATCTCATGGGCCTGTACACATCCATGCACCATGCATCATCCGTTGCCAATTTTGGAAAGTCATTTGGAAGGTGAAAATATCACATGATCCAGCTATAAATAGAGCTCCAAATGCTCCGAATTCAACACATTCGCGGCAACTTTGATCCTAGACCCCTAACCCTTCCATTTTAGAGGATAATCCTGAGAATTTCATCTTGAAATTGAGTTTGAATCTCACTGTTTTGAGATTCAAAACTCCAGGGATCCAAGACCTTTTGTGCATTTCATTCTACTTCTGCAAGCATTCTGAGTGAGATCAAGCACGAGAGAAGGCAAGAACAGTTGAATCTAGACCTGCATTGCAGGTATTTTCCATAAAATTTAATCTCTTCGATTCTCCCTCAATCTTGCTCAATTCTCTTGATTATTTGGTTGTCTGAAGTCCTACCAATGTAGGCAAGAAGATTGAGTTGCTTAGAGGTCAAATCGAAGCAACTCAGTTGACATACCTCAAAATTCAACTCCTCATATCTTTCTATATGTGAGGAGTTAGTTAAATTAAGGTCAAATTCGTGCTCTACACCATTTTTTTCAGATCATGTCCTCCTTTTTTAAATTTTTTTGATGGTGATGAGTGAACCAGTCCGGCCAGGGTCACCGGAGAAGACGATCGGCCTTTGGACGTCGGTGATGTGTTGGCACGGTTCAGATCCATTGATCCCTTTTAAATTTTTTAATCTTGTGCGTTGTTTTTAATTACCATGCCTATGCCGCGTTGACTCAAGTGGTCCACGTTTTTTATGATTATTTGAATTTCATTTAAATTTCTTTATTTTCATTAATTCATATTAAATTTAATATTGATCCAAAAAATATGAGAGTTTCACCAAAAAATTTCAAAAAATTTCCTCTTTCTTATTCTGAATTAAACTTATTTTTTGGATCATTATTAATATTTTTCATGATTTAATTGATTTTTCATTTGTTTTTAATTGTTACAAAATACTTTTAAGTCTTTAAAAATTCTAAAGTATTTTCTCCAAGGTCCTTTGACCTTGTTTGACTTATGATAAATCTCATGGCCATTTATTTGGCGTTTTGATGAGGTTTTAGGAATTTGACAAACCTTATTTAATTTAAATGTGTTATTTTAGTATTTTTAATTTGAATAAATGCCAAATAATTTTGTTGACCAATTGTGATAACTTGTTTGTGTTTGACTCATGTTGTTGGGCCTTGGTCAAGGTTGATTTGACTTTGTCAAATTAATATCATTGGATTTAGGGGATTGATGGAATGTACATTCCATCTCCCAAAATGAATGGATGATATTAATTTGGTAAAAGTCCTCCTTTGATCAATTTGAATTTTCATCTATTCCCCTCCCACTTCATCTCATTCCCTTTCTTTATGCATTCATCTCATTTGGCCTATGATATCTCAAAGTCCTAAAGCTAGTTGATTGAAAAATTAACATGAGTATAGATGATATTAGGCCACACCTTTTGCATATTCTTTTAGTGTGTGGTATGTTTCATGAGCATAGTCCATAATACTATGTCTCTAACATGCATTAACACCACAATTCTATTGCCCGACCTCAAATAGTTATGACTTCTACATAAGTCCAATTATGATTGCTTAACATAGCACTAAATTTGTTACATAAAAGGCATAGCATTCTAGTTAGTGAGATTGTAAGTCTCCCCTCTTTCATGGTATTGTGTGGAAACTTGGCCTTTTTTCCTTCCTTTGGAAGATGTCTTGGTTCAAGGATCCATGCTTGTGATAAGTGGGTTGAGTGTTCTCCAAAGAATGTCAAAGAATGAAAAGAAAAAACAAAACAATACTAACTTCTAACCTATTAACAACTAACTTTTAATTTCAAGCCATTTACTTTAATGTCATTTAATTCTAGCTTTTATACATTTGCCATTGTTCATTTCATTCTAATTGTTTATGTTAATGCAATTTTCACTTTGCCCACTTGGACCATATTGTGTGATATATTCTGTTTGTGTATACTTTGCTTGTTTGTGTGATCTTTGACCATTAATGTACTTAATAACAACAAAAACCCTAATAAGCTTTTGTGTGGACTGTTAGCCTGATCTTGGACAAATGGACTAAGAATTTAGGCAACATTCCTATGCTAAAGGACTTGGCCAATTCCAAATTGTTGAGAAACCAAGTGCTCGCAATTTGAAACTTCATCTGATACATCATTCAAGATCCCTCTAAGTTCATCTGCAACATGATCATGCACTACAAGGTATCATGCACTACAAGGTTTTGATCCCTCATTTTTATGTTGGTACGTAGGCACAAGACCGAAGGTCTTGCCGAACACAAAAAAATATAATTAATATATTCTTTTCTCATCCCCTCATTCTATTTGTTTGTAAACATCCTTTTTTACCTAATACATATGCACTCAAAAAGGGCTCCCTAGGAGTACCTAGGACACTTTGGGTGCTAACACCTTCCGTTTGTGTAACCAACCCCCTTACCTGTAATCTCTGACATTTTATTCGTTTTGATTTGAAAACTTCTTACTTTTGGGCTTTGTTCGTACTTTTTCCCTTTTCCCTTGGAAACAATAAAAGCGCGGTGGCGACTCTTGTTCTTTGATCTCTAGCGTATCCATAGCTTGACGATCATGGATTTATCGCTACATAAATTAAGTGGCGACTCTGCTGGGGAGTAGTCTCCAGTGGGTTTAGCCTACTTTTTGTGTGTATATGTTGGTATATATATGATATTTATATATATGTATGTGTGATATAATCTGCTTGTTATGCTTGGTGATCTCTGAGTGGTGAAATAAGTTCTAACCCGAACTTGAGTGCAATTAAGATAGGAAGATGGTATAGTCATGTTCGACTTGTGTGGAGTAGTCCTTAACAAGTTGGCTTGAGATCCATCTGCTCAGTGGAGACTCTTTTGGATTTGGAAATGTCACACAAGTATTTGTGGTTAGGCATTACTATCTCTAATTTGGGGTCTGAGAAGCTGAGGACCGTAGAACATTTACCCCCTCTTGGCCTATTTAGGACGTAGTGCGGAAACTGTTCAAGTGTACACTTGATAATAGTTGTTAAGCGATACTACACTCAGACGAGTTTCTCTTGAGAATATTATGGGTCGATGAGTCAGTCATCTTAACCTGTAATATCCGATAGATGGAATTAAGACTCTGGGAACTTTTTAGAATAGGATCTATAGGTTTTTATCCTTATTTCACTCCTTTGGGATGGTTCTTACCCATACTCCATGCTCGTGACTTACAATAAACCCTTAATTCTTGGTTGATCCATTCAAATCTTGTCAATATCAATGGAACTTGGTTGTTGATAGGGTGTAAACCATAATCCACCAAAATGGATGATTGATCTTAACAATGACTTGATTCATCCCTTGACCTTTGTTTGCCTTGTGTGTGATCCTTATTTGCGATTGTTGCATTCATGCATTCATGCGCATCATAACATTCATCACACAAAAATTTCAAGGAACTGAGGTATCATTTGCAAATATTTTCAGACCATGGATTATGGGTGAAGGAACACTAAGAAGTACAATTTCAGATGTCCCGACTTGAAAGAGTTAAGGAAGCTAGCATATTTTATATTAGATCCCTTGGACTTCAAACAACGTCATGGGAAGCTTTTGTCCATCTTATCTACTGATATGGTTGAAGGACTTTTGAGTGTGCTAGTGCAGTTCTATGATACTCTCTACCATTGTTTCACTTTCCCAAATTTTCAGCTTGTGCCTACCCTGGAGGAGTATTCTTATCTTTTGGGGATACTTGTTTCTAGTAGAGTGCCTTTTAGTGGATTTGAGGAGATTCCTTGATCTAGTATTATTGTTGAAGCTCTTCACTTGAAGAAGTCTGAGATAGAGGCTCATTGGGTGAAAAAAGGAGGTTTATTGGGGTTGCCATCTGATTTCCTCATCAAGGAAGCTACTGCTTTTGCTCAAGCCGGTAGTGTGGATGCTTTCTTGATTTGGAATCTTGTGCCTACTTTGTTGGGTGATATGTATTTCGCTTTGCATCTAAGGAACTCTAAGGGTGGTGGAACGATTGTCTGTTGCATTCCTCTTCTGTACAAGTGGTTTATTTCGCACTTGCCTCAGACAACTGCTTTTTTGGAGAACAAACAATGTCTACGGTGGTCTCAGAGACTTATGTCTCTCACTAATGATGATATAGTTTGGTATGATCCGTCTTTGATAAGTTCGGAGATTATTGATAGTTGTGGTGAATTCTCTAATGTGCCTCTCATTGGTACACAAGGAGGAATTAACTACAATCCTGCTTTGGCTCTTCGTCAACTTGGGTTCCCCTTGAGAGACAAACCTAATAACACTTTGTTAGATGGTATTTTCTATCAAGAGGGTAAAGATCACTAACATTTGAAGTAGAAGATTGTGCATGCTTGGCATAATGTGCCTAGGAAAGAAAGATCCGAGCTTGGTCCGCACAATTGTGTAGCTTTGGAAGCTTACACTCTTTGGATGAGGAAGAGAGATTTGGAGTTGAAGATGCCTTATCCTTGTGAAAGACCTATGTCTATGGTTGTGGTTGAGCCATTAACTCTCCCTAACCAAGATGTAGAGGAGTTGGAAGACGCGCTCGTCAAGATGAAGCAAGAGAAGGACATGTGGGAAGAGCGTTTCCATGCTTTGAGAAAGAAGCATGAAGAGTTGCAGTTTGAGTCTAAGGACAAAGATACGCTTATTGAGCTACTTGAAGACTGAGTGACAAAGAGACATAGAGAGCCGGAAGTTTCATCTTCTAGCATGCCTCAGCCTTCCGTTGCTTGGAAGAAGATTGTTGATCAACTTGTTCTTGAGAATACTCAGATGAAGGCTTCTTTTGAGATCGAGATTCGTCGCATTCCAAGGAAGTACGCGCCTACAGCCAGATCTGCTTACATTGTTGTTAGGAATCCTTAGGATGACTAGTCTCCTTTTCTCTTGTATATTTATTTTGGTTTCTGAAATTGTGCTCAGTATAATCCTTCCAATTATATTAATGAAAAGAGATTTTTTGGTCATATAAAAATTAATGCAATTGTTGATATATATATATATATATATATATATATATATATATATATATATATATATATTATTTGCAAATGATATAATAAGTTCCTTGAAAATAAAAAGAAACAATCAAGCATTGCATCTCATGCATCATTTACATAAGCAGGTTTTCGCCAGATGTCTTATTGGTGTTTCTTCTGTACTTCAGCCAAGCTGACTCACCGGTACAATATCCGAGCCAATCATCTGAAAATCATGAAGCATCTAAAGCAAAAGAACAGAGAATTGAAGGACGAAATCCCGCCTG
Organism: Lathyrus oleraceus; assembly: GCF_024323335.1. Taxonomy (NCBI): domain Eukaryota; kingdom Viridiplantae; phylum Streptophyta; class Magnoliopsida; order Fabales; family Fabaceae; genus Lathyrus; species Lathyrus oleraceus. Next base: position 441,247,744 of record NC_066584.1, on the reverse strand, counting down.
ACTGCCATGATGGAGTCAGTTCTTACTGCTCAGAGTCAATCTTCTCCAATGCCTGCAACTCCTCCTGCGAAGACTGTTATTTCAGAGGTGGCTACCTCTACCATGCCTACTGCTGCCGCCCATTTTGCATCGACTATGCCTGCCAGATTCCCGTGGGGAATGTCGTCCAACTTTGTGCCCGAAGGCTTTGCGCCTACCTTTGCTTCCATGCCGGCATCTAGTCTGATCATGTCCTTGCCACCTCCCGTTGTGCACACCTTGCCTCGCGTAGAGGACACCATCCATCACTCCGAGCCGTCTGAGGGTCCGGATGTCTATGAGAAAATGGATGAAATGAAGGATCAGTTTCTTGAGTTGCACAAGGAATTGAAGACACTGAAAGGTAAGGATTTGTTTTGGAAGAGTGTTGTTGAGTTGTGCTTAGTGCTCAACGTCAAGATCCCGGTAAAGTTCAAAGTTCCTGACCTTGAAAAGTATAAAGGGAACTCTTGTCCGCTCAGTCATCTTGTGATGTATGCTCCCAAGATGTCTACTCAGATTGATAATGATCAATTGCTTATTCACTACTTCCAAGATAGTCTAACCGGCGCTGCGCTCCGTTGGTACATGGGATTGGACAGCGCCAGCATTCGCACTTTCAATGACTTGGGGGAGGCTTTTGTCAAGAAGTATAAGTATAATATGGACATGGCGCCTCATAGAGACCAATTGAGGTCTAGGTCTCAGAAGGACATAGAGACATTTAAAGAGTATGTGCAACGATGGAGGGAATTGGCTGCTCAGATCACTTCTCCTTTGGAGGAAAAAGAGATGACAAAGATCTTCTTGAAAACTCTGAGTTCATTTTACTATGAACAAATGATTGCTAGTGCCCCCAGTGACTTTACTGAAATGGTAAACATGGGGATGAGGCTTGAGGAAGGAGTCCGAGAGGGACGTTTATCAAGAGATGAGGCATCAACAAGCAAGATGTATGGTAGAAATTTCGGTAAGAAGAAAGACAGTGAGACGAATGCAATAAGCAGTGGGAGGAAGAGGAGGCCTTAGATCAGAAGGAATCCACCATCCCGTCAACATCATCAAGTATCTTCCGTTATCCCGGTATTTTCTAATCAACAAACAACACCAGTTCAACAACAACAACAACGTCAACAGCAATAACCGTAACAATGAGCGAACACCTACAACAACAACAATACTAACAACAATCATCATCAACAAAACTTTGAGAGGAAGAAGGTCTCTTTCGACCCGATTCATATGTCTTACGTAGAACTCTATCCATCCTTGGTTCTCAAGAACCTGATCCAACCAAGAAACCCGCCACAGATTCCAGAACCACTTCCTTGGTGGTATAAACCTGAGCTCCGTTGTGCTTTTCATCAAGGAGAACCCAGACATGATTTTGAAAATAGTTATCCACTCAAGTATGAGGTTCAAAAATTGATGAAGAGTGGTATAGTGTCCTTCGAGGATCGTGCGCCGAATGTAAAAGCGAATCCGTTACCCGCCCATGGGAACTCTTCTGTGAATATGGTGGACGGTTATCCCGGAGAATTTAAAGTTTTTGATGTGCGGTTTATTCGAAGATCCTTGGTGCAGATGCATAAGGATGTTTGTTTGGTAAGTGAATGTGAGCACGACCATGATGGTTGTGCTATTTGTAGTGTTAACCCGAGGGGTTGTGAAGTTGTGAAAAGGGACATCCAAGACTGATGGATGAAGGCATGATTCAAATTGTTCAATCCTGTCATGTAGATGACGATGTTAATGTCATAGTGCCTATTTTCAAGTAGCCTGAGAAGTTGGTAGTCTAGTATGACTCCAATAACAGCAACAGTCAAAGATCAGTATTGTTGTTGGTAATACGGTTAGCGGGCCCAGTCCCGTATTCATCTGATAAAGCTGTGCCATATCAGTATAATGCTACAATGATGAAGGATGGTCAAGAGGTCCCGTTACCTACAACTAGTTCAGTAGTGAGCATTGTTGATGTTACTAAGGTGACCCGCAGTGGTCGAGTGTTTGGGTCGGTGTTTCCAAAGGATAAAGAAGAATCAGTTGTGAGTAAGAAGGTGGAAGTGCCTGTTGAACACCCAATTGGCTTTTCAAAAGGTAAGTCTGGTGAATCCAGCAATTTGAAACCCAATGATGATGATGAGGTACTTCGGTTAATCAAAAGAAGCTAGTTTAACATGGTGGAGCAGTTGCTCCAAACCCCCCCAAAGATCTCAGTGTTGTCTCTGCTCATGAATTCTGAAGCGTACAGAGAAGCAATGCAAAGAGTTCTAGAGCAACCGTTTGTAGAACATGATGTTACAGTGGATCTATTCGATCATATTGTGGCTAACATCACTTCTTGCAACAATCTTAGCTTCTGTCATGAAGAGCTCCCTGAGGAGGGCAGAAATCATAATTTGGCTTTGCACATCTCGATGAATTTCAAAGAAGATGCTTTGTCAAATGTGCTTGTTGACACCGGTTCGTCATTAAATTTGCATCCAAAGTCAACTTTGTCAAAGTTATCTTACCAAGGAGCGCCTATGAGATATAGCGGCGTAATCGTCAAAGCTTTTGATGGTTCGTGCAAGACGGTTATTGGTGAAATGGACCTTCTAGGTAATATAGGTCCGAGTGATTTTCAAATTAATTTTCAAGTAATGGATATCCACCCGACCTACAGTTGCTTGTTGGGAAGGCCATGGATCCATGAGGCGGGAGCTGTTACTTCAACTTTGCACCAGAAGCTCAAATTTGTGAAGAATGGTAAGTTGGTGATTGTTGGTGGAGAGAATGCGTTGTTGGTTAGCCACCTGTCATCTTTCTCTTACGTTGAAGCTAAGGATGAGGTTGAAACTACATTCCAAGCCTTGTATATTGCTGATGAAAAGAGGGTTGGGAAACCTATGTCCTCATTGAAAGATGCTCAGAAGATTGTGGAAGAAGGCAATGTTGATCAGTGGGGGCGCATGGTAGAGGTCTCCGACAACAAAGGCAGAACTGGTTTGGGGTTCAAGAAAGGTTCATCAACTACAAGGACTAAAGATATGCAACTTAGCTTCCGTAGCGGAGGGTTCATTCATGGCAATGAACAACACTTAGTTGTTGTGCTAGAGGATGACGAAGAGGAAGACTACACACATTTTGTGACGCATGGAAAGACGTGCAACAACTGAACAGCTGTTGACATTCATGTTATTTTGAATTGATCTAAGTAATTGCTTTTATATGTTTTTAAAATCCTTCTCCTATGCCTAAGGGAGAAGAGAAAATTGTTTGGGAATTTTCAAATTGATCATTAATAAAATTAGTTATATTCATCCACATCTATGGTGTTTATTTTTAATTTTTGCTTTATTCTGAAAATGGTAATCACAAAAAACATAAATAAACAATATAATTATCCATCTGTATAATATTTGGTCACAAATTCACTTTTCTAAAATCAAAATATCAAATCATTATGCAGGTTGGTTCCTAACCCCATTGAATACAATGATCCTTCTCCTTCTCCTTCTCCAAATTTTGAATTCCCTGTGTTTGAAGCCGAGGAGGAAAGTGATGTGGAACTGAGTGATGAATTATCTCGTCTTCTTGAGCAAGATGAAAAGACCATCCAGTCATTCGAAGAGCAGGTCGAGTTAGTCAATTTGGGTCCCGAGGATGATGTGAAGGAAGTCAAGATTGGGTATCGACTGTGCCCAGAAGTCAAGAAGGGATTGATTGATGTTCTTCGAGAGTATTCAGATGTGTTTGCTTGGTCCTATCAAGACATGCCTAGTTTGGATTCTGAGATTATGGAGCATAGATTGTCATTGAAGCCAGAATTCCCACCAGTCAAGCAGAAGTTGAGAAAAACGCATCCTGATATGGCTGTGAAGATCAAAGAGGAAGTGCAGAAGTAGATTGATGTCAGTTTCCTTGTAACTGCTGAGTATCCGCAATGGGTGGCCAATATTGTGTCAGTGTCGAAGAAAGATGGAAAATTCCGCATGTGTGTTGACTACAGAGATTTGAATAAATCCAGTCCGAAAGATGATTTCCCTCTGCCACACATTGATATGTTGGTAGACAATACTGCTAAATTCATAGTCTGTTCGTTTATGGATGGATTTTCCGGGTATAATCAGATCAAGATGGCACCCGAAGATATGGAGAAGACCATATTCATTACACCTTGGGGAACATTCTGTTATAGAGTGATGCCTTTCGGTCTGAAGAATGCCGGTGCAAATTACCAAAGAGCAATGACTACTCTCTTTCATGATATGATGCATAAAGGATCGAAGTATATATCGATGACATGACTGCTAAATCAATTGATGAGGAGGAACATGTTGAGCATTTGTTGAAGCTATTACAGCGTTTGAGGAAATATAAACTCCGCTTGAATCCTAATAAGTGTACTTTTGGTGTTCGTTCTGGTAAGTTGTTGGGCTTTATTGTAAGCGAGAAAGGTATTGAAGTTGATCCTGCCAAGGTCAAAGTAATACAAGAGATGCCTGCACCCAAAACTGAGAAGTAAGTCAGAGGTTTTCTCAACCGCTTTAATTATATTTCCAAATTCATTTCCCACATGACTGCCACATGTGCACCGATATTCAAGCTTCTTCAGAAAGATCAGTCTTGTGATTGGACCGAAGTCTGCCAGCAAGCTTTTGACAGTTTCAAGGAATATCTGCTTGAGCCTTCGATTTTGTCTCCGCCTGTTGAAGGGAGACAGTTGAATATGTATTTGATTGTGCTCGAAGATAGTATGGGTTGTGTTCTTGGGGGTCAGCAAGATGAGACTGGAAAGAAAGAATTTGTGATCTACTACCTCAGTAAGAAGTTCATCGACTGTGAGACTCAGTATACTATGCTTGAGAAAACTTGTTACGCATTGGCTTGGGCTGCAAAGCGTTTGCGTCAGTATATGTTGAATTATACCACTTGGTTGATATCAAAAATAGATCTAATTAAGTATATATTTGAGAAGCCTGCTTTAATTGGGAGGATTACCCGTTGGCAGATGTTGTTATCAGAGTATGATATCGAATACCGATCTTAGAAAGCAATCAAAGGTAGTATCTTGGATGACCATTTAGCTCACCTACCGATTGAAGATTATCAGTCAGTGCAATATGATTTTCCGAATGAAGAGATTTTGTACTTGAAAATGAAAGATTGTGATGAGCCATTGCTTAAAGAAGGGCCAAAACCTGGTTCCCGTTGGTGCATGGTATTTGATGGAGCTGTTAATCAATATGGAAATGGCATTGGGGCAGTGATTATTACTCCTCAAGGCATGCATCTGCCATTTACAGCTAGATTGACTTTCAAGTGTACAAACAATATGGGAGAAAATGAAGCTTGCATTATGGGGCTTGAAGAGTCCATGAATCTCAAAAACAAGTATTTGGATGTCTTCGGTGATTCGGCTTTAGTCGTGAATCAAATCAAAGGAGAATGGGAGACAAATCAACCCGGTTTAATACCATATAGAGATTATGCGAGGAGTATTTCAACTTTCTTTACAAAGGTTGAGTTTCATCATATCCCTCGAGATGAAAATCGGATGGGAGATGCTCTTACAATGTTGGCATCAATGATTATAGTGAAGTATTGGAATGAAGTTCCCAACTTGTCCGTAATGCGTCTTGATAGGTGTTTACTGTGGAAGGGTTGCGTGTCCCCCAGAGGAATGACACCTTATTTGGAAACGATTGATACCTCTGACGCCCCTCGACAAAACCTTCCCTGACTTCCAAGTGTTTCGCCTTTTGTTCAACATCATGTTGACCCGTACCAATTTTCTACCTTCTATGGCCCCTTTCAGTCGTCGAACTGAGGGTCCTGCATGGTTCACTAGGCCTTTTCCACCGATTGAATATGAGCATAGAGATGAAACCTTCCTCATTTGGAGACGTCTTCTGGTCCCTCGATTCCTGTCGGCTGAAACCTCCAGTAGCAATCCTGGCTTAGTGGCTTATCAACCTAACTTGGTGGCCAAACAATTTGGCCTTTGCCAATTTATTCCCAAGTCCCTGTTCTCATCTCAAGAACTACTCACCAATATCCTATTTGGTCAACCTTGGAGTGAGATCCAGGAGGATCTTGAAACCATCTGGGAAAATCGACCACGACTCCCCTCCATTCCCTTTCGACCAACCTTCTTCTTCACCAAGGAATTCGATGATTGGTGGCAGTCGTATTTTGCTGTTTATGTTGGCGCTCCTATGGCCAAACTATCTGAACTAACTCAAGCTTTTGTTTACTTGTAGGCGAAGTCGACCAAGTGTAAGGCTCTCCATGTGAAACAAATTCGCGTTTTCCATAACTATTTCCAAATTGTGTATCGACCAGATAATCTCCGTCGGACCATCTGGGAGGCCGCGGTCGAACTAAAGGAGAAAGTAACCGATAGACTCCCAAAACTTAAAATCCCTGGTTATGCGAAAGACAAGTATCTTTACGCCCTTCATTTTGGAAACCTCAAGTTCCCTCCTTTGCCATCTAGCCCCTTGGCTTTGGCCTTTGGCCATTTGGTCCCGGAGTGGTTTTATTGTCCCATTTCACACGTACAAAATGCCTATAATAAAAAGGCCAACAGAGTGGTCCCGACGAAGCGTTATCTGCCTGACTACTCAAGGCCACTTCATATTGATCCTCAATATGTTAGCATGTTCGAATCCACACAACTTGGTAACACTTTTCTGGAAAGTTAACACCTCATTTCAGCTGGATTTCGTTTCTCACTTGTATTTCTTCTGTTTGTTTGCAGCGATCCCTCTAGACCCTGTGGATCCTGCTCCTGCTAAAGAACCTACTCCTTCGACACAAGAGGCTCAGGTTTGACTCTGACTGAGTTGCTGTTTCCTTTAACCTTTTTGTTTTTTATTCTTAATCGTCATTTCCCCTTTTTGCATGCTGCTCCTGAGAAATCCTCTGATGATGATGAGCGTCCTATTGCTCAAGTCTTGAAAAAACCCAGTTCTTCGGTATGCACCTATATGAAGCAGTCTCATTTACTCCTATGATTTTTTAAGGGAAACACTACGTGGTCTCTAATTTCTTACTTATGTGTAGGGTCAACCACGTTCGACAGACCTCACTGTCTCCTCTCACTCCAAAAAATCCAAAAAACACAAACGTTTTGCCGCCACAGGCTCTGAGGTATTTCTTGTCGGCTTGTCTGATCTTCTGACTAGACTCTCTGCTTATAACCTTTCTTCATGTCTTCAGCCAACTTCCCAGCCATCTTCCCAGCACAAATCCAAAAGCCACCATGGCCACAAAAGAAAGAAGCATGAATCTCCCTCTAGGAGTGGCGAAACCAAGAAAAAGAGACACCATAAAGTGCTCACTCCAGAGGCTCCTGCTGCAGATGCTGACACCATCGTGGTCGACACTTCCATTCTTAACAAGGCCCCTGATCCAGCTGTGGGGACTTCGCAGTCGACCAGCACCTCCGCTGCTGTGGCCTTGGGAAAAGAAAATCAAGATGCCGTCTCCCCTGCGTCGACACAGGTAATCGCTTGTTTTCCTGTCTACTCCCTTGGATTATTGTACTTCTCTTACATACATCTTTTCCTTACAGCAGGCTGATGCTTTTGCTGAGCCGTCTCAACCTGTCGCCGACTACACTCCTTCGTCGTCGGTTTCTTCTCTAGCTCGCCCACTACAATCTATCGACACCGCTGGTGAGTTCATTGGCTTCCCTATCCAGATTAGTGATAGTGACTCTGACTCAGTCACTAGTCCTGCAATGTATACGGATTCCAGTTCGACTAGTTCTGACTCTAGTCTCTCTTTAGCTTCCTTGCCTTTGCAGGATCCAAGGGGACCAGTGGGTGTCGAAACCAATAAGAAACCACCTTCTCCAACTACTCCTCTGTCAACTGCTTCCCCTTCTTCTCAAACTACTCCTCTGTCGGCTGCTTCTCCTTCATCTTTCCAGGGGCTGGCGATAAAGCCTTCTTCCTTATAAGCAATTGCTAGGCTCCGTAACTTGGTGAGATTGCGTGATGCCTCTTCTGACTTTGAGCAGCTTCATCACTCTGGAAAAATGGGCTCTGAAGCGACGAAAACCAAAGCTTTGATGGAAAGAGTTTGCCTTCACGCCTTGAATCCTGACCTCCCTTTTGTGCTCATGCATGAGCCTGCTGTCGGTCCAAAGATCTTGCGCGTGCTTGCCCAACTTAAATATCTTCAGCTCTCAGAATATGCCAAGCGTGCAACTGCCACTTTAGAGCAACTTCTGGTTCCCATGCTGCGTCATCTCGACGGCGTTAGGGAAACTGAACGCCAGATTGCTTCTACTGAGGTCTTTGTGAAGGAAAATGGGAGTTGGTGATGAACGCCGACACGGAGGTCACCAAACTGCTGGGGGCTATGGAGGAGAAGAAAAGAGAGTTGATCTCCAAACAAACGAGGGCCACTGAGATACGCCAACAAATTAATGTCATTCGATGTTAAATTGCTGCTTTGGACAATGAGTTGGAGTCAATCACCAAGGAGGAGTCGTGCTTTATCGACGAAGTTCTGAAACCTGCCCAGGCCACTGCGGAGCAAACCCCCGGTGATGCCTTAGCGGTGGCTGAAGAGCTTTCGACTGTTGAGAAGAAGCTTGAACAGCTTAAAGCCCATCTAATGCCAACTCCTCGACCTCGTAGGCGTTATTAGAAAAAGCTTGCAAAACCTTAAATGGTCCTTCCCAATTAGGGGACCATTTACCCAAAACTCTATCATTTCTATCCATAGGCAAGATCACTCTTCAAACTAGATCGTCGACAGCGAAGATTTTTCCTTTCACCTTTTCATTGTAGGCTCTGGCGACTTTTTCTTTTTGCCTTCGTAGGGAATCCATGGCTAACATTCTCTCCTCATCTAAGTCGACCAGTTCGTCTGTCATCATGCTCCAATAATCTTCAGAAGGTATTTCATAGTTCCTTTGGGTTCTGACTGCCTAAACCTGAATCTCTACTGGCAACACTGCGTCATGCCCATATACCAGTCGAAATGGAGTTGTTCCAGTTGCTTCTTGTGGTAATGTTTGACATGCCCACAAAGCTTGGTCTAACGTCTTATGCCAATTTCTTGGCTTCTTGCCTATATGTTTCTTTATTAGGCTGATGATCACCTTATTGGTAGCCTCGACTTGGCCATTCGCCTGTGCGTAATAGGGGGTAGAAGTCAATAACTTGATTCCCATTTCTTTTGCAAAATCTTGCACTTTTCGACCAATGAAGACTAACCCCTGGTCGGTTGTGATTGTTTCTGGGATGCCAAACCTACAGATGATATGACTTTGGATAAAATCTATCATATCCTCTTGGTCTACATTTGTTAATGCCATAGCTTCGACCCATTTTGTGAAATAGTCTATACCGACCAAAACATACCTTTGTTATTTCGACGAGGCTGGTTTTATTTCTCCGATAACATCCAGTGCCCACCCTCGAAAAGGCCAGGGCTTCACAATTGTATGTAACTCGCTTGCAGGCACATGCTGTATGCCCCCATGCAATTGGCATTCCTGACAGCTTTTAGCAAATTCAATGCAATCTTTCAACATTGAAGGCCAATAAACTCCTGAGCGCATCAAGATCCATTTCATCTTCAAACCTGCTTGATGCACCCCACACGCTCCACTATGTACGCTAGACACAACCATATATGCCTCGCTTTCTCCCAGGCATTTTAGTAATACCCCTTCAACTGTCTTTTTGAATAATTCATCATTCACCAAGACGTAGCTAAGGGCCCTATATTTTATCTTCCGATCTGTTTACCCTACAGGATTGCATAAATAATCGACTAGCGGTTTATGCCAATCACTTTCCCTCTCGTCATCGACGATCAGAATTTCAAAATGATATTTATCTACAGCTCCAAACTTCATAATCGACAAATCTGATGGTGATAACAATGTCGCACATACTTTCTCTCTTACTTGGACCTCTTCATCCTGGTCTTTCGACGCTTTGTACCCTGAAGCCTCCTGCGTCAAATCATTTTCTCTCTGGTTCTCTTTCCGTGGTATGTGCTGGAGGTTGACTTGCTCAAACCTCTTGAGTAATCTGATGGTAACCACAAAATACATGATTAAATTTTCTTTAACACACATTTATTCTTTCGATGCTTGCTTAATTACTAAATCCGAGTCTCCTATAATTTCGACATTCCTCGCCCCCAATTCTAGCAGTAGTTCAAGTCCTGGAATCAGCGACTCATATTCTGCTTCATTATTTGTGCATACCCCTTCAATTCTGTATTTGAACTCTGCTGGAATTCCATCTGGAGAAATTATGACTCCTCCTATCCCAGATCCATGCTTATGTCTTGAACCGTCGAAGTATAACCTCCATGGCGCTAGGTCTACGTAATTTTGGGCCATTTCGACCATTGAATGGTCGACAAGGAAATCTGCCACTACCTGCCCTTTCATTGCTTTCAAGGGTATGTATGTCAGAGAGTATTTCGTTAACGCCTAAAGCCCATTTCCCAAATCGACTATGCAAAATTGGTTTAGACAACATGTGTTTAATAATATCAAAGTGGGAAGATACGTACACATCAACATGCTTAATATATTGCTTTAGTTTCATACAAGAGAAATACAGGCATAAACATAGTTTTTCTATATCACTATACCTAGTTTCAGGGTCATTAAGCATTCGACTAAGGTAATACACAGGTCTTTCGACACATTTTTCATCCTCTTGGGCTAACATACTTCCTATAGTCGATTCTGAGGGTGCAATATACAATCTCATTGGCCTATTCCTAACATGAGGGGCCAATACTGGAGGCCTAGTCAAATACTCTTTGATTTTGTCAAAAGCCTCTTGGTGCTCTTCTTTCCACCTAAAATCCTCATTCTTCAGTCGAAGTAGTGGGGAAAAAGCTTTTGTTTTGCCACTTAAATTTGATATAAATCTTCTAAGAAAATTTATTTTGCCCAACAAAGATTGTAGTTCCTTTTTGGTCGACGGAGGCTTGACGTCCATAATGGCTTTTGTTTTGCGCTGGTTTACTTCAATACCCTTTTTATGCACCACAAAGCCAAGGAAGTCGCCTGCCCGCACACAAAAAGCACACTTTAATGGATTCATTTTTAATCCACATTTCCTCATCCTTAGAAAGGCCTTACGGAGATGTTCGACGTGAGTATGTCGACCATTTGATTTTATCACATTATCATCAATGTATACTTGCATGAAATCTTCAATAAAATCATGGAACATTGAGTTCATTACCCTCTGATATGTCGCTCTGGCCTCTTTTCGCCATTTTCGCCAAGGTCGACTTCTTCCAAGGGGTCTCTTGGTCGGATTTTCTCTGGTGCCTTTGGGTCTTTTTCAAACCCTAAGGGTTCATCATCATAAATACAGTCCAACCGCTGCATGTTGACGTTTCCTTTAGCCAAAACTGGCTTATTTGTGGGCTCTGGCCCAATAGCCATATAACCCTCTTTATTTAACACATAGGCTTCGACAACCATGTTTTCTTCAGCCTCTAGAGCCGACTTTATTTTGTTCTCGGCAACGTATGCCGAAATTTTTATTAGAGCTTCTAGCTCAGCCATCATCAGTGACATCTCCCCAGCCTGTCGGCCGGATACCTGTATAGGGTGAATCATCCAGACGTTCCACATCCCAAATGAAGCCATGACTCTCGTTTAAAGTTAGCGAAACGAAAGCCTCACTCAGATTAGGATATACATCCTCAGCTGGAAAACAAGGAGAAATGTTGGCCAGCTTTCTCTCGAATTCCTTCTTGCCGATATTATTTACGTCAGCCATGAAGTACCCTTGGTCGACTTCGATATTTTCGACCACTCCATCTTCTCTCCAAATCACCAAATAACAAGTTGTACGGCTCCGACACCATGGAGCCATTCTATGCCAAATAACAAGTTGTAACTTGGCTTAGCATCTATCACCATAAATAATGTCGGTCTAGTTATTGAACCCACCGTGATGTTCACCATAATCACACCCATGGTGCTTTTTCGTTTTTCCCCCGTAGTCAGACAAAACCATGTTGTTGGATCTGATGTCAGTATCATACTTGCCAATCTTCCTCAAAATATGGTGCGGAATGATGTTGACAGTGGCGCCACAATCGACCAAGACTTTGTTGATAGTCACGCCTTCCACTTTGGCCCTTATCAGCAATGGTTTCAAATGATTTTTCATAGTCATCGTGGGTCTTTCGAAAACTGCTTCTTGGCTTTCAGCAGAGCCATCGTTTAGCACAAAATAGCATCTTGGCTGGTGCAAAGCCATTTCTTCAGCGTCAACATCATCTACTGACTCCTCCATTTCAGTCACGCAATTATACTCTTGTGGTAGAATTGACACCATGTTGACCAAGATATCCAGACTTGCCTCGGACTCTGAATTGAAGTCATCAGTAACTTCATCAGAACATTTCTTAGTTGGTCGACGGACATACTCTCTGATCCGTTCTTTTGCTGCTGTGTTGACCTCTAGCAGCCTCTCTTTCGGCCTGCTGACGCATCTGAAAGTGTCTCCATTGAGTCCTCGACATGGGGTTCTTCCCCAAATAATTTTCAGAGACATGAGTCCTTTTCTCAAACTTAAACTCACGCCTCTAATTAATTGCTAGACCTCTTCTAGCAGCAGCAACAACCCCTTGTGGGGTGTCTTGTTTTTCCAGAGGCTTGACCCAAGTGCCTCTAAGGACACTTGTCGACGATACAAAGCTCTTAGGCCTCGCTTGGGTATTTTCCACAGCCTTTTTTGAGCCTCTTTCCTTCTGGTACTCTCTGGTCGGCCCGTTTCTTTTGCTTTTACCCAACTGCAGCTTCTGGAAATTTTCCGCGGCTATTTTGTCGATGACAGCACCACATCTAGGGCACTGGCAAACTTGTGAACCCTTGTTCTTGCAGCGATACAGGAAATATACCAAGTCTTCATTAGCCCTTGGGTAAACTTCAGTTATACCGACATCTGGGCTTTCACCAGTTTGCTCCAGCATGTCGGCCTCCTCGTATTCGGTGATCTCGAACATATTGATCTCGACTGGCTCCACGAATAAGGCTTCCTCCTGGTGGAGAGGATCATCGTCGATCTTCATTCTGTGGCTAGCAAATTTCAGCCTGCCTTCTTGAATCGCTTTTTGAACCAGATCCCTGAAAAGGTAACAATTAGAGGTATTATGACCAAGATAGTTATGATACTTACAAAAACCTATTTTCTGTCTTTGTTCTAACGGTGGTATTTTAGTACCAGGTGGTACCACCATTTGACCATCTTTGACCAACAGATCAAAAATTTCCTCACACTTTGTCACATCAAACGTATAAGTTTTCGAAGGGAATTTTGGATTGTTTTCGACAGGATTTTTTCCCTGCGCAGGAAGTAATGATCGACACTCGTAAGAAGATCCTGACTTTAACTCAACCATGTCAATTTCTAATTTGGTCGATGAAGCATAATCAGCCTCATATATTGGGTTTGTTGCGTCGTAGTCGACAAACGCTACTTTTTCTTTCGTAGACTTATTGTGTCTAACTTTTTCTAACCTTAGCTGTTCGAGGTGTCGAACTCTATCGGCCAATTGTGACACACTTTTTACAAAATTTTGGTCTATTTTCTTCCTAATGGAATAATCTAAACCCCCTGCGGACATCTGAACAAGGTCATGTTCTGGCACTTGCCTAAAACACCTAACCTTTAATGATCTAAATTGATTCAGATAATCGTCGATGCTCTCAGCAAACCTTCTCTTGATACTAGACAATTCTGCCAAACTAATTTTGGAGTGTCCTTCGTAAAACTGTTCATGGAACTTCTTTTCCAATTTGGCCCACGAATCGATTGAACTTGGGGCCAAAGAAGTAAACCATGTGAAGGCAGCCTTAGTCAGAGAGGAGGGAACGTTTTTTACTCTCAAACACTCGTTATTAGCTAGATCCCATGACTCTATTAAATACCTGGCAACATGCTCTATTGTCGATTCACCAGATTCTCCCCCAAATTTAGTGTACTTAGGCACTTTCATTCCCCTGGGTGCCTCGGCTTGGAGAATAAATTCAGCTAACAGGGAGGCGTACAGTGGCCTTTGCAATGTGGAACTCATACCATTTCTAGCCATAATCCTTTCGACAATAGTTGTCAAATTATTTTCCACTTCTAAGTCCTCTTGTCGATGTTGATCGACAATTTGATCAGTATCCTGGTGTCGGTTAACCAGTACCATCTGGTTACATCCTGCGACTCCTGATTCAACGCCTTGATTTTGAAGGGGTTTAAGGATCTGTCCTTCGTGGACTGTCTCATCATCTGGTTCCCCTATCTCCATCTGAACAGGAACAGTTTTCCTAACCACTTGTGCCATCTATCGAGCCGGTGCCCCCAGAAAGATACACAAGCGTGTCAATTGATTCGCCACCTGCCTATTTGTTTCGGCAGATTCTTGTATAACTGGATTAAAAACTGTGCCCATTTGGTTGGTTAACATGTTAACCAATTCATGGTTACTATCATCCATTTGTTGTCTCAGCACCGCTATTGAAGTGTTCGACAGCGGCATGGTTCTGTTCTGAGTATTATTCCTAATGTTGCCCCCTTGCGCTGATCCTTGCAAGGATGGATTTGTGTTTTGGGCGTTGTCTGAAAACATTGATGAACTTGATGTCGACTGATATCCTGGCATTAAGGAATACGACATTCCATAAAGAGGATCCATGGTGCCAAAGCGAGGCACATAAGGTCTGAACGTCGTTATCATTGATCCTGAAGCCCCCGGTGGAGGTAGAGGAATTGATGTTCCAACCGTACCCGTGGTTGACATTGTTGAGGCTGCACTTGTCATCAGTGGCAAAGTGGCAACCTGTGAGATTACTGTTTTCGTAGTGGATAAAGTTCCTCGTGGTACTTCATCTGTATTAGAATCTGACATTTTCAAAGTTTCTTGTGGCTTACTATACAGTCTATCACTTCTAAGTTTCATGCAATTTCGCAACTGCGCTAGCACGGTCCCATTGGGCGTGCCATTTTGTTTACTGTGGAAATTGGTAAACAACCGCTGGTCCTCCCTAGGCCTTAAGACTAAGGGTTACTTGCAGGATCGACCAGTTGATCCTAAGACATGTGCTAGTGCAAGTGTGGCTTATCCAATTCGACGGAATAACTTTGTGAGGAACGACTCCTGATAAAGTATTGAACAAGCGCATGTTTTTCCACACGATCGGTTTAAACGATGTTATAGCCTATGGGTGACTCATGACCGACATCGCTACAACATTCAAATGATGTACACGACGAACACGCTTTTGGTGAACTCTATTATCTTAATAAAATTAATGCTGACAGCGTAAACGACAACGTAAAGTGATAACTCAAAAGTAAATGAAATTAAAATAAAATGTTCAACGGGAACAATTGAAAAGTAAGGAAGTTGCGTTGAAATAAATGTGGTGATTGACGTGCATAACACTCTTAAAAACTCTTGCTTCCTCGCGCTGGGAATGAGAAGTCTCTTACAAGTGATTTTTAGTACAAGGTGAACATCTCGAGCCCCTCGTGAGATATTCTATTTATACTAAACTAAAGAAACTGCCTACAGGCTAAAACTCCAAAAAACTAGCAGACGTCGTGCCACACGATCTGCAAACCGTTCTACCCACGTCTTGCAAAACTGCTCCAGACTCTGGCGCTTTTATTCTTCTTGTAACTGCTAGTCAATTTCTAATTTCAAATTTCTCCCGCCCAGATATTCAGGGTGACACTGTCTTCTAAGCATTTGGCATGAAAGAAAATTCTTTAAGTCCCAAGCTTCATTTCAGTCGACGGAATGGCCTGTCGACCAAACACGCTTCTCCTGTCGGCTTCATCCCTTGACTTGTGTTTTTTCCACTCTTGCTCATCTCAGGCACATCTTCATCATTTGATGGGGGTATAACCCCCAAATTCACAAGACCCTATCACCAATTATGCTTTCTGCATGCCTTAGAGGTTTCTCGTGGTAACAATAGGCCATCTCATGTGTTTGCTGTGGAAGAGATAAAAGACGAAAAGTCGTGGTATCATGACATCAAATGTTTCCTCCAAAGTCATATTTACCCGCCTGGGGCATCTTTGAAAGATAAGAATACTTTGAGAAGATTAGCCGACAATTTCTACTTGAATGGTGATATACTATACAAGAGTAACTTCGACATGGTTTTGCTCAAATGCATGGATAAACACGAAGCATACTTATTAATGACCGAAGTGAACGAAGGTTCCTTTGGTACTCATTCCAATGGACATGCGATGGCAAAGAAGATGTTGCGAGCAGGTTACCATTGGATGACAATGGAATCTGACTATTGCAAATTTGTGAAGAAGTGCCACAAATGTCAAATTTATGCTGATAAGATTCATGTTCCTCCGACACTATTGAATGTTATCTCTTCCCCATGGCCCTTTTCCATGTGGGGAATTGATATGATTAGGATGATTGAACCCAAAGCTTCGAATGAACATCATTTCATTTAGGTGGCAATTGACTATTTGACAAAATGGGTTGAAGCGGCATCGTATGCAAATGTAACCAAGCAAGTTGTTGTAAGGTTTATCAAGAATTAGATCATATGCCGTTATGGTGTGCCAAGCAAGATCATTACTGATAATGGATCTAACTTGAATAACAATATGGTGGAAGCTCTTTGCAAAGACTTCAAGATTGAACATCATAATTCTTCTCCCTACAGACCCAAGATGAATGGGGTTGTTGAAGCTGCAAACAAGAACATCAAGAAGATCATTCAGAAGATGGTTGTCACATACAAGGATTTGCATGAGATGCTTCCATTTACTTTGCACGGGTATCGTACATCCATCCGCACTTCAACAAGGGAAACCCCTTTCTCTCTTGTGTATGGTATGGAAACAGTGCTCCCCGTAGAGGTTGAGATTCCTTCATTGCGAGTGCTTATGGAAGCCAAGTTGACTGAGGATGAATGGTGTCAGACCAGGTTTGACCAGTTGAATTTGATTGAAGAGAAGAGATTAACTTCCATGTGTCAAGGTCAGTTATATCAGCAGAGGATGAAGAAAACTTTTGATGAGAAGGTCAGACCTCATGTGTTTAGAGAAGGTGAACTTGTGCTCAAGAAGGTTTTATCGTTCAAACATGATTCTAGAGGGAAGTGGACTCCTAATTATGAAGGCCCATATGTTGTTAAAAGAGCCTTTTCAGGTGGCGCGTTGATACTTACAACTATTGATGGTGAAGAGTTCACTCATCCTATGAACGCAGATGCAGTCAAGAAATACTTCGCCTAAAAAGAAAAAGAACAATTCGCTAAGTTGAAAACCCGAAAGGGCAGCTTAGGGAAAAATGAGCGTCTCGGTGGATTGAAAACCCGAAAGGGCGTATCCAGGCAAAAAACAGAGACATTAAACAGAAAGAATTTCCCGATAAGTTGAGTAACCCACCTTGGGGAAACTTATGCAAAAATTAGGGATTATGGAAAGTAACTACATTGTGCTGATCTTTAGTGTTTTGAAAACTTGATTGAGCACAAGGGTTGACATCAATTCATCACCCCGGCAGCGGTCAAGAGCAAAACGGATATCAAGAGTTGGTAGAAGGATTAAGGATCATTTGTATTCAATGTAGCCTTTTTCCATGTAAATTACCATTTTTCAGCTTTGTAAAAATCTATGCAGTCTTGTCATTTACAAACTACCATTCTATCAAATAAAGTTGAGCTTTTATCCAATCGTTTCTACCTTATTTATTTCAGCCAATAGTTTAAATTTTATTATGATCATTTTTGAAAATTTAAATTTTTTAATCAAAATCTCTTTTTCTTAAAACACATAAAAGCAAGAATTTTCCAAAGCAATTGAAAAGGAATATCAACAACATTTTGATGGATACAATGTCCTTGAGTGCGAAACATCAGAGGTTGTGTTGATTCAGTTCCTCGGCGGGGTTTTTGACTCCCCTGTGGAGTTTCGTTCCTTTTCCCTAGCTGAGTTGGTTGATTTAGGTACCTTGCGGCTTGTCTCCCCCGATAGAGTTTATGCCTTCCCTAGTAGAGTTTGGGTTCCTTCAGTAGAAGTGGTTGATCTCCCCAATAGATCGCATTGGTTTCCCCGCCAATCGCCATTCGACTTGCTCCCTAGTCAGAGTTTCCTCCTGGTTTGTGAGCAGTGTATTTACTTGTAGGGTTGTCTCCCATTTTTATGGAATTGACCTAAAATTCCCCACAGGTTTGATGATATGTCTCTTTCCTCAGCAGATCTCCTCCTTCACCAGTTAGGGTTGAGCCTTTTTGGATTGTTGATATCTTTGTTCTCCAGCAGTTGTCTCCATACTTTGTGGGTTGACCGAGGATTGTACCGATGATTTAATTTCTTTGTGACACCTTTGTATATATATATATATATATATATATATATATATATATATATATATATATATATATATATATATTCATATAATTTCATAATTGCATATTTGCATATCTGATTAACTTGTTGGTTTGAGATTCTCATTCCCTGTATGGCGGTACTTTATCCCCATACAAATTCCGGTGTCTGTCCTCCCTCAATTGTAGAGCGTCAGCCCCTTAGGCAGAAAGACTTTAACCTTTCTCCTCTTCCCCACTGAGTTGTTTCCTCGTGGATGATTATTATTTTAGTTTCCTCCCCAATTGTTCATCTGGATGGCACCACTCCCCTTGAGTTATGTCCTCATTGGGTTGAGCCTTGATTTACTCTTTCTTTCTAGCTCCCACCTAGATAGATGCTTCGAGTCTTCTAAGAGTTTATTGCCCAGTAACTGGTAATATTCTTCTTAGTTCACAGTTTTTTACTTCTTGCCCAATACCCAGCACAAGTTACCCTGTTTTTCTTCTCAGTAGAGTCCCTAGTGGATCTATCCTCCTGCAAGTATATCCTTGATATGTTCACTCTAACCGATGACGAATATATTTCTCTCCCCTGCTTGAGTTTATCCTTGATATGTTCATCCTAACCGATGACGGATATTCTCACCTTTGGTATTCTACCTAGTAAAAGGGTAGTTGTAATCCCTATTCTTGTTTCCCAGAGATTTAATCCTTGATATGTTCATCCTAACTGATGACGGGTTTCCTTGTCTTTGCAGTCTTCTACCCAGTAACCGGTAGTTGTAAATCCTTCTTTTGTCCCCTCCGTAGAGTTGATCCTTAATATGTTCACTTTAACCAGTGACGGATTCTCTCTCTTGGCATTCTATCCAGTAATTGATAGATGTAATCCCTATTTTCTCCCTCTTAGAGTCTATCCTTGATATGTTCATCTTAACCGATGACGGGTTTTCTCTTTGACGGTATTCTATCCAGCATTCGATAGATGTAATTCCTACTTTTTGTTTAGTTGGTTTATCCATGATATGTTCATCTTAATCGATGACGGATATCCTCCTTGACATTTCCCAGGCAAGTCTATCCTTGATATGTCCATCCTAACCGATGACAAATTTTCTTCCTTGTTGAGTTTATCCTTGATATTTTCATCCTAACCGATGATAGATACTCTCACCCTTGGTCTTCTGCCCAGTAACTGGTAGTTGTAAATCCTATTTTCTACAGTTTTACCCAGCATAGGCTATTATTACCCAGTAACCGGTAATGAATACTCCCACCTGGCTTTTCTCAGCGAGTCATCCTTGATATGTTCATCCTAATCGGTGACGAATGTCCTCTCTGTCAGATCTTTATTATCTCCTTACCCAGTAACAGGTAGTAGATAATAGATTTCTGCTCCTCCTGTGTTGAAGTTTATTTCTTTCCCAGTTGAGTTGAGTATGTATTTCCTTAGTGAAATCGTTTTTCCCTGCATGATTCAAGTAATTCATTTTCATCCCAACTTACTCGTATCCCCTGCAGATGTTGTTGTTTCCCCAACTGAGTTCTTTTCTGTTTTTGTATGGAATCCCTTGAGTCCCCCAGTAGTTTTAAGTCGTAGCGTGGCCTATGCATAACTCCTTTTCCCCCCAAAGTCTTTGTCTCCTCAGTGAGTCTCCCTTATGGAATGCATTGTACTTCTGCGGAGTTTCGGTCTCTCTGATTTCTTTTTCTTTTGCATTCATAACATTTGCATCATGAGGTCTCTTAGGGACCAAAATTTGTTTATGTGTTGTTATTTAAGCCCATTCTACTGAGTCAATATGAACATTTTAGCCTTCACCTCCTCAGTTAGAATGTCCTTAAATAGGGACAGCTGTAAGACCCCAATTTTGACCATAAGATCCCTCATGCAATTTCATCATAAGCATCAGCATTAGGATCATACCTTAGCATCCTCCTTACCCCTCTTTTCATTGGGTTTGTTTTGGGAGAGATCACCAAGCACTATATGATTGTATCATACTTGTATTTTATCATTTTCACTAACCAAAATACCAAAAAATATGTCTTTGTATTTGCCTAACTCTTTTGTAGGTAGGGCATGATCCCATTGATCTATCAAGTTCACATCTAGGGTTTGAGACCCTTATGAACAAAGAACAAAACCATGGATAGATACAAGGATGGTCACAAGCATCATATATGAGTCCCAATGATCTCTACATGTTATATTGATCAAGTTTTCTTCAAGAGCTTGAGGGTGATTTGTCTTGGAAACTCTAGCATGACTGGGTATCTTGAGTAACTTCTCCAACAAGCTATCTCACCATTTGATCAAATTTATTAAGGGACACTTCAAAATTCACCATATTATGCATATATGGTCTACCATGAGCCTATAAAGTCAAGAGAATTGAAGATTAGCAAGTTGGTTGGTGGTGGTTGGCCAGATGAATTCATGATCAAAATTGGGTCTCCCTAGACCCTATCTCCTACAATTTTGACCATATGAAAATGATTCCAAGCTAAAACTTACTATAAATGAAATTCCAAACAACTTTCATGTTGAGACCTAAAGCTAGTTTTGCTTGGAAAATCAGTTTCTATGTGGAAACATTATAGGTCATTTTGTTTAAACCCTAATTTGAATGTAAACTTTCCAAGGCCATAACTTGCTCAATTTTTATGATATTAAAGATTTCCAAGTTTCACAATCAAATTGAAGATGTCTACTTCAACTTTGATGTTTGGAGATTGAGCTAATTCAACTTTTATGAGCATGTGATATGAGGCTACATTATAGGTCACTTTTGACCTATACCATTGAACAAGTGATTTTTCCAAACTTCAAAAATGCATAACTCTATCATTTCAAATCTAAATGACATGAAATTTGTGACCATTTTTAAGGTCTTTGAAATAGATACAACTTTGATAAAGATACTTTTGTCATTTGAAGCTCACATAAAAAGTTAAGCAAAGTGGAATATTGAGATACATGGCTTTACACTTAGAAAAAATTTCAACATGTTGAAATTTCCAAACTTCCACCTCAACATTTATCATGATAAAAGATTCAAATGGAAAAGTGTTGAACATGAAAGTTGTTCCTCTTGATCGCACCTTTCCAAAAAGTTCAAGTTCATTCATTTTGGACAAGAATTGAATAGGATGCGCATGGCTTGATCATTGCTTCATCATTTGGCAAAGATCAAACTTCAAGTTTCCATGTACACTTGCCTTGTAATCCAAGTTGATTTCAAACTCTCTCACACTCATTGTGGACCTAAAGCAATAATCTCATGGGCCTGTACACACCCATGCAGCCATGCATCATCCATTGCCAATTTTGGAAAGTCATTTGGAAGGCGCAAATATCACATGATCCAGCTATAAATAGAGCTCCATATGCTCAAAATTCAAAACATTCGCGCCAACTTTGATCCTAGACCCCTAACCCTTCAATTTGAGAGGATAATCTTGAGAATTTCATCTAGAAATTGAGTTTGAATCTCATTGTTTTGAGATTCAAAACTCCAGCGATCCAAGACCTTTTGTGCATTTTGTTCTACTTCTGTAAGCATTCTGAGTGAGATCAAGCATGAGACAAGGCAAGAACAGTTGAATCCAGACCTGCATTGAAGGTATTTTCCAGAAAATTTCATCTCTTCGATTCTCTCTCAATCTTGCTCAATTCTCTTCATTCTTTGGTTGTCTGAAGTCCTACCAATGTAGGCAAGAAGATTGAGTTGCTTAGAGGTTAAATCGAAGCAACTCAGTTGACATACCTTAAAATTCAACTCCTCATATCTTTCTATATGTGAGGAGTTAGTGAAATTGAGGTTAGATTCGTGGTCTACGCCATTTTTTTTCCAGATCATGTCCTCCTTTTTCATTTTTTTGATGGTGATGAGTGAACCAGTCCGGCCAGGGTCACCAGAGAAGATGATCGGCCTTTGGACGCCGGTGATGTGTTGGCACGGTTCAGAGCCATTGATCCCTTTTAAATTGTTTTAATCTTGTGTGTTGTTTTTAATTACCATGCCTGTGCCGCGTTGACTCAAGTCTACCATGGAACGCGTGCTGGTGGCCACTTGATCTACCACCTCAATTATTGAGGGAGATCAAGTGGTCCATGTTTTTTCTGATTATTTGAATTTCATTTTAATTTCTTTATTTTCATTAATTCATATTAATTTTAATATTGATCCAAAAAATATGAGTTTCACCAAAAAAATTCAAATAATTTCCTCTTTCCTATTCTGAATTAAAATTATTTTTTGGATCATTATTAATATATTTCATGATTTAATTGATTTTGCATTTGTTTTTAATTGTTTCAAAATACTTTTAAGTCTTTAAAAATTCTGAAATTTTTTCTCCAAGGTCCTTTGACCTTGTTTGACCTATGATAAATCTCATTGCCATTTATTTGGTGTTTTGATGAGGTGTTAGGAATTTGACAAACCTTATTTAATTTAAATTATTTATTTTAGTATTTTTAATTTGAATAAATGACAAATAATTTTTTTGACCAATTGTGATGACTTGTTTGTGTTTGACTCTTGTTGTTGGGCCTTGGTCAAGTTTGATTTGACTTTGTCAAATTAATATCATTGGATTTAGGGGATTGATGGAATGTACATTCCATCACTCAAAATGAATGGATGATATTAATTTGGTAAAAGTCCTCCTTGATGGTGAGAAAAACAAGAAAGGGGGGTTTGAATTGTTTTAGAAATTAAAAGCTTTTTCAAAAGTAAGAACACACAGAATTTTATACTGCTTCGCTTATAACACAAATCTACTCCAGTCCACCCAGCCAAGGTGATTTCGCCTTCAAAAAGGACTTAATCCACTAATCTTGAAAGATTAATACAACCAAACGTCTAAGAGAATGATCTCTTAGTCCTCCCAAGTATACAGACTGCGCAGAGTCACTTGAGGAACACAAATAATTTAGCAAAATAAATTTGTAATAGAGAGTGCTTCTAAGAGTAAGCAAATATTATAGCAGAATATTTAAACAAGCGTTTTCACGTATGAGCAGCAGCTCGTAAAAGACTGAGAGAGAATGTAAAGAATTTTTCTGTGCGTTGTTTTGTCTCTCAATGAAGTAGGCTGTCCTTTATCTAGTGGTGAGAAGGACCGTTGGAGTGATGACAAAATATTGGCCTTTGATGAGCATTCAATGTCATTACTTCTGTGTTTCTTGCCATAACCAATTTGTCTCCCTGAATGATTTCTTTCTAAAAATACTTCCTTTCCATTTGAAGAAATTATTTCCGTTACTCTTTCTGAATTTGGTGAATCTTCATCAGAGTCTTTGTTATCTCGGAGTTCTGTGTCAGAAGGAGATTGCGTTGAGGTTACATCAGAGCTTCTCAGATTACTGGTCTATCAGATGATCAGAACTAAGACCCGTGGATGTTTGGAGCTTCTGGTTCTTCCTTTTATCTTGTTTTGCTCAGATTCAGAACTTCTTGGGTGCACTTCTTCCTTAGATGCGTCTGATCTTCTGATACTTTGTATCTGATCAAGGTTTGTATCTGATAAAACGATCAGATTCCTTTGTTGTTGTTCAGAGTCCTGCACACTTAGAAATTTTTTGTTAAGGTGCCATTTTTGGTTTCATCATTTGTTATCATCAAAATCCTGGAATTCTATTGTAGAACTAATTTTGTTCTTACAATCTCCCCCTTTTTGATGATGACAAAACAATCTTATTTTTAGAGATGAAACAATTATAGATAAGAGTTATTAGGTCAGATAGAAGTGAGCTCCCCCTGAGATAAGTCTGGGAGTTCAGAAGTTCTTACCGGAGCTTCCATGAGATGATGTTTCAAGATTCTCTTCTGCAAATATCTAAGTCAAAAAGGATTAGAACCAATTTATAAACAATGTTTACAGAGTACTGAAAGGATTTAGATATGTTTTCATCATAGCTGTTTTTAGTTCTCCCCCTTTTTGTCAGAATCAAAAATACTTAGCAATAAATGAGAGCAAAAAGGCATGTATATAGATATAATCACAAATGCTAGAAGCACAGACAACAAGCAATCACAGCCACAACAGAAAGCAACAGAAAAATTAGAGCAACAAGCAAAGAAAACAAAAAAACAAGTCCTAGGTGCCTAAGGGTTGGGAGGTGGAGGCATCCTCTGGAGCAGTTGGGTCAGCAGATTCTGAATGTTGGCATTTACTGAATCCTGTTGATCCAATCTGGCTCAGACTTCTTTCTGCTCTTTCTGAAGATCTTCAAGTGTTTTGAGAACCAGAGGTGCAAAGGTGGAGGACTCCCCCTGAGTCAGAGCATCCGGTTCTACCCTGTTGGCAGATTCTTCAGCAAGACGAGCTTTAGCTTCATTGGCAGGTTTGGCTTCAGCTTTAGCAGCAACAGCCTCAGCTAGAGCTTTGGCTTCAACTTCCTTGATTCTTTGTATTTCTTCTTGCCTGGCTTTCTCTTCTGCTTCCTTGTGGGCTCGCTCCTTAGCTTCTCTAGCTAGACGCTCCTGGAGTCTTAGCTCAGCGTCTCTGATGAAGTTGTTTCGGACTTGCTCAGAGAGGCCCTTTAGTTTGAAGGCTTCAGCGCTCATCCAGCCAATAACTCTGTTCCAGTGTGTCCTTATAGCTGAAGGATCATCATTGATGCCAGAGTTGATGGTCAGAGACTTGACCTTGTCAACTGAAGCTCCTACAAACAGCATTATTGCTTCCTCAAGGGTTGGCATGGTGTTTTCAGGTTCAGAGGATAGGGGTGGAGAAGTGGGATGGCTTAGGTTAAGTGTGGGAGTTTGTGGTTCAGCGGATGTGTTTGGTGGGTGTGTGTCAGAGTTGTTTGGTTGAGTTTCAGCGTGAGTTGTTTTAGAAGGTTGAGGGTCAGATGTTGTAGGGTTTGGTTGTTCTGTGGGTGATGAAATGACTTCTGGTTCAGGTGTGGGTTGTGGTGGCTGTTGTGATGCTAGAGCACGAGTTTGGAGCTGGGGCAGAGTTGGAGAGGGAGGGTCAGAGTGTTCTGTATCTGTGGAAATGTTGTAGTAAGGGGGTGATTTTGGAGAAGAAGATGAAGATGGTGAAATGGTTTCGTTCAGCATTTCTGCATCACAAATAGGTAAGGTTGTGGTGGCAAGGTTAAATTTCTGGGATGGTTGGTGAGATGTTCTGGTGGTTGAGGGAGGAGTTTCTGAGCTTGTATAGATAGGAGTGGGTTGGGGGATAGAAGAAGCAATGTGATGTGTTTGTACAGAAGGAGCAAGAGAAACAGACTTACCAGAAGGTCCAAGAAGAGGTGCTGGATGTCTTGATCCGGAGGATTCTCCTAGTCTTGCCTTCTTAGCTTGCTTCGCCTTTTCAGAGGGTCCTCGTGGACGCTTCATGAAGTTTGGAGGCTCATTTGGCAGCTGGCTTATGTTGAAGTCTGAGATATCTACTCCTTCTTTCCTTAGATCATCTAAGTAATAAAGGATTACGTCTGGAGGGTCAATCTTTGAGAACAGATAGAGTCCATTTAGGATCTTCCTCTGATCTTTGAGAGCTTCCCAGGAGGTGTCCATAGTCGGTTTGAACTTGACTTGATCCAGAATCCCCAT
Organism: Lathyrus oleraceus; assembly: GCF_024323335.1. Taxonomy (NCBI): domain Eukaryota; kingdom Viridiplantae; phylum Streptophyta; class Magnoliopsida; order Fabales; family Fabaceae; genus Lathyrus; species Lathyrus oleraceus. The sequence goes on along the minus strand of NC_066584.1, from coordinate 441,221,815 downwards.
GCTCTTCAGATTTTTGGCGTTTAGAGCTCTGCCAGTGTCGATCATCACGTCTTCCATGAGTCTGAACGTTATCAG